>NC_141534.1:119160000-119773750 GCF_021556685.1 Rattus norvegicus
AAAGAGTTGGAGAAAGGAATGCAGCCCAGAAGGGATGAGAACTCCACAGGAAGACCATCAGTCAACTAACTGGGACCCTTGGGGCTCCCAGAGGCTGAACCACCAACCAAGGAGCATCCATGGGCTGGAACTAGCCCCCTTCCCTACCTGTACATATGTAGCACACGTGCAGTTCTGTCTTCATGTGGGCCCCCCAACAACTGAAGTGGGTGGGAGCTATCCCCAAATCTGTTGCCTGTCTATGGATTTTGCTCCCCTAACTGGACTAGCTTCCTTGTCTGGCCTCATTGGGAGATGATGTGCCTAGTCCTGCAGAAACTTCATGTGCCATGTTGAGGGGATACCCAGGGTGGGCCTCCACCCTCTCGGAGGAGAAATGGGGAGGGGTTGGGAAGGGACAATGTGAGGGGAAACTGGAAGGAGGGAGTTCAGCAATTGGAATGTAAAATGAATGAATGAATGAATGAATGAATGAATGAATAAATAAATAAATAAATAAATAAATAAATAAATAAATAAAGGGGGAGAGAGACCAAGGATCAGTGAGTATATTTCACTAGCTCTAATTTTGTTCACCACAGATAAATAGGAACAAAAATGATGACACTAGAGATGGGTAGAGGGAATAGTATCTGCCCTCCACGCTCACTAACATTCTGAAAAACAAAATAAAACAAAACAAAAACATTTCCCTTAGTTTCCAGGGAGTTTGCGCACCTCCTGTACTGTGCTGTTTTAGGAGGAAAAGTGTTATGGAATGCAAGGGCCTGTTCTCTTGCTGATGTCAAACCCAGATGTGAACCTGACGACCTAATATCAATATATGGCATATAGCCATTTTTCCTGTGCTGACTTTCAGAGTCAGTGAGAAAGATGAGGGGGCCTCTCTTGATCATAGGAACTATCTGCTTTTGAAGTGTTATCGAAGTACTGTTAGGACTGCGTTAATGATACCGTTTTTTAATTCTTATTTGAAGCATTCTCCCTGATATACACATTCAATTAAAAAAAAGCAGACATAGAATGCGTTGATTTGACTTTCTAGTTGTCAGCTGCTAGAGTGCTCCCTCTTGCCCTGACTGCTTTAAGAAAAAGGAGTGTGGAATGGCCAGTATTCTGTACCTCCAGCTCTTCACTGATGTCCTGAGGTTATAGCTGCTTGGTCTGGTATGGATATGTGCAGCTACAGTCACATCCAGGAATGTTTCAAATAATTTGTGCTGGTGTTTGTACCAGCTGTTTGCTGTTTCTTAGTAGTTTTTTTTTATTTGTTTGTTTGTTTGGTTGGTTAGTTGGTTGGCTGTTTTGATGTTTGGTTGGTTGGTTTGGTTTGAGATAGAATATTATGTAACTCTGGACTAACTTTGATCTCACTATGTTGCTGCGTTCCTGATCCTTCTGCCTTCAATTCCAGACTACAAGGATTAAATGGGCTAGATATGTTTGCTATCAAAGGCCACAAGAAACTTTAGTTAACTCCTACACCAAAAAGGATTGCTTCACCTCATGACCTAACTGTCAAAGGGAACACAGTGGCTGGTTCAAAATGAGAATGCTAAGATTGGTACTGGCACAAACATGCATTTGTATGTGAGATCTGCTGGAACTGGTGAAGACACCTCTTCCCTGGCTATGTAAAAAGGATACTCAACTAATTTGGTAATAGGCTGGTATAAAGCCTTCTCTATTGCCTCCATTCCATTGGTTTTGCAACTTTCGACTGAATGAAAGGCTTCTCCCAACTTCAAACAGGCTGAATTGGTGACATGAAAAAAGGACAGGAGTGACAGCAGAATACCAGGCAGCTTGACAGCTGAAGGAGAAACAGAATTGAGCAGTCAGCATGTCAAACTGAAAATTGAAAGCATAATGATGTCATTACTGTCTACATCAACACACAGAGACACACATATACATCACACATTTACACAGCACACACACATACACAATACACATACACATGTACACCACACACACCATACCCCATACACACACACATATATATATATATGCACATGCACCACACGCATATACCACACACACACCACACATACATATACACTTGAACCACACACATAACACACTACAATACACATACATACTACAAACAAAAACACAAATATACACCACACACACAAACACAAACACACACAATGATATCACTCTCTACACAAACACACACATACAGCACACACATGCCCCACAACATATTTACCACACACATATCCATAGATCCCCCCATACACACACACATACACACACATATATATATATATGTATACACACACCCCATACACACATACACACATACACCTCATACACACCACACACACACACACACACACACACACACCCCACACCACATCAATTTTGAAGCAACATTTTCAAACAAGGAACATTTATTATAATCACGTACCAACTAGCATTTGAGGCATACTAAACAGTATATCTGAAGTGTATCTTAATTTGGAGGACTTACTTTTTAAGATCTACTTGTGTTTTAATTCATGTGTATGACAGTGTGCCTTGTCCTGAAAGATTGTTGAATTCCCTGGAGTTACAAATTTCAGGAACTAGAGTCATGTCTTCTGGAGGAGCAGAAAGTGCGCTTAACTTCTAGGTCTTCAAGTCTTCTTAGACTTCAAGTCTTTCTGGAGTTCCAAACATGTATCTAGACCAAGTCTAGAAGCTGCAGCACCACCTGCTGCCAAAAACTATGGAATCCAGACTTCATATCTAAATGTCAGTGCTGGAACATTTGTGGAGCTAGTGGCCCTACTACCCAAGGCCTGCAGGGGAGTAAATGCTGGGGAGCAACTGCTCTTACATGCCTCATGCAATGATCATCACCTGAACAGTTACTCCTAGACTAGCCACAATTTCTATGTGGGCACACCAGAAGGACCCCAACCTTCTGGTCACAGCAACACATGGGGACTTAAGACGGCCACACAATCAAGTGGGGTGTTTTGTAACCTCTTACAAGATGCTATTGGGATGCAAAAGAAGACTGAGAGATCATTAAAACATTTCCAGAACACAGAAGACAACACAGTCCAATTATTGAGAAGCTTCTGTACTCCTCTACATTGTCGAGTCCACAGCACACAAGGAACAGGTTCTGAGGATACATACCATGTGATAGAACACAAAACCATAAATGTACTTAAACTGTCATAAGGTTTTTTGTTTGTTTTTGTTTTGTGTGTGTGTGTGTGTGTGTGTGTGTGTGTATTTGTGGTGTGTGCTGTCTTTCTTAGGACTCAACTACAAAATTGTATAGTGTTAACACTATAAATGACAATGTCTGGTCATAACATCAAAGCATTAAATGTGGGTCTTTAACTGAATCTTGCTGTCCTAGTTAGGATTTCCATGGCTATGAAGAGACACCATGAGAAAAGCAGCTCTTATAAAGGACAACAATTAACTGGTGTTGGCTCTCAGATTCAGAGGTTCACTCTATTATCATCATGGCAGGAAACATGGCAGCATTCAGGCAGACATGGTGCTGAGTAGGAGCTGAGAGTTCTATATTTTGATCCAAAAGCAGCCAGAAAGAGTCGCTTTTGCAGGCAGCCAGGGTTTCTTCCACACTTGGTAGAGCTTTAGCATAGGACCTCAAAGCCCACCCCCACATTAACACACTTCCTCAAATAAGGCCCCATCTACTCAGACAAATCCACATCACCTTATAGTGTCACTTCCCATGGGCCAAGCATATTCAAGTCACCATACCCATCTTATGAGAGCAAACAAAAGGTTTTGTTTTGTTCAATAGTTAGATGAGTGTTAAACAAGGTAGGAGAGGCCTTGTATCTGGGGTGTGCTTTTGACCCCAATTAGCAATTGATAAGGGCTCTATGTGCTATAAGTACTTTGAAAAAGTTCCTTGTGGCAAGATCAAATTCTGGACAGACCTGGAGAAATTACTGCCAAGAACTAAGAGGAAGGAGGGCTAATGCTACAATGCTACAACCCTTGACACTTTTCTGGAACAAAGTTGATAGTTAACATTTTTTCAAGACTGTAACAGTTCAGAGAAGATATTTTCTTTTCTAAGATTTAGCTTTCATATTTTTAACAATGTGTTTGTGTCTGTATATGTGTGTGGGAGTGCATGTAAAGTTTAAAGTCATAGGCGTCAGATCTCCCTGAAGACAGAGATATAGGCAATTTATAGGCAATTGTGAGCCACCAGATATGGAGAGTAGAAGTTAATCAGTGGTCCTATGGAGAACCCCTGAATCATCTCTCCAACCCCAAAATACTTAGCCAACTAGAGCATTTCTACCAGTAAGCTGATATCAAATGCAGCCTCAGTTCATGTCTCTAATTCCATTGAATCCTGTGCATAAGTATTGTACTCAGCTCTTTCCCCTTCTGCTCATAAAAGCTTTCCCTTGCCTCAATTTCATCGAATCACCATGATTTACTATTACACACAATTCTCTTTGTCATGCTCTACTATGCCCAAACCAAATCATGATCCTGTGAAAAGTTGTTTTCTTGTTTTACTATGTGGTTACCTTAAATCAAACTTAGATTACCAGGCTTGGTAGCAATCTTCTTTAAGCACTAAGCCACCTTAGCAGCCTATCATGTATATTAGGTATATATGTGTGGGGAAGAGGGGAAAGTCTATCACTGGAGTAGGAGTTTATTGACTTGGTTAGACAGTCTGGCCAACAAGTCTCAGGGATATCAACAAGTCCCAGGGATATGCCTGGCTCTGCTTTGAGCTTTCTGGTGACATCCAAAGATTCTTCAAAGCAGTGTTTATAGTCAACAATTAAGAAAGTTAATTTCAAACACGAAATTATAGCACTTTGCTCATTATAGGAGAAGAAATTAATCAACTGGGAGTGACATACACTTTACCAATGACTGATTAAAGCAAGCAATTCTCTCCTCAGAGTGAAATGAAAGCTTAGAAAACAAATATCTCCTCTTACCATGATCCTGCAAAAGCCAGCCCCACAAGTAAATGACTCAGATGACTCAGATTTGTCTGTGACATCAGAAAGACAGTGCTCATTGCAGGTAAATTCTAATAGAATTGGAGGTAATGGAAGCGCTTGCTCCACTGAGCATCAGGTGGCCAGTGTCCCCTGCAGTGTCAGAGAGTCACAAAAGAGACACAACTATAAAATCCTGCCTTTAAAAGTGTATAATCTAGGCACACAGCCGTAACTAAAGCACTCTGTGAAAGGTGAAAAAAGAAAGATAAAACCTTCCATACTCAAAGAAAGGAAGGAGGTATAATAGGAAAAGGGAAATGGAGGGAAGGAAGAAGGAAGGATAAGCCACATGCTAGAATGACTCCATGTGTTCTCAAGGGAACTATGACAGATGTGCTACTGTATATGTCTAATTGCACAGGGAAACCCAGGAAACTCCCAGATAACCTGACCCTGGAATCATCTAAGCTCAAAGCCCCAGATCTGGTCAAGGCTCCTTTCCACAAAACTAAATGGAGCTCAGGTCTTTGAGAATATGACTGAATTAAGACTGAACCAGTGTGTGAGAGAGAGCACTGTACTGGGTCAACAGGACAGACCAGCAGCATGTTGTACTGTCATTTAGAACAAAAGGGTGCATATATCTTCTTGATTCTGAGTTTCTTAATCCATGAGATGATTGGGGTAGATAATCTCAGAAATAATAATTTTTGGATTTAATATTCATCTTCAGACAAAAATACTGTCCAAAAAAGGACAAACAGATGTGTGATACTTGATTGCTAAGCTCTGCCAATACAGGGTAAGCTAGTCTTTCATAATTCCGGCTTCACTTAAGGTCTGTCAGATGTCATGGGCCAGAAGGTCTAAAACCTATGCTCCAGTGTTTAAGAAGTTAGAGAACTGTCCAGGCCGTCAGCTGTCTCCACTAATTGTAGAGTTTTGGAAGCTACGTCTTTGTGCTTCCTAGATAGTCAGGTAATAGTTAATTCCTTCCCAGTCCTCTGACAGGATTGAAGACTAGTTCTAGTCTCATAATCAAACTTAAGTTGCTTAGCATTAAGGAAGATTATCTAGATTTGTAAATATGAATTTCAGATGGGAATATAAATTGAAATCAACATAATTCAGGCACAGAATTGTAAACTCTTTAAGTTAGGATAGTTGGTAGAGTACTTTATTCAATTGACGAAATGATGGACTGGATGTTCAATCTGTATCACACTTCATAATCTGCATAATCGTTATGGTTGTACTCAATATCTGAGATTAAAGAGCCTTTTTTATTGGACAAAAGGAGGAAATGTTGTGGGCTTTCCTGATCTGTTTGTAGTCTGATGTTAATTCTTCTTCCTCAAGAGGGGCTGCCTCCAATGAGCAGTCAATCACGCACTCAGGTGATCTCATAAGAACTTTCCCCCCATTTTAACTGGTCAAAGAGCCTGTGCTTAGGTAGTGGAGGGGAAAGGTGGGGTGGGAGGTCTTCGTGAGGGCAGGTGGAGAGAGAAGGAGAGAGAAGGGAGAAAATAGAGGAAGATGAGGAGGCAAAAATGTAGCAGAACCATGTGGCCAGAAGAAACTGCCAGTAGCAAAGGGTCTTATAGCTGTGGAATAAGTTAGTACAGTGCTAGCTATGCACAAACTAGGGATATATCCTACAAATATAATAACTAGATTGTGTTTTTATATGTGTTTTGGGGTTGGAAATTACTGTAACACTTCTCCGCCTGGAGTCAGAGGTGCAGAGGTATCTTTTATCATGGTTTCAAATCTCTCATTTCTCAAAACTCATGTCATGCTGGCCTGTGAATATCTTGGTAGTGCACAGGGCCCCTAGTTTAAGGGAGTGGGTGTTGAATGGAGAATATTTTCTACAGGACACAGACAATGACATCTTGCAGGAAATTTGCAAGGGTCTTGGCAAAGTAGTCTCACCAAAGACATCTCTACCTCAGGATTGTGCTAGGCTAGAATTATTACTGAGGTCTGGGAGCTGGAAACTGCCAGGAAAGCCTGGTGATGGCCATTTCTGACTATAGAACCTTAGGGTATGGGAACTGTGCACAAGGCTCTGGAGCACTAATGAAAAACAGAATGTCAGAGCTGGCTATAGATCAAGGTGGCTCTATCGGCCTGATCAGGCAGTGGAAACAAACAGGTGACCAAGCCACGCAGCTCCTCTGCAGTTAATGCTTGAGGACAAAGCCTCACCTACTGGCCATATGATCCCAGCTCTGAGTGGCAGAGACAGGAATAGTGGACACAGAGGAGTTAGAATTACAAAGAAAAGCCTCAGTTACTCTGTCCCATCTGCCATTTTGCTCTCTCAGTTCATCCTCAGCATCTTGCTGAGACCATAGGAGCCTCTTTCCCTGTACCGCCTGCTAGAAAATTAAAGAAACATAAAAGTAAATAAACATAAACTGATTCATAAATCTCTGTTTGTATGTGTATATATATATACATATATATACCCCTGAAATACAACATGAGGTTATGATATTTTGATGTGTCTTTTAGAATGTTCACATCAAGGTAAGTACATCTAGATTTTCAAACATTTATCATTTGCGGTAAGAACATTCAGAGCCCTTTCATTTATCTTTCTCAGTATGCAGTATCTTATTTTCTGTGGTTGTGCCTTATGTAATGGAACAGTAGAATTTAAGGAGCAATGTGTTATTGTTTTGCTTTTCTCCTTTGCTTTAGGAACACACACACACACACACACACACACACACACACACACACACACACACACACACACACCTCCCTCCTGGGTAACCAACTGTCATCTGCTTCAGAGACTTCATTGTTCTCTTTTGATCACTTTTAACTGATGGTCAGGTTTGAAGTCCCCAGAATTTCTTGGCTACTGATTCCCACTCCCTGTTCAATCTTTACAAATTATGATAATACTATTATTTTCTTGCATCTAGCCAAAGGACGGAGTAAAATTATGAATGGCTTGCAGAATGAAATGCCATTGAGTTTGTTTTGCCCTCTCTCCTTCACTGTGGCTAGTCAAAGACTCTGAGACTTCAGCTAAAGAAGCTGGAATTGCATTAATCAGGTAACATCCTTTCAAGTCACATCTTTTCATTAATATATTCATTAGCTCATTCCCTGTGCAAGATTGAACTCACATCAGAAGAACTGAGAACATAGCAGGTACCATTTAGTTCAATAGGGAGCAAAACAACAAAAAAGCTATTATGTGTGTACAATGGGGTCACACAGGATGCCATGGAACCAAGACTCCAAGAGGAGCCTGCCCTTAGTGGGGGACACTGATGTGCCAGAGATACCTCATTGGAAACTGGGGTCCTGCAAGGTACGGATGTGTTTCATTTGAGAATAGGGTCCTATAGAATACCCAGCTGTTCTTTTCTTCTGTCTTGGAGATGAGGCCACAGCAGATTACAGCAGCATTCAGGATGTCCCATATATGTTTGTAGGGATGAACTGTTTTTATCAATGACTGTTACACTTTCCCAAACTAGAAAGCAAAGCCTTGACATTTTCTGTCCAAGAGCATTTGCTGTGTGTGGCACCTGGCATGGCATCCAGTTAACACTGATAGGGCTGAGAAAGATACCATAATTCTCATGAAAACCCTCTTGACAGGGTATTTGTTAGACTAAAGTTTAGAGCCAGGCTAATTGGCCAAGAGGTAGATGGCAGACTTCTCTGCATCAGAGGCAGGGCCAGGCCATCTGTGCCTGCCACACTGCAAACTTCTGAGCTACTACAGGCTCACACTTGGGGCCTGCAGTTACAGCTTCCAAGCTCTGAATTCAATCACTGTGATGATCCAAGCCACTTGGCACTGCTGCGCTGGACCATGATCTGACTTTAGCCCTGGCATATCTTGACACTAAGGTAAACACCTCCTAGGAACATGGTCTGAGAAAACCTTGATGGTTCTAGTAGTCTCCATGCATCCTGGCACTGCTCAAGGTCTTGTCTTTAGGGTATAATTCATAGATGAAATGGGTCACTTTTCTACCACATCCATCGTATTTGTCACATGTTGTTTCTAAGCATTCTAATTAAATTGGATGCCATTATGCCATATGGACAGACAGTAAGTCTTTCTTGCTTGTGACCCAATCAAAGTCTACACTTGCTGGTCGGTCATCCATGCAAAGAATGGGTCATCATGAAAAGACATTCAGATTTAAGGTGGCTCAGATTCTATAGTTCATCTTCTACAAGACCCCACTTTCTTGTTTTCTTGTCTTTTAAAATTTTCATTTTGGACAATTTTCATTCATTCCTTAGAAAGTCAAATACTTAGTGGATCACAGATGTGGCTTTTTACCTTGTCCTTATTGTCACCAATATGAGAACTGTTAGATTACAGGCAATCCTATTAGCCTCCTCCTAGGCACTTGGCAATGGTTTATGTCATCACTTTATGCTACCACCACGTGCTTCAGATGTGGGCTGCCTTAAAAGGACTGCCTGCCCTGCCACTCCAGCTCTCTTTTCCCATATGTTCCCAGATGGTCACTCTCTCTCCCTTTCTGTCTTTCTCTGTGTCCAGCCCCCTTCTCTTCCCTCATTGCTCTATTCCTAGTCATTTGCCTGTCTACATGTCTACTCGTCTGCCTTTACCCTTTCTGCAGACCCTCACTCCCCTCTCTTCCCCCAGTTAAACCCTCTTATACCAGATCTGTTGCATGGCATAATTTCTCAGGGGGACATGGATCCACAAGATAGCCCCCTGGACATATTATATTTCATAAAAATAACTGCAGTCAATACAAGTGCATATCATAATGTGATGCTTAGGTACAAAGCTGAGATGAATATTTAACTCATTTCTCTACTAAGTACTAGAAAAACCCACATTTTGTTTTGGCCTCTTCTGCAGTTATACAGAATTCTAAATCATATGCTTTAGAGTAGAGACATGAGTGACAACTCAACAGCCCAGTATGTACCAAGCTCTCATACAGAGCATCAACACTTGGAAGGAGATAAACTAAGGCCAAGTGAGCTGCTGGCCAGCAAATCACACTGGGAACAAACAAATGGCTGTAAACTAACTGAGGATAAAGAGGGTGGGAGCATCCCATTGAAATGGGCTACCACAGAGATCCCTCTCCATGCACCTAGTCTTCAGAAAATCAGGTGTGCTTTTGAAAGTAAAGAAAGAGATTGAATAAGAATTTGAACCAGTCAATGCCTTCACCCTCAAAGGAAGATGCAAGTGAGGCCAACCACCTGTTAGGTGGTCACAAAAATGACTAAGAATCAGAAAGTAAGGAGGCATCAACAACTATATGGAAAATTCTGCAGCTTACAGGAGGAAAAGTAAGGAGAAATGAAACCACTCATGCTCCTGCTTTCTGCCCACTGGCATTGATCAGCTGCTTACAGACAGCCATGTGACAACTGGACTGGTTCTTTTCTGTTGAGGCAACTCACAAATACTATATTTTCTGACTATGAAAAAAATATATCCTTGTGTTATCAATTATTATTTGGCTAGCAGGATATGTAAAAGTTGCTTCCTCGCCTGACTTTCTTTAAAAGAAAAAGCAAGATTCCCTGTGGAAGGTGACCTTCCCTAGCCAACTACTGGAGTAAAAGTATGACTTTTTACATAATAAAGAACTGGAGCCTAGGAAGGAAGCATTGGTGGAATTTCCTTGGGGCAGAAATACAGGCTGATACAGATGCAGACAGAGGAAGAATGAGGCAGACAGAGACAAATCAGAGCTGGGAGGCAAGCAGTGAGCACCACATGGAGAGATGGGATAAGTGGCAGGTTAAGTTAGATGATAGCAGAGAGACTGCTCTTGAAAAAAGCCAACAGCTTTAAACCATATAGACATCTCAGTGTCTTAATTAAACCTCGAGTGGGATCCGTGAAAGCCCCAAATACTCTTCAATCTCTTGTTGAAATATTTCCTTCCTAGATTAAGAAAGTTACCGCTCAGAATGAAAAACGAAAGTCATGGGATTTCTGCATTCCATCCTGCCTTAGTTTTCATCACTGTGACAGAATGCCTGAACTAATCTCATTAGTAAAGTGGTTTTTTTCCTCAGTTTCAGAGGTTTCACTCCATGGTCAGGGACCTTTTTGTTTTGAGCTGAAGCAGCCTAGTACATGCAGTCAGGGACACCAGACAGGCTTCTCACATCACAGAAATGCTTCCTTCACAGGGACACTCTAATAGGCCACCTTCTTCTCACTAGGCCTGACTCTCTCACAGGTCCCGGGACCTCCTGGCAGTGCCATTCTGGGGACAAAACCTTTAATATATGTCAATTCAGAATGCAGTCAGGATTAAAACTACGTTAGATCACACCTAGACTGTAGCAGACAATAGTGATGCTGTCACTATCCCAAGCCCACTCGAGTCAGAAAGCTCGGCACTCCTTTATTGCACCAGTGGCTTGACTGTGCCCACAAAGGGCATATGTGGGATGCCTGATTCCATAGGGGATGTTAAAAGGTGGGAGGTGCTTGGGACACAGCGCCACCTTCTTCAGGTAGGGGTGAGCCTGTCATTCATGTTCCTCTTCTCTGTTTCTTGTCTTTATGTTACTCCACATGAGGATACAACATGAGGCCCTCCCTGGTACCAGCTTCCTTACCTTGTACTTTCAGGCATCCAAGGGATGAGCTCATACATTTCTGTTCACTATAAATCACCCAGTCTGTGAAATTTGATTACAGCAGCACAAAATGAACTGAGACAAGGATGTACAGAACAAAATTACCAAGCAAAGAAAAATCCAGTAAAACAAACAGGACTTCCCCTCTTTTATACCAAAGCTACATGGTTTCTGTTATATCACTGTCTTTCAATATTTACCAAGCCAGATGAAATTTTCTTTCACGGCAGGTCTTGCAAATTGCTGCTTAATAATCAGATCATGATGACTACCGTATTTATCTAATTAGGTCTGCATTTACTTTAATTTAAGGCAAGTAATGATGCTAGATTAGAAATCCTAGTTAGGGACCAGGGTTATGTCTTAATTAGAGCAGGTGCCCAATTTTAATATTATATAAAAACTAATTTAAATGTAATGGGTAAGCAGACCATTTAAAGTTATTTCTCTTAGCAGTAAAACTCTGTGAATTATTGTTTGTTACAATAGTGGTCTCTAACACTTACAATTAAATGATGGCAACCTTCAGAAAGTGACAGGAGTAATGTGTGTCTGTTCATTGCTGTACATGGATTACATCTTAGAAATGGAACAGACACGTCCGTAAAAAAGTAATTATTCATAAAAAGAGCATCATTCATCAGTGTTATGCCATCTATTTTCCCCATATAAAGAGTATAATATATCATAGTAGAATCAGAATTTCTTCAATATATTTGCATTTGTATATTTAAGATAGAGGGAGTAGAAGGCAGGGAAAGGGGACTTCCTCTGAGCAGCAGGGGCTCTCATGCCAATGCCCATTTTGGCAACCTTGTTTCTGAAGTTTGCTTTTAAGGATACCTAAATTTAGCTAACTGATTCTCAACACCTAACAACTCTTAATACATTTCCCCACATACAATCAATATCACTCAATGGGAATTAACGAAGCACCAGGCAGGCATATTGCAATTTGTGTCAATATTATTTCATCTCATTGACACAATGCATGAGGATTTCTGTAAGTGTGAAGGCAGGCATGGTTTAAAGTATTACATTTCCAAATGACTCATTCATTGGCTTTTTTCCCTTTATTTTATATTTTAAGATGGAGCTTTGCTAGAGTACCAGGCTATCCTTGACAGTGTTCTCTATCCCAGGTCAAGTGATCATCCTGCCTCTACTCCAAAGTAGTTGGGTCTACAAGGGGGCAGTGCCAAACTCGTTCTGTGACCTTTATGTGTACTCTTTCTGTGAAGCACAATCTAGCCCTCAAATGATCTTATTTAGAGTCCAAGTTAGTCCTCTTTTGGCTTTCTGTCTGCTTGGTCTCCTCCCAGGCCCCATGGAAGTTACACCATTAACCTCTGTGGGAATTTCTCCAGTAAGAGAGTGACTTCTCTCTATATAGAAACCCACAGAGCTGGAGAAAAAAGATATGCCTTGTTGCTTCATATATTAAGTTCTAAATGTGTCTGAATGAAGAAAATCTCCACAAAGTTTAAATCTCTACCACACTACAAGATAGCCTCTGAAAGTTTTGAGAAATACACACTTGCATACATTTACATACACATGAATGCACACACACACAAATACACATTTGTAGGTACACATATAAAATACATATATATATATATGCACATACATGCATTCAGACATACATATACATATGTGTGCACATATATATGCACACACACAGGAATACATAAGCATGCACACACAGGTACACACACATTCATACTGCTGGTACAAATGATCTTCACTTGAAAGAAAATTTGGTAGCATAGCACTTTTTCTAAATATTTTAAGACCAATAAAAAAGGCAATAAAAAAAGGATCCTTTTATTCAAATGACTTCACAGCTCTGCCGTATATAACCATCAGTTTGAAAGGCCATGAAAGCTGATTGAGGCTGGTGTCATATCAAAGGATGGAGTTCAACATGCTTTTAATGAGGTCAGATGAAGCCTAATGCTCTGCATGGAGCTCATCTGTCCTGAATCACAGACCTAGGTCATAGAATTAGGGCATGGCTCCTAAATACCAGCCCTCAAGGCCTTCTCATCTTAGCTTTCTTTTGCTTTGAGCTTTCTCTGCTCTGTATCTCTCTGTTATAGTTTGAATCTTTGATGTTTCCAAAAGTTCATGTGTTGCCATATTGGTCCTTAGACCATAATACTGTCCTAAGAGGTACTGGAGGTTTTCTGAGGGGAAGGAATGAGGGGACAGACAGGTCTCTGAGGACGTGGGCTAGCTGCTAATTCTCCCTTTCACTTTCTGGTCCCTGATAAATTAGCAGCTTTGTTTAACTGAGTTTTACCCACAAGTGTTAAAACATTCTTTTCTACAAAACAAAACAAAACAAAACAAAACAAAAAACTTCAAGTATACAACAAAACAAAAACAAAACAAAACCAGGTCTCCAGGATCCCAGAATCTACTGCTCTTTATATTTTTCACCTCATGATCAAGCCTGTCTCTTGATCTCTAAATTATCATGAAAGTTGTTCTAGTTTCACTCTGTTGCTAGGAGAAATAACATAAACAAAATCAACTAATTTGAGTAAGAGCGGCCCCATAGACTCATATATTTTAATGCTTGGTCCCTGGATAATGGAGCAGTTTGAAAAGGATAAAGAGGCATGGCCTTGTTGAAGGAGGTATGTTGCTGAGGGTGGGCATTAAAGTTATAGGTTTACAACAATTCCAGTTAATTCTCCCTGACTCATAATTGTTAATCAGGATGTAACTCTCAGCTACAACTCTAGCATCATTTCTGCCTTGCCTGCTGCACTTCTCCCTAACATGATGGTCTCATTCTTTGAAACGTTTAAGCCCCAAATAAACTCCTCTTCTATAAATTGTCTTATCACAAAAATAGAAAAGAAACTAATACAAGAAGGAAAGTGAGTGGTTTGTTTTTGTTTTTGTTTTTGTTTTTTTTCATTTTATAGTTCATAGTCCTTCACTGAGGGAAGTTGGGTCAGGAACTTAGTGAGTATTTAAAGCAGAAAGCCATAGAGTAAAGCTTCCTGTTGACTTGCTCACACAATCATGCTTAGGCATCCTTCTTTTATAGCCCAAGACCTCCTGACCAAAGAATGGTACCACCTACAGTGGTCTGGAACTTCCTACATCATACCAAAGTAACCCCGATAGGCCAGTGTGATCCAGGCCATCCCTCAATTGTGATTCCCTTTTCAAGTGACCCCAGGCAGTTCAAGTTGACAGTTAAAGCTAACTAAGGAAGTCCTAGGTCTTCAACTTTCGGCCTTATTGTTTTCATATCTTCATGCTTCTCATCTGTAAGTCAATCAAGAGATATTCAATTGCTTTATATTTTCTCAAAGCCAATATTGTATATTCAACTCCCTTAGCCTCATCTGTAAGTAGCAGATTACAGAAACCTAAAACAATTAGTGGAAATAACAAATAAACCTAAGTAATAAAGATTAGAAATCTGTCGACTGGTAAAGCTATGCTTTAATGGAACTCCACCTCTCTCTTTCTGTCTGCCTTTTTAATGGAAGTTCTTCCTGTTGGATTTAAAAGAATTTGTGCTAAGTATTGTAGTATTGATGATATTGCATTGATTGCTATTAATAGATGGGATATACAAATCATCTGGTTCAAAGCAATTACAGAAATAGAACCCTGATGCATAACTTGTGCAGAAATCAAAACAGGAAATGGATTCACAAGCCTGCTGCAATATGCCAAAAACCTGAACAGCCTTGGAGTGGTGGTAGAGTTCAGAGGGAGAACACTTGCCTCATAGGTAGGAAGCATTAAGTAGGTAGTATCCTGAATATAAAACACAGAACACCAATGACTTATGCTCTAAGATCAAGAATCGACAAATGGGATCTCATAAAACTGCAAAGCTTCTGTAAGGCAAAGGACACTGTGGTTAGGACAAAACGGCAACCAACAGATTGGGAAAAGATCTTTACCAATCCTACAACAGATAGAGGCCTTATATCCAAAATATACAAAGAACTCAAGAAGTTAGACCGCAGGGAGACAAATAACCCTATTAAAAAATGGGGTTCAGAGCTAAACAAAGAATTCACAGCTGAGGAATGCTGAATGGCTGAGAAACACCTAAAGAAATGTTCAACATCTTTAGTCATAAGGGAAATGCAAATCAAAACAACCCTGAGATTTCACCTCACACCAGTGAGAATGACTAAGATCAAAAACTCAGGTGACAGCAGATGCTGGCGAGGATGCGGAGAAAGAGGAATACTCCTCCATTGCTGGTGGGATTGCAGACTGGTACAACCATTCTGGAAATCAGTCTGGAGGTTCCTCAGAAAATTGGACATTGAACTGCCTGAGGATCCAGCTATACCTCTCTTGGGCATATAGCCAAAAGATGCCCCAACATATAAAAAAGACACGTGCTCCACTATGTTCACTGCAGCCTTATTTATAATAGCCAGAAGCTGGAAAGAACCCAGATGTCCTTCAACAAAGGAATGGATACAGAAAATGTGGTACATCTACACAATGGAATATTACACAGCTATCAAAAACAATGACTTTATGAAATTCGTAGGCAAATGGTTGGAACTGGAAAATATCATCCTGAGTGAGGTAACCCAATCACAGAAAAACACACATGGTATGCACTCATCGATAAGTGGCTATTCGCCCAAATGCTTGAATTACCCTAGATGCCTAGAACAAATGAAACTCAAGACGGATGATTAAAATGTGAATGCTTCACTCCTTCTTTAAAAGGGGAATAAGAATACCCTTGGCAGGGAATAGAGAGGCAAAGATTAAAACAGACACAGAAGCAACACCCATTCAGAGCCTGCCCCACATGTGGCCCATACATATACAGCCATCCAATTAGACAAGATGGATGAAGCAAAGAAGTGCAGGCCGACAGGAGCGGGATGTAGATCGCTCCTGAGAGACACAGCCAGAATACAGCAAATACAGAGGCGAATGCCAGCAGCAAACCACTGAACTGAGAATTAGGACCACTGTTGAAGGAATCAGAGAAAGAACTGGAAGAGCTTGAAGGGGCTCGAGACCCCATATGTACAACAATGCCAAGCAACCAGAGCTTCCAGGGACTAAGCCACTACCTAAAGACTATACATGGACTGACCCTGGACTCTGACCTCATAGGTAGCAATGAATATCCTAGTAAGAGCACCAGAGGAAGGGGAAGCCCTGGGTCCTGCTAAGACTGAACCCCCAGTGAACTAGATTGTTGGGGGGAGGGCGGCGATGGGGGGAGGATGGGGAGGGGAACACCCATAAAGAAGGGGAGGGGGAGGGATTAGGGGGATGTTTGCCCAGAAACCGGGAAAGGGAATTAAAAAAAAAAACACAGAACACCTGCAGCTTATATGATGTTTGTTTTCTGTAACTACCTCATTAGAGAGTCAAATGTGCTAATGTTCCCCTCACCATAACCAATTCCATGGTCCTCAGGCTTCTCTGTAGCAGTCTCCTATGCCCTATGCAACAGCCTGAAATCAAGGTACAACTGAATCTGTCTTTCCTCTGCACACACGACTGATGGTAGCAACCACTCTTATTTGGACATTGATGTTAGCATATTAATGACAGCAGCATCAAAGTATTTCCTTCTGACAACTGAATGGAAACAAGAGCCTTCTCATCATCTTTACTCTTCCGGTGCTCATAGCCCTAGACCTCCATTATGAATATTCTTTGGGCCTACACCAAGTACACACACGTGAGGTTGGCTGCCTTGGCTGCTGAAACCTTTCATTCCTTACAGAGTTCAAAATGCATTAGTGATGCTCTCATTTCCTCTCCTCTGATTCATCCAGCTTCAATGTCTCTCATTTCTGAATGGATGTTGAAAAGAAATAGGAACACTGTCGTAAATAAATTAAACATCTGTTTTAAGTACCTCAATTCATTCACTGATTCATCCAATTAACATTTAAAACCCAAACAATATTTATGTGCCAAACTCTCTGCAAGACATGGAAATTGCTTGTTTTTAATTATTGAGAGTTATCTGGTAGTTAGCCAATAGAAAGTTATTCCAACGTAAAAATTTGCCACTTGTGCTGTCTTGGTTAGCTTTACTATTGCTGTGATGAGACACCCTGGCCAAGGCAACTTGGGTGAATAGGGGGCTATTTAGCTCACATTTACACCTCATTGTTCATCATTAAGGAAATCAGGACAGGAACTCAAATGGGGCAAGATCCTGGAGGCAGGAGCTGAGGCATGGTTTGCTCATCCTATTTCCTTATAGAACCAGAAGCACATGCCCAGGGACGGCACCATGCACAATGGGCTGGGCCCTCCCACATCAATCACTAACTAAGAAAATGCCCTATGGGCTTGTCTGCAGCCCCTTTTATGGAGGCATTTTCTCAATTTAGGTTCCCTTCTTTCAAATGACTATAGTTTATGGGAAGCTGACATAACACTGTCTAGCAAACCATCATTTTTCTGTTGAGACTCCACTGTCTTAGCAATCGATAGTCCCAAATTTAGGGCTGTTAATCCTGTTTGATCAGGACAATACCTGCCATTCCACTTCTGCATTTTGTTGTTGAGACCTTTCCTTCTTTGCAAGTACTCTCCCCCTCGCAGGGCTTTTAGTTAGTCCTGTTCAGGTTAGCACCTTCCACACAACCTTCAGTTTCAGCTGAGAAAGTCATTTAAACACTGGATGAATAAACATATTAGATATTTGATATACATTTGCACTGATTGGTAATTAATCATCACAATTCCTTCCCTAGGAAATTATATATTTAATATAATTTTTAAAATCCAAAGTAATTGGGAATTTAATTTCTATGCAAATTAGGGACAACTCAAGTAAGTTTTAACTAGATTGTCTCTAGTTCATAATTTGGCTAGAGACAACCTATCTTAATCACAAATGTGCACAGATTTAAAAATGATTATTCTAAGCCCAAGCAATTAAATTAATTCTCTGTTGAGGAGGAGACACCACCTGCTGGTCTCTCATTAACTCTTTCTTCTAAATCCACACAAAATGTGTTTAGCTCAACGGACACTTCCCCGTCATCTTTACAACCTAGGTAGCCACAAGTCTGTTTCAGCTGAAAGGACGGCAGAATACATGGGACCTCTGTCATGTTCCCCATCTTACCTACTTACTGTGTCTTTATAAACTGGGGCAGAGAAGGCAGGCCACTGGCATAGGCAAGCTACATTCTAGTGCGTGGAGACTGAGAGAAGAGTCCAGTTGGAGCTGGGTCCTCAAAGACTCTACGAAACTTCCAGGTAAGCTCTTACCTGGCCTACAGAGTTTCCTGAAAGACTCTCCTTCATGTGCTGATAGTATTGCTATTACTATCTATCAAACTCACCTCTAATGCACACACAGAATGCTCCTAGTGACACTAGGTAAAAAGTGGACATGTATGTATATTGATGTGTCCAAATATGATGTGGCATGCATAAATATGCAGTTTTAATATATGTGTCTATGTTTGTTTGGATGAGCATATAAATAAATTTAAGTATGAGTATGTATGTGCATGTGTTTTGAGATGAATGCACATGTACATTTGTGTCTATGTGTAGCTCTCTCTCTCTCTCTCTCTCTCTCTCTGTGTGTGTGTGTGTGTGTGTGTGTGTGTCTGTGTGTCCCTACATGTGTGTGTACTTGCCAGAGATTGGTGACAGTCATTTTCTTTGATCAGTTTCCCTTTTATTTACTGAGGCAAGGTTTCTCAGTGAACCAGAAGCTCACTGATTAACTAGATTGGCTAGCAATGAGTCCCTGGGTCCTCCTGTCTTCTTCTTGGCTTCCATGTACAAGTTGATGATCCAAATTCAGATCCTCATGCTTGTGCAGCAAGCACTTTACCTACTGAGCCATCTCCCTGGCCTCACGATGCACAGTTTCTGTGTCAGTTTTTTAATTAAAAATAGGTCTTTGTGGGCTGGAGAGATGTTGTAGTGGAAACAACATTTGCTATGGAAAATGTGAGAAAGGAGTTTAGATTCCCCAGCATACACATAAAGACGGGTGGGCATGGTGGCTTGGGAGATACGGAGGAGGGAATTTCGGGGGCAAATTGGCTGGCTAAATTAGCTGAATTGGCAAGCTCCTTATTTAGGCAGACATCCTACTTCATTAAATAAGGTGAAGACTTATTAGGGAAGATGCCTCATGTCAGTGTCTGCCTCCACATGAAAGTAGGAAGAGGTACATGCATATCTCCACATGTGTATATCTATATGCATGTGAACATACCACATATGCATTCACAAACAAAAACCTTTTTGATGAGAAACCAGAGCAAAAGGGTTTTGCATGTGCTTTGTATAAGGGGAAGAGAAATTCCAAGAAGAGAAGTAAGTCTTGCAGATTTGATCACCTTGGAAATGACAGATGCTCAATTTACATTGTAAGTGCTTTAAAGGAGTGGCCAATGTGTGTCCAGACTTAAATAGCGTGTGAACGATAATATTTAAGTGGAAAGTCATGCTTCTACAGGCAGCTTTGAACTGTATGAACTGAAAGCCCACAACAGATCTGTGCTGCCACACAGATGTGGTGAGTTCTCAGGGCTGCCCATCGATTAATGTGTGATAACCATGGAGAACAGACCATGGGACAGAAAAAAATCATTGCCATCATAAATCATATACTACTTTTCGCATCATTTCCAGAAAGGATTGTCAAATGGGGAAACATGACACGAGAAAGTGGAAGTAACAGAAGCAAGCACACAGGCTAGAAGGCCACCATGACTCACTCTGTAGGAAATGAGGTTCCAGCTCACTCATACTTACTGGGAGACAAAGCCTCCTGACAAATGACCTGGAATGATGTCAGCCTCTGCTCAACATGGGAAGCTGCTGAACTTCAAAAGACTTTTTACAACAGTCCACATTGCTCTTTTCATCAAGAGCTGATGTAATAATTGCAATGTTTAAAAAAAAACAGTCATTTCCCTCCCATCTTAGGAGTGTACTTAGGATGCCTGGAGCTATCCAATGGATCACCCAGGAAAACAGTACGGGACAGTGACTGATGGAGATGGAAAGCCCAGTGTGCTTCTGCTTCAGGAAGAACATTTCAATGCCTACCCGAATTACAGCTAAAATTGTATTTGCTAAGACATTTCAAGGTCTAAGATAAATTAGGCAGACAGGAAACTCCACAATGGAATATGTGCTTAGCATGCTTAAGACCTTGGGTTCATTCCCTACTTCCAAAACCAATGGAAAAAGAGAGGGGAGTAGAAAGGAAAAGAGGGAAGTCAAGAACTCTTATCCAGAGAACTTGAAATATCATAAACATGTCTGTCCAAGATGTTCAGTGTACTGATGAAACTAACACTTTGACCATTGTTCTTATGGTGATGGCAGAGTGCATAACTATACTGAGGTCTCCATAAAAGCCAGCTGCCTGATTGAAAGTCAGAAAGTAAAGTGTAGTGGTCTACATGTGGAGAATCTAGCAGCTATCCTCAGACACTGAACTCAGTAATACGTACATGTTTCAACATTTTTGTAAACAAAATCTAGTTTCCACCCTCTCATGAATGTCTGAAATCTTGGATAGTCCAGACCCTCTATAGTGTGTTTTCTTTTTCCTTCTTTTTCCTCTTTTGCCATTCTAACATCAAATCCAATGTCTCACGCATGCTCAATCAAACCAATCAGTACACACCATCTGGGATACAAAAGAAAATTCACCGTAAATGTCAATGTGCCAGATCAACTGCAACAAGATGCACAGAAGCTGTTTCAGGTACAATTGTTTCTGGAAAGTAAATCTTCCATTCATTATTTAGAAACTATAGTAAATCACAGGCAACTGAAACTCTGAAACACAAAGCTTCCAATATGAGACAAACACTGGCATGGCAGAAATCTTAGAACCAATGTAAACATGGTTGATTGAGCGAATTCAGAAGAACACAAAGATAGAGACTGAAATGGAATAGCACTTTTGCCATTAATCAACAGTGAACAGATTTTTCCAACAGACAGAATTTGTCCTGGTTGGAAGGGAGCAATTGCAGAGCTCAGAATGGTGCCCTTTCTGGTCCAAAATGCATGCCTTCCTCTGTTACTCATCTCCCAGCATCTGGTAGGGCCCCAACAGCCTTCTCAAGGGTTTTGAGCACATGTAAGTCTGACGCTGCTCAGTGCCCCCAGGACCCTGTCTTGCCAGCAAAAAAATGACATCTTGTGTAAAATTATACAGTGATCACATGTAATAACTACGGGAAAGGCCACAGAAAAAAAGATCAAAGTGACAATATATAAGGGGATAATTATGGTTTTATGAGCTGCCATTCTGAAGCTTTCAGTCAGAGATTATTTGAGTAATTGAGAAGACCAATTTATTATATGTCACAATCAAGTTTGAAGGCCTGAGTGTTAAATGATAAACTAGTGTCCCACTGTATAACTAACCATATACATATAAATATATAGGAATAGAAAATGGTAACCTACTGCAATACACTTAGCCCAGAGTCCAGGATAGAAGCCACCACTACTTTGCAATGGTATAGGAACTCAGATCACTACTGCAAAAACTCCTAGCTATAGAAATTTTTATAAGAGAGAAATTTATGAATGATTCTCAACTATTATTTTTTAAAAGAAAACTGCTTAGAAAGCCACACATTTAAACAGACAGAAACAGTTTTCCACTTTTCCACCTGCATTACTATATAACTTTGACTGCATTTTATTCAATAAACAACATCTATAAGTTCTGAAGAGAACTGTAATTTAGGTTCTGTTTTAGAAGAGTATTTTAAAAGAGCTAAATTCAAGTGCAACTTTGTGGTTGAAATATATAAATGTTTTGATATACCATGCTGACTGTAAGAGTCAGAAGGACAGGGAGTTTACTGTGAGACTGTGTGGAATGGCAGTAGCTACACTCATAAAGTCTTATTAACAAAGCTGCCGATGCATGACCTGAATTAACTAGGAGGACACCAATAGACATGCTAAGGGGATAGGGGAAAGTGTATAAGGTCTCAACTCTACACATAACAAAACAAAACAAAACAAAACACCAATGAATGCTGAGAAAGAGAGTAATAGTCTTCACCAGGGAAGAGCACACCAATTGGTTGCCTACTACCAAATGATCAGCGCCAAATATATATATATATATATATATATATATATCATAAGCAGTATATAACAACAATCAAAAAAAAAAAAAGATGAGGCCATGAATTTGGAAGAGCAGGAAGGGATACATGGAAAGATGCAAAGAAAGAAAGGGAAAAAGAAATGATGCAATTATTTTATAATCTCAAAAAATTCAAAATGAAGAAGTGATAGTAAATTTTATAATTATTACTAAGGAGTCTGTGAATTGATGAAAAGTACTGAGTGGCCATCAGGACCCAAGTGCAGGAGCCTGGCAGCCACTGGCTAATAACACGTCACACATAGGCTGTGCTCCTTAAAAAAGCAGCAAACTGAATCTTTGCAGCCCTAGAGATACTCCTATTTAGACTACCAAGAAAAGAAGCCAGCCCCTGGGAAATATTACTTCCCTCTTGGATCTGACCACTAAGCTTATAACCTACAATCAATTACTTAGGAATGAGCATTTCTCTCATTTGCATAAAGCTCAGCATAGGAACCTGGGAATTCCTCCCTGGGAGCCCTGGCTTCCCTTTGCTTTTGGAGCCTTTTGTAAGAAGGCCACTCTACCTTGTATCTTAAGGCCTTTCCTAATGGAGTTTGGTTTAAAGGTTTGCATTCTTTTCTAATACTATTATACCACTCGTTTAAATTGAGGCCTTTGTTCCTTGCTTGCAGCCTGAGATGCACATTCTGTATGACACAGGTAGAAGCAGAAGGTTTGACCTGACCTCTGCACTGGGTGTTTTCTAGAAATCCAGATGAACAAATCCATGTAGATTGAGCAACACATACCTCTAATGAACACTGCTTTACTTTGCCATAGGAAACAAAGTCTTCTGACATTAAATCTTTACAACGATCCAGGGTACATGGAAACAAGGAAGAGAATAGAAATGTACTCAACTAGGTGCTAATTCTTTAATTGGTGGCATATAAGATAAGGTTCCTGGGCTGTTCTGTTTATTTGCTTTTGGTTTTCTATTTATTATGGATTAGACATACACACACACACACACACACACACACACACACACACACACCCCTACTCACCTGTATAAATCAACAGGATTATCGCACAAATCTGCCAGTGTTTTTGCATGTCCTTCAATGTGTCCCTCTGACATGAACTAATGACTCCCAGGTATCAGAAGGGCGGTGTTGAGGGGAGACAGGAAGCAGGCACAATTCTGCTCTCCTGACACTTAAATCCACCAAACAAGTAGAAGTCTTGTTACTGCTTCCTTTCAAAGTAAAACTCTTTGTTTTATTTCACATTTTAAATGGTATTTGGAATAAAGGAGTCATTGGTGGATGGGGAAGAAATGCTTAAAAGTTGAAACTCATATGAAACAACAGAGAGTAAAATAAAAATTATAGCAACAAGAGGAGGGAGTCAGATGGAGGCAGTCCCACATTTCAACATCAAATCAAGAAATGTAGGGGGTAACAAAGGGTTTGTAGAAAGGAGAATGGGTCAGTCTGCCTCCTCCCCTGGGTCTAGGCCACGCCTTCCTAAGTTACTATGCTGCTGAGCCACGGTACTGGGCTGCATCTTTCCTGTCCTAAGGACACCTGGCAGATCTTTTTCAAGGGTAGCCAAGGGTTGGCCTTATCCTAAAGAAACAGAGGGGTTTAGAGGGATCTAAAGTAAGGTGAGGTTATCAGGTACTCTTCTGGCTGGATGGGCAGGAAGGAGGTACAACTCAAATAGTATCAAGTAGAAAACGAAAATGGTGAGGAATGGGGAGAAGAAATCCAGACAGCTGGAGGCCAGGTAACTGTCCAAGATTGACACCTACATCTTAACAAGGTGACCCATAAGCAATGATGATAGTGGATAAACAAAGATAACCCTAGGAGAACTGGAAGTTCCCTTGTCACCAAATACTGGAAACAGGTGACTCTATGGAGCTGTTCACCAGCCTTGGTTTGTGGGTCTTCTTATTCTTGCTAACTTAGTTATATCTCCAGAGATTCCTGAAGACAAGGTCAACAATAAAGTTAGGTGTTCACAATGCTGTGCATAGATTTCCCAGTGGTCTGCAGACATAAATTACAGTTGGAAGTTTCTCATGCCTTGCCCACTTGTGGTTTGACACTTGGGTCAGGAAGGGGTTAGTCCTGTTTATCTTTTGCTAATATCACCAGGTCTTACTTGCTCCCACTACTTCTTAGCGTGCGTGCGCGAACACACACACACACACACACACACACACACACACACACACACACACTAAAACCACACAAATTCTTTTTTTTTAAGTTAATTCTTAGGTTAACATACAAAGTAATACATTTCATCATGGCATCTTCAGTATTCATATAGTCTCATTATACGTTGTTCTCCTCCCTCACTGCCTTCTCCTTTATTCCTTTCCCTTTAGCTAGTCCCCACTCCTTAAGCTTTGAGATCACATCTATTCAAATATTCCCTTTCCTTTCCTTCCTTAAGATCCCAGGAAGCATAATTTCTCAATCCGTGAAGCCTCATTTATTACAAATGCAAAAAATAATGAAAAGGAAAGAAAGACAGACATGCTGATATACCACCGCTGATATCCAGAAGATGACGGACCTATTAAAATTCCTTCACAATAAGCCCAGTACAGAACACTAACTATTCCATCTTGCAAACAGGGAATTAACCCCTCATCAGCCCTCCTTCCTGTTTTGCATAATAGGAATGTTATAATGTTCATTGAGGCCATGCCTAATTTAAGAGAGTAAAATACAAACAAAATTAAATGCACACAGAGGCAGACAAGTCACTTCTTCCTCACAGGGGCCCTGTGAAATAGGTGCCATTTTTACTTTGACTTTTTAGATGAAGAATCTCCCTGCCTAAATGAAAAACTGGATGAATGGGCCATGCAACAGAGGTCACAGTGAAGAAGGATTGCAGCCACACAAGCACCTCTGTCCTTGGTATAAGACACCGCTTCGACATTTTAAGTTATGGCAGTTGCTGGCATAAGTGACTTGTGAAGCCTGATATTAAAAGAAGTACTCTAGTTTTCAGGGCAATACCCACCATGTGAGACAATATTCCTCTTAGACCCATAGCAATTTTTGCTGACTTATCCTTGGTTTTTCTCATTATCAGGCCAAGGTATTATTTCTTTTCTATTTCTGCTCAATGTAAGTTCACACTACCTGACACTGTTTCTTTCTGCTGAAGGCCATAGCTGCCCAGTCCTGCTAATTAGTATGATCCTGGAAGTCCCAAAGCCATGTCTATTTAGGACATAGGAAAATAAGATGATTTCTCAGATACTGCAATTTGCATGACTTCAGAAACAACAAGATTAAAACGAAAATATACATTGAATCTTCATGCAAAATTTGCTATGTTGGTCCTGAATTTAGATAATGCATTCCTTACCTCACAATATTCTTCTCATTATTATGACTAAATCTTACAGCAATATTGGGGACTATTGTAGATGTCAAAGCACTAGTCCAAATGGACCTTGACCCTGGGTGGAGACATGGTGCCAAAACTCAGAACATTGTATACTATTGTCTCCTCCCTGAAGAGTTAATCTAGTTGGGCCTGTCAGTCATCTGGCCAGAATACCACTCCTCAAGAAGGCTGATTGATCTAAAACTATTCTAAAGAGACAGGAAGAATAATTATCCCTTATTATATAAGTATCCATTATATAGGATACTATAAGTCTCATTGCAAGAGTCCCTGCCTGACAGTCCATGTCCCTGAGACCCTGTAACTCTGATAAGACTGCTGCTTTTGTGCGTCCTAACCCAGAGAAGCCTAACTTCTCTTTCTTCTGTCTCTTTCAGAAACTGGTGAACATTTTGAGCTTCCTAACTCCTTTCTGAAGCTCTGGCCCTTTTACCATCCAGTGAGCATGGCTGCTTGCTGACCTCCACTGCTGTACATTCTGGTCTAACTCAGAAGACATGGCTTTCTTTCTTCCACTTCTCTATCTTCCTCCTTTGCGATGCTAAAACTTTCTTGCTCTATTTTTTCTCTTATTCACTAATATCATCAAGCTTCTTTCTTGGATGATTTTGAAATTCTTTTATGAGAGAGACTAAAGAAACAAAAGAGGAATTCCATATTCCCTTGTGGCATGGTACTGAATGTACCCCAGGTACTGGTACTATCCTAGGTTCCCAGTAACATTAGTGAATAATTCCAAAAGCACATTATGGGAAGGAAGGTTTAGTCTGGGTTCATGCTTTCCTGAAGGGGAAGTCCATCTTAATGAACTCCGTATTAAAAGGGACTTCCTCGTGTCCATTGTGATGGGAGCATGAAGCAGTTTTCTCATATCTTAGAGAATGAAGAAGCAGAGAGATGGACAAGAATACAAGGTGGGTTCTAACACTCGAAGCCTGCCCCTATTAGCCTGCATCTGTCTAAATCTTGCTACAGAAAGGCACTATGACCACTCTAGCCAGTTCTTCAGCTAGGGAACAGCACTACGAAAAATTCATGTGGGAGAAAATTTGACATCCAAGACAGGACACTGTCCTGGAGTACACAAAAGTGTGAAAATGGCTGTGACCCACACAGTAACCCTAATCATCGCCTGCCTTTACTTTTGTCATTTGTTTTCCATTTAGAGGAAAAAAAATGGAGGAATGGTTCAAGTTATTCAGGAAAGGATCCTGTCTGTCTCACAATTGCATGTCTCACCAACCCCACTGCACATGGAGTCTTCAGCCAAATGCCTGGAGCACTAACTGGTTTCATTCAGGCCACTCTTATCCCTATAGAAATCATTGAGGAGGTACAGAAAGGGAACTTTAGAGGAATCAAACAGTAAAGCTGTTCCTCATTCCCCTAGAATCTAATTTAAGTCTTGCCTGGCCAAAACTCAAGAATTTCATCACAGGTAAAGAGATTGCCTCCAACAGCTCTCTGAGGTGTGCTCTCTTTTCTGAGAGCATCTCTATTGAGAATAAGAACTTGTCTACACTTGTATTCAAGATATATGCCTGGATCTCTAAATATAATAAGGATTCCCCCTGACCATTATTCCCTATGTTTTACTCTGTCAGTACTCTTATCAGTAAACCTATACAAACTCATGAACCACCTATAATCTCATTTATGAAATTTAGATCAATTTCTTTAAATCAAATAAGTATCCAAAACCATTTCTACCCCACCTTTTATAAGTAGAGCATATTCTTTGAACAATATAAATGATTGCTAGGCTAAAGCACTTATGTGTGCAAGCACAAGTTACTAGGAAGAACGAACCAACCAGCTTTTTTATTTTATTTTATTTTTTATTTATTTTTTTATTAACTTGAGTATTTCTTATATACATTTCGAGTGTTATTCCCTTTCCCGGTTTCCGGGCAAACATCCCCCTCCCCTTTTGATAGTCTGACTAACTGCAGAGAACATTAATTGTGGAGAGGCTGGAATGTTGCAGGTTCACAGCCTAATAGAGTTTGTTTACAATTCATCTTGGGTTATCTTTAGCTCCCTTAACACCCAATCCTTGCCAGGCTCTGTGCTTAACCTAACATCCCACGACTAACCAGTAAGACCTTTTGGAAAATATTAACATCTTCCAATAGCACGTAAGGCCTACAGCTGCTTTACCTCCTTTTAACTGTACTACTTACTGTCTCTATTGATGAATTTGAAAAGTATCTTGATTAATTATTTTCTATGTTCTGTTACTATGAAAACGTCATGAGACTGTTACTGTGGAATAACAGTGTTGTGGAGCTTGAATCTGTTGGACGATGGCGAGTCTACATTTGGCTTCATGACAAACTATCTCTTATCCCCTTTGAGACTGTGTTTTTGCACTGACAAATGTAAGTCTATATGTTTACTCTCTTCCCAACTATGTCTACATTTATATTAAATTCTTACTACCTTAAAAAAATACCACTTTGCTTCTTACTTCCTAATCCTACTGCTCTTGTCAAATGTACCTGAACCAAGGTCTTTCAAGCTGACTCCTTCAGCCTCACAGCAAGCAGAAGATGCCCTTCAATAGAGGAATGGATACAGAAAATGTGGTACATGTACACAATGGAATATTACTCAGCTATCAAAAACAATGACTTTATGAAATTCATAGGCAAATGGATGGAACTGGAAAATATCATCCTGAGTGACGTAACCCAATCACAGAAAAACACACATGGTATTCACTCATTGATAAGTGGATATTAGCCCAAATGCTTGAATTACCCTAGATGCACAGAACACATGAAACTCAAGAAGGATGACCAAAATGTGAATGTTTCACTCATTTAAAAGGGGAGCAAGAATACCCTTGGGAGGGAATAGGGAGGCAAAGATTAAAACAGAGACAGAAGGAACACCCATTCAGAACCTGTCCCACATGTGGCCCATACATATACAACTACCAAACTAGATAAGATGAATGAAGCAAAGAAGTGCATGCTGACAGGAACCGGATGTAGATCTTTCCTGAGAGACACAGCCAGAATACAGCAAATACATAGGCGAATGCCAGCAGCAAACCACTGAACTGAGAACGGGACCCCCGTTGAAGGAATCTTAGAAAGGACTGAAAGAGCTTGAAGGGGCTTGAGACCCCCATATGAACAACAATGCCAACCAACCTGAGCTTCCAGGAACTAAGCCACTACCCAAAGACTATACATGGACTGACCTTGGGCTCCAACCTCATAGGTAGCAATGAATAGCCTAGTAAGAGCACCAGTGGAAGGGGAAGACCTTGATCCTGCCAAGACTGAACTCCCAGTGAAAGTGATTGTTGGGAGGTGAACGGTAATGGGGGGAGGATGGTGGAGGGGAACACCCATGTAGAGGGGGAAGGGAAGGGGCTAGGGGATGTTGGCCTGGAAACCGGGAAAGGGAATAACAATCGAAATGTAAATAAGAAATACCCAAGTTAATAAAGATGGAGAAATGAAAAAGAACTGTGTTATGCTTTCACTACCAAAATCATTATCCTGTCTACCACTGGGATACAGTTATGCTCAAAGGCACACATACATAAAACATTATTGAGTCTCTAACATGGAGCTAATGGAGCACACTACCTTCAAACATGACTGTGGAAGTCAGAAATCTCCTTCCTATAAGACATATTTTGAGAAATCACACAAAACAAGGGAAGCCCCAAGAAGTGATACATACTGCTGTAAGTGAAATTCCCATCCGTTAAGGAAACCTCCACTTACAAGTGTGTCTTCCCTCAGTGCTGGAAAGAGCTGTACTCTAAATTACTATAATTCTTAGCAAAGGAAACGACTCCAAATTATGTCTGCAGAACAAAACTTACTCTTGTTTGTCTGCGTTCCATGGGCAGCACCTGCATGGCATTAAAATATGAAGTGGAAGATTTCTTTGAGATTCACTTCTCTGCTTTGACAACATGAGATGTGTGTCAATGGACTTCTATCTCTTTTCTTCCGGTTCATCTATCTTTTGTCACTGATAAGAACCCAGGAAATGTGGAAAGCAAAATTACTGTCTCCCTGTAGATCACTGTAAGGGTACCAGAATGTTACTCTTAAAGTCCAGGGCTCTACAATGTGAAGGCATTTGAAAGCTCTGACTATAATAGGCATATTTCAGGCTGAAGGATCATTGTAACTCTTGTGAATCTATAATCTGGCCTGATCTGTGAAATGAGATTCAACAAACTTCTCATGTTTTTATGACAAGAAGCAGTTTATTTGATGTGTTCAATTAGAATATCTAAAGGAAATGTACAATATTCTCCCTCTCACTGATTTCATTAGGATGTGAAAATTGTCACGATAAAAATGAAGTCTTCATCCATTCATCAGTTAAATAACATTTAGGTGGCTTCTGTTTCCTACCATTAGTGAATAGAGTGGTAATGAACATAGCTGAGCAAATATGTGTAAAGAAGGAAGTGGAATAATTTGGATATATGCCAAGAGGTACTGCTATGGCTGGATCATATGGTGGATATTTGAGCTTTTGAGATTCACAACGTTGATTTCTATAGTAGTTGCACCAGTTTGTAATCCCAGCAGCAGTGATTGAGCCTATCCCATTCCCAACATCCTCAACAGTATTTGACCATCCTCAACAGTGGTTCTCTTCCTTGTTTGGAAAAGAGAAAAATAAAATCTCAGATTGGTTTTAATTTGCACTTCTACGGTGTTAAAGGATGTTGAAAATCTTCTAAAAGATTTTTTCTTAACCATTTTTATTATTTTGAAAACTCTCTGTTCAGTTCTACAGCCCATTTTTTTAAACTGGGTCATTTTTTTCCCTTGGCTATTTTTTGAGTTCTTTGTTTATTTTGGATACTAATCCTCTCTTAGCTATATAGCTAGCAAAGATTCACTTCCATTCTCTGAACTTCTTCTTCATTTGATAGATTGTCTCCTGTACAGAAGACCCAGACCAGAAAGACAAATGCTGCATATTGTTTCTGGAGATACATACCTTGAAGTATCTGAAGAGACAGGAAAGTATAAAAGGACCATTGTGGGTGAAGCATGGAAGGAGAAATAGTCTACACAGGCAGTACCTTGGCTATGGTTTTACTATTGTGAGCAGACTCCATGGTCAAGGCAACTCTTATAAGGACAACATTTAATTGGAACTGGCTTACAGGTTCAGAGATTCAGCCCATTATCATCAAGGAAGGAACATGGCAGCACCCAGGCAGGCATGGCACAGGAGATGCTGAGAGTTCAACAGAAGGCAAACAGGAGAAGACTAGCTGGGATGAAGACCTTAAAACCCACACCCACTGTGACACACTTCCTCCCCAAGGCCATACCTACTCCAACAAGGTCACACCTTGTAATAGTGCCACTCTCTGAGTCAAGCTTATTCCAACCACCATTGACAGCTAGTAGGAGACAGGTGCTATAACATGTGTAATGGGAAAATGTGATTGGGGTCTTTATCTGGACAGAAGATAAGAACTGGGAGAATGAAGGAGAGATGAACAACACTAAGAGTATCTAAAGAAGCTGTAGGGAATGTATGATTTTATAAGCTTACTTAAAGTGTGTGTGTGTGTGTGTGTGTGTGTGTGTGTGTGTGTGTGTGTGTGTGTGTGTGTGTGTAAAATACAGTTATGCCACATAGGATGACAGTACTCCTCCCAACAGCTAAACAGCCATGCATTATCTGAGAAAACTCCAGTGCTGGACCTGGACATTAGAAAGTTCCCATCGAGTTTCTGTTTGAAAGAATACATGAACCTCCCAAAGCAGTATAGGTTACTGCCATTGCCCTCGTTTGCCTCCTAAAATTTGAAGGTAAGGGTCTATTGCCGTTTTTGCTAAAGACACAATGCATTTTGGACAGAACTTGGAGGAATCAATCTGAACTAACCCAGAAAACTCTTCCTTAAAGACTAAGTCATAATTGTGGGAATGTATTATACAAGCTGCCAAGGGAGAGGAGCAAACATTATCCTACCTAACTGTACAGCTTATGATCCACAACAATGACTGAACTAGCAAGATGTCCACAGAGAGCTCTTTTATCTTGTGGTTAACCAATCATACTTAAGGACCACTAAATAGGGGGAAATTCATGCCTGGAACTGCAAAAAATGTATTGACTTGGAGACATCATAGTTGTGAGACAACCTATTGCCATTACTTTCCAAAATGAATATAATTTCTAATTACATTGTAAATTCTTATATTTATACCCACATGTAAGTATAGATTGTGTGTGTATATGTATGTGTGCATATGTGTGCTATAGAAATTACAAAAAAGATCATGAATTTTGGAGGGCCAAAATGGAAGGGATTTGAAGCAGGAGAAAGGGGAGAAGTAATATACATTCAGTGTTTATGTATGAAATTCTCAAATAATATTGTCAAAATCTAATAAAGAAATCCTTTTAGCTTGATTTGGTGGCACAGGATTTTAACCCTAGCACTCAGGAGGTAGGTGCAGGCAGATCTCTGTATGTTCAGTGCCAGCTTGGTCTACATAGAATTAAGTTCTTGTTTTATGCTTGATAAAAGAACTATTACAAAAAGTAAAATATTCTTCCAGAACCAGAACCTCACACAAAAGCCATTTGAACATGTGCCTAAGAAGTACTTGTCAACCCACCCTTCCTCTGAATTAGGCTCTAAAACTCTCATGTAAGAAATGCTAATCCACATTCAGGAGAAAGAAACAGAGTTATCCTTGAGAGCATTCCAAATTTTCATGGGCTAGCTAGAGAAGGGAAGGAATATTTGAGAGATGGGAAACACTCTGGGAAATGATGAAGCAATTGGGGCCACCACCCTAGAAAGAATTAAAATCTATCTCTTAGAATTGGGTCAATAAATGAAAAATGAAATTAGGGTAACCTTAGAATATGGTTGGTTAGTGAGAGTGGCCTGCCATAAGAAAGGTCAGCTTCTTCTTAGTCATGTGACATACTTCCTGAGGAACAACCTTTGCTTACATGTTGAAATAACTAGACTGGAGGCTGTTTATCAGAATTCAATGCTCATGCATTATGTTTACAGAGGGGGGGCAGTGAAGACACTGAGGAGATTCTAAACAGGTAAATTCTGCTAGATCTCTCCACTTTATTACCTCAGGACACAACCTTTTATGCTAAACATAGTTTAGCACCATTCACTTCTCCCTCAAATAGTGTACAAAAAAATTTAGGTCTAGCCCATTTCTCTGTGCTTTCCTGTGAAGGCGCCCCCATCTAATAAGACTTAAATTAGTTTGCTTTTCTTTTGTAGATAATACGTTTTGTTGTAGGACCTCAGAAATATGGTACTAGGACAAAAAGGATGGCTATGCCCCTCTGAACAGGTGACAGATTGTGATCAAGCTCTAGCTGGGCACCTTTGTATGTTCGCTGTTCTTTGTATAGCCTCTATTCAACCTTGGTTCTCTGTGTTCAGTCTGACACAGCCTCCAGTCCAGCAGGAACCCCACTACATCAGCTCACAGGACACCCCCATCTCTGATGAGCAAGCTGTAGACCTGCTTTCATATGTCCTGTTAGGTGAGATGACCGAACATTCTCCTTGTCTTGTCTCCTATTGATAATTTCTACCAACTGGCACCTGAATCTACTCCCAGTTGCTTCCACTGTATTCACAGTGAATGTCTGTGTCAACCTGTCTATATTCATCAATCCTATTGGAAGTATAATGTCGGAATGCCTATGATATTGGGTAGGACCTTGCTTATTTCCAGACATTTTGAATTCCCCTTGCCATTTTGCATTCTCTGTACAGTTCAATTCTTTGAGTAAGATGCAAGATCTGAAAACATTTATTGCAGCCTCAAGATCTGGTAACAAAACTCCTCTGGGTGCTGCTGTGAGTAACTATGTGGAACTGTGTTTCTATCCAAGCTACCACAGACAGTAGTAGTTCATTGTCAAGTACCAAGTAGAACCAGAAATCCATAATCTTCCACCCCACCAGAACACCTTAACTGTGCATAGTCCTGCCCTCAGTCCTTGTCTCAATTTATACCTAAGGTTACAGCAGTGTCCTAATGACTTAGACTCATTAAACCTCTTTATCTGTGCCTTTCCATAGCTGGACAACGTGGCTAAATATCCTCTCTCTGCTTTACTTTGCACCAGTGGGCATATTGGAAATGGGCTGTTACAGGCCCAACTTAACTCAAATAGCCGAAGACATTCAATGCATCTGATGTAGCCTAAGCTTCAGAACCCTTCTTTCCACTACCCCATAGTATGAGGAACTGCCACAGTGTGGCTTCACAAGCACCTGTTTTATGAAACCTGCCCTGGACCCTTAAGGGGATGGGCCATTTTATAAGCTGTACTGGGATTCAAAACAGAGCTATAGGAGACCCGATGGCACAGCCCAAACTGCTTCTCTGTCATATGTAAGGTGGTAGTTCTTAGAAACTAGATACTAGTATCTCTAAAATGTGCCCTTCAGTAAAAGCAATTGATACCTCTGAAAGAAATACACATCAGTGGAGTAGTATTGGGGCTGCTCTGAGGTAACCTAAATCCAAGCGATATACTAGTAGGGTAGACTTCATTCATAAGTTATTAGCTTCTCCCATCCTTCCATGGCTTGCTCCTATCTCCCAGAATCCAAGTCAGGGTCCCTTCCTGTAGCTCCATATGTTATACAAGCTGGTTCATTTTCCAGAAACCCAAGTTGTAAAGAAATAGTTAAGATGGACTCTTTCCTGCTCACCTGACTTCTCACTGCATACTTAATTCTTACCATTAATACTTGACTTTTAGCAGTCAAGTATTCTCACGTTCCATGTGTATATGTGGCTAACCTGAACCCCATTCTGAATTAGGAAGATACAGTTTCCACCCACATATAGTTTCCTATTTTTTAAGAAACAAGCCTAAATTGAAGTATGAATACATAATCCTATGAATATATTGAGTTATGTAGAACAAATGTTAAAGTCATAGTGGCGTGCCTAAGCAGTGTTCCTCAGTCATTTATGAAATTGTGAATCATAGAAGGGTATACAAGGAAGCCCTTAGTCTTGGATGAGATCAAAAATCACACAGGACTGTTGCTAGTTATCTGTGAATTCTATAATCAGTCACAGATGGTATGCTAACAACATCCTTAGACATCTGTCAGTACTCTAAGCATAGAGATGTGTACTATCAATAGCCCTAATTACCTGAAAAAAAAACAAGAATCATGGAGGGATACCTCAGAAATAGCTGCTTGTCTTCTGTGAAAGGCAGTCTTAGTGGAGACACCATGACCGAAGCATCTGATAGAAAAAAAGAGTTAACTGGGTCTCCTTTCTAGAGCGGAAATCCATGATCATCATGGTGGGAGCATGGAAGAAAGCAGACAGACACGGGGCTGGAGTAGTAACTGAAAGATAACACCTAGATCTACAAGAGGAGACAATTAACTGGGAATGGTGTGGAATTTTGAAACATCAAAGCCCACTCCCAGTGACACACCACTTCTGTTAAGGCCACACCTGCTCCAGCAAGGTCTCCAGACCCAAAACCTGCCTGGAGAGAGCTGGTCTCCCAGGAGTGCTATCATTCCTGATAACACAGGCTTACAGGCCTAGAGGAGGGTCAAGCTCCAGTCAGAGACAGCAAGACCAACTAACATCAGAGACAACCAGATGGGTGAGAGGCAAGCTCAAGAACCTAAGCAACAGAAACAAAGACTATGTAGCATCATCAGGACCCAGTTCTCCTGCCACAGCAAGTACTGGATACCCCAACACACTGGAAAAGCAAGATTTAGATTTAAAATCACATCTCATGATGATGATAAAGGACTTTAAGAAGGACATCAATAATCCCCTTAAATAAATACAAGGAGAACACAGGTAAACAAGTAAAAGTCCTTAAAGAGGAAACACAAAAATCCCTCAAAGAGTTACAGGAAAATTCAACCAAATAGCTGAAGGAATTGAACAAAACCATCCAGGATCTAAAAATGGAAATAACAACAATAAAGAAATCACAAAGAGAGACAACCCTGAAGATAGAAAATCTAGGAAAGAGATCAGGAGTCCTAGATGCAAGCATCACTAACAGAATACAAGGGATTGAAGAGGGGATCTCAGTGCAGAAGATGCCATAGAAAACACTGACACAATAATCAAAGAAAAGACCATACTTTTTAATTCTTTGCAAAACAGTTCCACTGAGACTCAAACACTGGAGCATATGAGCTCACAGGGACCATTCGAACCACCACATTTATTACACCTCTCTAGAGCTCTTTTTACTTATGTGCTTTCTTGAACCACAAAGATTTGATTGATAGAATGTAGAGAAAAAGTCATAACTAAAATAACTTTGCATATGTTAAGCAGTTAGAAAATATAGCAGTTGACATACAATATGAATTTCATACTGTATGCTCATTTCCCAAGTTATATAAGATATTACTGGGACAAAATTTAAACTCAACCTTTTATTATTGTTATTTTCTACTATGTAGCCATACTCCAGATTTAAACTTCCTTTATCTTTCAATATCTTTGTTAGTAGCTTATGGTTTATATAGGTTTTGATATGTGTTATAGAAAAACATTATAGACTCTGGTTCCTTGAGTTCCTTATACCTCTGTAGACTAAATGTCCATGTCCCCAGCACAGCCTACTGCTGTACCATATACTTCATACTTGTGAGTCCCTAATTCACATTTCCTTTTTTTTAATTGGATATTTTCTTTACTTACATTTCAAATATTATTCCCTTTCCAGATTTCCCCTCTGGAGTCCCCTCTCCCCCTGTCTCTATGAGAGTGTTCTCCCACCCACCCACTCACTCACTCCCATCTCCCCTCCCTGGCTTTCCCTTGCACAGGGTCATTGAGCCTTCACAGGGCCAAGGGCCTCTCCTCTCACTGATGCCTAATAAAGCCATTCTCTGCTTCATACTCGGCTGGAGCCATGGGACCCTTGATGTATACTCTTTGGTTAGTGGTTTAGTTTCTGTGAGCTCTGGGGGGTCTGGCTGGTTGATAGTGTTGTAATTCCCATTTCTAAGCCCATAGCTATATAAATAAATGTGATTCCTATGCCTCCCAAGTTGGGGGCATATAGACGTATGATATGGAAAGATAACTGGGTGTTAAGATATAGTTCTCATGTTGGTATTAGTGTCTGGCAAAGCAGAAAGGAGAGGCAAGAGACCCTCTCTTGGTCATGTGCAGACATAGCAAGGTTACCTTTACAAATCAAGAGCCAGGTTCCACCAAGCCCCAACTAGGCTGACACACTGATATTAAACTTGGTCTCTAAATTGGTGATGAACTCAGGTTTGATGTAGAAGCTTTCTAGGCCAGGATGTTTCACTGCAGCACCACATAATTAGCAGGGTAGAAATACTGTTGATACTTTGTTTACTACTAGCAAGCGCAACTATTAAAAATAATTCAGAAAAAAAAAGAATCTAAAGAAAAAGACTAACAGCACAAAGAAAAAAAAAAAGTCCAGGCCCATCTCCCTAGCGTTCTTCTCTTACCCTCTTGTTTTACCTCCTACTCTCTTGTTAACCAATGAAAACATTTTTCACTCATAATGAGCTTTAGAAAATTACTTAGACTCATAGTGGAGTTGAAGAACACAATTCATTTGTCAAGAGAATAAGCAGCACATCTATCTCACCCATGTTTCCTTGCTTACTATTTTCTGTTGTGGATTTTGTCTAAGGCTGCTTATATGATGTTAATTTGGTCCCAAAATTGCACGAGAATCTGTGCAGCCATGTGTAAGATTCTGGGGCACTCTACCCCCAGTTGGATTTGATTGGTAAATAAAGTTGCTGGCAGAGGATGGCTAGGCAGGGAGACAGAGGCAGAAATTTAGCATTCTTGGGTAAGAGACTGAGGAAGGATCAGAAAGGGAGAGGGCACTATGCTAAAAAAGGAGTAGAGTCCATGTCTAAGAGGCATTAGACAGAGGACATAGCCATCATATATGTGCTGGGGAATTCAGCCCAAGAGGGTTGCAGATTGGGTCCAGGGCAGCCAAGATGGAATATAGGTTTTAGTAAGTAATAACTCAGGAATATGGGAGGGGAGTGTGTTAGCCACATGGAGGTTGGGAAGTAGCCCAACCATTGGGCTGTTTAAGGCATATTAAAATATAAGGCTGTGTGTGTGTGTGTGTGTGTGTGTGTGTGTGTGTGTGTGTGTGTGTGTTTGTGTGTCTTTTATTTGAGAACCCAGAACATTGAGGTGGGCAGGGAAGAGAGACACTGCCATCATCACAGGGTTGCTTTGAGTAGAGTTATTTGAGTTCTGCAACAATCTCCCAAAGTCATTAAGTCAGACTTTCTTCGATCATTTGTACAGTCTTAGCATATAAACTGTGGCTCCTCTGGATAGGCAATATCTCAGTTTTTCTCCAAAGCAGGGAATCCTCACTAATGTTTTTTTTTGTTTGTTTGTTTTGTTTTGTTTTGTTTTGTTTTGGTCTACTTCATACGAACCTTTCTTGTTCACCCCGGTCCTATCTTGAGTGACTTCTGCTCACAAGATCACTGTTTCTCCAGTGCAAATAGATCATACACATGCCCAAGAAGCACTCAGAGTACCCGCCCCCTCCACTAAACTCCTGGGACAAACCCAGAGAAAAAAATAGGTCACCTGAAGTACATATTCAATTCAATATACATCAGTGTACTTTCTTTCATTTTGCTGGGTTATTTTAAGTTTATAAAATCTGCCCTCAATTCATATACCAGGTTGCTAAGCACCATTTCTAAACTCATAGACTCAATTATGGCGTGCAGTTTACTGTAACAATATTGGATTTTACTGCATCTAACACAGTACAACTGTTATAATGAGGCAGCTAACTGTTTCAATTTTCCCTTGAAAATTAATCTAAAATTGCTCCAATTTCTACACATTGCTCTCACATATTAAAAACATACTTTTACTTAAACCATAAGAGGTCTGGTACAATCGATTGTGTAGTTAGCTTTATTGTATCTTAGGATGGATATTTGATATTTGTGTGAGATACTCTTATGAATGGCAGGAAATCAAGGGAAACATTACAATTTCTCCATACATAATGTGTATTAAAGTGAAAAAAAACTAACATATTTTTTCAAAGTTCAGGGGACGGACCCATTCTGTTTTTCATATAACCGTGGAGACCATAAAAAGTAGACATTCTTTGTCTAGTGATGAAAGCAAATGGATCAACACAACAAGAAAATGGAAGTGGGTACAGCCTTTCTATTTGCAGGTCCACACATGAGCTATCAGCAGATTTCCTCAATGGAAACCTTCACTTGTGATTCTGTTCTTCAAAGACCATTAAAAAGAGAGAACCTGAAAGATAAAGAGGTTCCCCAGGAGCCTGTGGATGATAAGGGAGGCTGTCACCTCAAGTCAGGAGGCAACACAGGACTCCTAGTCCTGCTGACAGCTCCACGACCAACAGAAAGTTTATTTCTTTAAGAAAGAGTTAAAACACTTTGAAACCTATATCTCAAGGACAGAAATTCAATGATCTTCAGAAATCGCTGCTTACCTCCTCATAGTCTGACACCTTAGGGTACTAGAGAGATGCTCAAAGAATAAAAGGCCTTTAACTGAGGCTGAGGTTGATCCTCAGGACTCATGTGAAAAGACTAGGCATGGTGCCAGACACTTAATCCCAGAACTGGTGTATGGTGACCGGAGATCCATAGAGTTAATGGCCACTCAACCCAGCTGCATTGGTGATCTCTGGATCCTTTTCAAAAGACCAAAAGGACTCCTAAAGGGGACACCCAAGGGTGATCTTTGACCCCCCAATACACACACACACACACACACACACACATTTAAAAATAATAAAGTCTTCTTAAAACCAATTGTCCTTGGACCCATAATCTTGCTCTGTTTCCAAACGCTTTATCTAAGTTTCCATCTCACAAAACTTATGGTGGGTGAACTTCAAAGCATATTCTAAAAAGAAAGGAAAACTATTGAATCCACTGTTTCTAAAACCATAGGAAAAAAAGTCCCTGCTTCCTGGAAGCCTCTGCAAGGCTTTTCCTTCCAAGCCATGTTGCTCTCTGCTTAACGACATCTTTCATGTCATGTAGCATGGAGCACATAGTATTATGTTTCCATGAAGAATATTCTACAAGACAAAACTGTCCATAAAAGGATTTTAAAGTAGAGTGGCTTTGGGTATTTGTGCACATACATGTGGGTGTGCATGTGTGTGGTTGTGCATGGGTGCATGTTTGTGGGTAGAGGTAGGGGCTATCTGTGCATGCATGCTTGTGAAGATTAGAGGTCAACTTCAGGGCCTACTTTTAAGAAGCCACCCACTTTGCTCTCTGAGGTAAGAACTCTTGTTACTCTAACTCACCCCATGGGCTGGACTATCTGGTGTGGCACCTCCAGGATGCCACCAGCTCTGCCTCTCCAGCACCAGGAATTCAGGATGTACAGGGCTTTATGCCTTGGTTCTGGGTATCAAACTTAGCATATATCATGCTTGCAAAGCAAGTATGTCACTGAATAAGCTTTATCCATAGCCTCCTATCTTCCCATAGAAAAACCAAAGTAAAATAATTTTCATGACATTCATATATATGCATGAATACCTACACTCACATGCCATAACATGCATGTGGAAGTCAGAGAACAACCGGCAGGAATGTGTTCTCTTCTAACATGTAGCTTCTAGGGATCAAACTCAAGTGTGAGGTTTGGTGGCAAGAAGCATTATCCACTGAATAATCTTGCCAGCACAAAACCAAAATGATTTTATTATTCTTTATTTATCATTAAAGGATATGCAACACCTTCTCTATTGACCTTACACCACAAGAAAATGTAGCTATCTCCCTTATCAAAGCTTCAATTTACAGCTAATCGGTATCACTACAGATATCTGAAACAGACACAATGCAGAGAGGCATGAACCTTAAGGAGACCAGCCCCAAAGAATGCATCTACAATACAACTCCTGCCCCTGAGTCTCAGGGAACATCACAGAAGAGGAGGCAGGAAGATGGTAAGAACCAGAAGACCAGGGAATGCTGTGAGTCCGTAGCTGCAAGAAGAGACCAACTAAACAAGAACTGAACAGTGACAATATTAATAGACATGGTAATGTAGAAGGGGAGAAATCTTTCAGAGATCTCACCCACAGTCAGCAAACCACAGGTAACTAATGATTATTGTGGGAGGAAGAGTTAGGCTTCTACAGGGAAGAGTGCCCTAACTTTTTATCTCATAAAAAGTGCTCATCCATGAAACTTTATATACATAAATAACAAAAATGAATTCAGCAGATTTCATTTGTATGTGTGTGTGTGTGTGTGTGTGTGTGTGTGTGTGTGTGTGTGTGTGTTTGTGTGTGTGTGTAGGGGACATGAGCAGTGTAATGCATGTAACACCAATATGTATATATAGGAGACCTGGATATTTGATACATCAAGTAGAATGCATGTGTGAATGACCTCTCTGTTTCTTGAGTTATCTTTAGTATTAGGAAGACATAGATACATTTTCATGGGTTTAAGTTGGCTGCCTCACTTAAAATACTGTCTAAAAACAACACTCACCATTCCAAAGACAGAAACATAGACATGGATCTGGCTGTTCTCCACCTACTGCTGAGTACTTGCGTCCACTTATTCATGACATGCATAGCAACTCTGACCTACGATTTGAAATATTTAATTTTAAGACCATTTAAGGTTTTAGGTTTGAGCTATTTGATGATTGAATTCCCAAAGTGAAAAATAAAATATAAGATCATGAAACAAACCTTGCAACAAACATCTTAAATCTCACACTTAGTGGTCAGACTGTGTTCTCAAATTCAGCCTGGGCTATCTACCAATACCTTATTTTGAAACAAACAAATAAACACATAGACAAAAATTGGAAGGAAGAACAGGACAGAGGAAAAGAAAGGGCACCACAAGTATAGGCATTATCACAAGGATGGCATGCTGCTGTGCAAGCATGGACCCCTCACTCAGACCCATGGTGTCTTTCGTGTTGGGAGTCAAATCATATTGGGAGCCTTGTATGTCTGCTTCATTTGGAATCCGTCCCCTTTGCTCTGGGTTAGGCTGCTTCTTGCCTCTGCCTAAACATGCTGGATATTCAAGGATTGTCTATCTGCCAAAGTCCTTCATCCCCTTTATGACTTAAAGCAGAGATATGTTGTTGCATCAGACCTATAATATGTTCTAGGAATGGCAGAGCCTCACAGAACAGACCACCTCTCCAAATGAGATAATCACTGTCTTAGTTTAGGTTTCATTGCTGTGAACAGACACCATGACCAAGGCAACTCTTATAAGGACAACATTTAACTGGGGCTGGCTTACAGGTTCAGAGGTTCAGTCCCTCATCATCAAGGCAGGAATATGGCAGCACTCAGACAGGCATGGTGCAGGAGGAGCTAAGAGGTCTACATCTTGTTCCAAAGGCAAACAGGGGAAGACTGGCTTTGAGGCAGGTAGGACATGGGTCTTAAATCGCACACCCAAAGGGACACACTTCTTTCAGCAAGGACATACCTACTCCTGCAAGCCACTACCTCCTAATAGTGCCACTCCCTGGGCCAAGCACTTTCAAACCACCACAATCACAGAAGGTAGGTAGGCTGACACCTAGGGCAGATGTAACCATCTCCTGAGAAACATCTAGCCCCTTCAAGCACAAGGATTTTGTAAGACTATCTTCAATAACCAGAATTGAGACAGTGTTTGACTAGACTATATCTTTCCCAGGACTGCTTAATTGTGCATATCTCTTACTTTAATTTTTTCTTCATTTAAACCAAAAGTTCATGGAAGATCTCCAAAGACAAATTTAGGGTGACATGAACCCCTTTATATTCTCTTCCCCAGTATGCTGATTATACGGTTATACCACCTCTCAGCATTTCACCTTTATAATCTCTTTAATGGGTGTATTAAGACCAAGCCTTGCCTGCTATGGCTGATCAAACTACGGTTTTCCCCCAAGACTTTGAGAAACAATCCCAAAGAGGGTACGATAATGATTTCTTCCTCTTCAAAGGGTGAAATGGAGCTGAGGAAATCTATTTTCTCAAGATATAAACAAATAGTTTAAAGAGAGTATATAAAATTAAATAAATAGAGGTTACAAAAAGCCAAGCTTCTATTTGCACACAGAATATTTACATAAAAGAAAGAAACAATTTGTAACACAGAAATAAGGATAAAAGCAGCAGGTAATTACCTAGCTTCCACTTTTAACACTTGAGTGGGTCTCAGAGTCCCTTCTTTGGACTCTATTAGGAAGAAGGTCAATATGATGAACAGGTAGACCAGACCACTTATTAGCTTCATCTTTAGATCAAATTTAGGAAACAGCCATCACCCTGCACTTGGGTAATAGATGTGATTTCATTTGATTTGATTTCATTTTATTTCATTTATGGTAAGTTTGGGGAACATGGATCCTCTCCAGAGAGAGGCCAAAGATATCTATCACAGTAGATATTTCGTTTGTGCTGAAATGTTAGATTTATCTGTGAAAATGCACTAAAGGTTCATCATCTGGGTATAAAGACTTCCAAGTACATGCAAGAAGACTGGAGAGCATCAGTGTTGGTATGAGCGTATCATGTAGCTTATCACAGTTGTGAGAAATAAGTAGTTGTGAGAGTCTAATTCTCTGAACAATTACATGAACACCTATCATCTTTTTCCTTACAACTGTAACTAAAAGCTTTCTTAACATTTGATAAAACTGAATTTTCCATCTCTTTGTTGGAATATAGATGTGCCAAGCTCTCACACAGACTTGCCATGAATGCGAACTGAAATGAACCTTTCCCCTTAAGTTGCTTTTTTTCAGAGAATTTTATCACAGCAATAGAAAAGAAATAAGAGAATGGCTAAAATGGGAAAAGGAAAGTCTCTCTCTGTCCCTCTCTGTCTCTCTTTATCTCTCTCTGTCTCTGTCTCTGTCTGTCTCTCTCTCTCTCCACCCACCCACTAACACACACACACACACACACACACACACACACACACACACACAGAAAGAGAGAGAGAGAGAGAGAGAGAGAGAGAGAGGCACATGCGCACACTGGGGCACATGCACACTGATAAATGTGTAAAACTAATTTAATGAACTACACCGTGGTTTCTTGTGGAAGCTGAGTTAGTTCTCCATAGAGTAAGTAGTTGTAAGAGTTAAACAGTGCCATAAGTTACTCCCTGGCTTCTTGTAGAGATGTGATCTCTCTCTTTCCTGAGGGCTGAACCCAGGGATCCTTACATGTGAACTCCCTGATTCCAGGACTGAGAGCTAACCAAATATTGTCTTCATAAGGTCAGCATAACTTTGGAAGAATATAATACAGCCATAGGAGGGAGAAATCTGGTTTTTCTATTTTTTTTCTATTTCCTAAGCCAAGTTCATTTTCTTCTAAGAGATTAGAACAGGAGACTAAGATGAGATTCTATAACCTAAAGGATATAGTACTCAGCATTGAATCTTCAGGCATTCTTTTGTTGCCATCTTTTAGAGGGTGGAATAGTTACAGGCCAGAACTGAGTCTGGGGCACACCCATTATGATTGTCAAGCTCTTGAGTTCCAGAACAATGAGACAGGGAGACATGGATATGATAGAGATAGAGGCAGTTCATTAAGGATAAAAGGCACTCCCAAAATGGAGGTAGGCTGGTGAGCTGGGGAAAAGGCAAGACCACAACTGCTAGTCCTCTATGGGTTGGTTAAGTAGCACCATGCTCTCTAGTCTTGAAACATTAGTGCTTTCCTAATGCATGCTATTTTTACAAGTAACCCAAGTTGGATAGGGGCTCCAGTCAATCGTTTCTTTCATACTTTGATGCAAGTGCCCCTCTCTCCATATACCTATTCCTCTGCCACAGAGGAGTCACTTATAGGGCAGAGGAATCATGGTATCTCACTCACTTGTGACCTAGAGACATTCTCCAAGAAAACAAAGATCCTCACAGTATCCCCATACCAAAAAAAAATTTTCCAGCTTCTTCAAAGCACTGAGCATTAAGATGCTGGCTGCCTTGGTCAACAAAGTTTGTATATGTACCTACTTCTCTTCATAAATTTCCCTGTCAGCTTGTCTAGGCCACTTGACCTCCTGCCTGATCTCAGCTTGGCTGTGCCACCAAGAGTTAAGCAATAGGACTCTACCATGCCTCCATAGGAGTCCAAGACTCAGGACTTCTGACATGCTTACTAGTCTTGATCTACATATTGCCAAGCCTAAGCCTACATGCTGTAGATGTCTTAGCACCGACTCAAAATTGCTTTTGACATATGTCACCTGCAGCACTTGCTGTAAAGTCCTATTCTTGGGGCACCACTGGGCCTGCAGCTTTCTGTTCAAGGCTTCACTGTGCACATACTAGATTGTATCCATGTTGCTCTTTCCATACTTGTGACTGCATTCTGGCTACCTCTAGGGAAAGGAACACACTACTAGTCATAAATTCCCCAGCAGCCAGAGTTAACCAATCAGTCTTAGTCACTGACTCAAACTCCTTCCTGTGCCCTGAAGCTCCATCCAGTAGAGCTCTTTCAGTAAGACCTTCCCCTTCACTCAGACTGTCCTAAATCCCATGCTGACATCAAGTCCATTTCAGTGGTCATCTGAGCCTGGAATATCATTTAGATTCTTCTTCTAAAATCTGGAATTACAAACAGAAGATTTGCAATGAATTCCTGTGTACAAATAAATGTCCTCTAATATGAGTAAAACTTTCAGACTACATAATTTGGCACAAAGCTGGACCACAAGATCAAAGAAGCTTCCTTTCCAAAGGGGAGCTGTGAGTCTGCTCCACCCATAACAGTGCCCTGGAAAGACAAGAGGAGGGAGGTTTTCAATATCGCTGTTTTTAATTCAAACTATGGAAGCCTGTGACTACCTGAATATAATAAACCCAAGATAATCTGGCTAAGAAGAATAAAACATTTGACTGTGATTGACTAAATAAATGTGATTGTGTTGGTCAGCATTTCATAGCCATGACAACATAACTGAGATAAATCAATTTAAAAAGATTCAGAGCTTATTTGCCTCATGGCCTTTGCAGTTTAAGTGCATGATCAGCCATTTCCACTGCCAGTGGCCTGGCAGAATCTCATGTAGAGGAACATATGGTAGATGAAGGACTAATGTGAAGCTCATGGTGATAGGGAAGTGAAAAAAGAGAAATAGCCTGGAGTCCCAATGTCACCTTGGAGCATTTTGCCTAATGGCTCAACTTACTTGAACTAGAGAACCACATGACTCAGTGTAATGACTTTTGGATCATTCAAGGTCTAAACTGTGGCAGAGATAGTAAAAATGTCATCGAGGAAGAAAAAAGATCCTAGTCATCACTCATAGAGTAGATAAGGTCTTCCTAGACAATAGAACTGGCTGGTCATTCAAGACTCATAGTCTAGAAAATATGTAGCTTCTCTGCTGAGAAGAAAAGTCATGCTGAATGCTTCCTAGAGAAATGGCTGGGGAATGCTTTGTCTCTTAGATTGAAGAGGGGATTCACGGAGCAGTGAATAGTCCTGGCAGGAGATACACAGAATACACTGGAACCCTGTTAATGTACGATGTACGAGCTTCTTAGGTGTGCAGAGACATGGATATGACTGAAACTGTCACTTCTAACCTTTATTCCATCTTTAATATATGAGTGATCAAATACTTTCATACGTAAATCACTTTATATGGTGAGTGTTTCAAAAGACCTTACCATGAAATGTCCTCTCAAGCTATTACATTCACATTCAGTCTGGGAAACAGGCCCAGAGGAGAAGAAATTTCATTGACTGATGCAACTCACCTTGGTTTTTATAATGTTAGCTCAATATTACCCCATTGCTATGCTCAGTGTGGTCAATATCTACTTGTTAGGTAGATCCCAGGGTCAGAAAAATATCTATATTGTTTATATGATCTAATGACTTTACCCAAGCATCAGCTAAGAATGACAAACATTCCCTAGAACCTTGGGAATCCTGACATGATGATTCTGCTTAGAGGAAGTGAAAACTAAATTAAAATCTAAAAGCTTGGCCAAAATATGATTCTTTTTTCTCTGTTGTACTTCTCTTGACACAGGCAAACATGGGCAGTACTCGTGATTGCATTCCTAGAAACAGCATAGCAGGGCTTCCTTGGACATAACCACACAATGCTGACAAGACTTTCTTCCCCAAGGTCTATGTACTCCTAGTTCCGTTAACTGTCCCTGGCCTGCCATCTGCTTCTTCTATCTCAAGCTACCTTGGGAGAATTGAAATAATGGTGAGTCAGATTTAAAGTTTTAATAAATATCTAATCCTAGTAGAGGTATGGAATTCTTTCTAAAAGTCATGATTCTAAATATAGAAAGGATTGCATTAAAAAAAACCCTCCATAACCTGGAAAAAAGGGCAAAGCACATGCTGTGGAGTAAGGGAGTGGACCATATACTGTAGTAGCTTCTCACTGGAGTCAGCTGAACATCCTGAGGGGAGATGAGGGGGATGTACAGGCTAGCTCTTATGACCCTCTTCAGTACTCTGTGGAGCATGCACTGGTATGTGGCCAGCCAAAAAGGGGTCGTATTACTTGAAAACAAAGAATAAATCAATTGACTGTCTCTCTCGGAAAAGTTTTCAGTACCAACTGAACTATTCAACTAATTTAGCTACTCAACTAAAGGTAAAGTTACTATATGACAATGATCAATGATTCTTTTTAAAAATCACAATATTTTTGTGACTATAAACCACATAGTGATTATTAGGTAGCAGAGTAGTAAATTTCTTTTTATTGAGTATTTTATACATGATTCCTGTATTTACATCACTTCTACCCCTCCATCTCCCCATTTGAACTCCTCCCATGTCCTTCCCACCCCTTCCCTAAAACTTACTAAGTTGAATAAGTGTTGATCATATATACACGCATTTAGGAATGACTACATGGTATTGGGCAGACTATCAGTGGATGGCCCTAAAGAGAACTGATTCTCCTTCTCTTTGCAGCCATTGATGTTCTTTAGCTCTTCATCTAGAGACGGTACCTTGTGAAACTTCCCCCGTTCACATTGACATGCCCACTGGTGGTGTGTTTATCCACATCTTGTTTAGGCAACTGCATCATTGAAATTCCATGGGTGCAGCATCCTAGTTATTCTAGAAGACACTGTCTTACTATAGTCATCCTGGTCCTTTGATTCTTACAATCTTTCCTCTCCTTCTTCCACAATGTTCTTTATGTAGTAGGTATAGGGGTTGGGTTGTAAGTCTACAAATTGTAGTGCAATTGTGGAGAAAAGAATGAATATTTTGAATACAGTCAGAAATTATATTGGATTAGTAAAATTACAGTAGTAGGTTCTTCTCCAGGCACATGTGATTGGCTAGATTATAGGTCCAAATATAAATTTCCCTTTATTGAGTGGGCTTTAAATCCAGTCAAACAAATATTGGTTATTATCTTAGTTACTTTTCTATGGTTGTTAAGAGCCATAGGAAACTTACAAAGAAAAGCATTAGTTAGGCACTTAGAGTTCCAGAAGGTTAGAAGCCATGGCCATCATGGCAGGGAGAATAGCAGCAGGTAGCCAGGCATGGTGATAGAGTAGTTGACAGAGATTACATTCTGTTCCACAAACAGAAGTTAAGTAGTACTGAGGTTTGCTCTTTACAACTCAAAGAACACATGTAGGGACACACTTCCTCCAACAAGATCACCCTTCCTAATCCTTCCCAAGTAGTTCCACATTGAGGACCAAGGATTCAAATATGTAATCCTATGGAAGCCATTTTCATTCAATGCCTAGCTCTCATAGGCTTCCTGCCATATTATAATACAAAATACATTTAGTTCAATTTCCAAAGTCTCCACAGTTTTTCACAGTCTTCTGACTGGTTCGAGGCCATCTCTTAATTGTTAATTGTAAACTTCTATAAAACCAAAAGAAAATGACCTAAGTCCAGAATACAATACCATTGAATACACACTGGAATTCCAAAACACAGCATGGCTAGACCTAGCAAAGCAATGACCCACTTGTACCAACTTTTGTTTTAACTACATCTCTTTTGCTGTGAAGAGACATCATGATTAAGACTACTGTTATAAAAGAAAGCACTTAACTGGCAGCTTACAGGCAGCAGGCATGGTACTGGCTTTAACAGTAACTGAGAGCTTACATCCTAATCCACAAAAAAAATAGAGAAGGGGTTGGAGGGAGGGGCAGATGGAGAGAGAGAGAGAGAGAGAGAGAGAGAGAGAGAGAGGAGAAGGAGGAGGAGGAGGAGGAGGAGGAGGAGGAGGAGGAGGAGGGGAAGGAGGGGAAGGAGGAGAAGGTAACTAGGCTTTTGAAACCTCAAAGCTCAAGCCTAGTAACATTCCTGCTCCTTTAAGGCCACAGCTCCTATTCCTTCCAAACAGCTCTACAAAGCATTAAAACATATGCACCTATGGGGGCCATTCTCATTAAAATACCACAGTTATCACAAGATGAAGGTGTCACTGTTGCACCATTGGTTATGTCCTGCCAGGCTGTTTATTGTTTTGTTTCATGGACTTTACAGCTGCATAGGACTACTGATTGCTTTTCTCTATTGGCAACTTGAATGGCTCCTTTGGTGGTTCTGAGAACTAGTGTTCAGGCAGAAGGCTTCTAGGTCAGCTGCAGCTTCATTCCAACAAGTCCTGTGTCTTCACCAACAGGATCTTATCATCAAGTTCTACAAGGTAACTAAGGACAATAGTTATATCATATGGAAAGTCTCTTAGTCCCATCCTTCCAATTCTTATGGACAACACAAAGGGAGGTTTCTATGCCTGGCATTGAGGGTTTTGTTTTTCCATGGCTCTTGGCATTATCACCTTCTCTGAAGCAATAGAACATGATTTTTTCTCCCATTTTAACTCTGAGTAATAAATTTCTATTAATTTAGTAAATGAAAAAACTTTTAATATAACTGTTCTTAGATTTCCAAATAACCATAATAATGAATAACCAGAATAATGAAAACATTCTGTTGTTCTTAAGAGAATTTTATCAAATTGTCTCTCTATTAATATTAGGTTTAAAACTACAGAATGTATACTTACATTCTATAAAGATATAAATGGGACCTAGTATGATAGTTTACATATATCCCAATACTTGGGAGACAGAAGCATGCAGATGTTATGAATTTATGTAGCCTGGTTTACAAAGCAAGTCCTTTCTAGTCAGGGCTACATAATAAAACACACAAGCACACACACACACACGCACAAGCACATGCACGCATATGCACACATCCTATATACATATATGTAAATGTATATTTGTGTGTGTATATATGTATCCATATATACATATATAGAAAGAACATGAAATTTGAGAGAAAATGAGAATATGGTAGGAAACATATTGCTAATAATTAAAACAGATACTTAGGCATGCAACTTATCTTTCAGGTAATATTTTAAGTTTTTTGGATTGAGTTGAAAGCATCCATGCAGAGTGCTTCATGAGCTCCATTTTTCATGTGGGGGCCCTGATACATACCAGTGAAAATGCACTTAGTATTCCCATCTCTGCTGCTGGCTCCGACCTCTCTAACTATAGTTGTTCAGGGCAGGAGGGGAGGAAGATCCTGTAACAGCACTCTCAAAGTGTCTTTTAGGGAGTATCCAGTTGAAAAAGAGCTGGGTATTTGGGACCAGCTAAACTTCCCAGTGAAGAAACTAAGCCTGGTTGAGACGGGGGTGGCAGGACATCTGTATTTGAAAGGCAGGATGAACAGATTATGGAGCATTTTTTATTTAGTGAGGTTTTAGAACCCACCCTCCCCCAACCATTTGCAGCCCTCACATCCAATGGATTCAGTAACGCAGCCCATTTAGGAGAGCTACAAAACTCCAAGTGTCCATCTTAACTCCAAAAGGAAAAAAGGAAGCAGCATCATAGCCATTTGCCATCTCTAGAGACAAAGTCATGTGTGGGTCCAAGGAATAGAGTTGAAAGAATTTCAGGAGGCTAAACATATGCTGCAGAAAGAAGCAAATGTAATTGAAACATTCTAGCAATGAACTACTTAATATGACCAGACAAAAGTGACAGAATCATCTAGAAATAATACGAAGGTCCAACGTTTGATAGACAAGCATCAGTTGCCCTTGCACCATGGTCTACGTGTGTAGAAGGAAGCTGTTTCTGCAAGGCCCTCTGAGAGCACCTCGAGGACATCACCTTAGAACAGGGAAACCATCCCAGTCTCCAGAACCAAGGCTTAGCACCCACACTCTCACCTGCTCACTTCTGTTTCATTTCTGTTTGTGTTTCATCATTTCCTCCATGACTTTTCAAGACATGTGGTCATCAATTAGCTTTGTGATTTAAAGACACCAAAGGAAACAATGTCAACTAAGAACACACTGGTTCTCTCTCAAGCAAATAGCAAGGAGAGACCCATGCTTCTCTGAAGAGCTGCCAATTTCCTGTCAGAGTGCAGGGTGGAGCCAAAATGAAGGTTATATAGAAAATAAGCCTTCTGCATTCAAAAGATGCAAGATGTCCTTCAAGGTTTCACATGACATTAGTCATGTCATTCATTGATTGAAGATTGTGAGGGTCAAAGTTATGGTTTAAGTTTTAGCTACTGTGCAGAAGGAACAAAATTGCCTCTAACCTGTATGCCATTTGCCCAAGAACAGAGAATTTCTGAAATGTTGGAGACGATTTTTATGGGAGATAACAAAACACATGTCTTCACTCTCCTAAATTCTCCTAAAGTTTGTTTGACCCAACTACATGGGATGTGCTTTATCACATGTAGGTTGGAAGCTATGTAAATAGGAATACACCAAGATGTACACTTGCCTATGATTGGATATAGTAGACAGGAGTACATAAGGAGGAAGTATGTCAGGATATATACTTGCCTCTGATTGGACCTGATTGGAAAACAAAGACAAAACAAAACAAAACAAACAAACAAACAAAAACGGTGCCCTTTCCTTTTTAAGCATCTGCAAAATGTGACTTGTCACAATTTACTGGGAACCCAGCAGGACCTGGCTAAAGTCCGTCATTCTGGCCAGTATTTAATTAAAGCTTGCTTCAAATTTGACCCAGAGTTTTGGTAGTGGTCTTATTATCAATCAGTGGGATTAACAAGATCTCATTTGTTTTTGGCAAGTTCTGATTTCCTTTACTGGATCACTTAAGTCTGAGTGTGTAGCCTCCATGGTTGTCATTTATTAGATACTTCTCTCAGTACTGAGTGTGAAAGAAAAAAAAAACACTGCCAATGTTTTATTGTGGACTGCTCATGACATAAGGAACACACGGGAACACTGGAGGCACGGGGAGTTGACCAGTGTCTCTGCTGTAGATGCCCATATCCCCAGCAGTACTGCTTAAATGTAGAATTCTTTAAGAAGGACTGATTTAACCAATACATTTCTGAAAAACAAAGGTCCTTGAGACAAGATTTTATTATGTAATTATGGCTGGTCTAGAACTCCTGACAGAGCAGACTAGTCTCAGTCTCATAGAGATCTTCCTGCCTCTGCCTAATGAGCAACAGGATTCAAGACAGGCCATGTGTGGCTTCAACAAATCTATTTTAACAAATATTAATCATGGGACTGGGATTTAGAGACAATGAAAAGACTGAATCAGAAATATATTCTTGACATATTTTTAAATGATGTTGCTGCTTTTTGCTCTGGGAAATGGTGGTATGTACCAGAATGTCTCAGGAAACTGGAGAGAAAGTGTCCCTTTAGTAGCAGATGGAAAGAAGTGTGGACTGCCCCTCTAAAGTCTAATGAATCTGATGTGAGCCGTTTATTTAAAATAAATGTTTATTTAAAGATTAAAAAAAAGAAATATATTCTTCCTATCATTCATTCTTTTTCCAGTTTAGTTTACAAGGCTACACTACTGAATTTAAGAGAGGAAAGTGACTCTGCCCTCCCATCACAGAAAAAAGGGGGGTTACAGAAAAACATGCCTTGGATTCTAGAACAAGCTTCCAAGTGCAGATCATTTCCCAGACTCAAAAATCCTCGTCTTGGCCCCCATGCTCCTCCCTCTGCTACTCTGGAGTTTCCTTTCTGCTTCCCTTTCTCCTTTCAGTATACATTTTAGAAAGGTAGAACAGCCTTGAATCATAGAAGGAGGAGTCTGTTAGAGATGTGACCCATGTCAGACTTTTAGGGTATGCCCCATTGACAACCCCGTAAGGAGAGAGTGGTCAAACCCTCTTTCTAACAGCAGAGCATCCATTCTCTAACTCCTGCTAGTACTTGTGTCTTTGCTGTCCCCAAGGGGCCAAAGTTGACAGATTGTCTGTAGCCTATGGTACTGTCATAAGGGGACCTCCTAGTTAGATCACTCCAGTATCCTTGAAGGAGACATTGAGAACACTGTCCCTTGCCTTCCACTCTCTTTCCCTTGCCAGCCACAATGAGAGGAACAGCACACACACACATACACACACACACACACACACACACACACACACACACACACACATCATAGTACTGGCTCTAAACCATGAACTTAAAAAAATATCTCCATATCTGTTCACTATGTCTCTCTAAGAGAAGAAAGTCCCTCTGTGTCAGAATGAAAATATTCTTACTGTGATACTTGATATTTGCACATTTTCATATGCCCAAGGCCCTGTGTTATGACCAGGAAAATGATAAGACATGGTGTCTCCTAATGCCTCTGTACCCTAATTTACACCACAGCCAGAAACAGACCAAAGATCCCGGCCCAGCCATGTGAAACCTTTCATTTCTAGAGTCTGATGTAAAGAGAAATGGCATGATATTGTAGGAAAGGAAACTGAGAATGGGAACTCCAGGGTCTTGGGATCCTGATGCATACTGGTGGATGAGAAGAGACAGGAGACATGGGTTTCTCAGCTATAGAAGCCTGGGTTTCTTGAAGTGAAGTGGTCAAAAAGAAGAAGTTTAAAGACTGAAGGATGACATTGGCAGATCAAAAAGTAATCCCGCACAAGAACTCAGCTCCACTTTTCTGGGGTAAGTGGGGCATGGTTGTTACTATTTAGAGAGTTGTTCTGAGATTATGGAGTGGGTCTGCTATGGGACAAATCAGGCTAAGGAGCCTTGCTGTCAGGACTTCGTCAGTGAAATGCCAAGGCGAGGTCTACACCTTGCAATTATGCTGTTGCCCACCTGCCCTCTGAGGCCTAGATAATTCAGAGTGAGCCCGGATTAGATGAGGCAGCGCTGCAAAGTAGCCTCTGTGAGATTCTCTGCCTCTAGTGGGTTATGTCCATGACTTTTTTCTCATTCTTTTCCTTATTTCTTCTCTCAGTATTTCTCTAACACTGACCTTGCTCATCATAGTAGAGTGGATCCTGTAGTTGTGTTTTACAATGGGCTTGCCAGGGGATTCTTCACCTATGCTCATCTGAGATTTCATGGAAGCCTGTCTCTACCTTTTTACCTCATGACGTCTGTAGCGTGGCCAGCTCTTTTTTGTCATCTGTAATGTGCTATGCTACCAGTCTGCCACCACCATGTCTGCAACTGTCACATTCACATGACAAGAAATCAGAGTTCTCTATATGATCTCTTTGATACAGTGTTTGTCCTAATGAGCACCGTAAGCTCTCAGAGCTGCACGCAAATGTTCCTGAGGACATTCACACATCTCTTCTGGAGCCATTAAGGACAGCTCCGAGGGAACACTTGGTTACTCTGTACCACTAATCCCAGTAACAGGAAGAAGGTAGTCATCAGCCCCCAAGAGGACTGGGTTGAGGCCCAGTAGAATCCACCTTCGGACTAGGAAATCCTATGTCACTGCAGAGCACACTGCCTGTCAAGGACTGGTCACTGAACAGACCACACTTCGGACTCAGGTGACTCAGAACACCCTGTGAGTCATGCCTGAGATGAGTCTACCCTTTCTCCCCCACAAGGCTTGAATGTTTGTGCTCACCAGCATGGCTGGGAGGTGAGGAGGGAGCTGAATATGGTGGTGACCACTTAGCAGCATGGGGTCATAAAATGTGCAGGAAGAGGTTAGAGCAGCCCAGCAAGAGTGGTTGGGGAATGGCCAGCTGAGTCCCAGCATATAGAAAGAGAAAACTGCAAGGGAGGGCAAGGGCGACAACTGGTAAGAACTGGATGCAACTGAGAGTAACCTGTGATTACTCTACTTTTGATTTTATGAGGACTAGCCTGTATAGGAACAGGGCGAGGAATGGAGGAGGTAAACTGAGAAACATTTTCTTCTCCATACGACTACCTGTCCGTGCTCTGGCATTGGTCAGGTACATGTTCTTCACATCTTGGGTGTCAGTGGGGCCCTTGTCAAACTTCTTCTGGCTTGCTTGTGAGATCAGTAACATCAGGGCAAGCACCCAGCAGTGAAGGGACGTGAGGAAGTGCAGCCTAAGAGCTGCAAGGCATAGAGTGTCAGGGTTCCCACTGCAAGAGCTGGTACCTCACCTCACTACTGTAGGATTCCTGACTTCTCCCTGCAAGGAGTTTTCAAAATGCCAGATTTCAAGCAGACTGGAGGAATCAGACATAGAATGAGAATTAGCTAGGAGTCTCTAGGATAGAAGAGTGCACAAGAAAACATTCAAGTCACAACCCAACACCTGCTGATCTACCAGAGAGTATGAGCATACATATACATACCCACATGCATAGAAAGTCAGTGACATCGATAGAACAGAGCATTCCTTCTTCTGACCCTTGACCTATTCAGACATAGCACCAGGCTGTTTTTCTCACTCACCACTACTTTCTTCAAAGAGAGCAGAGTCAGTTCCACCTGACCAGCAGAGCTGCATAATCCTTTTATGCGCTCCAAATGTATAGGGGCACCAGCCACCAGACTATCTTTGATAAACAGGTCAAAAGGTGCTCACTAAAGCCAGTGAAAAGAAAAATAAGATGGGTTGAGTGTTCATGGTCAAATACACTTGGAATTTTTTTAAATAAAAATATTTCAAATAACCTCAATAGTACATATTTAAGAAATACAAACCTCAGAGAGTCTTCACTTTCTGCCCTCAGGAGATAAATTGGCTTCCAGGTCAATGTGAAGGAACAAAGTACCCCACCCTAAACTTGTTCCTTAGTAAGAGACATATAGACCTCTGCAGACAGCAATGACTCAGAAAAGCTGTCAGTTCCTTAAAAAAACAAGTTAACAAAGTAAAGTGTATCTAGCTATGTCTATCTACATTTGCAAACAGCAAGGAGAGATAGAAGCCTTCCTGTCTACCATTTCCTGCTCAACCAAGGAGAGGGGATCATTTAAGGAAGAAGACACTAGGGATCTGATCGATGTCTACACAAGGATGACCATTGATTGAATGTAGGGTTATTTCTTGGGAGCTAAAGTCTATCCTAGAAAGACCTGGTACTTCACACATCCTTCCCCAACTTGGGTCCCTTTTCTTCTTTTCAGAATCCCAGCTTTCTGTCTCCGAGAGATCTAGAGAGGGAGAAGCTACCCTGCCTTCCTTTAAGTCTAATATTATAGTAAATTGTGCATTTTCCCCTCTTTGCCTATTGTCACAAACTCAAGCTATCCACCATTTAGAGAAAAGAATAAATTTAAACTTATTCCTGTACTTTCTTGAGATTGTCTCAGCTCACTATAGACTGAGACTCAAACATACACCATAGAAATGTCAAAATCTGATTTTAAGAGCTAAAGTGCTGCTTCATTTTATCTAGTAAGTGCCCAGTGACTTTCCTTGGAAGAGGCAGGGAACATGAAAATTCTACCTTGGCTGACACTCACTCCCACTCTTTGGCTGACAGTAAGAAACCAGTTCTGTACTCCCCATACTCCCCACTGGCTCTGAGAAGTAGCAAAGTTGTAAACAATATAATGGCACAAGATTGAAACATGTAGCATATTACTTTGGAAAAGTACTTTCACTGACTTTGCCCCTCTGATTTTATATCAACTGCTAAGCAAAGTTAAAGACTTTGCCGCACAGCCATGTACAGATGGAGTCCTGCACAGATCTTAAAGCACATGAGATCATACTAAGCAATGCAATGGGCCAGAAAATAAATCAGTGAAAATCAAAAAAGCAAGGAAGGCCCATTATAATCCAGAGTGAGAGTAATGAAGCTCTCCCTCTCTGTTAACTGCATGAGGAAAGTAAATTTGAAAAGATCAATGGGCTTTTGTTCAGGCTCTGCTTCCTTCCATGTCTGCTAAGGATTATTGGAACTCTCGTTAACTTTATCAGGAGCTGCCTGGTGCTTGCTTACATGTGCAAGGCCCTCGGTTCATTGCCCAACAAAACAGGGATGGAAGGTGTGTGCAGCGGGGAGGGGTGACATAGTAATCAAACAGGTCTTTAAATTGTATTTGTGTGTGTGTGTGTGTGTGTGTGTGTGTGTGTGTGTGTGTGTATGTGTTTTACTCCAAAATAGCAGGAAACCTCTGTTCATGGAAACTGACTGTCTTCTGACATTTGCTCTCTCCCTTTGATTACCCTGTAGGTCTAAATGCCTCTGTGGAGAGTTGTGACTAAGATCATAAAGTTTATTGTACATTTGGTTCAAAATAAATTTCCCTGCAGGATGGAGGTAGAAAATAGAGAGTGATAAAGGAGTAGAGGAAATAAAGCATTTTAATTAAAATGAGTATGGGCATTAAAGGGGGCAGTGGATGAACACAATGAAATATGTGCATCCAGTGATGCATTGTTCGTCTTTGTAATGGAAGAGACCTATGAACAACACATGGTACACCATGGGTAAACCTCAAAGGCTTTACGCTAAGTAAGATAAAGCTACTCCCCCAAACACAAATCCCACAGACAGGAGGAATGGTGGTTGCCAGGAACTGTGGGTTAGGGAGTCAGTGTTTGATCAGAACAAGGTTTTTGTTTTGAAAGATGAAAGTTCTCTAGGAACAGGAGCAATGACTAAAAACCACAAATACTCATCCAGAGCCTTGTGCTCCAACACTCACATGGGAAGTTCTATATGCATTTTATGAAAAGCTGTTAAGACCAGGTATTGGATTGAGGTTAGCTCACTGATAGAACTTGCCTGGTGTAAATGAAACCCTGAGATCTACATCAAGCACTAGCAAGAAAAGAAAGCAAAGGGGGGAAGGGATAAAGGAAAGAAGAAAGGGAGGATATGAAGGTTTACAAAACAAACAAAAAACTCAAAATCCTCATAATAGTAGTAGAAAACAGCATTTAAAAATGCTAGTATGTAGGTATTTTCTATTTTCTATGGTTAATTTTAGTTGTCAACCTCATTGACTCTGGAATCTAAGAGACTCTGGGCACACTTTTGAGGGATTTTCTTTATTACAGTAGATGAAATGGGAAGATCCACCCTAAGGTGAGTCGCATCCCAGCTCTAAGGAGGTCTGAAGCGAAAGCTTTTGCATTCTGTCTGCCTTCATCCCACAGGAAAATATTTTACCTGTTGCTGCTGCTGCTACTGTTGTTACTGCTACTGTTGCTATTGAAGCTGTTGCTACTGTTGCTGCTTCTACTATTGCTGTGGCTAATGCTACTGTTGCTACTCAAGCTGTTGCTGATGGTGCTATTGCTACTCCTGCTGTTTCAATCTTCACTGACACCGGAAGCCAACTTCTTCCAGATTCTAATGTTGAAGGAAGGCCAGCAGCTCTTCAGGAACCTTGTAATCCTTCAGTGACAGGTCGGGACTGCTAAGTCACAGATTGAACAGATATAGGATGCTCAGTATCTCCAGGATAATACAGACATTATTGGAGTACTCAGACTCTATCATGCAAACCAGTTTAATAAATCACTTATAAATATGTACTAGTTCTATCTGCTTTGTTAATCTAGAGACTCCTAACCAATACACTATTAGAATTAGAACTGATCCTATAATGCAAACTTTTTTTTATTTCATCCACCTCCGAGAGTCACTCGACTGTAAACAAAGCCAGAATATTAATATATGCTACTTAACAGGAGGTAATAGACTGAGAAGCAAGAACTGGGTGTCAGGACCTTATTATTATGATCTGGTGACCAAGCTAAAGCAAACATAGGGTGCCAAGGACCTACATTTCCTTGGGCACATGATCACAGTGCTTTATATCCCCAAAGTCCTGCAGACACTTCTGACACTATAATCACACTTTCCTCTCCAGGCCCTGAGAATGCATGGTATGTGAAATGACATTGATTTATTTTCTCCAGATTTAACAGTAGCTTGAGATAAAATACATTTTCCTTTTACCCCCTGGGTCTAACCACCTCAGCTTTCCAGTTTGTTTCAAAAGAAATGAAAAGCCCAGACTGCAGTGGCAATCTGAGTTCATTAAGAAATCTCACCCGAGGTCCCACACTGCCACTGGCAGCAAGCTATGTCCAGTAAGAAATCTCACCAAAATTTCCTCATTACCAACGTAGCAAAAGGCCAAGATCTATCAATTTTACCATAACTTCCCCTGGCTTCCTTTCCTTTACTTCTTTCTGTCTATATATATTTTTATGGGACCCCTTTACCCACTTTTCTCTCCCTCCTTCTTGCAGCTCGTTCTGTTTTTCTTCAGCATGCATGTACTAAGATGCTCAACACCCCCCCAATACTACAATAACATCTTAGTCTCTATTTAGCTCTCTCATACAGAACCCCACCCCTCTTTGCTCAACTCTGCTACAATGTGTTTCTCTGGGCACTGTGGAACAGTAGCTATACCTTGCAGCTGCCTATCCAGAAGAGACAACAAACTTCCAGGAAACAACAGGTCAGCCAAGAGCATGAATTTTTAAATCCTTCTTTAGAAAGCAAAGCAGTTAGCCAGATAGCAGATAAGAGGTAAAAACACAGCTTCTGCCCTATTTGTTTCCTCTACTCTATTTTCATTTGGATTGATGGGATTTATTCCAGAGGAAGTACGTGAAGAAGGCTGTGTGTATCTGTAGGATTTGGGGGTCTCTGAGGCCCAGATTTCATAAATTATGAATGAACCTGAAGCAGCTAACGGGGAAGGCAATGTAAGCAGTTCAATGAAAAATTTAAAATGAAGTCAATCTGAGGACTTAAACATCTTTCACGGGCAATGACAAAAAGCATACACGGATAGAGTGTTGGAATTCCAGTCCATCCCAAACTCAAGTAACAGAGAGAGAGGAGGGACAGTGAAAAATAGAGTCCAGGGCCTTATGCATACTCTGCAGATACTCCTCCACTAAGTTATACCAGGAGATCCAAGCCAGAGTAAAGCTGTGTCGGGATGCACCATGCTACCACTCCCACATGAGCAAAGGCTGACTCATCTCACAGGCAGAGCAACACCTACACCCATAAAGCCTAAAGGATCCACTGTTTGCCTCTCCACTGGAGAACTATGAGAACTTCCTGTGGAAGCCACAGGCCTACTCTTTCTCATTCTAGCAGAGCTTGGACTCCATGAAAAAATTGGTCTCTGGAGTACTGAGAGGAATGCCTCAGGCAACCATACAAACATAAGTAGCACTTGGCACATACATACATGGATTCTTGACTTATAACCCCATACCAGAAAAACATGTATTGTTCTGAAGTTTTCAGCTAATATGAAACTCCCTAAGAAAAGCTTACATTTTAAGAGGGAGGCATATTAGGAGATATTTCTACCGGACTCACAGAATTCTCTCTCTTATGCAAGTGAAAGCCAGAGCTTCCCCATGGCAGCTGTAGTTACTTCCATAGCTGTGTTAGCCAATAAGCCTCTGTTGGCCCTGCAGCCAGTGTTTTGTATTCGCACCCACAGAGGACTGGGGAATTATCATCCCATTTGCTGTGGGTTTGTTTGAAAGAGACAAAGATGCTAAATGAGAACATTGGGAAGAGAAGAAAACAGGGAAGACTGAAGAAAAGAATAATAAGCCAGTCAAATTCCTGAAGTGATATATGTTTCTCTAGGTGCTGGACTTACCACCTCTCACTGGGCAAATATGTCCCTGACATCAGGGTCATTATGTGGAGACTAAGCTAACTCTGGCATGAGAATTTGTTCTAGAAACTCTTTTCTTATTGCAATAAGAAAGAAATTCACTTTAAAAACAAGTGAGCTGGGACTAGAGTAATGTAATGGCTGTCCTACTCCTATAGCAGAAGTAAAAGCATGTCACTCTAGGGTTGTTTTGTTACCATAATTTGGCTTTATTTACCACTAATCATTCTTTTGTGAAAATTTACACAAAATTTGTTTTCTCCTGTACACTTACTGGTTTCCCAAGCCCAAGTCTGAGTTATAGCCTATGTAAGAGCCACTCACTCCCTCCGAAGCACACCCAACTGAAACCGGGCATATCTACATCAGAGTGAAATAGCACAGGGTCATAGCAGCTGTCCCTGAGGCATTGGATATTTGTAAAATCATTTATAAAAATAACTTCCCTTTCACATAATAGATGAAAGAAACAATGTTCCCATGATCTGTTCAGGGTAGAAGTACCCTAAGATTGTAAATGTCACAGATATATTTCTGCCATTCACATAGGCATGCCTATGAAAGATTATCTTCATAAAATGACTTGAGATGGGAAGGTCTACCATGAAAGAGTACATCACCAGTCCCTGAACTTGGGTATTGAACTGCCAGAAAGGAGGAAGTGAGCAGAACCCAAATGAACAAGCATTTGCTTCCCCATGATGGACTATGCCCTCAAACTGTGAGCCAAATGCACCCCTTCTCCCTGAAATTGCATACAGAGAGCGATTGTAACTATTGCAAATGCTCACCTACTTGGATTTCACTTGAAGAAAAGAAGAGAGCAACTTTAGTGTGCATTCCAGATGCAAGAACCCTTAATCCCAGGGGTGAATGTATACACAATTTGACCAACATGAAGTTATAGCCTTTTAATTTGTTCCTCAGATAGCTTAGATCAGCGCTATATCTATGCTAATGGGATGACCCCTGACGGCATCCAATGAGGACTCAAAGCAGACCGCAGTGAGAAATGACAGACAGGGGTAGCATTCAATAGACAAACAAAACTCTCATAATCGAATCTGAAGTAAACCCATACATCGAAAGATCATCATGTAAAGTTTTAAAAAATCATAAAACCAGCCAGTGAAAAATAATGCCCCACAGTAGCAGAACTCAGGGCGAATGCCAGGGCACGTCTTTTCTAAATATGAATGCATAAAGGAACTGTGGAGCCCAAGTCAAATGCAGAAAGAACAGACATCCCATGATGATTCTTCCAGAATCAAAAGAAGATCAAAATCACTTCTAGACAAAGAAAGCAAGTTTTCCATCACAGATTACTGCTGAGATTTAACAGGAAGAAAACAAAAATAAAAAGTGGCTTGGAACTTCTGATAAACAATGAAGAATATGAGATGATATAAGCCTTAAGGTACAACACAGCGGATGTTCCATCTTTTAATGAGCTTTGCAAGTGATATTTGCTCTCTGCGTCATAATACTACCTGGTGTGGTGCTTAATGCACATGCAGCAAATGCCTGAGACAATTACCTCCAAAGTGGTGGATGAGTGCAGAGAACCACAGCAGCGGCGGGGTTTGTACTGTTTGTTCCATGTGGGAAACACAGGGAGAGCTAGAAACTAATGGTGTGATTTTTAGAAGAACTGAAATGAAAACCAATGAAACAATTATTTAAAAGCACCACAAATAATTCAACATGGAACCATAAAAAAAGGCTCAGCAACCCTTGGGAAAACAAGTAAATAGAAGCAGAAATGTGCAGCACAGAACAGGCTAACACATTACCATGTCTCTTGATTGTGAATGGTTAGAGCAAAACACTGAAAAGATATGCATGTAAAAGAAACTTATCCATTTCATTATTTCCTTTCCTCCTCTTCCTTCTCATCTTCCTCCTGCTCCTCCTCCTCTTCCTACTCTTCGTCCTCCTCCTCCTCCTCTTCCTCCTCCTTCTTCCTCTTCTGAGAGAATCACTATGTAGCCTCTGCTCTCCTGGAATTCACTATGTAGACCAGACTGGCCTGAAACTTACAGAGATCCCTCTAGATCTGCTTCCTGAGTGTCCGGATTCAGCAGGTCTAACAGTATTTTTTTAATAAGAAATTCACTTCAAATTGAACAACATACACAGATCAAAATTAAAACTTTGAACACATACCACAGATATAATGTTTTTAGGAAATATAGAGGACTTTCTATATTAGGGCCTCATTAAACAGACTTCAGACATAGTGGGAAATTAAATCACAGTCAAATACTCATTCCTTGAGAAAAATAATGATCTCAGATAAATTTGCCCCCAATAAAAGAATGTTGAATACATAAGTCTGAATTATAGGCTTGAAGCAAAAGTGTACAGATTCGTACTGTGATTATGAACTCAACACAACTGAGTGACTGAAACAACTGTCAGGCCACAGACAAATCAGCCAATTTGGTTGAGCAAGAGCATGCAACTGACATACAGAGAAACTACTCAATCAGACCATGTGCTTTTTCTAATACTCGTGAAATATTCACCAAGACACTGAACAGTTGGGTTTTAAAATGTACCTACAAAATCATAAAGAAAATTGAAGCAACCAAATTTGTTCTTTGAACACAATGAAATTAAAAGAGATAAAGAGACAGAGTCAGTGGAAAAAATCTCCATCCATAGGGAAATTAAATAATGTACTTCTGAATAAACCAGTTAATAGGATCCTTCAAATGGAATGTCTCGTTGTGGTGCAGGGAATTGAATCTAGGGTCTTGTGCTATGACTAAGTTATCCCACCAGTCCTGAAAGGACTTTTACAAAAATCATCTAAAAATCGATGCACAGAGGGAAGACTAAAACATGCCAAAGTGATGATGTGCAGTGCCGGGAGAGAATTGCACCAAATGCATTATTTAAAAAGAGAGGAAATGCCTCCAATTAATAAACTGTCCCCTCACCAAACTTGTAATAGCACAGCAAAATAAAATCAAAGCAAGGAAATAATAAATAACAGACAGAATTTATGAAACAAAATAGTAAAATAAATAGAGAAAAGCTTAAAAGTAACAATTTGTTTTCCCTGGCCCTACAAAAACAAAGAACAAAGTCAGGCAAGCATGAGAAGGAGAGGAGGAACTGAGGTTCTTAATATCAGGACTAGAACAGAGGCAACAATATCACTGTGTCGCATTCAGATAGCAGTTCTCAACCTTGTCGGTCACAATCTTCTTCAGGGACTGAACAACCTTTTCACAAGGGTCTCATATGAACTATCATATCAGATTATTTTATTAAGATTCATAATAGTAGCAAAATTACAGTTATGAAGTAGCAGTGAAAATAATTCTACAGTTGGGGTCATCATGAGGAACTGTGTTAAAGGGAGGCAGCATTGGGAAGCTTAAGAATCACTGGCATTAGGAGAATTGTGATGAAGCTGTTAAGAATTCAAAGAAACTTGCCAATCTAACTTTTCCCCAAAGGCTGTGTGCTAAAGTTTTTGTCACCAGCCTAAGAGCTGTAGACAGGTAATAGAACCTGTAAAAGCTGGGGCCTCCTAGGGAAGAAATTTGGGTCACAAGGGGCATGCCTTTGAACGAATTGGGGGGTCCTTCCTTTCTCTCTGTGCCTCTCGGCTGTTTTTGCAGCACTTAGACACTTACCGTAATTAATGTACTCTCAGCTGCAACCCCCAAGCAGCAGGGCCAAATACCACAACTGGAAGCCTCTGAACCCATGTGCCAAACCATCTTTCTTCCTTTTAAAGTATCTCAAGATGTTTTATCACAGTAACGAAACACTGGCAAACACAGACAATTACAAAGAAAGGCATCAACCTCTGAAGATCTACAACCTGCCCCAAACTAACTTGTGTTGAATAGCTATATGGAGCATTCTAATAACCATTAAAGAACCCAAGAGGTTCTCACCCAATATTAATCTACAGGCTTGGGTAGCTTCAATGGAGAATTCTACCAAACACCAGGTGGATGCAAATTCCTGGGGGCAAAAAACTGCGCCTGGCATTGAACCTTCTGCAAGGCAGATTAACTGATGACTAGAGAGAGCCGTGAGTAGCCACAGAGAGTACATCTCCAAGAGGCCATTTCAGGGTGATTTTCACGTGCAAACACATAGAGAATGGACATATTAAGCACATATTAAACTCAACTGATTGCTACATCAAATTCTTAATTTGCAGAGGATGGGACAGGATAATGTGGAGTGGTGGGAGAAAAGTCTTCTCTTTTGCTTAATATATTTCCACATTCTGCATACTTATTTTTCCACCGGGAGTATATATTCACGTGGTTCTTTGGAAGCTCAAACATTTGTCTTTTAAATAAGCCAAAGAAGAAAATAATACATGCTTCAGTAATCAAATAAAACACACTTCACCAGTTTTTTGAGGGCCACAGCTAATTTGAATTACCTCCTTTCCCCCTTCAAAACAATACTTTAGCTAATTAAATTTGCAGTGCAGCAGAAGAAATCCCAGTGCTTATATCCATGTTGCCTGGCTTCCAATGAACTTCCCCTCCTCTCTGTGCAAGTTTAGTGGGCACCATATCTCAGTCCCTCCTCCTCCACCTTGCTGTCATCTGAGGGCCAGAGGCTAAATGAGAACTGCAGCGCAAACCGAATGTTTTGTTTTGTTTCATATTTCTCTCCAGAGTCTGTCTATGGCCCCAGGAGAGCAAGACAATGTTATTTCCCAGCATTCGGAAATAACAGCAGAGCTACATATGTATTAAAAAGAGAATGAAACGTGTTTGGTATCTACTGAAAACTCTGGCTGATCATTTTTCTGATTGTCAGTAGGAAAAAATTAAATTGCACCTGTCATCCTAGAATATTGCAGAAAGCTGGAGATGGTAAGTTAAAGGAAACTACTATCGGTGGCTCTTCTCAGAACCATGAACCGACCACTCTTCACACAAACTGAAGGGTCACAGAAGCAGCAGTTGTGCACGGCTGTGCATGTAGCTTAACCCTGCTCTAAGACAACAACCTTTGCTTTCAGAGGATGTTCTCATTGTTTCTGCTAAAACAAAACAAAACAACAACAAAACCCAACCAACAACAATGACAACAAAAAACCCAAACTGACTGCCCTACCTGGCCTGCAGTTGGATCATTTTCATTCACAGCAATTGCAGATTTAGCTTATGCACGGTGTGTCCAGGGGTGCCACTTGACCTCAGCGCAAACTTCTTTTGTTAGAAGCAGTGTGTGTTTGTGTGTGTGTGTGTGTGTGTGTGTGTGTGTGTGTGTGGGGGTGTGTGGTGTGTGTGTGTGGTGTATTATATGTGTTTGTTAGTGTGTGAGTGTGTATGTGGTGGGTATAAATGTGCGCGCGCGCGCGTGTGTGTGTGTGTGTGTGTATGTGTGTAAGTGGTAGGTATGAATGTGTTTATGTGTATGTGTGTGTATGTATGTGTAGGTGGTGGGTGTGAATGTGTGTGTATATGATAGGTGTCTACGCATGTCTTGTATGTGTGGTATGGTGTGTGTGTGTGTGTGTGTGTGTGCGCGCGCTCGTGTATGTGTATGTGGTGATGGTGGGAATTTTCGTCTAAGTAGCAGCAAGTGTCACCTGCCATTGTCTAAATTTCCTCACCTTCACTGTATTTGACTCACATTCCACTCACTATGACATCCTAATTTCTCCTTTAAAACAGCTACAGAAGAGACTGTTGCAACCTTTTATCATCAACAAAAGGCTATAAAGTTAAATCCAAAGGAAATTGCAATCCCCTAAACTCAGAAAACCACTCCATATATTCCAAAACAAGCTCAAGCTGAACAACAGGATTTCCGACGGTTACATAAAAGCCACCATTCCTCAAAAACTTGTGAAAACATTTCCCATCTGCCAAAAGGAGTCGTTTCCCTTACCTTTGCCAAAAGGCACATATGGCTTCATTGACATATACCTGTAGCTGTGTATCAGAGCCCATGCTAGCCTCCAGGCTGCTAGGCTTTCCCAGTACCTACTCACAAATACATACTATACATTTCAAAGTCCCCATGCCAGTCTTCTTGTTCTTCCCTCCCCATAGCTATTCATTCTTCTTATAACCATGCTGTTCTCAATATTCTTGCTGCTGCTGTTCTCACAATGCTTTCCTGATGCTCTGTTTCTGATTATTCTCCATTCTTTCACAGAGAGCCCTGGCCATGTCCAGTCTGCTAGTAGTGTTCATTCTATCTCTTCCTCACCCTACTTTGGACCCATCCAAATGCCTCTGGCTGTTTTCTCTCTCATATCCACAATAAAACCCTTAACTATATCATGGATCAGTTATGTTGGCAGTTCCTATACTGTGCCTCCACATATAATTTTTTCATCCCCTAATTCTCTATTCAACTCTTCGCTGCCACTCCTCATGCTATCTCAATTTTAGGTCCTCATTTTACTTAATTAATATTGTTTTATACATACACATATAGACATAGATGAATACATATATAAATACAACATGCTGAGTCTATTAAATTTTGTTTGTATTTGTATGTTTTCAGTGTTGAGCATTTGGTATCCAACAACCACTTAGGAGGCTCACTTCTGGGAAAGGTCAATTCATTCTCTCAGCAAATACATATTTCAATGACTCATAAGACCAGTGAATGGGATTCTGTTCCTTAGACACCAACCTTTCCTTCCTTCCCAGAAAAAAAAAAAAACTACTCTTCCGAATAAAGCATAAATCTCTAGGGTCCAGAATTTATGAGTCCCAGGAATCGGTGGTCACTTGGCTGGATTCCTCATTCCACAGGCAATCATTTATTATGTTTATGATATATAGTTGTCTATTGCAAAGGAAATGCTATACCACAGTGTTCTTTTGAAGTTATAGAAGTCCATTACCATAGAGTGTGTGTGTGTGTGTGTGTGTGTGTGTGTGTGTGTGTGTGTGTGTGTGTGTGTGTGTGTTAAGGATTAGATGAAAAGAATCTGGTGAAGTTTAGCAGTGAGAATGTCTTATAATCTGAAAATTGCAAAAAGTGACTTTGGATGGCTGGGCATGTACTAGATTCAGTGCTATTTATCCAACACTTACAGAAACTAGCAGGCACCCAGAAAATATTTGTTTTATGAATAAGTATTGATAAATCATATAAGGCAAAGAAGAATACATGCATCCTGCAGTGTGGGGCAAGCTAAATGCTTATCCCATCAGGGGACTGTGAATTCATGTGGTTAATTAACATAAGACAAATATTACAAGAAGTGCACTGAAACAGAGGGATTTGAGTCTCCCGGCCCTTGAGTGCTGTGGCTATGAGCAGTTTCACAGAATACAGGCTTCTTTTTTCTGGCTCTATTCCCACCCACACTAACCCAATTACATCTATCAGAACATGCTTTTTGCACTGATCTGACCTCAAAGAAATGTCTAGGCTCAGTTACTAAAAACAAGGGAGGGTCAGATGACACCTTTTTCCTTGCCTTCCCCCAAGGATTAGCTCTGTTCTAGGATGAGAGTTTAGGGAGTGTGGTATGAAGTAAAATGGGGGTGGGGAGATATTGAGTCTACTCTCTCTGCACAAAATATCCCTTCATTCCATGCACTTGGTGGGCACCTGGTAGATGAAGGCTCTTCAGCCACTCACAGCAGGATTCTGATTAAAAGATCCCCACTCTGAAACGGAATAGGTATAGATAATAGGACCAATGTTGAAGACCTTGTGCATAGTAAAGTGACTAGAGTTAAGAATGTTTCATATACATTCAAATACATAGAAAAGAGTTTTTCCTCTCTTCACAGAAATTATAAATGTTTTTGACAATGGTATACTAATTGTCCTGCTTTGTTCATACTCCAGTGTATATATGCATATAAACATAACCTTGTACTCCAGTAACATGTGCAATGATTTTGTGTCAATCATATATAAGTTTGGAAATGTCGTGAGGCCCTTGCTTTGATGGTGAGATATTTATACATTAATTTTAATGGTTAATGACTCCAGACACTGACTGCCTTACGAAACTAGACACTGGTTTACATGGTAATGTCAGGACCGTCCGGAACATGTAAATGGCAGCCAGTGAGAGGGCCTGGAGCACTCAGCACAAGTGAGCCTGAGGGAAGTATGGTTGGTTAATATTTGAAACTCCACCTATTTTTGTGACAACAAGGATGTGTGTGCTAGCCCTGACAAATGTGGATGCTGAGAAACTTTAGCCATCACCAGGGAAGAGCATACAGAAAACAGGGGAACGAGAGAAACTAAAGTTTGGCATTTGCATATATTATTGTTAGGCTTAACCATAGTTTAAAACATACCTAAGGGACTTACAGGCTTGCCTTAGTAACAGGATCTGAAGTGGACTAAAGCAGAGGGGTCAATGATAACATAACTGAGCACTGCATTGAAGCAATACTTGGTACCGCGAAAGGAGCAGGGCCCAGCTCAGTAGAGCAAAGAGGCATGGGATTACAGAAAAACAGCAATGTTTCTTCTTGTGGATGCTCTGAGCTACCTTCATGTGAAAACTCGAGGTTGCAGAGCAGCCAAGAGTGACAATCTGGAAGATTTCCAGATGCTCTTTCTACTGCCTGACCCGATGTGTGTCGCCACACGGCCATTTACCTATCTCTTCTCCATTGTTACTATCATAATCCACTAGATTCAGATCTCTCTCTCTCTCTCTCTCTCTCTCTCTCTCTCTCTCTCTCTCTCTCTCTTTCTCTCTCTCTCTGTGTGTGTGTGTGTGTGTGTGTGTGTGTGTGTGACAGTGTTTATGCTGGCCTCTATTGTCCCCAGGGCCTGGCCAAATTCTCAGTGAGCTCCAGAATAGGAAAGTAAGTACAACGATTACCATGTCCAGTGTAATTGGAGGCCACAGCATCGCGCAGTCAGGCAGCATGTAACAGTGGACAGTCTAGTCATGCAAGCAAAAGGAACATTCAATTGAAACACAGATAGATGAAAGAGTAATTTCAGAAATTCTACAACACAGTGTGAAGACTGAGAGAGACAACTAACTGAATCAAGATAGCCAGGAGAGAACAGCACTGTTCCCTGACCAAAGAGATGGAAATGTCTGAAGCAATAAATGTAGTAGTTACACTGTTCTATATCACACCCAGTATAGACATGTAGTGGAATGTCATACAGTGATCCATCACTGTATACAATTCCTACATGTTGAGTAAAAAAAGTTTTTAAAAATTATCCCAGCATGATGATACAAACCTTTGTTCGTAGGATGTAGAGGCAGACAAGCCTGAGTTCCAGACTAGCCATGATCAGAATTTGTCTTAATCAATAAATAAATCAATATTAAATTAAATAATTGTTTTATAATTTAAATTTCCTGCTCATATCTAACTGCAACTCTGAGAAAATGAACTTTAGAGTGAACCATGGGAGCAATCTTGAATCCCAGGAGAAACAGTAATTTTCTTCACGGGAGGCTAAAATGGAACTGTCTCCACCACTTACATCATTTTAGTCATTTTTCCAAAGACCTTTTGTTTTTGTGGTCTTTTCTACTGTTACATTAGATACAGATAGGAACAAGCCAGAAATAAGGCTTAATTTATGAAGATTATATGAGTAAGTAGGTCCTCAATGCTGAAACAGGACCCTGGAGTGCTAGGGATTTATTATTATTATTACTATTATCATCGTCGTCATCGTCATCATCATCATCATCATACAGAAGTGGGTGGACACTGAACATTTTCAAACTAGAAAGTGTCGACACCACAGGGATCACTTGCTTAAAGTTGGCAGGCACTGCAAGCTAAAGCATGAATTTCCTAGAGGCACAATAAACATCAAGGAAGAAACAGCTCATCTCAAAAAACAGTACAATTTTTATGCAAGGAAGTTAATAGACTGAACGTAAGTACTCAAAACTGAGAGTGTTTTCATCCATAAAGCGACAGACGCCAAGCTACCTGATTTAGAATACAACAATTGTGCTGTTTTGTTGGAAACATGAGGAACATGACATGGTCCATAGTCATGCACGGGAAATTGTTACAACCCGATTCTGCACAGAAAAGAAACAATAGTATGCCATTAGACTCTATGGTAGACTGTTTTGGGTAGTTTTAACTGTCATTGTGACAAATGGTAATCACAGCAAAGAGTCTTAGTGATAGATTATCTGGGTTATATTAGACCTGGGTAGGTCTTTAGGGAATCGAGTGTTAATGTATGAAGACACAGGCCACTGTGGGCAGCACCATTCTCTAGACAGGGGTCGCTGAGCACTATGAAGAGAGGACAACTGTCTGAAAACAAGAAAGCAAGCAAGGATCCATACATTTAATCTCTCTCATCTCTTTATGGTGGATGTGATGTGTTAAATTTCTGCCTTGACTACACCCAGTAATGGACTGTAACCTTGAGCTGAAAGCCAAATAACCCCACCCTCTTTAGATTGCTTCTAGTCAGAGTATTTGTTACAGTGACAGAAATAAAACTAGAACACTGAACATTTTTCCACATGGCAAGTGTTGTATTTACTGACAAAGCTTTCATCTACATTATTCTGATTCCGACATTCACTTGATTTCTGAAGAGATGTTTCCATTTTTTAAGATTTTGTATTGATTGCTCTGGTTTGTTTGCTTGTTTGTTTGTTTTTATGAGTCTCTCTGAAATGAGTCAAGAATGAGCACCCATCAGGATGCTAAGCTTAGCTTTCCAGAATTGAAGTGAACACTGTCAAGCCCTTGACTTTATCATTAAAATATAATGACATCATTGCTCTCTACCTTCCTGTCCCTCCTCCAACTCCTCCCATGCCCCATCCCTCAATCCCTCTCAAATTCCTGGCCTCTTCTTTTTGAATTACTAAAATATATGTATACAGCTGGGCTTGGTGGTGCATACCTTTAATCTCAGCACTGGAGAGGAAGAGGCAGACAGATCTCTACATTTGAGGCCAGCCCGGTCTACAAAGTGAGTTCCAACACAGTCAGGGTTACACAGGAAAAGCCTGAGTCAGGGGAGGAAATGAAGAAGAAGAAAAATACACTATTTTATTTTCAAAAATATATACATATTTTATCCATCATATATAATATGAATATTTATGCATAAATATATAAATGTAACATGCTGAATCTGGACTTCCCTTGCCATGACCAACAACTCAAAAGCAGGACTTTTCATGGCTGGTACTGGGGTTTTTATTAGACAGTCTATGGCTCTTGTAGGGAGTATTGTCAATCCCTGTGGCTTAACTTCATTTAAGCTACTTATGAATATGTGTGCACTTAAATGTATTCGATGTGACCTGGGGTACATAAAAAGTAATTATGATTCCTTATGGCTTTTTCAAGCATCTTTAGTGTACTCTTCCCTTCTTCCCATTCCTTCCACTTTTGCAAGTTTTTAAATATACTAAAATTCCTGAGTGGCTAAGAACATCCCACCATCAGTGCACTTCAGCACTTTCCAAGGCTGGTGGATGCAGACAAAAGGGAGCCCTTATCCACTGCTGGCAGGAATATAAACTAGTCCAGCCACTACGGAAATCAGAATGGAGAGTCCTCAAAAAGAACTAAAAATAAACCCAGCATGTGGCCCAAATGCACCAGTTCTCTGCATTTACCCAGGACTCCATGTAAAATAACAGAGAAATCCTTGTACATTGGTGTTCATTGCAGCACTATTCACAGTAGTTGACAAATATTCTAGAACAAAGGGATGGGCAAAGAAATTGTGGTATATTTGCAACATAAGTTCATTCATAAAGAACAAGGGTTATATAGTTCACATAAAAATGGATACAACTGGAGATACTTATGTTCAGTTAAGTATACTGTCAGCTCCAGAGAGACAAATACATATATATATATATATATATATATATATATATATATATATACAGAGAAAGACTGTGTGTGTGTGTGTGTGTGTGTGTGTGTGTGTGTGTGTATAAAATGAACATATGACATGGCATGAAGTAGAAGTGTCTTCGTGAATAAAATGAACCAATGGAAAGCAGGACAGGAAAGGGATGAAGGGACGATTAGGTAGGGATCTGAGATGGGAAATGCTCAAAGAAATAATATACTTGTATGAAAATGCCATTACATAATCTGGTGCCAGTGACAATGAAAAACTTAGAGCCATACTATTTTTAAAAGGCACCTGGGCTCGAGACCCCAAAAGTACAACAATGTCAAGCAACCAGAGCTTCCAGGGACTAAGCCACTACCTAAAGACTATATATGGACTGACCCTGGACTCTGACCCCATAGGTAGCAATGAATATCCTAGTAAGAGCACCAGTGCAAGGGGAAGCCCTGGGTCCTGCTAAGACTGAACCCTCAGTGAACTAGACTATGGGGGGAGGGCGGCAATGGGGGGAGGGTTGGGAGGGGAACACCCATAAGGAAGGGGAGGGGGGAGGGGGATTTTGCCCGGAAACCGGGAAAGGGAATAACACTTGAAATGTATATAAGAAATACTCAAGTTAATAAAAAAAAAAAAATAAAAGGCACCTGGGAACAAATACATAACAAATTACCTTCGCTTGCCACATAATTCGTCTGAGACTTGACCTAGGCATGAGTCACAGAAATTCTCTGCTTGGCCATGCTTTGGTTAGGCTCCTGACTGTCTTGGGGCCTTGTGTACACACCCACTTTGCCATTTGTGAGGTCCTGTTGTTTGTATCTTTCTAAACTTCAAACTGAAACTAAATCCCCTATGCAACCGTGTAAGGAGCTAATAGCACTGAAGCATTTTTAGGTTGTGAGTGGCCTCCTGTTAGATGGTTCAGGTGGCCTTGTCAAAGGATCTAAGGGAGGAGGGTTTTCTTCTTCATGCCCCAAATCCAGTGCTCCTGCCTTCCCCGGGGTGTACTAAGCAGCACCTTGGAAACCAAGACCAGAAAGTTTTCACAAGACTACAACCCTGCAGTGCCCAGACCTTAATTGTTGTCTTTTGAACAGTGAGAAACAAAATTCCATTCACAACGTTAATTTTTTTGATATATTTTCTTTTATTGAAAATAATTTATTTTCTTATACAATATATCCTGATTACAATTTCTCTTCCTTCTACTCCTTCCAGTTGCTCCCCAGCCCTTCCTCTTCAGATATACTATTTCTATCCATAATTAGAAAAGAACAAGCTTCTAAAAGATAACAGCCAAATATGACAAAATAAAATACAATAAAATGAAGCAAAAATGATCATACTGAAGTTGGATACAGCAACCCAACAAGAAGAAACGTGTCCTAAGAGCAGGCACAAGGGTCAGAGACCCACTCATTCTCACAGTCAGAAGTCTCATAAAAATCCCAAGCTAATAGCTATATTCTACACAGAGATGACCTGGTGTAGAGCTGTGTAGGCCTGCTGCTTGCTGCTTCAGTCTCTGTGAACTTATATGTGCCTGGCTTAGTTCATTCAGACTTCATTGTTTTCCTGGAGTCTTCCTTCCTCTCTGGTTCTTACAGTCTCTCTGCCTCCTCTTCCACAGGATTCCCTGAGTTCTAAGGAAAGGGATTTAATGGAGACCTCTCATACTAGACCTGGCTTAGGTAAACAAGGACAAGAGACTGGCAGAGATGCTAGGGTAAAACCAAACACTACTGATGTAAATATAATAATAATAAAGTGATTCCTAATTATGTTCTGCTATAGTTCCAAATTGTTGTAGTTCCAAATTACCCTTATCGCCTTAATGATGATCATCACTGCCCTCTGCATCTAACCTAAAAACCTTGTAACTATCCAGTTAAACTCTTTCTTAACAGACTTACTTAACCTATCACTAGATTGTATCAACCCAAAAGCGACAAGTGTCACAGGAGCTAGATATAGAACTCTGAGCTCCTTCTCCAGCCATCATGTCTATCTGCACACTACCATGCTTCCCACCAGGATGATGATGGACTAAGCCTCTGAACCTTTAGGTCAGTCCCAATAAAATGTTTCCTGTTATTTAGAGTAGCTCTGGGGGCTGGAGAGATAGCTCAGCAGATCAGAGCCATGCCTGTTCTTCCAGAGGTCCTGAGTTCGGTTCCCAGAAACATGGTAATGGGATTCAATGCCCTTTTCTGGTGTGTCTGAAGACAGTTATGGTGTGCTTACATGAATAAAAATATAAATAAATAAATAAATAAATAAATAAATAAATAAATAAATAAATAAATAAATAAATAGCTGTGATTATGGTGTCTCTTCACTGCAATGGAGACCCAAAGAAGGACATCAAGAAATATCATTTTATATCTCCCATCTGCTCAAGTGGCCTTTCTGTTCAAATTGTTCAATGTAACCTGGGAATGGGACCTGAAAAATCTTTAAGGATGACAGCACAAGTGGAATGTGTAAGCCTACAACAGACATAACAGCGAAATCATCCATTCAGGGACACTTTCTCTCTGGGTATCAGCTGCAGCCAGCAGAATATTATGAAAGAGCTTATTCCTTCATTGATCTCTACGTATGCAGAGTGATTTCTCACTGGCAAGGCATATTAATTCTAGAACTCTATAACAGAGATTCCCAAGCTTAGTGGTAACTCACTTAGTGATGTTCACACCCACATACTTTAAAGTCTGGGAGTTTAACATCTTTGGCTCTGTCCCTTATATAAGCTTCAGAATCAGTTATCTTGTTGTAACACGGCATTTGAGGTCACCTAAATCCATCTTCCCCAGCCATGCTTCTCATGTTGGTGCCAATGTAGGCTCCCCTCTTTGAGAGGACAGCCATGTTTTCACAGCAATGTTCTACAGAAAATGTACCTGAATGTAGACTGAAAGAATCTTCAAGGAAAATTAAATATCCATATTAGGCAGCAGTATTACCCGGGGACCTAGGGCTCACTATTGGATTTTTAGTTTCATGGATGCAGGGATTTAAAAAATGATCTTAGATGAGAGCACCAGGAAGAAAGTATATTAGCATTTGAGACTAAACCACAGGGCAGGGGAATGGTAATCATTAGATCACAAAATGTGCCCCCTAAAATGCATTCCTCAGCAATCCCAGGAAGCCAGCTTTCCTATGTCAGAAAAATCTGTTATCAACCCCTCCCCATCCTTAGTACATACACACACTGGCCAGTCAACACCTTGGGGCAATGTACATCTAGTTCCTGCATCAGATCAAAGTCCACACACTAACTCTCAGGGCTGTTGAGGCCCTTAGACCTCCTCCCTGTAATAACCGCCCTTAAAAAACTGACAAGGTGCTTCCTCTGAGCTGCCATTTCTACTCTCCAAAGTCAACCTGGCAATTTGGCCTCCAAAATTTTTTTTAGTTTTGCTTCACTGTGTAAGAGTAATCTCAACAGCTACTAAGAGGAAGAGAAGAAGAAAAGGAAGAAAGTTGCCTTTTTAGGTTAGAACATCCAAGAAAGCCAGGTTGTTCAGAAAAAGATGTTGATGAGCAGCTGCATGTGGAAGAAGTCAGAGAAAGAGTGGGAACCTTAAGTGTCAAGAAAAGCATGCTTAGCCTTTTGACCAGTATTGAAAACAAAACAAACCAAAACATAAAAAGAGAGAGAGGAGGAAGAGGAGGAGGAGGAGGAAGAAGAGGAAGAGGAGGAGGGAGAGGGGGAGGAGGGAAAAGAAAAAAGAAAAACATGTTTAGTGTGGAGCAATGGACATGAGTATAGGGGGCATTCCATTCCAGGATTTTGTGTCTCCATCCAGACTAGGGATGTGCCATAGTTAGATATGGAAATAGAGACAGTTTTTAAGGAAGGAAACAGATCCATGCAATAGGAATGGGCTAGTGGGATAAGAGAAGAGTTGCCCAAGTGCCATGGCACTTTTAGAACGCTTAACCATCACCCTCACTTTCTGTTTGAGACTGGACCACTGTCAGTGTGCTGCAGTGTTACAAGGAATGTGGGGAGAGGCTCACAGCCTTTCTTTGCCAACTGTCTCCTTTCTTGTGCTAATCCTAAATTCTAACAGTCCCTGTTTCCATCTCCAGGGCATACTCCCCTGCTACAGCTACTGTCCCCACACTGAACTTTCAGAAATTATAACAACAGCGTTTATGGAATGCTTATTCTTGCTAGCTGCACCTCTAGATGCCTATTATCCTTTTTCCTTTGGAGCCGTAACAATTGTACACATTTATGGGGTAACGTGACGAGCCAACACTGTGCCCAAAGCGGGAAGAGCACATCAGGTCAGTAGCATCTCTGCCTCTTCAATGCTTTTTTTCTGTTCATGGTCTTCACATTCTCTGCTTCTTTATAAACACTGCACGAGAGCGCTGTCAATTACTGGCACGGTGATGCTGGTGGAAGGCTAGAGTGTATTCCTATGACCCAGTATTTTTTTTAATCTTTATTGTTTTACTTTCTTTGAAAATTCCCATACCAATCTGTAGAAATAATTGAGCCAGGACAAGAGAAAGGTAGCCCAGACCTCTGGACCACAAGCTCAGATGGTCTGAAACTTTTCCTCTGAAAATTCTTGCTGACTTGGAGACACACTGTCTATCAGTACACATCAACTGTAATGTCCAAAGCAGCAGGCAAATTAGTCTCAGCACGGTGCTCCCCTCCTCCACTCCTTGTGGGCTCATCATATACCAATGCTCAGTCTGCTAGCCACCCTGAGCACAAAGGCTTAAGCTTATTCCCTTGCTTAATCTAGCAAGGTCTTTGTCAAGCTGTTCAGGAAACACTAGCTCATAAAATGAATGGTTAAGGATCCTGTGTTAGCATTTTGTCTAAGCTCCACCCCACAGTTACCTAGCAACAGGCAGATATGCCTGACTCTATGTAAAAGGGGCTGCTTGCCCCCTCCTCTCTCTTGCCTTCTTGCTCTAGTTCTGTCCTCTCACTCCTTCCCCCTCTCTCACCATTCCACTCCCTCCTCTCTCTCTCTCCATGTACTCATGGCCAGCCTCTACTCCTCTATACTTTCTCTGTGTAGACTACCATCTCAACTCCCCTCCCCATGCCCTGAATAAACTCTATTCTGTACTATACTATCCTGTGTCTGGTCCCTCAGAGAGAAGGGATGCCTTAGCATGGGCCTGCAGAGGCACCCCTCCCCCACCCACCCTACACCCTGCACCTAACTACATATCGACCAAATATATTTCTTCTCTTTTTGTTTATAAAACACAACAGCCTGCACTGACATCTTTCTTGAGTTCACACAGCTCATCCCCAGTGCCACCATCCAACATCCATTGTACACCAATGTTCCCTGTGGTACAAATAGTGCAAGAAGTGGAACTGCCAGTATAGACCCAGACAAAGGGCTGAGAGTTTCCTCCTGCTAGCTCTTTGTGAAATCCCATTATATATATATATATATATATATATATATATATATATTAACAAAGTCATCGTTGTGTGATATCTTTGTGACAAAATAAATAGATAGAAGTAATTATAATTTGCAGCCAAATGCATCGAAACAATAATTTTGCTTGTGGTGTTTTGAGGCTCACCTGTGTATATATACAAAAACATCCAGCAGCAAAACCTTGATATGTTGCTGTTTTCTGTGTATAGCTGTGACCAGCAGTCTCTGTAGGCTTTTTATTCCTCTCTAGCCTTTGCTCTAGGCAAACTGCCCAGGCCTTGCTATGGAAGCTCTGAGGCTGTTTAGAGCAAGGGACAATAATTCTTTTCTGTCAGTCAGCAGTTAGGGGTGAACTAGAAATGTTAAAGGCAACAGCTGAGGTATTCTTAGAACAAAAGTCAAAATGCATTGTAAAGAGAAGCCAGGGAAAGCTCCCTCTGGAGGTGGCTCCCTGGGGGCCCTTCACTGGGCTCTCTGTTCTCTGCTTTGTTTGATGTATTGGGCACAGGTCTGGATAAGTTCCTTGCAAGCTAATGTCAACCATGTGTCTAAACACACATTGATTTTTAGATTAAAAAAACATAACTGGAAAGTATCTAGATTTCCTCAAATTTTTATGTAAAATCAAGCAGATGAACCAGGATAATGAAGAATCTACAAACAATATCTCTAAAAAATAAAACAGGCATGGAGGAACCAAAGCACTGCATATTCTCAGTGTGTTCCAATCAGTCTCCTAAGCCCCATGGAGGACAATACTGGACACCAGCATAGTGACAATAAAAGAGGTCACTAAAGCAACCAGATGGTCACATACCTGGCAATGTTAACCTGTCTGGAGAAGCCCTTGCCTACTTTACAGCACGAGCGGAAGCAGGGCTTCTAGCACATAGCAACAAGACTCTTCATAGTGGAATAGCAAATGCAGAGCACCCCAGGGATGAGGAGGTCCATGATATCCACACCACAGAGGGTCAGGGACACAGCACTAGAGACCAGCCTTGATCCAGTGATAGCTTTACACACGACATATTTGTCAGCTCTACATAATACAGAGTCCAAGGTGTGGCCAGTTTATACCAGGGTCCACTTTTGGTGATGCAGAAGAAACTTGGAGTTTCAGAACTTGGTGTCATAAAGGAATTTGTTGATATATATGCTTAGGATACATTTTATCACACAAGAAGTAATGCCTATAAATCCAGAGGCAATCAGTCCGCTAATCAGGACTATTACAGATAAATGAAATTTAGGATGCTACAGGATTAAACAGTCATTAAGCTACATTCCCTTAACAAAGACATATCCCTATCAGGCAGCTGAAGGAAGCAGCATATGGCTACAACCACCATTAAATCCTGATCTTACATTAAATCCTTTGTGCTCTTCTCAGGAAGGAGCCATCTTGGGAAAAATGATTCTGGGTAGCAAATATTCAAAAAGGAACAAAACTGGTGTGTGTATAAACTGATGTCATGGACACTCCATGGTATAATTAAAAGGGAGGTTTTATTGCAGATAGGAAAAAGAGAGAGAGAGGGGCACAGAGAGAGAGACAGAGACAGAGAGAGAGACAGAGAGAGAGACAGAGAGACACAGAAACAGCCAGAGGCATCTGGAAGAGTCTAGAGCAGAGAAAGTAGTAGATTGAACATGGGCATGGCCATGAGAGAAGCAGGAGCAAAGCAGAGCAAGGAGAGCAGCAGGAATATGGTGGGGGAGGGGGAGAGGGCACAGGAGAGTAGAAGGGAAGAAAGGAAGACCAGAGAAAGAACAGATCAAAAATAGCAGGACTATAAGGAAACTGAGTAGCTTGGGATAGACTGCCAGCATGAACTCTGCAGTGTGTAACAACTAAGTGGGAAATGGGTAAGCCTGAAGGCTGGCATATGCTTTGATATACTAATAGGCACCACAGATAGCTATTTGTCCCTTCTGCCTTTTGAAATTTGGGGAAATGGAGTTTTGTTTGGACCTGACAGTATATTTAAAATAACTCAGGTGATATGCATGATGACATGCACTTTTGGCATCAAAAGTGATGACGTTTTGAATGGAGCGTTAAGGATGTCCTGTCACAAGAGATGAGTATGGATGTTTGATGAGGTGTTGCCCTCCTAATACCAGAAGGCACTTTGTGAACAGAAGAGAGTGTTTCTGGAGAGGCATACACAGATGGAGAATGCAATTTGGGCTACTCAGATGGTGCTGGGTAAAAACTGCAGCTGGCATTATAGAGTACTGGGAATGGCTGCCCACACAGCTCAGCATCCCTAGAATCACTAGCGTGAGAACACCATTGACTAAGTAGCACATGAACTTGCCCACTAGGTCTTCTGTGTATCCAAGGTTTTGCAGCACTATAAATGTCCCTGGATCCTGAGAGAGGTAGCAAGATGCTCGTTTACTACTCAGTAAGACAAAATTGCTCCCTTAAAAAGAAATATAGTCCCTGGTAGTCCAAATGACAAGAATTCAGACAGAATTTCTGGTAGTCTGGGTTGATGCTGCAGGTGCATTTCTAGACAATGCATGTGATGTCCACTCTGCAGTATAGCTAGAGTTCAAAGGATGTCACTTGGTGACTTTCTGAGAATGCACTGGCTCACATACATAGTCAAGAGACCCCAGAGAGAGAGAGAGAGAGAGAGAGAGAGAGAGAGAGAGAGAGAGAGAGAGAGAGAGAGCGCTGATACACAAATATGCAAGGATTGCCTCTGAAAACTCCTGCAGGCTTATGCTGCAGTGCTTCTTCCCAAACCAGGGTCACTTTCTTAGCAGGCGGAAGTGGATCACTGAGGAGGGGCTGTTGATGGTTACAGCCTGACCCCTAGTTCTGGCCTCCCTCTCTACATACTTCCACTGCCATGAACTGAACTGCTCAAGTGTCAGCTTCCATGAATTGAGATGCTCTAAAACTAGGAGCTGAAATAAATCCCCTTTAAATTGGTTTCGTCAGATATTATGATCATAGAATTTAAAACAATAGCTGGCACAGAGATAAATAATCAAAGTCAATCGAAGAGCCCTGAGCTGTGAGTTTCAAAGGAAGAGAAGACAGTAAGAGGCAATGTGGAAACTAGTCCTGGCAATTCCCCCAAAATACTCTACTGCTAAGAAAGCCCATAAGGGATAGCCATGCTGGGAACTTAGAAACTTTCTTATATTTCCAAGGCAGCTCATGTTCAAGACCCAAACTAAGTGCCAAGCACTGCATCTGTGCTTACTACAAACCAAGTCACACAAGCCATCTGCTTGTACACCCTTACTGACGTGTAAGCTGAGATCTGAATATTCACATCTCCCCACTGGACAAGAGCAATAGTGCTTTCCCTGCCAGAAGCCAGACATGCACATTACCAAGGTTTTAGGTCATCTACATGCAAGAGCACATATACAATGAACAATCACAGGACAATTGGTGCTGGCCCACCTGGCAAAAGGGGAAAGCATGTTTTTCTTGTAATTATTTCCTAACTACTGTTATAGTCTCTCTATGTGTACATATTATACACCAATGCATGCACCCACAAACAACCTGGGAAGAAATACTCTGTCTACCTGTGTGTTGACTAATAGCATTCCATTATTGACAGGTTTCAGTCACAGATGAAAGAAGGAAATATTTTCATTAGACACAACCAGCAGAAAGGTTCATTAACTAAAATTGAAATACCTCAAGTTATAGTTTGCTTCCGGATTTGGAGATATACATCTAAAACTCTGAGGTTTTTTAGGTATTACCAAAAACATGTGGACTGGAGTTTTGCAGGAAAGTGTGACATCCTTCCTCTGACATCAAGCCCATTCAGTGTCCTATGGATCAGTAACCATATGCACAAGGTTTGAGACGATGCTCCCTTTACCCACCCCACACCCAACCCACTAGCCCAGCACCCTTGTTCCAACACCTGATGACCAGGCTGAGTCAGCCTCGAGTGAACACACAGTCTAATCTAGAAGGGGCAGACTCGAAAGTAGTAATTATATATTTTCAATCTGAAGATTGCTTGAGATGAGAGATTCAGAATCTATTTGGGGACACATAAATAATATAGTGGCAATTGGCATATTTTTACATCAGCTTTCCCATTTTAAACAGCTACTTAGGCCAACTGAGGAAAACTGCTAACAAAATACAAATGAGATCATATTTCATACAAGCATCCTTCACTTTCTCTCCCAGAGTCACTCAATACACTTTTCTCATCAAAATTTCACAGTATTAGGGTTCTAAGATCTCCCTGGGAAACCTGAGGTGTCCAACTCAGGTGTCCTGCTCCACCCACACTGAGGCTGACATGTTTGCCTTCCCTCTTGGTTTTTATTTTCTACAGTTCCATATGTCTTTGTAGTCATCTTTATATTATTCCTGATCCATCATTTTTCTAGTATCCTATTGTATCTTACATACTGACTTTTAGTAACATCTCCATGTTATTTTCAGTGGTGGCTCTAGGGAACGTGATATTTATCTTTCTGAGCACAGGCTGTCTTCTTCTGGTCATTAGGGTCCACGCTGCGGGCAGCACAGGACATGGGAAAGCATGGGCAAGCATGACTATGTACATCCCAACCACCAAGCCTAGCCATGAGGAAGGAAGGGTTCAGGGTGAATTGTTTGCCAAGAGCCACCTCATGTCTCTTCTACTTACCTAATGACATGGTTAATAACAATGGGGTCTGGATGCTGCAGCAGCCCAGCCAGCTTCATGGGGATCTCGGAGAAACGGAGCTTTGGTTTTTCTTTGGATTTTAGACAGCATCTCATTATGATATCAGGTAGATGTGGAGCTTGAAACCTTCCTGCCTCAGCTCCCTAGTGCTCGAATTACAGGCGTGTGCCACATCATAACTTGGCCTACATGTTTTAATGTGTCAAAATCTGCCCCAGAAGTATAGTATATCATTTATAGGCTTTTCTTTAGAAATTTACATCCTATACCTAACAAGTTCCCTTTCTTATTCTTGTGCTCATATTCATATTATAAGTGATATCATATTGTTCTTGCTTTTGCTACAAATGATCAATTACTTTTATGAAAATGAAAAAGAAACAAGTGTTTCACATTGACTCCATATCTATGCACCTTTGGGCTTTTCATCCTTCAGTGGATCCTGGTTTCCTACCTAATTTTCAATTAGCCTGAAAAACGTCCCCACTTAAAGTACTTATGTCAATTATGAGTCAGCTCTTATTAATTGTAAACTTTTATCTCACTTCATGTTAAATACACTTGGACGCCTTGTTAAAGACGCCTGGACATGGGAGTGTGTGTGTGTGTGTGTGTGTGTGTGTGTGTGTGTGTGTGTGTGTGTGTGTGTTGCTGACATGCACTTGCATGTCCATTCTGACATGCACCTCAGTCTGTTCAGGAGGCTATGATGGTCAAAGAATAACCTTTGGAGTCATTTGCCTCAGATACCTTTCATCAGGTCTTTTGGACAGCATCACATAGGCCAGTTTCAATGACTTATGATTTCCAGGGATCATCTATCTCCATCACCCACCTCATAGTCCTGGTATTACAGACACACAACCACCAAACACAGCTTTTTCATAGGTTTTGGGGATGCAGGTTCAGAACCTTATGATTTGGTTTTAAAGGCAAGTGCTTGCCGATTAAGCCATCTCCTGACCCTGGATATAGAATGGTTTTAGTTGTCAGTATCTTTCTCTTAGGTATATTAAAGACTCCACCCCCTTGTCCTGATGTTTTCATTCTCTCAGTGACATTTCGGCATTTCTCACCAACATCACCCCTTCGGCAGCATCATTTTCCCCTCTGGCTACTTTTGTTTCCCTTTATTGTCTGCTTTAGGTCTGTGATTGTACTCACCCAGGTCTTCAGAACTATGGAAGAATGAATGTCTGTTCACGGTGAGGGTCAGTGGTGCCTGTACAGGCAGCAGCCAAAGAAGGATGAATGGAAGGCGGCCCCCAGAGAAAGCAGAACTAGCTGACTGAGTAGGAAAGAGAGCTGTGTTTACTGCCCACTACAGCATCTCTCATTTAGTATCTCCACATGCTGCTCAGTCTTGTCCACATCCTGATGTTCTAAGTGGCTTCCCAGGCTCGCAATATTCATTAGCAATATTCTTATATTCATTTTATAGAAAAAAAAAACACACAAACTTGACCACATGCCTAAGAATGGAGTAAAAGATAAAGAGGAACAGGATATTGACTCTTCCATATAGCTAACTTCAATAGTAGCTTGGGCTTCTGAGGCCAATGCAAGGGGCCCAGTCTGGGGAAAGTGGAAGCAAGGACACATATACACAAGGCTATCTTGACGGGCATATGTAGCCTCTCATATCACAGATGCCTCTGTCTGCACTGCAAATCAGAATCCAATGTCTTGTTATAGAGAAATGCAGCCTTGACGGGCAGCATGTGACAAATCCAATATCCACACGATGATACACTCACATCTGAGCTGAATGAAGCTCTGGAGTATGAATGCTTAGGTGATTTTTCATTGTAACTTCTAGAAGCCAAGGCCCTGGTGCACAAACTGGCAGGTTTCCTCTTTAATGAGATCTGGAAATGTGGCATGAATCCTAACTCTCTGAACTCAGATGGAAGGTATTCTGTTTTCATTCATTCATTCATTCTCTTTCTCTCTCCCTCTCTCTCTCTCTCTCTCTCTCTCTCTCTCTCTCTCTCTCTCTCTCTCTCTCCCCCCCCCTTCTCCTGAACCACTCATGAACTCATAAAGGCATGAAGCCATGAAGCCTGGCTCCTCAGTATTCTGCTGTCTCATCATGCTATTCATTATTCATATCCTCATTGATTCAAGGGCTTTCCCTGACTTCCTCCAACAGGAAATTCTCACTCCAGCCCTGAGACTTTCCCATGACAGGTCCTCTGCACACACTGCTCTTCCACTCCAAGAACAATGCCTTTGCTCAGATTCAAGATATTTACTTCCAAGGGAAGGACTCCCTACTTTACTCTTCAGAAGGTTACCCTTTGCATGTCTCCTGGGATCTGTAGGCAGTGACCAACAGTGGAGAACACATTGTCTGTGAATATCAAATGAATGGACCTACCCTCTGAACCTCCTTGCTTCTCAAGGTCAAAGGCTCCTACATCTACTTGGCTCAGCTTGGCCTCTGAAGCCTTGGCACACATGGGCTAGCTTTTCTGGTAGACAAGAGCAGCAAAAACTAATTCCACACATGTGCAGCTATGGCTGTAGACTTCTGCCTTCACACTGGCAGAAACCAGAGTTTTATTCCAGGGTTTATTTCAGTTCATTTAATCTAATAGAATGAAATGTCACAGTCTCGGTGGTTTAACAAATTTGGTCATATTGTTTTGGGGAGGATTGGAGGTGTTTAGAAGTTTGGGATGGAAAAGCCATTGAGTGCTCAGAGCTAATGAGCCATTATGGGAACTTAGAAGACAATGCTGAGAACAGTGCTAATGGTGGCTTGTAACATTTCAGAAGGAAGTTTGATAGTCCTTTAAAGATTCCATTAGGGCTGGTGAGAAGTTTGAATGATGTTGCAGAATATCTGATCACACTGTGGAGCCCAAGATTGTGTTGTTTACTGGAAAAACCTGTTCCTACTTATGCTGTGGCTCAGCCCTAGCACACACCTTTAATCCTTCTGACTGAAATACAGACATGCTCTTTGTACACATTTTTTAATTCCAAACAATGAAGGTAAAGTTCAGTTGTAGAAGGAAGCACCCATTTTTGAAAGTGATGTCTAAAAGAGTGACAGACAAAGTGACAAATCAGAAAAAGATTTGACAGAATAGAATATGCACAATTCTTACAAGGAGAGAGAGAGGAAAGGGAAGCTACTTAAGAGAGCAGTGCAGGGATAATGAGCAAGAGAAAGGAAAAAGAACAGTTCTCCTGGTAGAGTGATACAGTGACAGGTTGCAAAGAGAACAAGCTAGACATAGGTGAAGACAGAACAAGTTAGAGAACGAGAAGGAGCCAGAAGATTAGAACAGATTGCCAAAGTTAATAATTGGCCAAGCAGAGCAATTCAGGGGAGGTCAAGAGAGAAGCTGAATTGAATCAGTCACTTCTGAGAGGAGTCAGTCAGAGTTCATAAAGACTAAAAGGGGGTGAGATTATTCATCAGCAAGTCTCAGAAACTTGGTGGAAAACATTCTAGGCTTAGATTAGATTGTGTGAAGGAAAGAAGCACAGAGGATGAGGCCTAGGTCAGCATAGAGAGACACTAAGCCTCCAGATGACAATTACATCAAGAGAATATAAGTTACTTTTTATAGAATGAAAAATTTGTAGTTCTGGTCAGCTGAGGGTGAAAAACTGGTTGTTGTTAAGAAGAGATGAGAATCCCTAAAGTGAAATCTTTGCTTTGCTGGAACATTTGATACTAGTCAGCAGGGGTTGAAGAATCAGCTCTGATTAAGAAGAGGCCACATTAAGGCAAATTCTTCTGGAAAGTGTTGCAGTAACCATACTGCAACAAGGAAGTGTTTCTTCAGGGTCAGCTTATGGAAGCTGTGGTCAAGGAGAGAGCAAGGCTGGACCTTGTGTTAATAGCCAGACTTAGTAATATAGAAGGGTTTTCCAGATGATATTGGTTTTGCAGGCATGAGGGTTCATGGAGAGCAGCTGAAGCTTCACACTGTGTAAAGGCCAGGAGAGGCCATTGATGGAGGTATAGCCTCAGCTATACAGTAGGAGAGCCATGATTGAAGGGCTCCTGGTAGGATGTTGAGGCTTGGCCCGGTGGGAAGGGTAGAATCGTGAAGGAGGACTCAGAAAACGCTATAGGTGAACGTTTACCTCAATTGCAGCATAGATCTAGTGTTTGGGAGATGCTATTACCATTGGTTGATCACCAAGGAGAGCAATAGCTATGGGACTGGAGTCAGCCTGAGCATCTAAGATAAACAGTGTGAGCTACAAATGGAAAAAGCAGTGGGGCTGCTCAAGTCCTTGCTGCATAGAAGATCATGAGCAAAACTCAAACTGAGCTTTTTACACCGTTGGACTTTGGTTTTATTATTTTATTACTTTGGTTTGGCTATAACCATGTCATGGATTATTTTCTCTTGGTATAAGAAAGCATTAAATTCAGCTTTGATTTTATAAAAGCCCATGTCTGAGAAACTTTGAATATTTTAGAGGAAGTTTGAACTTTGAAATAAATTTTGAGTGTTATTTTTTAAAAACCTAAATTTTTAAAGTGTTTAAAGATTTAAAGACCATGGTTTTAACAGGATATTTTACATTGTGATACTGATATTAACATGAGGTCTTGGGGACTGACAGGAAAAGAAAGGTTATGGTTTAATAGGCAATGTGTTCGTGTGTAAAGTGGATAAGTGGTCACTTGTGCTGGTTGGTTCATGTAAACTTGACACAAATCTAGAAATATCTGGGCAATAGGAGTCTTAATTGAGAAAAGGCATCTATATATGATGAGTCTGTAAGCAAGTCTGTAGGCATTTTCCTGATTAATGGTTAATGTAGGAGGGCCCAGCTCATTAGGAGCTATTCCTGGGAAGGTGAGCCTCGGTGGTCTATGAAACAAGTTAAACAAACAAATAAGCAGATTTATTTTTGCAGTATATGCTTTGGTTCTTGGCATCTGTTTTTGCTTCGAGTCCCTGCCCTTCAGTGATATAATATGAACAGAGAATAATAAAATGGACAGTTTCCTTCTCGAGTCCCTTCTGATCATGGTGTTTTATCACAATAGGAACTTACCTAAGACAAGGCCTTTCTGAGGCACTGATATAAACAACAAAAGCTGTTCAAAAGATCTTTGCCTCAATGATCCAATCATCTCCTAACACTGTCACTCTAAATGTTAGGATTGTGACCTATATAAACATTCAGACAAGCAGAGGGTCGGTACAGAAAATAATAGGAGAGACGTTTTAGCCAATCGGCATCATGTTCTTTCCTTGATCACTGTGTGTTCTTGTCTAGTCACACAAGTGTGGGGTGACTACCTGTTGGGGAGTAAACAATAGAAGTTAGATACTGAGTGAAGAGTCCAACTTGATACACATGAGACATCTAAAAATTCTTGTAATGTAGCATGGTATGTTGGCACATGCGTGAACCTCGGCCCTTCAAGGAGCAGAGGAAGAAGGCTGGGGAATCCATGTTTGTACAGAGTGCAAGGGCAAGGGTGAAAGAGAGGGCAAGGAGAAAAGCCTGTCAAGAAAACAAGCACAAAGGAAACATTCTCAGCCTCAGGTTGCTCCCTACAGTGGTGGCAACTTAGACATTTATTCAATATCTGTGTGTCTTCTTTTACTGCACCAGCAGTCTTTAGAAAACTCCTCCCCAAACATTCAGAGCACCATGATGATCAGGCTGCTGTTATCCATAAAGACACAGGGCCTGACAGGCTGTCATGTCTGCTAGGAAACCCAGTTAGTGAGACATACAGGGTTTATAGCCCAAGTTTACAGATCTTCGGATTGTGTACAAAATCTGTGAGTCTGTCTTCATAAATGGAAGGTGAAAGAGTGTCCTGGCACTTGCCTGAAGGATTTTGTCTCCTCTTCCCCCACTGACCTTTCCAACTAGGTGGCAGCATTTAGTGCTCTCTGTTCACCAGGTTTGTGTCTGAGAACATTCTTGGGTTTTCTTGGGGGATGAGGAATGCAAAGTGGTGCAGTTGACCCCCAGTGAAGACCATGGACATGGCAAAGACCATGGTCTTTGTTTCATGTTATCTCTGGGCACTCATCCCTCTTGTCTTCTTGTAAAGAATATTACTCTTGGCCTCATTAGAGGCACATTTCAGGGGTTTACAGGCATACATACATAAATAAATACATGTGCACACAAAAATACATATATACACAAATATACTTATATGCACACATACATAAATACATGAACATATAAACACATACATACACACATGTGCTCGCTTCACCTCTGCTGACCTCTTCTGTGTTGTTCAGATTGTTAGCCTCACATTCTAAGCTATATAGTCAGATGCAGATAAACTATATCAGGCTGTAAATGTAGCTAAGCAGAGAGCAACCAGAATATCTTAGTGCTGATTTTAGCATTTGCACTGCAGATGAGCTTTTCATGCATGGGTTGGAGTATAGAAGGGAGGGTGGGAGGGGAAGGGATGTAAGAAGGGGACTGGAAGGGGAAGAGAGCAGTTTGAGTTAAACCCAGGAAGAATGAGGTGCCATTGCACTTGGTGTATCTTGAAGTCCTGGGTGTTGTGGTATTTGGTGTTGGATTTGAAGCAATGCCCATAAGCAGTGGTTTTCTTGAGCCCTGCCCCTACATCATAATGGACTTCTTTGCTGAACTGAGTAGATTGAAATTGAATTGGATCAGTTACTTCTAATGCTATGCTGAGTTTCTTCATTCCCCGGGAAGCAGCAGGACCTAGTTGCTTTGTCATTCCATGACCAGTGTCACCCAGGCTGATGGACATCACAGCCATGTCCCTGGTGGTTTATTTCCACAGATGGGCTGTAGTTAGTGGGCTTCATCCCAAGGGGCTGGAGGCATAATCCTACAAAACATCCCCAAATGTAGGTTCATCCAAAGAAGAGGGCAGAGGGTTTCCTGCAAGATCTTATCTTGTACCGCAAGTTCCAGAAATAGCCACATCAGGGGAGAAGCACAAAATTGACTTCGCTCATCCTGCTAATGACTACGAAAACCTCCAAAAGAAAGAGAGGTTGAGAAAACATTAGAGGTAGAGAGATGACTCAACAGTTAAGGCGTTGTGCCCCTTTTCTAGAGGACTTGAGTTTGATACGCAGTAGCCAAATTTGATTGCTCTCAACCATCTGTAACTCCAGTACCAAGGAGCCTAATGTCGTTTTCAGGGCCTCTATGGTCACTTAACCTAAAAACACACAGATAAATACTCACATTATATATGTACTGTAGCAGTTTCCTTCCAGATTAAAACCTTCCTTCTTGGTTTCTTAGAACAGGATGTTGGCAAGGAGACGGAAGAGCAGGATAATCTAAGGAGAGGAAAAGCACTCCACCTTGCAGGGAAGCTCCCTGAATATTGATGTCAATATTCAAAATGCCTTCAGGAAGTCCCTGAAATAGGCTAGATTCCAAAGAATCTGGGAATGACAAAGACTGCTACACTGCTGAGAGTTACTCTCAGAAAAGCAATGCAAAAATAAACAAACAAAAATAAAACCACCAAACAAAAAACAAACAAACAAAAAAAGCCCCAACTCTCAGATGAGCTAAACTACCTACAAGAGGATCAGACCAGATCAAGGCCTGAAAGAAGCAGAGATCAACTAAACTGCCTAGAAGAAAAGTACAACTGAAGCTGCCTGAAAGAGCCTCAGGCCAGCTGAGCTATCCAGAAAGGATACACTCCAGCCTACTGAGCTGCCTGCAAGTTGTGCAGTGGGCTCCAAATTTCCAGTCTTTGTGAGCTGGAGTAAGCTTTAGTGATGGAGCTGTCTTTGAGTAACTAACTCCTCATTCATATTCTTGTAACCCCATTGTTTCACCAAGCTGGTTTTCAATGATATCTGAACTCTGGTACATCATCTATTCTCTATCTAGGCTGAATAGACATTAGTCCATATCTCCCAAAGAATAGTGCACACATCAACACAAAGTCTTTTAAAATCTTAAAGAAAAAAATTAAGGTGTTATGACAAAATTTGGCTTAGTTATTTATTCCTCTCCTCTTCATTGTGTGAATATTGAAAATGGACCTTGGTATCACAGAATACATAGGATCCCCATTTCCCTACAGCATCCTTCTAAAAGAGAAGGTTATTTGTGCTATTACTTTCAATATCAACCTTACTCTAGAAGGTCCAATTGCCAAAAGACATAGTCAGAACCACCGAAAGGCTGGGAGGGACCTGTGTGAAATTCTCTGCACTACTTTTCTTCTATTTCTTGGTACTCTACAAAGCTCTACCTTGTCTTCTTACCTCCGTCCCCCATATGCATCTTGGATATATGCTTTATTTTCTGCTTCCTGAAGTAAGACAACACTGAGCTTGTCATATCCTTTGAAGCTAGCAGCCATATGCTTTCTGGTAGGTGTGACAGTTGTCCTGGATATTAGTAATGCCAGCTTATAACTCTGAGCATCCTCTGCTTGTCTGACAGTCCCTGGTGGACCTGGGAGTTCCTTAAGCATCTCGCTTTGCAGATACCAGGGTGTGCATAGATAGCTCAGCCATTGATGGAGAGATGGTGGAAAGACAGAAGTCTCATTTGGAAAGGAAAGTCAGTGGAAAGCACAAAGTCCACCCCAAAGGAAGGCTGCCTGGATAAGCTCTGAATACAAACTAGACATGAAAAATTTCCAAGAACTTGGAACTGTTTTAAAATGTCCAAAGAGTTTTAGGAACAGAAAAGGATTGTGAAATCTAACATTGGGGCTGGCATATGGATACAGTAAGGAAATACAAATTTTAAATTTTTTCTCAACTCCCAGTCAGCAGCAGTGTCATAACAAGAAGAAGACTGGAGTGGGAGTTGGCAGGCCACATTCCAGAGCTCATAGGTTCCTCTAACACAAATTTATATGGTAAATGAACATACATACATACCATCAATTACACAGGACTCTGCTTCATCTAGGAGAGAGAAATGACCCTGATTCTCAGCCTCCATTAGTTTTTGTTACCCAGGTCATAAATTCTCCAAGTTTTGTTACTCTAAATATTTAGAGATCCCTTTATTACGTCTAACCACTTTGAAAGGAGTTGTTATCTAACTGCGTCTGAGTTACATTCCTAACATCTTCCAATGCTGCACCTCTGGTATACGAAAAGTCACTCTTCATTCACAAGCTGATATGTGTGTTACTGTGACTTCCATATTAAAGGGAGCTCAGGACTGCACCTCTCATTCACAACAGCAGTCAGCATATCACTTGATGTCTAAGGACTAATTTAAAATTTTGTTACCCATGAGGTTTTATTGAAAAAAAAAAGATGCCCAGTTTAAATTAATCTCACTGGACTAATCCAACCATTCTATAAAGCAATTGGTCTAGAATCTTCAAAATATAAACACATAATAGATACAACACAGCTACAAAGAATCTTCATCAAAAAAAAAAACAAACAGGGAGGAAGTAGGGAAGGACACTGGGTGTAGAAAAGGTGGGGTAGTAAATGAAGCATAAAGGAGAAACCTTTGGAAATCTGCTTCATAATCTAATTTTTAAAGTAGATTAACATAGTTTTAATTTAATTAGAAATTTTGAATAGTCTGCATGTGTGGATAATGTTGTCTGTAAAAGCCATGGGTTGTTAAACAAAAATTTCAGTGCCATGTATGAGATTCTTGTCTATGCATGTTCTTGGCTCTGAGGTTCCAAAGTTTCTCTAAACAATACAGGCTATTGCTACTGCTCTTGGTGGCCCACCAGAACTAGATGGAGGGAACTTATTGCACACTTTGGCTGCAGGCAGAAAAAAAATCAGGCTAGAATTAAACTAGAAGTTTCGTTTTTGCTGACTAGCTTTCATTGTACATTAAACACTGTACAAGTCACTAGGGGAGAGAATTCATAGGCTTACCTTGTGGCCCCGAGATACCAGGCACAATGAGCGCACTGGTGCAATAACAGCATGAAGATTGTGGACATAACTAACAACTTTCTGATTGAATTGGGTTTGCTCCATGGAACATTTATAGCTGTTGGTTTCCTTGAACACAGGATTCAGCTCCATTTCACTTCCTGGTACCCCTTTATTACTTGAACCCTCCATTTTATATATTTCCATTCTAAGGTTGTTACAGTTGTTTCGAAATACTCTTCATGATATTTAACCAAAGAACAAAGTCTCTATTGGGTTGTTTTGAGACTTCCTCTGTCAATGCAATTAAAATAAATCTTTTTTCCTTAGCCTCAGGTAGACTTCAGAGAAGGGCGAAAAGCAGCCACATTCTTCACCAAAATATCACAAGAAAAGTCTCTTGGCCATATCCTAAAATCCTTCTTTACTAAAACCTGTTGGGCTAGGTCTGCACAGTTCAAATCACACTCAGCAAGAAAGTCTTCCATATTCCTACGATGATGGCCCATTAATCCTTACTTAAAACATTCCACTGCTTTCCAAATCAAAAATCCCAAAACCCACATTCTTCCAAACAAAAGCATGGTCAGGCCTATTACATAAATACACCAGTTCCTAGTACCAACTTCTGTCTTGCTTAGAGTTTTACTGTTGTGAACAGACACTATGACCAAGGCATCTCTTATAAGGACAACACTTAATTAAGACTGGCTTACAGGTTCAGAGGTTCAGTCAATTATCATTAAGGTGAGAGCACGGCAGTGCCAGGCAGACATGGAGCTGGAGGAGCTGAGAGTTCAACATCTTGTTCCTAAAGCATACAGGAGAAAACTGACTTCCAGGCAGCTAGGATGAGATTCTTAAAGCCAACATCCACAGTGACACACTTCCCCCAACAAGGCCATACTTACCCCAACAAGGCCACACCTCCGAATCGTGCCACTCCTTGAGCCAAGCACATTCAAACCACCACAATGGCTTCCACTCTCCAACCAAAAGAAAGAAGGCTGGCTGAATGCACTCAGAAGATTCAAGATGTTCTTTAACTCTTTCAAAATATAGTTAAACTTGTCTATAGCAACTAGAGACAACTATGAGAAAACAAATACAAAACAAGATTCTTACCTAACACCACAATTAAAAGTTAATTTACCTGTGATAAAGACAATTTAAAAATATAGAGAAAAGGGCTGGAGAGATGGCTCAGTGGTTAAGAGCACTGACTGTTCTTCCAAAGGTCCTGTGTTCAAAATCCCAGCAACCACATGGTGGCTCACAACTATCTCTAATGAGATCTGACGCCCTCTTCTGGTGTGTCTGAAGACAGCTACAGTGTGCTTATATAAAATAAATAAATCTTTAAAAACTATAGAAAAAAATATTACTAGCCATGGCAAGCCACTTAAAGCACTAAGAATAGAAAAACATAAATTAGACTTCTTTTCCCTTGAAAATTTTATTTATTTACCAATAGTTTTTAAACTTTTATTGGTTCCTTATAAGTTTTACATCATGTACTTCAGTTCCACTCATCTCCCTATTTCTTCATATCTGTGTTCATACTTGCAACCACCCCCAGAAAATAAAATACACAAACAACAACAACAAAACCCACAGCACAGAAAACATCTCATCGTGGAATCTGTAGTGTGCCACAGTGTGTCCCAGAGTATATTTCTCTGTCCACACTTCTTTACTTGCAAATGTTCATTGAAATAAGTCATTGGTCTGGTTCGAGATCTCTGGCTTCTGGGACACCATCAACATTGAATCCTCATCACAACTCCACCTGTTTATCCTGTTGTTGTCCTGTGTCATGGAGATCCTGCAGCTTTTGAACAGCAGGACTGGCTGTTTCAGATGTCCCAACCATTTGCAGATGATATAAATTTTGGACTGGGCCAACTCAGAGCCCTGGATCTGGCCTTTGTGGCAGCTGAGCTGGTAGCCAGCTCTCACACCAAGGCAAGCTCTCCAACACTGCTCTGGCTAGGCCCCCTGAAGTTGCCAGCAGCGGGAAGCAGGATTAGCTCTAGTGCTCTCATGCCCTGAGGGCTGGCTCACCCACACCCATGCCTCCAGATCCAGCTGCAGTGTGCTGCCAGGCAAGGTTTGGGGCCCACTCTCTTAAATGATGCAGCCTATGAGGGGCTGGGAGAGCTATCCTACTCTCACACACTTGGGGCTGGCTCACCTTTGCCTTCGCTATCAAGGTCAGATCTACTGTGTTGCTCAGGCAAGGTACAGGGCCCACTCTCCCGGAATGCTAGAGCTGGCAAGGGACAGGGCTCCCTTCTCCTCAGTTCTCCCGACTGCCTCAGGTGGCAAGGGGCAAATGGAAGAAAACATTACCCCCACACCCATGCCACCTCATACAGATGAGGGTGACAGGGTCACCTCTCCTACATTCATACCATTGGGGCTGGCTCACTTATACCCCTACCACAGAGCCTTACTATTTGGGGTGGGCACAGGGCCTGCTCTCCTAAGTGTTGCTGCCACTGAGAGGTAGGAACAGCTCTCCAGAGCACCTTATTCAGTAGGGGCCAGTTCTACACAGCCCCTAGATATCCACATGATCCGTAGCAGCTGCCCAACCAGGGACAGCCCCACGTTCTCTACTGGTAATATGAGCCATGGACACCAAACCCTGCTGTTGTGTAGCCACAGGCCAGACATGACCCTCAGTGGCAGCTTGGGTTTGGACTTTACCATGGCTCCAGGGAGCAGGACTGACCCCTCACAACAGGCTTCTCCTCTCCACCCTCCAGTCTCTGGTTCTGTCTCACTTCATAATGCTCAAGCTGCTCCACTTCTCTTTCTCCCCCATCTGACCACCACATATTAGCACACTGTGGTGGCTCCTGCTGCAAGCTGGCAGGCTCCTGAATGATATTCTCCATGCATCCTGTGTGGCGTGGCAGCAAGTGGGTGTCTGTAGCCTGCCTGTGGTGTTTGTTGGAGCATAAGTCTGTGGGTGGCATGGCAATCTGCAGGTCTCTGTCGGTCTTTCTCTTCCTGCACTGCCTAGATTTGATTTGATTTTTGTGTGTCCTAGGCATAAAACAGCTTTGCCCACTAAGAGAAGCATTAAGCTAGGATGAATAAAGGTCTTGTCACCTGCTCTTTCCCTGACTGATAGGAGAGCAAGGCCGCCAACAAGGTATCTCTTTGCCCATTGTCGGTTTTTTGTTTTGTTTTGTTTTTTTACTATTATTGTTATTGTGGAGGGCAACATGCACGTGTCACAGCATGCATGGACACCAAAAGACAACTTTAAGAACTGGTTCTCTCTTTCCACCAAGGCTTATCTTCCAGGAATTGAACTCAGGTCCTCAGACTTTTAATGCAGGAACCCTACCCCACGTATACATCTTGTGTGTACAGTACATCTTGATTGGGGGACCAGGGAAGGAAGTCACAATTTGGGGATGAACCTGGGAGGGCTGGTAAGTGAGTCTGAAGGGGTGCATTATGTGAAATTCCCAAATAATCAATGAAAATGTAATGTTGCCAAAAGCGAGAGCACTCTAGAGGAATGATGCAGGGAGTTCATATGAAATCTGGAATTTCAGATGCATTCTGGCCACATGAAATATTTTTTTTTGTGATTAGCCTAGGACTCATACTTTCTTCCAGAGCCCATGAAACCATCTCAGAATATGACAGCCTCTAACAGTGAGGAGTCAGAAGCAGCAAAGGATTGGGAAGAAATTGAAAAAACTATGGATCTTTGGGAAGGGTCTCACAAGAGTTCACAGGAAAGGAATTCCAAGCACATAGCTGGTGACTGAAGGCCAAGGTCTAGGCCTGGTCCTGATCTACAGAAGCAGCACCTACTTTCTCTGGTTGTCTGGTATGCAGCTTTGCAATTTCCCACACAGCAAAAACAACACAAAGAAGTAAAGGATCCCTCCATGATCATCTGATAAAATTGCCAGGTCAAAGTGAAACCCCCTCAAATCCTAGCAAGCAGGAATTCCCCTAAACTCCCAGCCTTCACTTCTGTGAGGCCAGAGGGGGCTCCCTGTGAATGTACTAATGAGAAGCTAGTGGGGAAAGGCATCACCATGAAAGCGGGGCCTCAGAACAAGCAAAAACATCAAAGGAAACAAAAGTAACACAGAACCAGAAGACAGTCCCCTTTCCTTTACAAAAAAAAAAGATTGAAAGAGAAATTAGAAATTTCTAAAAGTTCATATGACTAAAAAATTTCTAAAAGTTCAGGGGAACTTGAAATATTTCTCAAAAAATAATAGTCCAAAACGAGGCAGAGAAGTAATATAAAAGTAAAACAAGAGGGAAGAACCTGACAAATAATACACATTTCCCTGATCAAAAGACATGGCTTCATAGAGATGTAAAATGGGCCTAGCACAGAGGAGAGGAAGCGGGCACTGCCTGTGTTTAAAACACAGAAACAAACGTTAAGGAACACCAGGAAAAGGTGAGTCTTGATTTCTGACTAAAACAGCCAGGGCAAGACAGAAGAGAGAATCTCCTGAGCAGACACTAGCAAAGAGCTCATCTGGAAGCAGGGGGATTCCCCACTGAAGGACAGGAGGTGAGATGGAGCAGCCCAAGGTTCTCAAAGGTTTTCAATATTAGTTTATTTTTCAAGCTAAGCAATTTGCACTTCCGTAATGAACAGAGATTTTAAAATGACAAAGAAGAGACAGGAGAGAGAAAAAAAAAGTGTCTAGATGAAAGGAAAGTGAAAGGCCTTGGTAAGTGTTATAAACAGCATAGGAAGCTTGGTGAGAAACCAACACGGCTACAGAACTAGGGTTGCTTTTGACTCCAAGAAACAAAGCATCTGACTGCCGTGTGCTGAAAGAGTAAGTAGGTTATCTGGGCACGCCTGCCATTCAAAGACAGAAATGAACGAACCAGCTTTCTCTACCTCAGTCAGCATCAAGTAGTATTTTTCCATGTGAAAAATACTGGCTAGAAAATTCTATCATCTGAGGAAAGTATTTCTCAAATGCCATGGTTTATCAGATAAATAAAGGGAGGGGGATTTCCCCTCTCTCTTAATATCTAGGAATAATGCCTCTTATTTGTTATTAAAATTTTATAGATAGATAAACAGTCCTATTTTGCCTCCTTGCTTAGCATAAAATTTAGTTCAGTCCTAGCATTAGGATACCGAGTATATGACACTCAGACACATTTTGGAAGTAGGTATGAGAAGCCTGATTCCCCACTACTGCTTTAATTGGGTAAAATGCTGAAAAGATAACGTGGACACAATATCTGTGAGTATAATTTATATGTACATTAAGGTAAGGATGAAATGAATGTGGAATGAAAGGGAAATTAAACATCTTTTACAGAGGTTTCTCCCTGGTCCTATTGCAGAATTGCATGAGCTCAGCCCCAAGTTACGGGGGTCAGCAGACCAGTACACAATGACATTTCATCTACCAGGTCACTCTGTGGTTCAGAATCTCGCAGGTCAGTACGTTTTCTCCTCTTGCTTCTTTGGTAAACTAACATCTGTGTGCATGTGGGTTTATAATATAAGCACTCTTGTCATGGCTGTATTTCCGTTCCCACCTCTTGAAGCTTCTGCCTTCCCAAAGATCTCACTGAGCCTGCCCAATAGGGCAGAGAGAAATTTCCAGAGAGCCAGGTTTTGGTTTTGGTCAGGGTTCATACTCAGAATTCACAGCCTACTCGCTTGGTGTATGCTAAGGGTAGTCACTGAAAATTAGAATATCTCCTATTTTATTTAGAAGAGGGAAGGAGGTATTCCACAGACAATAGGGGAAGGTCATTGCCTACACAGGTTTAACAAGAAACATGTTTGAGAAATCAGGGGGCACTCAAACATGAGAAATGCTGATAATGTACTTATACGTCCTGCTTTGTATGCTGTGGTATTTCACTATAGCAATAACTTCACAGATGGGAACATTTGCATCTGATATAAGAATAGGTCTCTGTTCAAATTGTTACTACTTAAAGTAGGTAATAGTTCCTCAGGTTGTAGGCTAGAAAGTAGAAATGCAAAACAATAAGTCACCAAGGACTGTGGCTTGAGTGTGGTTTCCTAATAGAAATGTCAGGGCATCTTAGTACGAAATCTTTCTGTATCCTTGGAGATAAAGGAAAAGCTCTTTACTAAAGAGCCTGATTGCCAGGGCTAACACCCAAATAAGTGTTCACATTGACCACCAACAGAAGATTTTATTAACTTATATATACCTTAGGCTTATTTATGCCATAAACACTGTCATCCCTAAATTTCTTTTGGGTCCTCGTCTTAGGTAACTTACACTTGGAATGATTTAAACAGAGATAAAACACTGCAAGTCTGGGCAATTTAGGCAGATGGGAGATTTACACAGCAAGGATACTGCATATTGCAAGTAATGTTGTTGTTGGTTGTTGTTGTTGTTATTGTCGTTGTTGTTTTGAATAGTTGTTATCAAGGATCATCATCTGGCAGAAATGTCTTTCCTGAGAAGAGCACAGGGACTTAATGGCTGACAAGAATTTAATGATGATCGTTCCCCTGTACTGCCTGCTTTGAGCTGCTGGTTACCAGAGTGTCCTGTCTTTGTTGTGCAGGTGGGAACCAATGGCTGGTCAACCCTGAGGAGTAAGCATTTACACCCCAGCCTCCTAAATGTCACTTATCTCTAATGGGTCTGATTACAAATCTCTGGGGTGTTCTGGGAGTAATGCTCCCTAAGAGGCAATTTACTTGTGCAACTTAATGTCTTCTAAGGAAATGTACAAACGTATCATTTATAACATCAACCCCATCACTCTGAGTTTCTTTTATATCAATTTGTCCCCCTCAAATGATAACGATTCGGTCCCTAGTTGGCATGAAGCTTTCACAACCTTCTAGACCCTAGCAAGAGGCCTTTAAGTATTTGAGGTGCTGTCCAATCAAGGAAACACTAGTCTCTGGCAGTTCTCATGAGAGTGGATCATCATCAAAACTTGGGTTTTGACTACCAGGCTTTTTCAGAGAACAATCTGTTATCTGCCATTGCTCAGCCAGAAATTAAACCAAGTAGTTTGGGCTTCCAGGGTCCCAAAGACTGAACAAAACAAACTTCTTTTTGTAAAGATACCCTCCCTCTAATATTTCATCAGAGCAACAGCAGCAGCAGCAGCAGCAGCAACACCAACGAAGCAGACACACACTCAATGTCATACACACAGTAACAGGGAAATCAGGATCCAGTTCTGATCCACCTGTTTATTGCCCACATCTGGCACAGAAGTATGGATTAGCGAGTGACTTTCATATGATTCTTGCTCCTGGATGCCTCAGTGTATTCTGAGACATAGTCTTATCTTCCATCCTGACAACTGGAAGTGGCAGGGACAGTCATCATACTGACACACCCCCATTGGCAGGGACAGTCATCATACTGACACACCCCCATTGGCAGGGACAGTCATCATACTGACACACCCCCATCTTTGCTGCTTTTGTTGCATCTACCTGTCATGCTCTGTCCTCTGAAAGGGCCTGTGATTTCACAGTTTCTGCCTAGATACTCCAGGCTGACTTCCCCCACTCGCAGAATTCATCATTAAAGCAGGGGCCTGTCTGTCACTTACTTATGGTATTTACATGTTCCAGTGATTAGACATTGAACATCTTTGGGAGGAGGAACTATTATTCTGCTCATACTGCCATAGGAGAGTATTCAGCAGTCAAAAACAGCCACTGAAAGAAACAATAACTATTGATCCCTGGTAAATTATATGAGTAAAAATACAATTTTTCAGAGATTGGCATTCCATATACTAGCTTTTGTATAATGCAACATTACACAAATGAAAGACAAATTAGCATCCGTCCAGCAGGAGTTACACATAGAAATGTGTATGGCTTCACAAGGGCGTAGATAAAGGCTATGGTGATATGAACTTGTGTACCCTGTCTATACTGTTCTTCAGTTCTGCAAGATCTTACACTAGCAAATGTGACTAAGGAGTATTCGACATCTCTAAACATACACTCTTCTCCCTGATGATTTGACTTCCTTTCCATTGGCCAGGTTGTACCCCAGACTGGTCTCAAGCTCAAATCCAACTGTCTCCACTTCCCAAGTGCAAAGAATATAAGTATGTCATGATTACACGCCTGTCATGTTCTGCATTATTTCTCAATACCACATACTACTATGCAAATTATACTTGAACAAAACTTTACTATAAAATTCATCTCAGTTATCTAGGAAAGATCAATTTGATTGTAAAATGCTATTTGAGATTTCTTAATAACATGATTCCCAGGTAGAATTACTTTGGAGTTGTTCTATCAGATATCTGGTCCACTCTGGCCAACTTTGCCTTCTCTGATGCCCACACCCCTTTCAAATACACTCATTGAGTTGCTCCTGTCTGAATTCTGAGAGGCTGTCAGTCTGGAGGAATGACCAGTCCCTCAGCCCACTCTGCTAGCAGTTAGCCCTGTGCAGAGTTAGTTGCAAAGCAAGTGTGTGACTGACAAATGGGCTCCTGGGGTAGAGGAGGGTTGCAAGGGAAGTAAGTCACAAAGGTTGGAACCAAAATCATATTCCATTTTGGCCTGGATCAATCAGTCTTCTTAAAGAGATGCAGTTTGGGTTTTCTGGTTTGTTTTTATTGTTGTCGAGGGTAGTTTTGTTTGTTTGCATTTGCTCTTCATTTTAAAAAACCGATTAATGAAGATGCAAACAGTAGAATGGAGAGTGAGCGTGTCTCAACAGAAAACGTACTCTTGTATTTGGAGCATGTTGATAACTATTACCTATGAGATGGAGCTTTTTAAATGTAGATAAAATGTTAATATTGTTTTACAATGCACATGTAGTTTTCAACTTTAACGCGCATTTGTTTGTTGTTACACAATAAAACTCAGAATATAAATACCCATTTTTCATACCTGTTCCCCATGAGTTTTTTTTTTCACAATTTCATTTTAGAAACAGTCCAGGTTGTCAAGATGTCTCAGTGGACAAAGATACCTGAAGCCAAAATCAATGACCTGACTTCAAAGCACAGGACCGAATAGAGAACCAATTCTTGCAAGGTGTCCTGTCCTCAGCACTTCTCTCCCTCCCTCCCTCCTCCGTCCCTCCCTCTCCCCCTCCTCCTCTCCCTGACACACACACTAGCATGTGCATATCAATGCACATTCTTGTTCATTCTCTCCCTCCCTCCCCATCTGTTTCACACACAAACCAACCAATAAATGTAATAAAATGTGTTATGTTCACGTTTTTCTCAAAGTTCTAAAAATATCACTTTGTAATGAGAATAAAAAGTTACACAAAAAGAGAGAAAGAAAGGGAAACTTTCCTTGTTCCATACTCCTGAAATTTCTTTAGTAATGGTCACCTCACATTCAGATCTCCTCCAGGTGGAGCAATTATTGAGTGTTTAATGCTATCAGATTTTTTTTTCCATTTTTGAAGCAGGGAATCACTAGGTATCAAGACTGGCCTTGAACTCACAGGATCTTTCTATCTCCAGAATACTGAGATTAAAGACAGGCATGACTATATCCAGATAAGTTTTGTAAGAAAATGATCACATTCATTTTATAATGGTTTTCCCAAGATATAGTATAAGAGAACCCTAGTTCTAGAGTATTCTCAAAGCCATGTTTAGAAACTTCTCTTTCAGATATGAGGCAGACACTACATGATCCTTTTCTCCACTGGACTGCCCTGAGCACTTTCAGAAAGTCCATCTATTCTAGAGTCTATTCTCGAAGCTCAGCTCTGTTCTACTTATATGAGTCAAGGCTGTGTCAGAACCACACCCACTTATCACTGCACTTCTGCATTTGGAAACCATGAAGATGGCCATTTCTGTGTTCTTTCATACCTCACTGCAGTAAAATATCTGGTGACTGTATGTCTTGTCCTAAAAGTCTGAACAGGGTTTCATTCAAAATCATGCACTAAGTCATTTGGTGAAGAAATTCTCAAGGCAGAACACCCAGCATGGTTCCTTCATATGCCTTAGGCAATAAGCAATGAAGCGTAGAGAAGAAAGACATGAAAAAAAAAGTGCCTTGAAGTTCAGATGTCCATATTGAAAGTTTCAGGATGAAACCTAAAACCCACATGAAAAACACCTATTTGCAAGGAGACTACCTTAAGAGATTGCAGAGCACATTGCATACTGAGAGGTCTTTCCATATGTTGCTTCAGCCATAAAGGCACAGAGGCTACATGTTGCTTCGGCTACACTTGAGCTGGCAGCTGAACCTGACTTATATCCAGGTCCAACGAAGCTACTGAAGCAGAAAATGTGTGGCTGACTTGGTTTCCCAGTAAGAAGGCCTAGAGAGACCATTATGTAAAGTTGGGAGGGTGAAAGCTGTTGAGTAGAGACACCAATGTGTTAGTGTCTCAAAATCCATTTGGACAATTTCTTTATTTTGATTTAAGTAAATGATCTAAATTTAATGTAATTCTAAAGTAGGGTTACAGGTTCACCTGTTTTTAAATTATGTATCCTATCTTTTCTGTTCCTTTCAACTCATGCTCCTGTTTTCTTTTGTGCTAAATCTTTGGGTTCTGGTGTCTCATCTGAATTCTTCTGCCATCCTTTTGGTTTATTTGTTCTCGACTATACTCTGAATGTAGACCTGGGATTACAATTAAGCATCTTAACTGATTATAGTGTAGCTTGCGGCATACCATTCCAATTTCAAGAGTAGAAAAATTTGATTCTTTATATCTCTGTTATTTTTGTCCCATTAGTTAAATCATGCTTGCTGGTTTCTGAAGTTGGCCTTTAATATAGATAAAAAAGAAATTCTATAAAAGGAAATCCATTTATTTTGAGAAAGGTTTCCTTTTTATTTCTTTAGTTACTGGTCATTTTTCATGTAGATTTGAGAGTTCCTTTTACTCTCTATTTCTGAAACTCAGTATGTAGACCAAGCTGGCCATGAGCTCGCAGAAATCCACCTGCCTTTGCCCCTGTAGTGCTGGGATTAGAAGTACATGCCACCATGCCTAACTATGAAAGGTTTTTAATCACTTCCCATTTTCATACTCCTGTTTCATCTTCTGACTTCCTGTTTTATGAAAAATGAGGTATGAAGGTAATGGTGGGTGCCTTCTGTGTGACTAGTTGCTTTACACTGCTGCTTCCAAGTTTCTATTTGAGTTTAGTCAGTTGGAGAGTTAGATAAAGGTTTCTGAATGTTTCTTATCTATTGTTCTGGAAGCACCAAAACTCTTGAAAATGTAGATTAGGTTTTCATCATATTCCAAGAGCTTTTGGTCAGAATATTTTAAAATTCTCTCTTCTGAATCCTTGTGTGTGTGTGTGTGTGTGTGTGTGTGTGTGTGTGTGTGTGTGTGTGTGTGTGTTCACATTTAGGTAGAGGAAATATAGTCTCAAATCTTGGAGATTCCTAATTTTGTTTGTTTTGTTTTACATTTTTCTACTACCTATATTGGGTAATCTTGACTCTCCTATTTTCTTTATCTCCTTCATTTTTTTTAAATTAAAATGTAATAATAAAACCATTTCACCAATAACCTTCTTCCTCCAATTCCTCCCATGTGCTAACAGCTCCCTTGCCCCATTTTGAAATAATGGACTCTAGTATTCCTAAATATATAAATAAAACCTGCTCAGTTTGCTCAGTGTTACTTGTGTGTATGCTATTTTAAGATTGACCAACTGCACTGGATGGCCCATTAGGGGCCTAATTCCTGACCAAAGACTATTTCTCACACTCTTCGCATCCTTTAGTTGCCTGTAGTTCTCTGTGTAAGGCCCACTGATTTATCTTCTCTTTTATTTAAGCATGTCTATTAATGTTGTCCATTTTTAGGCAGCCATATTTCCGGCACTTCGTGGGTGAAGCTTCACTCTTCTTTTTAGGAGCCACAATGTCCTAGCCGTTTTCCTGGTCTTTGACTCTTACAGTCTTTTATTTTCCTTGCAGTGTTCCCACTGAGCCTTGAATACAGATACTGTGTGGAAGATAAAATAGTTGGGTTTTAACACCCTTTGAACAACTTTTCTCTTAAGTTTGACAAGTTATGGTTTTCTATAATTGTCTCCATCCATTGCAAAGAGAAGTTTCTTTGATGAGGGGATAAAGCTTAGACTTATTTATGAGTAGAAAGGTAGATATTTAGAATGCAGTAGGAATTGTGCTGTTTTAGTAAAGTGGTATCTGTAGCTTCTTCTGTAAGATAAATGGTCTCACCAGCCCCAGTAATTGACTAGGTTTCCTGTCTTAGACATGCTTTTTCCTCTTGTTAAGTGGGCCTTAAATGCAATTAGAGAGCAGTTGGTTACCACCAATATATGAGTATCACTACTGCATCCTTAGGGTTATTATACCATGTTAGTCATCATGGTAGTTCATAGGTATAACAGTATAGAGAACTATTTGTTGTTTCCCCTCCCTTGGAATCTGGCATAGCACTTAATTTTATGATAAAAGTTAGTCCTCAGGGAGAAAGCTTACATGTCAGAGCAAACTTGGATCCTCCAGATCTTATGTTCAAAAGGCATAGTGTATTTTTTTCATAGTCACTAATGGTTATTTCTGTTGTTTTCTAATATGAATGCCTTTAGTACATTTTTATTTCAGATATTATATTTTCAAATTCAGAACTTCGATTTCAATCATTTTTAAACCATACTACTTTTTGGTATAATTTAGTTTCTATTTCTCTCTCTCTCTCTCTCTCTCTCTCTCTCTCTCTCTCTCTCTCTTTCTCTCTCTCTCTCTCTCTCTCTCTCTCTGTGTGTGTGTGTGTGTGTGTGTGTGTGTGTGTGTGTGTGTGTATGTTTTGAAGTTCTAGGTGCATTACCCAGGCTCTCCCACATGCTAGGTAATTGCTCTATTATAAATCTATATATCCTCATTTTGGCATATGGAGATTCTGTCTAAGTCTCTCTGGCTGCCCTAGAACTAACTCTGGACTACAAATCCATGCTGGCTTTGAATTTGCAATTCTTCAGCTTTAGTTTTTCAACAGCTTGGATTATAAGCCTATACTATCAGGCCTGGGTTTTAGTTAGTTCTTTATATACAGGTTTCTGTGACCATATATAAAATAGATGATTTAAAGTCCAATGTCTGGGTTTCACTGTAGCCATTTTATGCTACATACTTTTTTCTCTCTCCCAATAGAATCCATTCCATCCTGGTCCTCTACTTCTCTCCTAATTTTTTTCATTTAGAGTTTCTCTACCTACTTATTATTGTTGAATTCATTGTCCCTGTTTTGTAGTTTCTCCAAAATGATTTCATAACACTACAATTTATGTTATGTTAGCTTAATGAGGGGGTTTGGTCGTTGAATGGAGATTTCCTCAATCCTTGAAGATATGCTTTCTGTCAGAGTGAAACCACAGCTTCTGTGTCCAAGCAGGCCAATTATGGCTCTGCCTAATCCTGCATCTCCTGCTTTCCCAGAGCTCCAAAGATAGCTTGGCGTAGGAGCTTATGGCCTTCTCAGGTCAAAGTGCTGCAGGTAGGCCATGTGAATGACCCTAAAGATTTCCAAGAATATAATGAGTCCTTCACAAATAGAACATTCCTCAGACTTGGCCTTAATTTTTTCATCTTTCTTTGTTCCATCTTTTGCTACAGGCAGACACTTCATGTGACAATGTTTTTATCAACAAACGTTATTGGGAAATTTTATATTTGTACTATAAAAGCTCCAATTTGTACTATAATTGGCTCCAATTCAGTAGAATTAGGAGAAATAAAGACAAGCCCAGTGAACGGTGGCTTCTAGGGAACCACTAGTTAGTGAATGGTAAAGATATTCTGAAAAAAATCTCACTTTAGAATATTAACAAGTCCATTCTGACTCCTCCAGAGGTCACAAATAATTTTCACCATGATAATTCAGTTTTGTGGGGTTTTTGGAGGGTTTTTTTGATAATTCAGTTTTTAAGACTGCCATAGAGCTAGAGATGGAAGATGTCATTTCAAGAACCTTACATCATTACTGTTACAGTTTCTCAACAATTAGGAAGTCGTGTTCATGGTTAAGCTCTGGGCTGTTTTGAAATGTCGTAAGAATAACAAAAAATATAGCTTTATCTTTTCTGTTAAGACAGTGCACATGAAGACCCATTTTGTTTGTCACAGAGAAAGCTTGCAGTCAATAAATATGAACTGAGAAAAATTAATTTTAAAAGACTTTGATGTTAGTTCTCAGGTCAATTTGTAGACATAGTTACCTCACAAGGAGGCATTTAATTCTTTATGTCATTGTCATGGTCACTCACCCTCAGACACGCCTCTACCATCAGTACACCAGGTAATTTCCAAGTCTACAGGAAAGATGTCACTGCAACTCAAACGCTTTGGTGAAATCTCAGCCTGTCACCCAAACAAATGATTGGCTAGCCTTTATCTAAATATGTAAAGTAATGCTTCAGTAGAATTATCTTTTGATGAATAAAATGAAGTTTAACCTGTCAGAATAAGTGACAAGGACCTGGGGTACTAATGTAATCTTTAAGGGAAGATAGCACGGAATGCCCTCTTGCTGCTGCTTCTTACCAAACCAATTACCCTTCTCTGACCACAAAAGCATGGACTCCGGTGATAAGACATACTGGCTTGTGAGATGACTGGCTTCTCCCAAACATTGAACAGCTAGCCTTGTGAATTCTGTCCAGATGGAAGTCACAAACAAAAGATATGCTTGTGATGTCCATGCTGTGACTCTTATCTATGAGAGAACTTATATCCAAAACAAATATATCAAAAATAAGAAGACAGATGTGAGTTGGAACACAATGTGTCTCAGCTCATTGTTTGAAGCATCAAAACAATTCCCCTCAACTAGACTAGTACCTGATTCCCAGAGCCACTGGGTAGAAACACCGAACAATAAGACAGACATAGAATTCCCTGCTGCAGAAGATCCTGGCATTTAGGACCCAGGCACGTTTAGGAGACAGTCTTTACGCATCCATTCAAAGACTCTATCAAACCACGGATGCTGATTTTTCAACACTTTTGAATTCATTTCCCTTACTAATTTTGTAGCAGTGAATGTTACAGTTCAACAGACTGAAATGACTTTAAGCCGAAGGGCATGATGATACCCCTGACTTTATTCGAATATAGTGTAGACATACATTAAAATATCACAATGTTCTACACAGATATGTGCAATTCTGTACTAATGAAAGATAAAGTTTAGGGAGCTGGAGAGATGGCTCAGTAATTGAGAGCACTTGCTACTCTTGCGGAAAATATAAGACAGCATTCGCATGCATGGTGCATAGACCAGCAGTCACATACACATAACTGAAATAAATAAAACAAAAATGGTAAAGGTTAGTCCTAGGGTCTTGTTTGTTGAAAAATAAGCACATACATTGTCTGAGCCAGCAATTTCTTTACAACATAGATGAGACTTCTCCATCTAGAAGCAAGTAATAATTTCCTTTACCAAAACTGAACTTATGTGCTTGGCAAACATTAAATTTTAGAATAAAAGTTTTCAAAGCTTTATGCAGCACCTGGAAAATACTGTCACTTATGAGGACCACAATCCTCACATTTGGAAGATGCCTCTAGTGGGGGCATTCATATTACTTTTAGAACATTTGCTTCTTGTGTTGTATCAACTTACGAACATACCACAGCAGCCTCAGAAATTGTCTCTTGCTTTCATGGTGTTTTGATGTGGGGGAAGGGGAAAGTATATTTGTGCACATTTTAGGGACCAAACCTGCATGCCAGGTTGAGTTCACATCACCAGCCATTTAATTTAATTTAATTTATATTTTGAGAAATTACCACACTAAGGTATCCAAACTTGCTTTGTCCTGTTAGTTACCTAGAGGTACAGGCCTGGCCCAGCTCAAAATTAACACTCCACATTTTCTGGAACAAGGGCCCATGGCAGCAAGAGGACAGTAGGCTCATAGTGGAAGGGGAGACCAACATGAATATCCACGTGTAGCCTGTCATTATGAGAAGGACATTGAATATTTAGAAGTGAGAGTGATGAACAAAAAAGCAAGGCATAAGGGGATTAAGACCAAACCTAGTGTGGTAAGTATGGGGCCTCAGCAACATGAGGACGTCAAAATGTATAGACATGTCAGAGCCTCTGGGAGCTGGGAAGAGAAGGCTACCTTGATCTAGTACAGGCAGTTGCTCCAGTGCTGTCATGAGCAGGAGGAAAAGGATAAAATGTGAGATTTGGAGAGTTTCTCTGACAAAAATATGAAGGTAGGAGACAATCTCCCCATATGGTGAACAAGAAAAGTGGAGAATCATGACTCATTTATGAAAGAAATGCTGCTGTGTCTCCTGGGCACATTCTGAGCTTCACAACTGCCACCTGCACTCTAAGTAGAGATACCAGGGATGATGTCATACACTGCTACCTATACTCTAGGTAAAGGGATGCCAGGGATGATGGCACCCACTTGCTACCCACTCCCCAGATAAGGAGAAGCCAGGTATGATGGCATCCTCTTCAGCTTTTGCCTCACAACCATCACATTTATGACTAAAACCACTTGCAGACTTGACAACTACATAAAGGGTCATGACGACTGACGTCCACAAACAAGCTCATCAAGACGAAATCATTCTTTCTCTAGGTAAAGGAGTTAAACAACAAAGACTATCACTGTAAGGAGACCAGAAACAAGTGGTGCTAAGCATTAGCTCCAAGATCCACAAGTAAAGAAATCTTAAAGTTCCACAATTACGTGCCAAAAACATGTATTTAAAAGTAACATGTTTTCTGAAGTTTAGGGATTTGGTTTTGTGTGTGTGTGTGTGTGTGTGTGTGTGTGTGTGTGTGTGTGTGTGTAATCTAGGCTTTGTTAGTAGAAAAGTGTTTCGTGATGAGTCTATTCCAAAGATGGAAATCAAATGGCAGAGGGAAAAGGAAGGCAGGGATCAGGGTTGAAAGCTGTATAACCCTCAATTGATGACTACAGGAAGTCACTGTAGGGCTGAGCTAGGAATATAGTTAAGGAGAAATGTGCCACGCATTAAGCTTAATTTCCAGAATCAAATAAAACAAACAAACAAACAAACAAACAAACAGATAGATAGATAGATAAATAGATAAACCCAAATACAAGAAGGCCCTAAATAAAAAAAATGGCCAAAATAAAAATATAAATTAAAAATTTTAAAAATATAAATAAATAAATATCTTGGGAAAATAGACTTCTCCAGAGAAGACCACACATAATCCAATACTAAATAGTTGGCTCTGAAAACCAACATATGACTAATGTTAGATAGACTAAGCAGGCTATATTTGGATATACATGTATATGCATATGCATATGTGAATGTAAAACAATTAATAAATAGAGAGGCTATGAATTTGAGAGAGAAGAAAGAGAGGTTTATGGGATGGGAAAGGAAGGGATAAATGATATAATTATATTATAGTCTCAAAAATAGAAGAAAAATGAAAAAAATCAACACAGGGGAAGTATGGATACAGAGACCATGAACTTGTAGAGATATAGGCTAAAACTGTCAGGATTCTATCACTCATAAACAGGCTTGGAGATCAAGGAGCATTTCCTAATGAGTAGCTGAGGTTTTCTACAAGTATTGATTTTCCAGGATTCCAGAAGAAGCTTCATGTCCAAGATCAAGTTGTTGAAGTTGGGAAGGATACACTTCCAGAGTGTATACAGAGCCACATCCTGGCTCTGTGAGGACATGGCTGAGAGTAGAGAAAGAGGACGCTAGTGATCTGATATCTCATTTTTCCCATACAATTGTTACTGTATTGAGAAAAAACTGTTACTGTCAAACAATGTTTTACGAGGCATGGTGGTCACGCATGCTTTTAATCTTAGCATGCAGAGGCAGAGGCAGAGGCAGAGGCAGAGGCAGAGGCAGAGGCAGAGGCAGAGGCAGAGGCAGAGGCAGAGGCAGAGGCAGAGGCAGAGGCAGAGGCAGAGGCAGAGGCAGAGGCAGAGGCAGAGGCAGAGGCAGAGGCAGAGGCAGAGGCAGAGGCAGAGGCAGAGGCAAGTGGATCTCTGTAAATTCAAGGCCAGCTTGGTCTACAGAGTAGGATCCAGGACAGTCATGGCTACACAGAGAAGCCATCTCAAAAAACAAACAACAAAAACGAAATGAAAAAGAAAGAAGGGAAGAATGGAAAGAAGGAAGGAAGGGAGGAAGGAAGGAAGGAAGGAAGGAAGGAAGGAAGGAAGGAAAAAAGAAAAAGAAAGAAAGAAAAGAAAGAAAGGTAAAAGTTACAGTCAAACTATGTGTTGGTGTACCACTGAGCTCTTATAAACACACACACATTTTATTACCTCTCACCATGTCTACTTTCAAGGTTTTCCATCTTTCCAAACTATAATTCCTCCCCACTCAACATGACTCCCCATTCTTCCCTACTTCAAAGCCTGACCATTATGCTATTTCTATTAGGTTTTTCTAGTCTAGGTCCGTTATAATGAAATAATAACATTCCTTCTTTCCCTCTAGTGCTATCTCAGAAACCATCAATGTGCTCTTAGCATCCTGTTTTCTGGTCTCTAGCCTGATTCTAAAATCTATGTATCCCTGCTCTGCCTTTCAAATAACTGCCCACCAAAACTGAGCGTCACAACATTTCATATAGGTAGATCATCAAGCTCCCAGTCTTCTCAAGCATCTCTTGGCCTGAAACCAATGTCACCTAGCTTAGGTCTTTGTTTATTACTTTGTCTATCTCATTAGTGTGTTTCTAAATCTAGTGTAATGAGTCAAAGCGAGTTATAGCAACTACAATGCCCCAACTTCAGTACCTACTATCATATGCACTACTTCTCTGAAGCTGTGTTGAGCACACCAGGTTGGTGAAGAATTGGAGCTAAGTTACCTCACTGTAAAGTTGTTTGCTATGAGGGGATGATTAGTCAAGGCTGAAAGCGGGATGCTATAGCTCAGAAAGGCCTTCATAGTCCATTGATTAACAGGTACAGAAGGGACTCTCATCAGTTCCATAGATAACCCATAACCTCCCGTATGCCATGACCAAACACAGTCCAACTGCAGGCAGGAATTAAAGTCTTGATGGTGGCCAGAAACCAGATGCAGTGTTTTAAAATAGAATGCCAATCCCTACCACAATATATGAATATGGGATGAACATGGGTTCATATATTGAATATGCAATCCATAGTTTATGAAACTGAGAACAATTAGGGGATCTGGCCTTGTTGGAAGAGGTATGTCACTCGGGGAAGGATTTGAGATTTTGAAAGCTTATGGCATTCCCAATTAGGATTTTCTTTGCCTTCTCCTTGCAGATAAGGTTGTCAACTCTCAACTACATGTACTTCTCTCAGCACCATGCATGCCTGCTGCCACAACTTTCTCCATTATGGTCAAGGACTCACCCTCTGAAACTGTGTTAATAAACTCTTTAAATTGCCTTGGTCATTATGTCTCTTCACAACTCTAGAAATGTTACCAAAAACACCAGAGGTCAAGAAATACAGTAAGAAAGTGCTGAAGTTAATTAAGACAGCATGGATGCTTGCTGGCTAAATATACTTTAATGTATTGTTAATGTCTGTTGATATGCTACAAAATTGTATTGAGTTACTCTCTGTAGCAGTTTCCTCCAAGATTAAAATCTTCCACCCTGCTGGGAATCTCCTTAAGACAGAAAGTAAATAACTCAAAATAGCTTCAGGAAGTTCTTGAAATTGAATAGATTCACTAGGCCCCTCCCTTCCGAAAGTAAACAAAGGCTGCTGAAAATCACTCTTATAGAAAACCAAGCTGCAAAGAAAACAAAGACTGACCCAGCTGCCTGGGAGAAGCAGAGAGCAGCTCAGCTACTTAGCCACCTGGAAAGGATACTCTCCCATCTGGTGAGCTGCTGGCAGGCTATGCAGGTTGCTTTAGGTTCCCAGCTTTTGTGAGCTGTTACCCATGCTGGAGTGGGCTTTGGCGATCCAGCTGTCTTTAATTAATTTTTCTTCTTTAGTAATCCCTCAACCATACTTATATAAACAACTCCTATAAAATTCCTCAGTTCACCAAGTTAGATTTTCATGGTATTTGTACGTTGCTCTGCTGTTGGTCCCCTAGGTAGGGTGAGTAGACAGATCTGTGTATTGTATCTCTCTCCAGAAAAGTATGTTACATAACAGGAATTTAGCCTCTCTAAGTTCCCAATTTCTCACCAGTTATTGGTGTACTGATACTTATCTGGATATTCACATATATCCAGTGAAATCACACATATGGAGTGTATACACAGTGTTTGCTATGCCCGATATATACCTATTGGATTGGGTTAAAGAGGAGACCTGTTTGAGTCTAGCACAGCCCTTCTGTAATCATAACGTTCACAGGTATATGGGATCTATCTTTTATACACTGTTCTGAATGTTCCAGTGTATCTTACTATCAAATGCCCTCATTCTGTTAAGAGACAGTCAATTCCAGAGAGGACTTTTGGCATTATGTTTGGTATTTCTGATGGTTCCAAACAGCTCTAGAACACCTACATATAGTGGTCCTGATCTAGTCTCTCCAGCAGCACTGATGCTACGGCTATGAGTGTAAGGAAATGGTCTGAGGAAGACCTCAGAAGATGGGAAGAGCTCTCATGCTCATGGATCAGTAGGGTTAATATAGTGAAAAGGCCATCTTACCATAAACAATCTACAGATCCACCAAAATTCCTACACAATTCTTCACAACAAGGAAAGAGCAATTTTCAACTTCATACAGACAAACAAAAAACCCAGAATAGCCAAAACAATTCTCAACAATAAAAGAACTTTCCAGGGGAATCATCATCCCTGACCTCAAGCTGTACTACAAAGCAATAGTGATAAAAACTACATGATATTGGTACAAAAACAGACAGGTTGATCAATGGAATAAAAGTGAAGGCCTAGAAGTAATCTCACATGTCTATGGACACTTGGTCTTTGACAAAGAATCCAAAAGTATACAGTGGAAAAAAGAAAGCATCTTCAATAAGTGGTGCTGGTCTAACTAGCATTCTGTATATAAGAGAATGCAAATAGATCCATATTTATCACTCTGCACAAAGCTCAAGTCCAAGTGGATCAAGGACCTCAGCATAAAATGAGATACACTGAATCTAATAGAAGAGAAAGGGAAAGAACACTGAACTCATTGGCACAGGGAGAAATTACCTAAACTGAAAACCAATGGCTAAGGCTCTAAGATTAACACTCAATAAATGGGACCTCATGAAACGAGCTATTTCTTAAAGGTTCTACCACTTCTCATTAGTGCTGCTGACTGATCCAGTTTTGAAGATGTAAAATTTGGAGGACATTTCAAATCTAAACAAGGGCACTCAGCCTCCTCTTCTACATGTAGCAATGAGCAATCTCAAACTGAGCTCTCTTTATTACAGATATATTTCATTCAACAAAGCACTGAATATCTGAAACCACAAGTTGACCATGAATCATTTTATTTTCCCCACAGCAATAACTATACAAGATGGATGGCACTTAATGAATATCCATTGTTTCCCCGTAGGGTATGGCAAAGAAAATGTGCCACGATGTCTCTCTTGAGCCATTCAGAATGCTATAAGAAATTACCCTAGTCTACATAATTGCTAAAGAAGAAAAATGTATTCTCATGGTTCTAAAGGCTGGGAAGTATCAAGGGATCTCAGTGTCTAGTGAGAGCCTTGTTCTTTATAGGTATTGCCTATTGTACTCTCAGACGAACCAAGGAAAGAGCATGCTCCCTGGGACCTGCTTTATAGGGCATTAATCACAAACTCAAGGGCACACCCTTCACAATCACAGAAGTCTCTTAATCCTTTTGAGGGGTTAGGTGTTGGCATTCAAATTCTCAGGAAAACAAAGTTTCACACACAGCCAAACACAACAGAAAACAGATTTCTGATAGATTTCTAGTGTTTCTTATTCATCACCATATTCCAAACTTCAGTAGAAGTTCCCAGAAAAATATAGTGAAAAAAATGTTTTCCATAATAAATGTTAGTAAAAACCTGTATGTGCAGGTAAACTGTTTCCCAAAAGTAGATTGGAAGAGGGTGTGTGTAACCCAAAGCCTAGCGCTGTCATGTATCTAGCTTGACATGTATCCTGGGGCCTGCTTTCTAAGGGCATTAATCACATGTATCCTGGCTATCAGTGCTGCTCTATATCAGGCTAAATATGCCCCAGTTAGCACTGTGGACTGTGTTGTATTCTAGGAAAATCATTTTCCAACTCAGTCTGTACTGAACTGAACTGGATTTCCAAGGCCCAAAGCAGTTACAAAGGCAAAGTAGCTGGAGTTAACCAGCCCTAGAGGGTTCCTACTGAGTCACTAGGCTTCAAACAAAATCCTTAGGCTACTGTCTACACAGCAGACTGTGGATCTGTTGCTAAGTGGTCTTTTTATCATGGTTCTATACTGAGACCCTTGAAACTGAACTTAGGGAGGTCACCAATCAGGCTTTTAGGCAATAGCCTAATCTCCTCACTCGTCTGTGTCTCCAAAAGGTAAAATGCTTAGTTTATACTGTTTTGTCTCTAGCTTTTTCATGCTTTCCTTCTCAATTACATGCAACACAGGGTCATGGAGATGAGTAAATCCCTTTAAAATCTGATCAACTATGGGGCATTGAGTAACAGTACAGATGCTGGATCTGAAGTTTGCTTCCAACTGAGGGACAGGACATTGAACAAGTTATACCACCTTCAGTAGCTTGATTTCTTCACCTGAAAAAGAAGGTGATAATGAGACTTTATACTCCAGAAGGCTGTTCTAATCATCACACCGAGTTACAGGTGAAGCTCGCCAGAGCACCTAGCTCACCGGATATGGACATATTATTCAGGCAAACCGTTTGAGTTCAAACTATTGTTCAGTTATATTTAGGCTCTGTGGCTTTTGACAAGCTACATACCTTTCCATTTCGATAAGGAGCATAGAGCTTCCATGGCTATAGTAGCAGTGGCCCTGTAGCCCCATGCCTTTATAATCACTGTTAGTCACCTTAGCAACACAACCTTGGAGTTGCTCTGTAGTTGAGTTTACAGTTATTGATCAGATAACCTCGGTACCAGCTGCTCCATGGGGCATTACAGAACACAGGACCAGGATGAGTATCACCAAAGGGAAACAAGGGCAGACTTTGTGACTCTAGATCTCTGAAGCTATGAATTACAAAGCCAAGCACTCTGTGGGTGAAGGTGTCTGGAGTCTACAAAACTCTGCTTCAAAATAGTCATAAGCATCTCATTCAACTTCATTGTCTGGAAACTAAAAAGGTAAAGACCTTCATTTTGCTGAGAGAAGGACATTCTCAGCACTATGGATGATAGTGACTTGCTGGTCAGCATGCCCTAGAGACATGTTAACAAAGCTCATGAGGCAAAGCAATGCAGGCACAAGGGTTGTAGTGCCTCTCAGAGAGGCACTTCATTGTCTAGTGTAAGAGCACACTTATAGTTCATTCTGTAGGAAGAAGTTTACAGTATACACTTAGCCTATTTTGAATTATCCTTCAAGGTAGGTGAAGAGGAATGTAAGAATCTATGACCATGATAGAGACAAATGCACACACACACACACACACACACACACACACACACACACACCCCTACATAACGATGATAAGGAGGATAGAAGAATGTCCCTTTATACAGAGAGAATAAATTATGTTCTCCTTTCACAGATCTCAGAGATTAGACTGACAACCTAACCAGAAGGTCAAGACTGAACTTTGAAATGTCCTCCTATCTCTCTCTATTCTTGTGGCTGAAGATGACATGATGAATTTTTAGTATGGCAATCAACGTTGATGCCAAAAACAAATCTTTCCTGTTAAAGAGAGTAAGGGACAGATTATTTTGAAGCAGTACTTCAGCAGCTATGGCCCTTGAACATAGATTTAGGTTATCTCAAATGGGTGCAGTTCTATGGACCTTTATAGTTTTCCAGAAAAAAAAAATGTCATGAATCAAGGAGTCCATCAGAGAGGCAGTTTTAGCAAGGTGGCTTTTCTCAAGGCTGATGATGTGATCTGATGACCTTCTTAGCTTCGGGGACGGTGGAACTCAGTGGGTCTACTAAATTAACAGGTTCCAAAGCTAGTCGCATGAGATTAATTCTAATACAGAGGAGGGTAAGAAGCTAATAAAACTCTAGACCTGCAACATTCCAATCCCTTTCCAGTATGGAAGTGCTAATCAGTCTGTCCCTGCTGACACAACTTCTTTCCAGGAGATATCACTCATAGTGCTCCTCCCTTGCCCCCCTCTCTGAACCTCTAGTGTTCAAGCATAACATTTCGTGCATGTGAGGTACATGTACATATGTGCATGTACATATTATTTATTAAACATTATAAAGACCTTCACAGCTAGAAATCTCATCCCTAGGATCTGATGAGGATGAGGATGACTTTCAGGGAGAAGTGTCGTCATTAGGAGAAAGGAATAGCTAGTAAAAGCCATTAAGAAACTTTTAGATTGTATCAAAACTGTTAGCCATCATGATCAAAATCTGAATTATTTTATCCCCTTCTGTATATGACATAACATTTGCATGTGACATAGAATTACTATACCTAAAATTAAGTATTAGTTAGTTAGGCCTAGTGGAGTAAAGGTAAAAGATGAAGGAAATACGTTCTTAAAATAACTTGAATTTCCATATGTTTACTTATATTGACTATATATTAAACCTGTATTTACAGTTATTTGTACTATTAAATATCATGCTTATATATAGATAATTAGAAATGGGACCTTGGGAAGATTCTTTCTGAAGAGTTGACAAAGTGTTCTTTATGTTTCAGGAAGACTGTAACTAACAGTGAACTTTAGTCATAGTTAAAAGTCTTTTACAATACTTGGCGTTATCTAGTATACCAAATTGTATAAACAGATTTAAATATCTATCTATTAAAACAAGTTTTACAATCTTTATTTAGCAGGAATATTCTAAATAGGTGAAATTTCCTCAACAGATTATGGTTTTTTGCCTTTAGATGTTTCATTGATATTTTTTATCTTTTCTCAGTATTTCAAGTAAAAAATTTTAGGTTACTTATCAGTCTTTAATTATAAGTTAATTGGGTACTAAGTGTTAAAAAACATATTCACATGAGACAGTGTGTGTGTGTATCATACATAAAATAAATTCTAATAAACAAAAATTTTGAATGTTATTGTTAGTTGGGATTATATTTTCTATAATCCTCACTGTGAAAAGGAAACTTAAAAGAGATCTTTAGTAAACATATATCTGTAAATTTATATGTACTTCAGCCTTAATAAAAACCCTTTCATTTGACAGTTTTGTATTGAGACTATTTTTAATTATATGAATTTTGTTACCTATTTTATATAAATGAAATTTTAAAATGTATGTTAAGTATCTATATTTAGCATGCATTTTTTCAAAGGAAGTTCATATTAAAATCTACATATAAAACATATTTATAACTAATAAATTACAACTAACAAGTACTCTATATAAATAATTAGCATTTTAAAGTTTATGAAACATTTAATATTCTTAAAGGTATAATTTTATTATGTTTTAAAATATTTAGTGAACAAAAATTTATAGAGTAGAATGTATTTGTCAGGCCTTCATACATGACCACAATATTTAAATTTGTGAATCTGCATCGGTATATTAGTTGGACATCCCAAAAGTAGTAATAATTTTAGCACATAACAGAAAGGAATTCATAAGAGACTCAACAGTTTGTTAAAACATCATCATGATACAAACAACATATAAAAACAACTCAAAACACAGTCACAATTATAGACACACAGGATATGTTCACATGAAATTAGTTACGTTCAGATTATAAAAAGGGTAGAGATTTCTACTCCTGTTTCTTTAACATGTAGGAAAGGCTTAGGGACATAAAAGATCAAGAGATCATATAGACTCAATGCACTCATTCTCTCTCTCTCTCTCTCTCTCTCTCTCTCTCTCTCTCTTTCTCCCTCTCTCTCTCTCTCTCTCTCTCTCTCACTCTCTCTCCCTCTCTCTCTCTCCCTCTCTTCCTCCCTCCACACCCCCCCCCCTTTCTCTGGGTAATCAAAGGGGAAGATGTTTATTTGGTTTTTGTTTTTTTGTTGTTGTATAATGTCCCAGGCTGCTCTCTAGCAGGGGACAAAATGGCAAAGGTTTGCTCTTTCTTCCTTAACAAGCTCATTAAAAGATCCAAATCAGGAACAGAAAGCAGAAATGAGTTTATTCAAAGTGATCACACTGGGAAGAGGAGGAAGAGATCCAGCAAAGCCCGTTGTGCCTTTTACATTGCAAGGCGGTTTCACAAGTTGCTAGAATTGTTTGAAGTCTTTCACAGGCTAAGTCACCATCTGCCTGGAACCCTTTCTGCCCGGAGCATGAGATTCATAGAAAAACCCTCATATCTTAGGGTCCATTCTTTCAATAGTTTGACAGGACAGATAGAGGGACACAAGTATCTCTTTACAGTAGCTTTATGTCTGCCAGACCAGTTACATGGAGAATCAGATTTTATTTTATTTATTTACATTCCAGTTGTTACCCCTCCCCTGCCCCTTCTTCCTGGTCCCCTCTCACAGTTCTTCATCCTATTTCCCTTCCCCCTTGCCTCAGAGATGGTGCTCCTCCCACTAGGCCCTCCCTTCCCTAGGGCCTCAGATCTCTCAAGGATTAAGCACCGTCTTCTCCCACTGAGACCATACCAGGCAGACCCCTGTTATATGTGGCAGGGGCCTCAGGCCAGCCTATGTATGCTCCTGGTTGGTTGTGCAGTCTCTGGGAGCTCCCTGGAGTCTAAGTTAGTTGAGACTGCTGGTGGTGTTCCTATAGGGTCCCTCTGCCCTTCAGCTTCTTCAATCCTTCCCCTAATTCAACCACAGGGGTTCCTGACTTCAGTCCAATGGTTGGGTGTAAGTATCTGCATCTGTCTCAGTCAGCTGCTGGTAGAGCCTCTCAGGGAACAGCCATGCCAGGCTCCCCTCTGTAAGCACATCAAAGTATAAGAAATAGTACTAGGCCTTGGTGCCACTCCCCTTTCTGTAAGATGGATCCCAGATTCTGTCTGTCATTGGACTGCCTTTCCTTAAGTCTCTTCATTTTTGTCCCAGCAGTTCTTTTAGACAGGAACAATTCCAGGTCAGAAATTTTGACAGGGTGTTAATAAGCCAGTCCCTCCACTTGAGGACCTGTCTATCAACTGGAGGTGGACTCTTCAAGTTCCCTCTCTCCAGTGTTGGGCATTTTGGCTAAGGTCACCACTACTGAGAGTCTCTCACCTTCCAGGTCTCTCGTACTTTCTAGAAGGTCCCCTCACCTTCCAGTCCCCGAGGCTGCATGATGTGTACTCACTGATAAGTGGATATTAGCCAAAAAGTACGAATACCTAGGATACAACCCACAGATTGTAAGAAATGTACCAATTAGAAAGGTCCAAATGAGGTTGCTTCAATCCTACTTAGAAAGAGGAAGGAAATAATCAGGGGAGACAGAGAGAGGGAGGGACCTCTATGGGAGAGGAGAGGGGAAGGAGAAAAGGTTAAGAGGATCAGTTACGGTGGGGAGAAGCCCAGAGGGCCAAGAGAATGAATGGAGAATGAGAGTTGATGAATCTGTTCCCCAGAAAAGCCCTGAATTACTATACACCACTCATGAGCAGAGTAACGATGGGTCCAGGAAATAACTCCTTTTGGTATCAGAAGTACCCATATATTTACTGAGTTTCTGACTAGAAAAACAGAAGCTATGTTTTTGTTTGACAGGATGGACTAGTCAAATGATAGACTGGAAATTTTACCAATGATTCTTTTCTTGAAGATGTGTCTCAGATGAATGCCTAGGATTATTGTCAAGGGAACACATGTGCGCGTGTACACACACACACACACACACACACACACACACACACACACATACACTCAAACAAATCTCGTCATTTGGCTATCTTTAGCAGTCTCTAAGCTGTAGGAACCTTAACTTGGGCCAAACTGAGAGTTTTGACTGTAAGAAATTCTAGGACTATTTGTATTACAAAGATACACTGATGTAAGCCTAAGAGTTTTTAAAAATACTTAAGAAAACTATAGAGAAGGTGGAAAATGTAGGAGCAAGGTCAGGAGGAAGAGATGAGGAGAATGTATTTTAGAGTGTATTGTCAGTGTTATCAAATTTTAAAACGTTTTCTATATTAATGTTTTATGTTAGTTTTTAATTGAACTCACATATAGTTTTTAAGAGCTCTTTATTATTACAGATTGCCAATGCAATCAGTTTTTATTAGTCATTTTATATTTTAATTAAAGCAGACCAACTATCTGTGATTTTTTAAAAAGATTTTATTGCCTAGGACATTGTTAAGTGCAAAAAATGAACCAATTTGGAAGTAATACATATTCAACTATCTTTAGATCTTCCCTTTTTCCCAAACCCTTACAAGTTAGTCAGTAATGATCACGCATAAATCCATACCAGATGGCAGTTTATCCCCAAATCTTCCTCATACTTGGAAAACTTATTCCCCATATATATGTATGTATGTATGTATATATGTATGTATGTATATATGTATGTATATATAGTATGTATATATACATAAATATATTCTCTTCTCAAGGTTACCAGTACATCCTAGCTAGGGGACATGGAATTGGGTCAGATTTATCTGTTACTTTAGGATCAACTCTCAGCTTTTATCCGGAGGCCCTCTTTTCCCACTGGGTCTCCAGATTATCCTGCATGTTTACACAATTGTGAAGGTGATAAAGACACTGGATGACCAAACCTTCATAATGTCTCCCCAGTTTAACAGACAAATTTCCTTCTAACCCAGGAATGGAATATGTCTTTTGGGTTCCCCTATGAGGCCTTTATAAGTTCTGGGATGTTCGCTTTGACACCTCCACATTCTCAGGTAGGAGGGAACAATTACTTCTTCTCTTCAGTGTCTTTTTCATTAGACATTCATAAAATTCCTAAGCTAAAATTTGCTAAAGTGATGGGAGAAGCAGTCAAAAAAAAAAGATAATTGCTCCTTTGAGGAATGTCAGAAGACAAAAAGCAAATGGTAATAAAATCAAACATTTGAAAGACAAACAAAACAGAAATTGAAATGTCTTCAAATTCTAAAAGAGAATCCAGATGCCTTTAGAGATCTGAAAGAAAACAAGGAGCAAACTAAACTGAGCCACATGTCTACTACCTAGATACTTCAATCCAAATACTTAAAAGCAGAGCAAAAAGGTATCTATCAAATTGGGATCCTTAATTAATCAGATCAGAATAAACAAATGGAATGTTGACCAAATCAAAGAAGGTCCAGAGCTCTGGGAAAAACTTATAGGTTCAACAATCTCTGTGAGGAAAGGAAGCCAGATGGTCTGGATGTGATGAACCCATGCAGATACCTGGTTTCCAAGAATGTCATTTCTCCAGTAAAAAGTGGATCATTCTCAGGGTCCCAAATTAGATGCCATAACTGTTGATGCCAAAATCATAGCTCTCATCTTAAAAGGGAATAAGAGTTAGTTTATCAGAGCTTACTTTACCCTAAATTCTATGTTCTAATTTGGAAACAATTTCATGAGGATTTACAGTTTTACAAAAACAAAACAAAAAAAACCCCCAAAAACAAAAAACAAAAACCCCTATGAATCAGGCAAGATAAACAAGGAATAATGACTTTTGTAGGAGCTAGAACTAGTGAAAGTTGAGGTCATTAACCTCTGAACCTGTTATTCCGACAGATATGAGGAGAAAGACCACTAACCCAAATGATGGCCCAATTAACTAAAGCAAGCAATTAATTAAGGAAGCTTTATAAAAATTCTTGTTCATGAGCTGTCTCTCCCTAAAGGCAGGGTTCAATTGATCAGCCTTGGACATGAGTAAGTAAGGGTTTTTATATTTTGGGAGTAGAGTGTTACCAAATGGGTGATTTGGCAGGCAAATAGGTGGGTTAAAGAAGCAGAACAGAACCATAACAAGTTAGTCCTAACAACCTCTTAACACAAAGTCATGGTAGCAAAGTGGGCATATCAATTGACAAGGTGGCCACAGCAAGGTCGTCATAATAAGGTGCCCACAACAAGATGGCCATAACAAGGCTGTCAAAAGAACATACTCATAACAACTTTTTGAAACAAAGACATAGTTGCCGTTTCCAGGAATAGGCAGTACAGAAACATTTGTAGATAACATTACAGGTGGGGTATGGCTGAAATTTTAAGAAATAGAGAATTAATCACATGATTAAATGGAGTGAATTTAGTTTGATTTTTACTATGAGATGACTTTCAAGCCCTGAAGGCAGGCTGTCTCCAGAGCATTGAAGTTCTAATTAATCATATCCTGCAACACAGCTTCTTTTTAGGAGTTCTCATTTATATTGAAGAACTGGTGGATCTCTGCAGGAACTGGTTTAAACATTAACTTCATCACTAAAGATCAACCTCACGTAAATACTGAGGTTTCTTGGTAATGCTTTGCATAGTGCAAAATGTTAAGAATAAATTGGTTATCTGTTGAAGATGCATACTTCTAATAAAATCCCTTAGTTTAAAAAGAAGATTAACTTCTTGGTTTTCCACTTATGCCACCTATTAGGCAGCAAAGAGTGAATGCTGATTCTGGCTTCTGGCAACTACAGGTTGTCTTGTAGCCATTTGGGGCAAAAAAATATCAAGTAGTTCTAAAAATCTACAGATAAGAATTCTATCAATCTAGGATCTGTCATCTTCCTAGGGTCAGAGTACAGCCTATCTCATTGGTTGAACCTCATTAGACCCTAAGCCTGGAGCCCATCTGTAATGAGCCTAGCCTTAACAAGGAAGATTTTATAAGCAAATACTTCTGCCTCTACCTTTGGTTGTCAGACTGTGAAAAAAAAAAGTCACCCCCAGAACTGGAATTTTCCCAGGAATCTCATGAGAAAGAAAAGGTTGAAGAAGGCCAGAGAAGGAGCTTATCTCTTTCACACAGTTCTGAAAATTTGTCAGACCACGTTGAGAGAAAGAAAATGATGATGGGTAGGAAGACACTATGACCAGGACAGCTTATCCATAACTTTTGGCCTCTATTTATACCCAAACCTCATGACAGGGTGCCCCATCATGTACTTGGGGTGTACACTTTACTGGACCTCTTTGTTCCTCTCTCCCATATAAGCACACTTTCTCTCATTTTCACTATTTCTTATCATGATAAGGTGGCCACAACAAGATGGTCATAACAAGGCTGTCAAAACAACATACCCATGACAACTTATTCTCACTTTTCATACAATCGATAGAGACATTATGTTGTGTAAAGTAAGCAAACTACATTGAAAGAACATCTTACCGTAGACATGTAGGGGATAAAGCATTACCATTTTCCTTGCCTGTTACAAGGATAGCTCTGGGATCCTTGACAGGACAGGTGAACTAGAAGACAAAACTATACAAACGTATTGTGGAAGGTATTGCATATAGTGGGATCAGAAAAACAGCCTTCTAAATGTAGGTGCTCTTATGCCTAGGTTGAAAGACTTGGACAACTATGCAGAGTGCGACTAGAAAGAGGTAACAGGGAGGAAGGAACATAGCATGCCTTAAGCGTACACATCCTGACTGGTACCTCTGTGTCTTCATTCCAGGTATGAAAAGGGCTCCTATAGAATGAGGATCCTAGGAAAATCAACGCAAGGCTGGAAAATTCTTTCACATCCTTCTTCAGGCAAGAAGATGGAAAGTCATTAACTGACATGCCAAAATGGAGGAAAATTTTCACAGGGTCTCACCTCTACAAGCAGTACCACAGCTTTTAAGGATCAGATTTTTCTTTGTTTCTTTTTATATTCAAGGATGAGACTCTAATAGTAAGGGATTAGCCTTAAATTAAGGCAACATTAACTGCACTCAGTAGGTATATATAAATATATATAAATATATATATATATTTCTGATATCAGTTTATATGATAAATATATACATAAGCATATAAACTGATATCAGAAATACGTATAGAAGAGGCTAAAATGCAGAGTTGGGGAGAGAAGTGAAGAGATGGAGGGGGGAGGGAGGGAGAAGGGAGGATGAAATGTAGTTACTGTTATAAAATCCTAAATAAACATGTTTGAAAATGAACAACTAGTTCTGTAACAAATAAGTAAAGAAGACAGACAGACAGACAAAGGGAAGTAAAGGAGGGATCTTCCTACTTCTGCTGCTTCTTCCAGTGCCAAGACAGCATACCCTGGAGCATCATCAAGTACAGAGGCCAATAGAGGACAGCGTGCAACACTTGTAATCCATCAAATCTAGCAACACTATTTCCATGAATCTCATCAGAAATTCCATTTACAGGAAAAGGATGTGTGCTGAACCTCTTGTACAAGCCAAGTGCCCCTCAGTATTACCTTATCAGATAATAGTTCCGTCCGAGGCATCTCCAGAGCCACTTTCTAATCACACTTATCAGGAGAAAAAGGGAGCAGGAAAAAGGCACCTTAGCAAGCCTTTGAGATGTTTGACAGCCACAGAAATGGTGTGAATTACTTATGCTAAGACAATTAATTTTGATTTTCCCTTGAGGAGCTTTGGTATGTCTTTCTTTTCTCAAGTTTCTTTCTCTTAACTCTGATACTTAAAGTCTATGTTATAATATCCTTCAGAAAACCCCCAACTTCATTCTGATTAGTTCTGAAATTATTTTCTGTGTCAAAGTCACTGATCCCATTTGGCCTGAGTTTATGTTCCTAAATTATTATAGGAATTCCTCAGGCTGAGGAAGGTGACAAGTAGAGCTGTGCCTCTTCTCCTGTAACACTGATAATAGATTGGATGGCACAGGGCTGTAATTCACTACTCCACATGCTGACGTAGTTGATCATATGTTCAAAGCTAGCCTGGACAACTTGGATACACTGTTTCAAAATTTAATTTAAGAAGAGAGCTTGCACAACTGTAATCCCAGCTCTCAGGTGTCTGAGTCAACAGCAATGATACAAGTTGGAGGTCAGTTTAATCCACATAGACAGTTCTAGGGCTTCTAGGACCTTATAGCAAGACACTGTTCCCAATAGACAAACAAACCCATACCAGATAATTTTTCAATTAATTAAAAAGTTGTAAGACTGGGGCATTTTTTAAATGCAAGGGGCTTTTTAAATAAGAGAAAGCTTAAATATCTCGTGAAAGTTTTTATTTCTCATGAAAACTATTTAATGTTTTAATAAATACAATTTCTAAAAGCCATTGACTTTTTCCTCTATGGATTCTTTCCTTACATAATCCATAAAGCAGGGGTCTTAGGAGAGTATAAGAACCCATTGTCTAAGGAGTGTTGAGTGAGGCTGGGTAAGGTTGTGTCCTTCTGAGAAATGCTGTTCTGAGACAGGTGTGCATTAGTTACAGGCTCCTCTGGGAGACCTGTGACTCAGAAGATATCCTTAGGAGTTTAGAAGAGGGCTGAGCAAGTCGGGACACATTTATTTGCTGACTAGTACACACAGAATGAATGGATTAATTAAAACTTTCTAATGATCTTAATAACCCTCAAATAGACATGGGATGGTTTTTTAGAACACCTACCTTTCCCTAGAAATTTTCAAATAATTTCTGATGTCATATAGGTAGCTCATGTGAAATCAACTTGAATTTGTTTCAGTAACTCATCAAATCTGTGTCTCCTCCCCTCTGTGGTATCCGTGATCCAGGCCCGGTCCAGAATGGTACAAGATCATCCTGAAAAGGAGTAGGGATAGTGTGGCCTACTCAGTCCATTAAGAGAAAGCCCATTTTTCTAGGCACGTATCGTTTATTTACAGCTAAGAAACTGAGTACTGGTCTGACTCATGGAAAGATGTCCTGTGAAAAAGCAGTGCTCTGATTTGGATGGAAATTTTCATGGAAATGGATTGGATCTGTTTGTTTGTTTGCTTGTTTGTTTGTTTGTTTGTTTATTCGTTTGTTTTTGAATTGGGGGTTCAGCTTTTCTAAATAGACTTCTAATGGCTAAGGAGTCACAAATGACCCAGAATTTCTTCTGATCTTGATGTTGTGATTACAAGCATGCTATTATGCCAGGTTTATGGGTTACTCAGAATAGATCCCAGGGCTTTATATGAACTAAGAAAGTACTCTACAAAGAAAAGTATTTTCCAACCCCAAAAATGAGATTTTAAACAAAGGCATAGGAAATAAAGAACTTTGTTGCCTAAAGTCAAATTGTGTAGGTTTAAAAGGTTCTTCCTCCCTTAGTTGAACTTGGTTATCTAAAGTCCAAGTATCAGTAGAATTTGACTCGTTTTGGTGTTTTGATGATGAAATAGTATGTTATTCCCTCTATCAGACTCAAGTTTGAGGAGGATGCTATCTAGACGAGGATGGTATTTCAACCTTTCTATCATCTCCTCCCTTGGAAGGGGCCCCTATACCATGCTCTTCCAAGCCTTATCATACTATTTACCTGATGAATGCATTTCAGCATGAAATTTTGTAAGATGCGCAGTTAAAGCAAACAAATTTGTGTTTAGAAAGAGCTCTACATATAAGCAATGGGGTTTATAAAGAGCTCCACATATAAGCATTAGTGAAGTGGTTTGTCTTCCTCTTTTTTTCCAGAGGAGAAACAGTAGTCACATTATTGTACTACCCTTCTTATTCATGGTATTTGCCTTGACTTAAATAAGTAAACAGATTTTTCCATGCTTTCATTTTTCATTCAGACACTCAGACAGAACAAAGTACAGCATATCTCAAGCATGTATTTTAAACCTAATTAAGACACAAATTGCACAGCCAGTTTGTCGTTTATAAAGGGGAGAGGGAGAAGGCATAATGATAGTGACAGTGACAATTGTCCTTTTATGACCTACATAGGTATGGTTTGCATGCACAAATATACATGCTTGTAGGTACATGGTCACATGTGAGGAGAGTATGCATGTTTGCATGTAGAGGAGCAGGGTTGATGATGAAAATTAGAGTTCTTAGAATGAAGCTGCATCTGCAAGATTGGTTGACTGATTAAAACTGAAGTAAGGGTGAGAGGTTGGAATGTTACAGGTACAGAGGTTAATTATCTCTGGCTAGCATCATCCCACTAAATCTAATTGATTAAAACATCTCACAATCTATTGACTTAACAGAACCACAGGCTTCCACCAAACCAAAAGCTAAGAACACCTAAGCCTTAACGAAAATCTCCCTCCACATTGCTGTAGCATCTCTCTAATGTTTCCACTAATGTATTTTAAACTTGCCTTGATTTGTGACTTTCTGTTTCTGGAAATGTATAAAACTTCCTGGAACTGCTTCCACATTGGAACAGGCAATTTGGGATAACCTAAATCTGTATTTCTGGGCCTAAGTCACTCAAATTTGATTCCAGAGAAAAAGTATCTCTTATCCCCTTTAATATGAAAGATTTGCTCTTTACATTAATAGTAAAACTTTATTCTTTAGTTGCTCTCCACTCTATTTATTGAGGCAGGGTCTGTCACTTGAACGGAAGTTCTTCAATTCGACCAGTTTGCCCCACAGATGAAGTTCCTGTGGCTGACATTCTAAGGTGACAGGCAGCAGCTGTGGGTGTCCTGTTGCTATGTATCTTTTGAACTCAGGTCCTTGTTGGGAAAAAGCAAAAGAAACTTGGGAGCAAGCAAAGGAAACTCGTCATAAGCACTACCATTTTGTTTTCACACGCCATTTTAATCATAGAGTAAAACTAAGTTCAAACTCTAAGGCCCTAAGGGAGCTGGGAACTTCCTAACAGCTGGGCAGCTTCAGTTTTTCTTCTTTTGTTTTCATAAAACACAATGACTGTTCCTAACCACAGTTTCCATTTTTCATCTTTTGGTCTACAAAGCATAATGAATATTTCTAACTACAGCTACTATTGTTCATCTTTTGTTATCCAAAACATAGGGACTCTCCTTAACCCCAAAAGAACAAACTAGTTTCATTGGTTGGACTGTAAAACCTACATTCTGTATCCTTTGACATGTATCAACAACATATGAAAAGTCCTTATCCCTAAATGCTGATTGTTGATAAAACGTAAGTGTAGCTTGGCATAGATGTTTATGGTTTTCAAGTTTAAACACACTGTAATATTCTGACTCATGGTAGCAGTTCCCTAATCTGATCTGTGGCCGATTAATCAGTAGAGCCTTGATTACAATACATTTTTTCTTTACTTTGATCTACAGTTATGTTGGATCTAATTAGACCTCAAAACATCCTTACAGTTGCACGGAAAGTGCTTCATCCACAGAGCCATCTTTTCTTGTGTCCCTTTTTGACCAAAAATTTTATGAACTTCTTACTCTCCATTGCAAGCCAAGTCTAAGAAGAGCCAAGGTTGAGCAAAAATTCTTAGCCAAGTGACATTGATCAAAGTCTACCAATTTTGTATATAATCAGATTCCTTCCTATCATCTGACCACCTTGGCTTGTCTTCAGTGAGGTCCGTCCAGTGAGCTCATCTTATTACCCCTCACAGTTCCTCTCAGTAATTCTCTTCCCACAGACTCCCCATCCTATTATCTGTGTTGATTGTATTTGGAGCTCATATACCTACTGTGAGATCTTGTCACACACTGCAGTATGTGCCGAGTGAACTCTGTTTTTACCACTAAGCACTGTCCAGCTTTGGTGGTGTGTTGACAAACCAATAGCATAGCATATTCCCAAGACCACTACATCACTTTCCATTTTAATACTGGGAACTTTGGAAATTATTCTCTGTTTGCAAACATATAAAATACTGTTTCATGTAACACTTAAAAAGAGAATATTTTGTTTGTTTGGGGGTTTTGTTGTTTCTTTGTATGTTTGCCTGTTTTAAGACAAGAAGTTGTTATATTGCCCAAGCTGGCCCCAAAATTCCGATTTCAAATAATCCTCCTGTTTTACCATTTCAAGTAACTGAGACCTACAGTGCATACTGCCACATTAGATTTATCCATAAGGAGGAATTCGATTATATAGAAAACTGGTAGACTTTGATCAATGTCACTTGGCTAAGAATTTTTGCTTAACCTTGGCTCTTCATAGATTTGGCTTGCAATGGGGCTTTCATGGAGTAAGAGGTTTTTAAACTTGAATAATATGAGAATCAAGATGTGGTAAAGATAGATTCAAGCAGGGTTCAGATAAGCTGGAACCCACGTTCTAGAACAAGAGGCATATTTTTATAGTGCTGATACCACAGGGAGGAAGGAAACACTCAACTGAGCAGTGTGGAATATGCAGTTCCAATAAGGTGTGGAGGAGAGGTGGATGATGAACTTTTCACCATTATTCACTGATAATGGGGAGGTTAATGAACTATACCCACATATTGAGGTTAGATATATACAAGGTCTCCTTGGACCTAGCATAAGTGCCCATCAGTGGCTCAGCAAAAGTCAACATGGCCAACTAGAACTGCACCTGGATTTTCTGGTTTTGTAGAGAGCTGTAGATGGTACTGGGTTTTCTTTCCTTAATTTTAATTATTATATGACTTTTTTCAGTAAATAGACTGTGATTTTGTAAGCATGGTTATTTTGGGTATACCTTAGTGTTTCTATTGGGAGAAAAGACACCCATGACCATAGCAACTCTTCTAAGGGAAAATACTTAATTGGGGCTGGCTTATACTTCAGAGGTTTAGTGCATTATCACCATGGTGGGAAGAATCGCAGCATGCAGGCAGACACTGGAGAAGTAGCTGAAAGTTGTACAGTTGGATTGGCAGGCAGCAGGAGGAGAGAACCATGCTGAGCCAGGTTTAAACATCTGAAACTTCAAAATCCACTCTGCCCATGACATACTTCCTGCAGGAAGGCCATATTTCTTAATAGTGCTGCTCCCTATAGGTGTGAGTTGGCCATTTTCATTCAAACTGCCACATGATACATAGAACCTCTTCAGCAATAGGATACTACGCAACTTCTACTATTAACAAAACAAGCAGCCTACTTGAAAACACTGAAGAGTACATGGCAAGGGACCCTTCAAAATGCAAAGGTAGCGCAAATTTCTAGAGTTGATACTATTTCCTGGAAGAAAGCAAGAAAAGGATTATGTCAGAAAACTGGAATTTCTTGGAGTGGCAGAGGGATGCTATGATTTTACAAATAACAACAAAAGTCACATGAGTTGAATTCATATGGTGGGAAGAATGTACACACACATCAGAGAGAGAGAGAGAGAGAGACAGAGAGAGAGACAGAGACAGAGAGAGACAGAGAGAGACAGAGAGAGAGACAGAGACAGAGAGAGACAGAGAGAGAGACAGAGAGAGAGACAGAGAGAGAGAGAGAACTACTTAAAATATAAACAGAGAAGCCAGAACTGAAAGAAGTTCAAAACTACAAAACTATGGAAAGAGGAATTGATCAGTGGCTGCCAAGAGTTTGAGGACAGGAATTAATGCGGGGAGAGAGAGAGAAGATTTGGAGACACCACATAATACAACACAAGTAGACACATGTCAGTACAGTCTACAAGACCTACAGGATGACAACAAGGAGTGGACTCTGTGTATTTAAGGTCCTGTGCTAATGAAAGGATCAGCATAGGAGTGACTGGTTAATGAAAATGACTAAAGAGAACAATTATTCTCTGGGAAGCGACATATGGGAAGCAAGGACCGTATAGGAACCCTGCACTTCATGCTCCAGTCTTTGGCCATCTAAGTCATACATCTTGAAACACTTTTCAGTAAGAAGGTCTTCTGTAACTTTATATTAGCACAAACTAGAAACCAGACAACAAAGAAACAGTAAATTTGGGTATGGACAGCCACAGAATTTTGTTTACATATGAAAAGAATTTATTTTTTACAAAAAGCTAGAAGCAATGGAAATTACTCTTACTTAGTGAAGAATGCTGGCAGGAGGGAAAGCCAAGGAATCCCCTAACTCCCCCGCCACACTTTTGCTTATCTTATTATGAGCATTTTCCCTGCCAACAATAATGTAAGCCATAATAATTTTACTCATGAAAAGCTAGAAAATAAAAGGCTAGAATTATAAAAATCAGACACCAGAGCAAATAATTTTATCATGAATCGAGAAAGTTGCTGTGTTGTGATAAAGGTAACAATTCTCTAAGGAGAGATGATCATATTAAATATCAAATGTCAAATGCGTGAAGAAAAACCTGACAGAAATGGAATAGGATCTAGAGTCACCAATTCCTACAGCTGAGCATAGTACCCGTGTGGCCTAGCACCAACTGACAGATCAAGAATACAGGGAAACAAGATCATGTAGGTGGTAAGGCTAATCTTGAATGTGAGAGGAACCATGCCATAGGCTGTGGTCCCAGATGAAATGAAAAGAAAAAAGGAACTAGAAAATGATCATTTGACTTTCTTCTCTTCCTGCCTGCCAGTACAAGGTAACTTCCCACTCCTGCCAACAAAACCTTCCCACCATGCTGGAATGTGCCCTTGAACTCTGAGTCAGAAAAGCCTGCCTGCCTGCCTGCCTGCCTTCCTTTCTTCCTTCCTTCTTCCCTTGAGTTGCCTTTCTCAGCCGGCAATCATAAAGTCACTACCCAGTAATTTAGACATCCACATTTTCACAAGGATAAGTGTCAGAAATATTTAATACTCTAAGCCATTGAATCTATACATGTCATCACAACCAAGTGGGGCTCATTCCCAAATGTGAGGCTAGTACGATGCTCATCAAGCAATCCCTGTGAATCAGCATAGTAATAGACTAAACAGAAAAGCCATACAATTATAGTAGTCTGGCTCAAAAAAAAAAGGCCACTGGGCAATGTCAAACATTGATTCCAGATTTTAAAAAAAAAAGACCAGAATATAGGAATAGAGGAGATAATTGTCTTAACAGGGAAAAGAAAATGGAGAAAGTCTACACCCAACATCCTATTTATAAGCATGAAACATTTTTGTCTGAGACTGCGATAGAAGGCACGGCTCCCCACCACTCTTCAGCATCTTACTGTAAGAGGCAATTAGAGCAACTGGACAAAAGGAAAGACATTTTAAGGTAGAAAAAAAAGGAAAATAAGTATGTTTCATTGCATATGACCAGTCTTAGTTACTTTTCTGTCATGGAGATAAAATACAATTTCAGAGGACTGGAGTCCATGATGGGGAGCGAATGCATGGTGACCAGAATGCTGAGAGCTCAAATCTCGATCTGTAAGCAGGAAGCAGAGAGAACACTGGGAATACTGGGAGCCTTTTGAAATCTCAACATCTATCCCAGAGACAAACCTTCTCCATGCACCCACATTATCAAGGCCATATTTCCCAATGCTTCCCCAACCCTTTCACCTCTGAGGAACAGATATTCAAACATATATATCTATAGAGGTCATTCTCCTTAGAACCAATACTTGTCCTAATCATAAGCTACAAATGTAGAACACTAAATTTTCAACACTGAAAGCAGCCCTGGAAGGGTTCAACAAACCCCAGGTTGCAAGACACATGTGCAATATACATATATGGCGATCATCTGTTTATAATCATCTTTCCTATTTAAAGAAATGAATGATTGGAGTGAATTGTGGGTATTACTCTGAATATTGACAAGAATGTCTGTAAAGTAAAGTTGTGGAGAAAGAGAAAGAGGGGGTAGGAAACTTTTTTGTTCTTTCAATGTCAGTTAAGAAGAAACCATAATTTTTTTTTCATTTTTACCATTCCTTTTTATTTCTCAATTTTCATAGTCTTGAAGATAAAACAATATGAACCATTACATACATATTTTTACAATAAAAATATGTTAGATAATCTTGTCGGAGGTCAAAAGTTATATCTTGTCAATAACGTCTTGTAGGAAGCTCATCCTGCCAAGTCACAGGCAAGTCTTCCCCCCTAGGCTTCTCCTCATTGCATTTGGATTTATTCAAAGTGGAATAACTGATGGTAAATGGACCAATATGTTACTTGATCTAGTGGGAAGAAAAGAAAATGCATCTTAAGTTAGCACAATTTCTTCAATTCAAACATGACCGTGACTTGTATCTTAGTAGTCTATTATTGGTCACAATGTAATAGTGGGTGTGTTTTGTTAGTCTGGAAAAGTGAAGTGTTACCAGAGAATATTCTAACATGATTATTTACTCTACAAACACATGGCTAATTTCAGCAGAGCCTTTAAGACTGCTCAACAACTCCTCTCATCTTTAAAGTAAAGTGGAGCATATGATAACTGCTCCACTTGGTTCACCTGCAGGACTACTATGTAGTTGTCAACCCCTATACCATAGCATTACCTCACTACTTGTATTACTGTGAGGCTCAAAGCTATTTCATGTATATACTCTTAACATGAAAATCTTCCAACTTTCTTTAATAAATATTTATATCCTCAAATGCTCACCTCTCTCTCTGCTCACCTGGTTGAATCTCTTCCTTCCAGAAAGAAGGTTGAAGACTTAGTGGATACCATTTCCATTTCCATCAGCTTAAACTCCTAACAATGCTCAAAATTGTAGCAATTCTTTTGAGCTAAGTCTTGAGGTGGAAGTAGAAATTCAGCAGAGCCTCCAGCCTACCCATAATACACATGGTCTAGAGAAAGAAGTAAACCTTTGTGTGCTGGTTTACTAAAGTTTGGGGTTGGGGTACTTCCTTAGCAAGACCTAAGCTAGGAGTGGTATCAAAGAAAAGTAATTGAGTAGGATGTGTCAACATAGTAAAGAAACTGGTAAGATTTCTCAGCATCAACCATCCCAATCCTGGAAAGCAATCAAGTGTATACAGCAAGTGCTTAATCAATAATAATATTCAGGTTTCAGTAAGAGAGGGTTGGATGACTTTTTACTGTAGTTGTGCCCTTCCCTCCTCCCTAGTTCAGAGACGCCTTAGAGTCAAGAGGCAGCATTTCTTGCTATGGTTCCTAGTATTCATATCTACAGAGCAGAATTTATTTTTGTAGAATTGTAGTTCATTGTGTTGCCTGCCTGATGGTTGAGTGATGAACCAGCCCAAGAGATTTGGTTTTTTTCAAGCCTAATTAAGAACAACACAGGGTTGAGAATGCTCTGTAGTAGGCATTTGTCAAAATCATTTTAAGACACATTCATTTGTAGCTGCTGCCTGGGATGAATGATGACAGAGAAAATAATAAACAATCTAAAAAAACTTGGCAGAAAAGACTAAGCAATGAGGTAATTCATGGAAGAAAAAAATAAAGAAACCCTAAATAAATGGAAAGATGTATATGTTCATCAGAAGACTGGGTATTATTAAAGGGTCAACAGCTTTTGGACTGATCTGTAGAACTCAAGCAATTAAATTTCCACCCAAAATCCAGTTCACATTTTGCTGAGATGGAAAGTGAGTTGTAAAATCTGTAGCATAGCAGAATAAATCTCACACAGCAAAAACAATTTTAAAAGAGAACAAAACGTGGAGGAGTCACTTCCTGATGTTAAGACTTACTACTGAGACATAGTGGTGAAAAGAGTGACTTACTGGCAATGGCATAGGTGCTTTAAGCAATGAAAGAAAACAAAAGGCCAGAAGTAACATTATACATTTCTAGTCATTTAACTTTTGGCCAAGGGCATTCAACAAGGGAAATAATAGTGTTTTTTATTGAATTACTGTAATGCATGGAGTAATCACTTGTGAAGAATGATCTTATATTCTTTTTTTTTTTTATTAACTTGAGTATTTCTTATATACATTTCGAGTGTTATTCCCTTTCCCAGTTTCCGGGCAAACATCCCCCTCCCCCCTCCCCTTCCTTATGGGTGTTCCCCTCCCAACCCTCCCCCCATTGCCGCCCTCCCCCCCACAGTCTAGTTCACTGGGGGTTCAGTCTTAGCAGGACCCAGGGCTTCCCCTTCCACTGGTGCTCTTACTAGGATATTCATTGCTACCTATGGGGTCAGAGTCCAGGGTCAGTCCATGTATAGTCTTTAGGTAGTGGCTTAGTCCCTGGAAGCTCTGGTTGCATGGCATTGTTGTACATATGGGGTCTCGAGCCCCTTCAAGCTCTCCCAGTTCTTTCTCTGATTCCTTCAATAGGGGACCTATTCTCAGTTCAGTGGTTTGCTGCTGGCATTCGCCTCTGTATTTGCTGTATTCTGGCTGTGTCTCTCAGGAGCGATCTACATCCGGCTCCTGTCGGTCTGCACTTCTTTGCTTCATCCATCTTGTCTAATTGGGTGGCTGTATATGTATGGGCCACATGTGGGGCAGGCTCTGAATGGGTGTTCCTTCAGTCTCTGTTTTAATCTTTGCCTTTCTCTTCCCTGCCAAGGGTATTCTTTTTCCCCTTTTAAAGAAGGAGTGAAGCATTCACATTTTGATCATCCGTCTTGAGTTTCGTTTGTTCTAGGGATCTAGGGTAATTCAAGCATTTGGGCTAATAGCCACTTATCAATGAGTGCATACCATGTATGTCTTTCTGTGATTGGGTTAGCTCACTCAGGATGATATTTTCCAGTTCCAACCATTTGCCTACGAATTTCATAAACTCGTTGTTTTTGATAGCTGAGTAATATTCCATTGTGTAGATGTACCATATTTTCTGTATCCATTCCTCTGTTGAAGGGCATCTGGGTTCTTTCCATTTTCTGGCTATTATAAATAAGGCTGCGATGAACATAGTGGAGCACGTGTCTCTTTTATATGTTGAGGCATCTTTTGGGTATATGCCCAAGAGAGGTATAGCTGGATCCTCAGGCAGTTCAATGTCCAATTTTCTGAGGAACCTCCAGACTGATTTCCAGAATGGTTTTACCAGTCTGCAATCCCACCAACAATGGAGGAGTGTTCCTCTTTCTCCACATCCTCGCCAGCATCTGCTGTCACCTGAGTTTTTGATCTTAGCCAATCGCACTGGTGTGAGGTGAAATCTCAGGGTTGTTTTGATTTGCATTTCCCTTATGACTAAAGATGTTGAACATTTCTTTAGGTGTTTCTCAGCCATTCGGCATTCCTCAGCTGTGAATTCTTTGTTTAGCTCTGAACCCCATTTTTTAATAGGGTTATTTGTTTCCCTGCGGTCTAACTTCTTGAGTTCTTTGTATATTTTGGATATAAGGCCTCTATCTGTTGTAGGATTGGTAAAGATCTTTTCCCAATCTGTTGGTTGCTGTTTTGTCCTAACCACAGTGTCCTTTGCCTTACAGAAGCTTTGCAGTTTTATGAGATCCCATTTGTCGATTCTTGATCTTAGAGCATAAGCCATTGGTGTTTTGTTCAGGAAATTTTTCCCAGTGCCCATGTGTTCCAGATGCTTCCCTAGTTTTTCTTCTATTAGTTTGAGTGTGTCTGAAGAAACCATAATTTGATAGCAATTAACACACCCCATATCAAGATTCTGGTTACTAACACCATTCTCCAATGAATGGAGCCAAGACTTCCTAAAAAAAATAAATCAATTTTAGGGCAGAAGCAGGATAACGGCAGGTTGTGCCTGGAGCATTGGAGCATCTGTTAGTTCTTGAAAGTGAAGAGGAAAAAAAGAAAGGGTACGAGAGGAAAGACAAGAAAAATAAAGAAGAAAAAGATCAATAGTACCATGACTTCCTGGAGAGACATACTAGGCCACATTTGGTTGACCCATCTGCACCAAATGTACTTGATCACATGTGGGCAGGAGGTACATGACAGAAAATATGTCAGGATGTACACTGCCCAGTTGGATGCAGGCAGGAGGTACACGGGAATATATGTTTGCTCCTGGTTTGACCTGATGGGAAATAAAGAGGCCGCATATACCCTTTTATGCTCCACTTAAACGTAACTCCAGGCCATTTCCTGGGAATCCAGGAGTGGACCTGGCCATGGTCCAACTCCCTGGCTGGTATATAATTAAAGTGTGCTTCAAATTTGGCTCATAATTATGATAGTGGTCTTATTTCTGACTAGGAGGGTTAACATTTTACCTCCTTTTATCACTAAATAATATTCTATTGAATGTACAGAGTACAATTTCTTCATGCATTCACCCACTGACAGAAAACTGGTTTGTTTCTGCATCTTGGCTAATATGAACATTTCTGCAGTGAGTGGGGTAGAGACCGACTTCTTTATGAAGCTGTAGTTTCATGTCTTCCCAGGTGGAGAGCTGGATCATATAGTAGGTGTGTTTGCATTTTACTTTCTGTAGTTGCTAAAATAATGTGGCTAATGCTGAACATATTTATGATTGTGCAAATCCTATACATGTAGATGGCATCAACACTTGGCCAACTTGAAATCGTAGACCAATAGCCTTACAGAAGCTTTCCAGTCTTATGAGGTGCCATTTATCAATTCTTGATCTTAGAGCATGAGCCATTGGAGTTCTGTCAAGGAAATTTCTTCCTGTGCCAATGAGTTCAAGGCTCTTTCTCACTTTCTCTTCTATTAGGTTCAGTGTATCTGGTTTTATGTTGAGGTCCTTGATCCACTTGGACTTGAGCTTTGTGCATGGTGACAAATGTGGGTCTATTTTCATTTTTCTATATACAGACAACCAGTTAGTCCAGCACCATTTATTGAAGATGCTTTCTTTTTTTTTTCATTGTATATTTTTGGCTTTTTGTCAAAGATCAAGTTTATATAAGTGTGTGATTTTATTTCTGAGTTTTCAGTTCTATTCCATTGATCAATCTGTCTGTCTCTGTACAAATATCATGTAGTTTTTTTAATCACTATTGCACTATAGTAGAGCTTGAGGTCAATTTTGTTAAAAATTGTTATCGTTATTCTGGCTTTTTACAAATCGGCATCCTACAGATTAGGAAAAACTCTTCACTAACTCCACAACTGATAGAGGACTAATATCCAAAATATATAAAGAACTCATGAAGCTAACCACCAAAAAACCAAACAACCCAATCAAAAAATGGGGTATAGAACTAAACCTAGAATTCACAACAGAGGACTCTCGAATGGCTGAGAAGCACCTAAAGAAATGTTCTAAGTCCTTAGTGGTCAGAGAAATGCAAATCAAAACAACCCTGAGATTCCACTTTATACCAGTCAGAGTGGCTAAGATCAAACTTCCGATGACAACACATGTTGGTAAGGATGTGGAGAAAGAGGAACACTCTTCCACTGATACTGGGATTGTAAACTGGCACAACCACTCTGAAAATCAATTTGGAGGTTCCTCAGAAAATTGGAAATAGATCTACCTAATGACCCAGAAATATCACTCTTGGGAATATACCCATAAGATGAATCACCATGCCACTGGAGCACATGTTCCACTATGTTCATAGCAGCCTTATTTGTGGTAGCCAGAAGCTGGAAACAACCCAGATATCCCACAACAGAAGAATGGATACAGAAAATGTCATTCATTTTCACAATGGAATACTACTCAGTTATTAAGAATGAGGGCGTCCTGAGTGTTACAGGCAAATGGATGGAACTAGAAAATGTCATCCTGATTGAAGTAAACTCAGACCCAAAAGGACATGCATGGTATGTTCTCACTAATAAGTGGATAGTAGCCAAAAAAAGTACAGGATATCCAAAATACAGTCCACAGAACTCAAAAAGGTCAACAAGCTGGTGATACCTCAGTCCCACTTGAGAGTGAGAAGAAAGCAACTACCAAGGAGGAGGGAAGGAGGGACAGCAAAGGGAAAGGGGAGGGGAATAGGGGTTGAGGGGAACAAGATTGGGTGAGGGAAAAGGACTGAAGTCTTGAGGGCCAGCAGAAAGAATGGAAACAGGTGACCTCAGGAGGGAGGAGGAAGGGAGGACCCTCTAGGTCCTCTGGAGAGATCAGGGAAGTGAGAGCCTCCCAGGACTCAAAGTGGGGGAACCCTAGATGAAATGCCCTACAATGGGGAGAGAAAACTTGTATAGTGCACATCCAGCAGAAAGTCAGGGCAGCCCAAGGCCTGACAACATTACTGAAGCTATGGGGTGCTCACAAAAAGGGACCAATCATGACTGCTCTCCAAAAGACCCAACAAGCAGCTGAAAGAGTCAGATGCAGATATGTGTACTCAACCAATGGACAGAAGCTGCTGACTCCTCTGGTTGAATTAGGGAAAAGCTAGAAGAACCTGAGGAGGAGGGCAACCCTGTAGGAGGATCAGCAGTTCAATTAACCTGGACCCCCGAGATCTATCAGACACTGAATCACCAACCAGGCAGCATACACCAGCTGAGATGAGGCCTCCAATACATACATAGCAGAGGACTGCCGGGTCTGGGTTCAGTCAGAGAAGATGCACCTAACCCTCAAGAGATTGGAGGCCCCAGGAAGTTTAAAGGTCTGATGGGGTGGGTGGGGTAGGGACCTCCTTGTGGAGATCAGGGTTTTGGGGGGCAGAGGGCAGTATGGGATGTGGAATTGTCATGGACCAGGAGGGGACTAAAATGTGGAGTGTGAAAATAAATAAATACATAAATATATACATACATATATACATACATACATACATACATACATACATACACACATAACATTTTTTATAAAAAGAAGTAGTCGGACCTGTTTTTACCTCTTAATCAAATAATAAATAATTTCCTTTGTAAACAAACAGCTAAACAACATTAACACAACAACAATAACAAAACATACTACCAACAACAAAGCAGATGGGGGTAGAAATAAAATAAGGAAAAAAAGTGTTACCATACAGAAAACAATGTTTTTCCTTAAATAATAATTTTTGTTTGTTTGAGATAAAAAAAATCTATGTATCCTAGTAAGTCCTTGACTATTGATCCTCCTGCCTCAACCCCTTCACTGCTAGGATTACTAGGTACTCTCTGCCCTGATCACTTTTGAAATACTTGTTTTTAGGAAGGGCAAACAGCTGAGTATTCTGCAAGCTGACAAGGGTTATGTCTCAGGTAATCTTGTATTTTGCTGGAAAGAGACTTTTATTCTCCTTTAACATCAGAAACAAGGGGCATTTCATTTTCTGTGGCCTTTGTACATGTGGATGGTGTGATAAAAATTACCTGGATAATTTCTAATACTGAGCAATGCAGTCCCACAGAGTTCCAGCAGAGTTCCCCTCCATCACTAACACAAGTGCTAATTTATTTTCCCCTTTACCTCTAAAGAAAGCCCTCACCATGGGAAACAGATGTATTAAAGACCTCTTTAAAGCAGACTTTTAAAAGACACATAATTCTGTATTTTCAGACATTTAGAAGATCAAAAAGGCAAGTGTGGGTAGTTGTGTGCCAAGCTATTGATATTGGTCATTTTTGGTGGGTGGGACAGACCAGGAATGTAAAGAGAAAATAGTTGCCTCTAGTAAGAAAATAATAGACAGTGTCTAATAAATGACACTGCTACTTGCTTTACAACTGGTGTGTAAAACATATATATCAAAAGAAGAAAGACCTACAGGGCATAGAATGCAATGTCCTAGCTTCATTCTCCATCCTGCTTGTCCACGTGTCAGTATTTATAAATGGTTTTGCTCTTTACCTTGCTGCAAGGGCATTCCTGAGCCATTAGGGACTACTGGGTTAGCTGCCCTTGGAAAGGACAGCTGTGGGTACTCAGAGGCCATGTTCCAAGGGTTTCTAGCTTATGTCTGAGTAGTTGTGTTTGGTCTTAAGCATTAACCCAGTGTGTCGGACTTCGATAGCACCTGAAGCAAAGGGAAATCAGTCCTGAGATTCTGAGTATGGCACAAGGCAAAACACCTCTTTAGACCTATCATGCTGAAGAAGAGGCACTAAAGAAGAGGTAAGGCCCTCGAATAGGCAGAAACAAGATCTTGTGACACTCAAGTTTCTGACAAATGTCCAGCCTTATTCAGAGTAGGAAAAACAAGGACATTTCAAAAATCTGTTTGAGGATTTTTGAGGACACAATCAAGGTTTTCAGCTGTCCAAAAGGCAATATTCCAAAAGAAATTCCTGAAAGAAATGTCAGCAGAACTAGTCCATCTCATTTCCATCAGTGGCAGCTTTGTTTTTTCATTAGAGTCCTAATATTTGAGACTTGAGTAATATTCAAAATAGGCAGGGTCCTTGGGAATTCACTGGAGAGAAAAATCCACACAGATATTATACATTTCTGTTAAGAAATGAGATATTAGCAACCATGGGTCTTACTGAGATGATAATGCATTTGATAAATTCTTTCATTGGGAGAAATAAGATGATCATTTAATGTGGTAGAAATCCTGTAATTCATAACTGGCCAAAAGCTCACAGCAGAAAATGCAGCTCAAAACTGCATCCACAGCCTTGTTACTGTAGAGGATAGTTATCAGCTGAATTCGCCATCCACTTACTGAACTGTCAGTCACAATGTTCAAACCTTTTCTCCCAGAGATCAGAAGGGCACAGTTCTCACCAAATACAGTTTATAAAAATGAATTATCATTTTATAAATGAATTGGATAGTGTTCCTTCTGTTCCTATTTTGTGGAATAGTTTGAAGAGTATTGGTATTAGGTCTTCTTTGAAAGTCTGATAGAATTTTGCACTAAACCCATCTGATCCTGGGCTTTATTTGGGTGCGAAAATTTTAATAACTGCTTCTATTTACTTAGAAATTATGGAACTATTTAGATAGTTTATCTGATCCTGATTTAATTGTTGATTTCATCCCAATTTTCCAGTGTTGTTGAGTGTTGTTGAGTGTTGGCTTTAGTAGTAGGATCTGATATTTTTTTTATTTCCTGTTTCTGTTGTTATGTCTCCCTTTTCATTTCTGATTTAGTTAATTTGCCCCCCCCCTCTTTCTCTACCTTCTTTTTAGTCTGGTTAAGGGTTTATCTATTTTGTTGATTTTTTCAAAGAACCAGTTCCTGGTTTTGTTGATTCTTTGTATAGTTCTTTTTGTTTCTACTTGGATTATTTCAGCCCTGATTTTGAACACTCCTCCTCTGTTGGTGGGATTGCAAGGTGGTATAACCACTCTGGAAATCAGTCTGGTGGTTCCTCAGAAAATTGGAAATAGTGCTATCTGACAACTATGGGCATATACCACTCTTGGGCATATACTCAAAAGATGCTTCAACATATAACAAGGACACAGGCTCCACTATGTCTTAGCAGCCTTATTTATAGTAGCCAGAAGCTGGAAACAACTCAGATGTCTTTCAACAGAAGAATGGATACAGAAAATGTGGTACATCTACACAATGGAGTAATACTCAGCTATAAAAAATGACTTCAAAATATTCATAGATAAATGGATGGAACTAGAAAATATCATCCTGAGTGAGGTAACCCAATTATAAAAAACACATACATTGTACGCACTCATTCATAAGTGGATATTAGTCCAAATGCTTGGAATACCCAAGATACAATTCACAGATCACAGGAAGCTCAAGAAGAAGGAAGACTAAAGTGTGGATCCTTCAGTCATTCTTAAAAGTGGGAGCAAAATACACAAAAGAGGAAATACAGAGACAAAGTGTGAAGCAGAAACTGAAGAAAAGGGCCATCCAGAGATTGCCACACCTGAGGATCCATCCTACATACAGTCACCAAATCCAGACAATATTGTGGATACCAAGAAGTGCATGCTGACAGGAACCTGGTACAGCTATCTCCTGAGAATCTGACAGATTCAGAGGCAAATGCTCACAGCCAACCATTAGACTGAGAAGCAGTCCCCACTGGAGGAGATAGAGAAAGGACTGAAAGAGATGAAGAGGAACCCCACAGGAAGAACAACAATATTAACCAAACAGACACCCTATAGCTCCCAGGGACTAAACCACCAACCAAAGACTACCCATGGAGTGACCCATGGCTCCAGCTGCATATGTAGCAGAGGATGGCCTTGTGAGGCATCAATGGAAGGAGAAGCCCTTGGTCTCATGCAGGCTTGATGCCTCAGTGTAGGAGAATGCCAGGGTAGGGAGTTGGGAGTGAGTGAGTGGGTAGGTGGTAAGCACCCTCATGGAAACAGGGGGAGGGGGATAGGATAAGGAGTTTCTGGAAGAGAAACTGAGAAAGGGGATAACATTTAAAATGTAAATAAAGAAAATGTCCAATAAAAGACAAAAACAAAAACAAAACAAAAGCTTTACTGTCATTGTATTACTACCATCTTCAGCATCATCACCCTGGAATAGAAGCATTTTTCTGAGCAGATCCCGTGAAATGTTTTATGACTCAATCTGGTGACATTTTCTAAAGCCGAGTTAAGTATAGGAGTTACTTAGCCAAACAAAACAAACATCTATCTGTGAGTACTTAAGTCAAAACACAGCCCAACGCAGTATTCTAAAGCTATTTAGAAGTGATAGTACAAACATGTGAATTAGGTAGTTTCAAGAAAAAAAAATCATAAAAAGGGGAAAAGGTTTAAGTAAATCATTTGCAAGATCTAAAGTTCTCTCATATTTGGAGAGTGGTGCTGTTGTTGTCGTCATCAAAACAAACCCATTTTATGGACATAATAAAAGAAAATGAGAACTATCTTCACATCCAGGTTAGTTTTTGTCACTGTGATAAACTGCCTGACATTAAATAAGGGGAGGCATTTATCACTTTCAGAAGGTTTGGTGCACAGCTACTTGGCCCCATGATGGTGCAACCTACTAGAAGTGGTTTTCAGCTTACAAAGACTAAGAGGAGGGATGACAATGTAGAAGGCACCAAGACATGTCCCCAGGACCTCCTGCTGCTTGTCATTGTCCAGACTCTTTCTGCTTCTCATTTCCTCTCATGTGAGTCCTTCACATAACCAGTTCCTCAATGCACTAACCTATTGCCTAGGTCACAGTTCTCATGGCCTGCTCCGACTGAAACAGATTAAACACACGCATATTGACTCTCTTCATTTCCTAGGCAATTCATATTCCAGGGATGCTGACACCATGGTTGATGAGAAAACATCGTTTATAACACCGGCCATAGGCCCTGGCTAAACATAGAGCTCAGGCCATGCAGATAGCGTTTGATGGCTATCCCCAGAGATCCTATGACAACTTGGCTTCCTTCACAGAATGTGATATGGTGATTTGAATGAGAATGCTCTAGCAAACGGATTCTTGGTCCCGTGCTGGTAGCACAGTTTGGGAAGGCATAAAAATACGTGTTGCCTTACTGGAAGACATATGTCACTGGGACAGAGAGTTTTAACCATTTCTAGTTCCCTTTCTACTTCTAGCTTCAGGTTCAAGACGTGAGCCTTCAGCCCTCAACCTAGAGCTCCAACTGCCATGTCTACAGCCTCTGCACACAATTGCCTGTAATTAGATTCCCGGCCCCTCTGGAACCATAGCCAAATAAAGCCTCCCTTCTATAAATTGCCTTGGTCATAGCATTTTAGGAGGATCAGACATGGTGTACCTCTCACATTTTATATTCAGATTGTGTGTGTGTGTGTGTGTGTGTGTGTGTGTGTGTGTTAGCATGCAGATTTAAATTCCCAGGTTTTGTTTTGTTTTCCTATTGATGTCCATTTGTTCTAGAACCATCTTCCATAAATGAGACTCATGTACTTATTTAGAACTACCTTAACATAACTGTGTTAGTTTACTTCTGGGGTTCTCCATTCTTACTGAGATGTCTAGTCTTGATCATTATAGCTATAAAATATGCCTTGAAGCTTGTTAGACTAACCACTCTTTCACTTCTTTAAAAAGTCATTTGCACTATTCTAGGTCCTAAATCATTATATACCATTTCCTATATCTTTAACTATGAAACTTTTGGTAGGATTTTGTTAGGAATCAAGCTAAGGCCACAGATAATCAGGTGGCCATTACTCTGCCTAGTCTTCCAGCCCATAGCTAGACACATGCCCATCTATGTAGGACTTCTGGAGCTTTCATTTGGCTTTACTGTTCTATTTCCTGTATGTAGATTCTAAACCTGTCTGTTAAATTTATCTTTGTGTATTTCACTTTTAGAGCAGTTGTAAATATTGTAAATACTGTTATTGTTTTAATTTTGGTCTCCATATACTCCCTCTAGTTATGTACAAATGTGGCTGAATTTGTGTGCTCTTGTTTTTTGTTTTTTATTTTTTGTTTTTATCTAGACACTTGGAGGAATTCAGAAAATGTCAGGAGTATCTGGAAGATGTCCTGTGGTTTTAATGCACTCAGTCAGGTTTACTGCAAACTAGAAGATGTTCATTTTACCCTTCCTAATTTACCTAAGTGTTGTGCCTTGTTCTCACCTATACAGTGGCTAGGACATCCAACCCTGGGTTGGTGAGTTTTTATCATCTTGACATGAGCTAGAGTCACCTAAACAGTGGGAATTAAAAGAAATTGGCCCATAGCAAGTCTATAGAGTATTTTCTTGATTAATGATTGATGTGGAAGGGGTCAACCTTCTCTGGCCATTGTTATTCCTGGGTTGTAAAATCAAGAAGCTAAGTGAGCCAAGGGGAGTAAACCAATAAGCAAGCAGCATGTGGTTTTATTGCCTTCAGGATCCTGCCCTGCCCTCCCTTCTATAAATTGCCTTGGTGATTGGATTTCATAGTGGACTGTAACCTTTAACACCCCCCAAAAAACCTTTCTTTCCCAAGTTGCTTTTGGCCATATTGTTTATTACAGCAATGGAATCAAACTAAGGCAAACACTAAGTTGAAATACAATTGAAAGGCAGTTTACTTGGTTTCTGACCCTCATGTCCTCACATCTTCCAATGTAATAAGATTATTCATATCTTTTCAGATCTCATGTACAGTTTTTTTGAAAATGTATGCCTCTAAGCCAGTACAAGAAGTGGCTCTTGCTTTGTTATATTACTGGGATCCAACCCATGGCCTTACACATGCTAAATGAAGCCTTCTGCCTCCAAACCACATCTCCTGCTTTAGTTTTTAAGGCATAGACCTGAGCTGGCCTCACATTAAGAGTATCAGTGCTGAGATCAGAGGCATGATTTATTTGTCTGTCTTTGCAGTTGTTCAAGACATTATTAAATCAATGATGAGCTGAAAATGCATCCACCCCAAAACTCTTGTCTGTGACCCCTGTCACTAGATTTAGAAAGTCTGAAACAAGGAGAGTTATTAAAATGAGTCCATGAGAGTGGGTCCCAATACATTGCAAATGTCTTGGTAAAAAGTGAAAAACTATACAAACTGGCAAACAGAGAAGTGACTGATGCAGGGGCTGGTCACAGTTCACTGGAGTCAATGTGGCTCTGCCCCTAAGGAAGAAGAGTGGAGATGGAACTTCCAGTCAGGGTCCTCAGACAGTCTCCATTTTCTAAATCACAGCTGTATAGATATTTCCCTCTGACACTCTTGTATTTCGTTAGAACATCTCATTCATCTTGGTATTGACACTGGAGCATTTTCTCCTCTCTCTTAAGTTGTGGCTTCCTTATCATTATAATGGATGAGTTGTGATGGCCCTTTGTCATTTGAGGTGTCATGATGGGATGGCCACTGACTAGTAGGTATTACAAGAAATCTACCTTATTTCTCCACTTTCTCTTTCTTGGGCACTGATATTATTTCTCTGCTCAGGAACTTCTAGAAGGGAATGATGACAGGAGGAGGCTGTTACTCCTGGAACTAAAATTCTGAAAATTCAGCATCCTGTCTAGTATATTGGGTATTCTATCTGTCTTAAATAACTTCTTTTTCTCATTTTCCATATGGAACTCTGTGGTACTTGAACTTTGTCAGCTTTTCAGTTTTTCTTGAATGAGCAGATGCTGGCTTGTCTTGTTATCACTGAGACACCTTTCTTTCAATAACCCAAACACCAATTGTTCTAAACCAATACTATTGACAATTTTACTAAGTCTTTTATTTACAAAGTATTTCCTATTGTTGTTACCAAAGCAGATGGCTTATAAAATGACTTTATAGAATTATGATTTGTGATATAAGGATACATCTTTTTAAAAATTTTCTCTTTGTATATTCGCAGTATTTGTGTAATTCTATGTAATATGATTTGTGACTATTTCAATTTACTGAACCGTGAACCTATCTGTGTGTCACCTAGGCAATTGTTACCATCTTTTTCTTTCTTTTTCTTATTTCCTTTCCCTTTTAACCTTTGCTTCCTTCCTTCCTGTCTACATTTTATGTCTGATAGAATACTATTACAATATAGACCTTTTAGGGAATAAAACAAGCTAGGCATATTGTCATGGTGTCTGTTACCTAAATTTCTAAAAACATTTCTCAAAGTCTCTTCTTAAAGCTATGTCATCCATGAGGCAGAAGCGGGTGCAGTCCTGTGCACTGCAGGATGCTCATAGGCAAGGATGACTCCGTCCACTCCCTGCTGGCAGCATACCTTTCTCAGGCTGCAGCAACAAAAGCATCTCCAAACACCATCACCTGTCTTCTCAGTGAGCCTCCTGGTTGCCATAGAGAATTGTTTCCGTCAAGTACATCTACTGCAGGAGAGGCAGAAAATCTAGAAGAAAGTACAATTGAAACTGAAAAGAAAAAAAAATGCCAGAAGCTGGAGAAAAGGTAGAAGTTGAGAGGATGAAGTCGTCAGAATGTTCCACACCTAAGGAAAGACTGCTCTTTCTTGATCTTTCTGCCTTCTTATTCCTGACTTAGCCCCAGGAGAACAGGTCTTTCTTCTTTTGGTCCATCTACTTGCTTATTTTACAAATGGAATTGTGTGAATATATCTTCATCAGATAAGCACCACATCATTTTCATCTTCTTGTTGAAGTGTGGTCATTCTCTCTTTCTGCCTAAACCGCTCAGACCCACTCACCCATGGCCTTCCCTGGGCAGCTTCCATGGCTTTTACATTTCAGATCTTCTAGGCTCTGTGTCAGGGCCCATTGGAACTGGGAATCTGCTGGCAGGGACTGCCCGAAAGCATTAGCAGTGCGTTCACAGGAAGTTGTAATCTGGAAAGTTTGCAATAAGCACTAAAACAATGGACACGGACTAATACCTGTCTCTAAGGACATTATTCAAATCTACTGATAATTTGGAAACTACCTCTATATTTTAATTTGTTTTTAACCATACACTTTATTTGTTGACAGTTCCACATATTTATTCAATATGTATTGAACAGATACATCGGCCATCATCTCCGTCAAAGCCCCTAGTACTCCCTAGCTCAGCTCCCTTCCAATTTTATGTCTTCTTTTGAAAAATGAATAACTTCAAGTCTAGTTTGCACTGTCCACGTACACATGGTCACAGGGTCATCCACTAGGACATTAAAAAACTACCTCACCCTCAGCAGATTATCAACTGCCAACAGCTCCTCCAATAGGGCTGGCATCCTCAAGTGACCCTCCCCAGTCTGTACTGGAAGTTCAACTGGCTTGATCTTGTGCAGGTAAGCACAGGACTGGCAACAGAAGTGTGGCTTCCACAGCTTAGCACTCAGAAACAGTTATACTTAGCAATTTGATGAGTTATAAGCCTCGGCAGTAGTCACTGCCCACTACAAATAGAGAAGCTTTGGTGACCAAAGCAGAACAGCTCTTAATTTTCTATATAAACTATAATTATAAAGATTAATTTGTATCTCAGGTTCTTCCTAGAAAATAAATGAAATCTGTACACAGGGATCCTGATGATTACAAGGTAAACACTGGTCATGTTTTGTCTAGAGACCTCATCTTAAAACCATTTGTGATACACTCCTACAGGCCTGACATCAATATCCATTGTGCTCAATTCTTGCAGACAATCCTGAATCTGTCCCCAAAAAGAGAGATGAAGCTCCGAACTCTTAAACAGAAAGTGAGTGAGCAATCAAGTCTACTGGATCCATGCAAGAATATTTCATCCCATTCCTGGCAAGGTATCACTTAGGGATAAAGTCCTTTGATCATGCTCAGTATCCTTAGCAGAGCTCAACCCCTGAGACCCCTAAGGCAGTTACATTGTACAAACATTTATAGAATTGAATGACCATCATGAGGGAAAAACACATGGAGGTAGGAACCTGGTTCTATACATTTGTGTGGTACTGTCTGCTGTGTATGTGTGAGAGAACATCTTGTTATGATTTAGGGTAAGCAAATGGCCTGTATTTTGCTGGGAACTATACGTGATGAGCTAAAGCATTTCTGAATGCAAGAACCCGTAAGCTGCCAGGATGGCCATATGGTAACTGTTCATCACATGTGCTGATGCAGGCCAAGCTGAAATGCTGCAAGGAATGGGTTGTTGTGCTACTGGAAAAGGGAGGTGGTCCTCCTGGAAGACTCCAAAGATATGCTGGGGTCAGGCTTTGAAAAAGGGAAGGCACCAAATATCCACACCTGAAAGAAACAGTGGTATTAAGGAGGAAGGCAGAGGAGACAGCCAGAAAGCCAAGGGCAGGCATCTAGAGATGCTTCATGTCCTCTGCAAAGCCAGAGACTCCACAGGAAAAGGCTTGCTTCATGAACCATAGCATCTGCGGAAAAAAAATTCCTTATTTACCAAAGGGGAACCTGATGGGGTGACCCTTGTCTCCTGGTTAGTGTTGCTCTCTGAGAATGCAGAGTAAAACTGGTGAAGAGAGTTGTGGGAAAGTCTTAAAACTGTGAATTATGTGATTCTGGAAACAAGGGTAGCCAATATAGCACCACATCCTGGCATAGAGACCAAGAACACACATCTAAACTCCAAAGCTTCTATTTTAAACATCAGGTACAAAAACAAACAAACAAAACAACAAAACAAAACAACAACAAAAAATGCGCTGACAGTTGCTGAGGCTCAGATCACCGATACTCTGGCTGGACTTGATGTCCAGAGAACTGCTCCATAATAATAGAGATGGGCATGTGTGCACACACTTGTGCCTGACACTTCTGTGCTTGCACATCCCTTATATAAAGAGGTTGGATGCAGCAACACTGTAGATTCTTTTAGACTTAGCAACCTTTGCATAGCAACAATGAGATATCACTTATGGTTCATAGGTAGAGACTTAAAGGTGATTTAACCGATGTTAATATATCATTTTGGCTGTGATTGGTGGCATATGTCACATGTGTAATTTTCTATAGAGAATATTGCAACAGTGCTTAAAACATTTCTGGTTTAGGAACTTTTCAGTATTTGAATTTTTAATTTTCAGATTAAGTAGATGTTCAACTCATCTGTTTTAGTCAGGGTTCTACTGGTGTGAAGAGACATCATGACCATGCTGTTACCAAAAAAAAAAAAAAAATTTAGCTGGGACTTGCTTACACTCAGAGGTTTAGTCTATGGGGGCTTTCTGACATTCAGTGGTCTAGGAAGCATAGCATCATACACATAGGCATGGTGCTGGAGTTCTACATCTAGACTAGAAGTCGGCAAGAAGAGAGACACACAGGCCCTGTAGCATCACTCTCTAATGACCAAGCATTCAAACATATGAGCCTATAGAAGCCACTCTTATTCAAACCACTACACCCATACTACAGGAGACCTATAAAATTCACGTCTATCCTCAAAAAGTTATCACCCTATTAATCCCTCTATTAACAGAGGTACTGAGAGACTGCCATCCCGAGCTGAGCCCATCAGTACAAACTTGATAACACAAGACCAGCCAGCTCCTAGGCATTAAAAAAGTTAACAGTAAAATGATATTTTTAAAATGACAGTGGGAGACACAAATGTGATAGACAAGCTGGTTGTTGCTTTGCAAAATTATGCTAATGAGAGTATGAATACTATACTGGGTAATAAATACATGGAGGCCAGAGCCTTTTTGTAAAAAGAAGAAGGAAAATAAAACACAGGATATAGAACAATTTATTCATACTATGGCACTTATGCAGATTAGCTCTGACAGAGCTGGACCAGTGGTCATTCCAAGCATGAGGTAATTGTCTTTGGGCTGGCTTCAGACCTTAAGACAAGATAGAAAGAACAACAGGTAGCAAATATTCACTCACTGTGAGTCAAGTTAGCCAGCTTCACAGACTTCATTGCCAGAAAAGCATGTGCAAAGAGTCATTAACCTTTCTCCAACTGTGTTTTTCAACTTGAAGGGAAATGTGTATAGGTAAAGCTCTACATACATTCTTGAATCTACTTAGAACAGACTGAATCCTGAATAAAGTGTGCTTCCAAGGAAAACATGCCCTAACTGATGTGGATGGGAAACTACAGAGGAAGCACAGGGAAGTAAACAATAGAGGGAGAGGGAGAGGGAAGGGGAGAAAGGGAGGGGAAGGAGGAGGGAGAGGGAGAGGGAAAGAGAGTGAAACTGAGCTCTGTGATGATAACTGTGGCTGTTGCTGCTTAGCTTAGCCTGGACTGTCCTCTTACTCTTATTATAACTAAGAGTTATAATATACAATATAATTCAACTGCTTGTTCTACTGTGACATGTGTATGAATCATTTCTGGAACTCTACAAGTGAGCCTGCTGCTGGGGTGACACAGGAGCAAACTGCAGATCTCTTGAGAAAACTTGGGATATTATACATTCAGTAAAGAGATGCTATCTAGGAAATGCTGCTTTCAGAATAAACTAGGTTTGTTTTGTGAACAACCGTGGAAGAACACTTACTAAGGTGTAAATGGTGACTGATAGGAATTTTTATGTTCTGCGGTTTTCAGACTTTAACAATATGGATCAGTAACTTTTGTGATCAGTAAAAACAAGCATGACTTATTTCTAAAACAATTGTTTCTTAACTATAGAAGTCAACCAGAGCAGGCATACAATAGGAAGGCTCCTATGGCGGAAAGCAAATCTATATCCCTCTACTTGTCCTTTCTGAGTCCTTGTGTTCATTTGTCTGGGTCATCCTTCCGTCAAGTTTCCATCCTTGCTAGATGTCATATAACACCTCAAGGGTCAAGAATATGACCCAGCATGACTAGCTGTTTTAGGTGGTGTGAAGACAATGATATCCAATATAGATACCATTTCCCCAATCTGTTCCTAATACCTAGTTATTTCTGAAGCAGCAGGTAAGTTTACAGATACTGAATCTCTATACAGAAAGTCCTGACTACACAACAGCAGAATTCCCATTAAATGGAGATGTGGGTCATAGTATTTAAAAGCATTAATTATGAATCAGTACCATTCTAAATACTTTGTATGCATTCCTCATGTATCCTTATGGTTCTTATGTTATTTTCCCATTAGAGAGATGGGGAAACTGACATGACTGGGCACATTTGGTCTGTGTCAGTCTGACTGCTGCTCCTCCAATGTTATCACAGCACCCCTGCTTCTGGTTTATCAACCTTCTCCCCTGCACTAGGCTCATTCCCTTTTTGCCTCACACTCCTTCCCCTGCCCTTTTAAGCTCCTGGGGTAGGCCTTTTTCATATTTTCTTCTGGGTCATACCTTTCTCTGTCTTCTTTAAGATCCCCACAGGCATCTGTAGGGAAAGGCCCCCAAGGACCACAGCTTCAGCAGCGGAGCTACTGAGGGAGGAAGCCCTAGTGCCTGCTATACTCCTGGGAGTCTTGTTCTATGCTCTAAAATAAAGGTATTTAACAGCGATTTCAAAGGTTCCCTTCAGTTTTGAAAAACCTGCAATTCAAGTTCCCTTAAAGAAATAAATATTTAACATTTGCGAGTCTTCTGTAACTCTGCTGCTAGCCTTCAGGTTATTTATTACCACCAATAAATCATCTGAAATACATTATATTCGGCTGGATCAGCAGCCCATCCCCTAGGCAGCTCTCAGGTAGGGTATGCTCTGTTGGACCAAATGCCTAAAGCCCCAGCAGCCTTGAGATGGGCTGTAGTCTGCTTGCTGTCTGCTGGACTGGCTGCCTCTTTACCTGGAAGCTCTAAGATGGGCTCAATTCTACTGAACCAGCTGCCCATAGCCTTGCATTCCCAGTATGGAGTTTCCAGAACATCAGGAGTTATTGCAAATACAATTAATCATTAAGGATCCATGTTCTGATCCATCACAATACTGCATGGTGCCAACATCTGTCATCGACTGGCTAGGCAGCAAAGAATAAATCCTTAGCAAGTGGAGAAGTACAGTATCAGGTCAAATGGCAGTTTCATCGCAAACATGCAAAGGACACACACTCATCAACAGGTATTCTTTACAAGACTCAAAGTTTCCAAGTTCTATCAAAAAGAAGTAAGTAGAGACATGAGCAAACAAACAAACACAAAAAAACAACAACACATACACACACTCACAAAAAAACAACTGTGAACCGAATTACATGTCTGCTGTAATTCAGAAGCAGAAACCAAGGACAAATGGGTGAAGACAGAAAGCTTTTAACAGAAATCCAAAAAAGAAAGGAAAATGAGAAAGTGTGGAAATCTAGATGAAAACTGGTATTCTATGGAACAGTGATGGAGTAACAAGAATTTATTCATAGATGTAACAACAAAAGAGTTGGGCCATCATCATATGGTGTTATCCCCTAGAAACCTAGGAAAGTTGTCTAATTTAGCCTATCAGAATTCTTAAAGACAGCCAAAGTGTCACAGTATTCAAGTGCATATTGGCATCTGAATGGTGAACACTGTGGAATTTAAACTAAGTATGTCTCTGGATAGAGCATCGTATAGTTTTTATCAAATGTATCATGGTTTGAATTTGACCTGACAGTAGACAGACATATACAGTACTGCCATGAAGACTGACACCTAATGAAAACAGATTGAATTGCTCTAGAACAAGCAGGGCAGAATCCATGAGTAGAGCCTTGGGTTGATCTTGCCAAACATTTAAAGAAGAATTTAGTAGAAATACTTCTTAAACTCTTCCAAAACCAAGGAGTAATGCTTTCTTCCTGTCTCTTAGCCACCATTATAAAGCCAAAGATATCACGAGAAATAAACACTAGAGAATGGTAGCCAATTACAGAAAAATACCACCAAGCAAATCCAGTGGCATGCTAAGAGCATACCTTGTAATCAGGTAAGATTCATGCCAGGACTGCAACTGGATGTTCCAAACAAAATTAATATAACACATTAATAATGGCATTAATTATATTGCAAAGACAGGAGAAAAATAAATATGATAAACTCAATGAGTATAGCAAAAAGCAATCGACAAAATGCAGAATAAGTTAATATTGAAAAGTATTCAATAAGGCAAAAACAAAAGGAAACATCTTCAGCATGCTGAGGGTTATTTTATATGTGTAGACCTGACACTAGAAAACCTTGAATTCACTGATAGAAGCCCCACATTCTTCTTGATCAAGATCAAGACAAGACTACAGGCCTTCATCATTTCAATTAACCTTCTACTGAAGTTCTAGATGAACCAATTAGGCAGGCACAAAGTGAATGTTACTCAACAACAATGGAAGAAGCAAAATATATTTCCTTGTGGCATGTTCCATATGTAGAAAATATAGTAATGTCTACACAGAGATTAGAGCTGAGAAAAAAATCCCCACAATGTTGGTGGATACAATGTTAACTAACTAAAATCATAACCATAATCCACACACTCACAGATGCCTGCATAATTCAGTTACATTTCACATAACTGCAATCATTCATACATGTATACACTTGTACATATATGTATGGAAGACACACTCAGTTACTCTAGGGTCTCCTTATTCCCATTTCCTGCACTACTTTTTCAAATAGAATTTACCAGTGTGTGGTAATATTTTCTTCTTAAAACTCACCCCAGGCTATACCTTCACATATAGCACTGTAAGTACAAAGATATTTCTTTGTTAAGCGCCAAACTTCCAGCATTTCTCAAACATTGCAAAGCTCAGAAAAACAAAACCCTAGGTAAACCAATGTCCTACCTGGACCCTATTCCATAATATGCTGTCTCACTCTAGCCAAGGTGTCAATGCCCCCAGGTCACTGAGAAATATTTCTCTACTCAGTTCAGATGGGTATATAGGTTGGTCACTATGTAAAATTCAGGTTAAGGGAACCTCCAATGTCATTGAATTAATTTCTCTGCTCCAGCAAATATCTCGTAACAGGAGCAGGCTCCATAGAGACAAGATTCTGAAGAAGCTGTGATGCTTTGTAAGGCAAAGTTAGGGATGTGATTTAGGCCTTTCTAGTAGGAAGTCCTGGCTTCCTGTGGTTTCATCCAGTGCCTGTTGCTCTTCTGGACTTGTACAGAATCAGAAACAGGACATTGAAGCCAACACTAAATGCCTGGAGACAAAAACATCCCTTATCAGGGCTCTTAAAAGACAGCACAGATAGTCAGAGGGACTGCCAAAGCTCAAATCCTGCCTATCTGAAATGGCATGCCATGACAGAAACCCACCTGCAAAGCTAGGGGGGCAGCATCTGCACTTAATTTACCCAGTAAGCAGCAATTTAAGTAAACTGCATTGAAAATGTTTCCTTAATTAATCTATACATATATCCAAATCAAATGTTAATTAGCTTTGACTTACTATTACAAACACCTAAGATAGTCAGGTTATGTCGACAGCAAATTCGTTTTGTATCACAGATTAGACTTTGCATCTACAGTTAGGCAGATCTATTGTATCTATCTGTCTGTCTATCTACATATCTGTGTATCTATTAATCTATTCATTTGTCCATATTGCTGTGATTGATTGAACCTAAGGCCTTGTGCATGCTAGGCATGAACGCTCCACAACTGCAAATGCATTTCTTTAAGAAAGAGCTCAAAGAAGGGAAAAATGATTCCCGTTCTGTCAGGGAAATGAAAGAAGGGATCCTTTCTTGTTTCCAGCATCCTTCAGGGACCTGAATGCCTCCCATTGACCCTGCCTCTTAAAGGTCCCACAACCTTCCAGTGTCACACTGGAGAATGGATCGAAAACACATAAGCCTTTGGGTACTACACCATATCCAAGCAACAACATAAAACTTTGAATAAACTAATTCAATTACATTATCTTTCAACATGATCATCCATTATAGTTTTGATTCCCACCCACTGTCTAGTATTTCCCAGTATCACAATGCTTCAATCATTCATACACACACACACATACACACACATACCACAACACACACACACACAACACAACACAACACACAAACATACACACACACACACACACACACACACAAATATAAGTAGACAGGATTTGGAGCTGAGTGTTTTTCTCACAGCCTCACTTCAATGCTTCAGAGTTTGTTTTGCATTCACAAATGTGGAAATCTTTAGCCAGCATAGCAGTAACTTGGCTTTTGTGCTATTACCCCAGTTGTGATAGGTTGGGGGTTGGGGTATTCTCCCAGTGGACATTTCATGAAGTGTTGCTTGTAATGGCAACAGATATGTTCAGATCACAGCCATTTAATCTCCTTGACCGCATACACGTACTTAAGGGAACAAAGGGAATTGTTGAAGTTAAATGAATAGTAAATAAATTAAATAAATATAAATAAATGAATCTATTTTTAAAATCTCTATGATATTTCATTGTAAAGATCAAGGAGTATAAAGAAACTGGGCCATCCCAGCTAAAATCAGCAGTAATTCCTCAGGGGGTGTAAAACTCATCAGCTTCATCTAAGGTCTAGGACAGAAGAGGAGTACATGAAACCCCTCAGGAAGCCAGAACATCCTCCTAGAAAGGCCTAAGCCACATCCCTAACATTGCAGTACAAAGCATCATAGCTTAACTTCTCCCAATGGAGCCTTTCCCATTACTAGCTCCTACAAGAGCAGAGAGATGGATTCAATAACTAATGTTGAATGTTCTCTTAGTGTAGCATGTAGCACTAGAATAATTTCTGATATTTAGCAAAACAAAATACATTGGAAAACTTTTAGATTATATGAAAGTCATGCAATATGTTAAAAATAACATGCTTGGTATGAAAAATAAACTAAATAATTTTATTATATTTTAAAATTAACATTTCAAGTTAACTGAAACTTCCATCCACCTTTCCGTAATATGGAGGTATATGATGCCTTACTCACCACCACCCTATCAAAGGTCATAAGCAATAAAAAGGAGAATCATCACTGATCAATGAATTAGCAGTCCATACATGAAAATAGACACTGCGGAATGTTAATGAAAATGGACACTATACAGTGTCCTCAGTAAGAAACAATACCTATGCTGCTGTTGGAGGCAGGGGCCAGATTAAAACCAGTTTTCAATCTTTCCAATAAAGTTTGGCCATAATCAAATAAATTTTAATGAACCTATCTTGAAAACACAGGTGAAAACCTCAAGATACAGCTCTTACAAAAATTACCCCCCATGTTAATAGGAGATCTGATTAATCGGGTACAAGGGGTAGATCTATTACTTATCTGTAAAATGATTAATTAGCTTTAGAAGCAAATGGGCCTTGAAATTGTTTAATGAAAGCACACTTACAAGCAAGCTTCCAAGCACAGATGGGCCATCTCTCCAACAGCCCTGACCCATCAGCTTAGCAACCTAGGCTCCCAGAGTAACAAGATCCTGATCATTCAAACCAGCCTCAAAGGGACTCTCTCCTAGTCTGCATAATCCTCTCCTTGAAAACAGCACCTGCTGAGGAAATAAGTTTGAAATAGTTCCTATAAATGTCAGCCAAACAAGCAAACAAAAAGCAAAAACAAACAGAACAAACAAACAAAAAAATCCCACCAACCACTTCTATGAATTGCTGAGATTAAAGGCCTTTCAAATATAAAAGTTACAGAGCCTGGAAGAGGCTCCAAGTGCTATGAGATCAAACAGACAATTTAGAAACACCAACACTGAGGCAAGAAAGAATTACAATTTCTGACACATTTCTCAGGAATCCAAGGACACAGCTCTCTAAAGTGGATATTGCTTCTCACCAGGCTTGGATTTCTACAAGGGGTGGCATCAGTGGCCATTTATCCAGTAAATAAAAGCTCACTTTGTCTAACTCAGATTCCTTGTTTACAATGAATTCAAATCTGTTAGCAAGCTACAGGTCCCTGACTTACACTTTGTACTTTGTTTCACATTGTTTACATTTCAATGTTACAGTGGTGCACAAGCAGAGCCCTAGAAGCATCCAGTAGGATGCTTGTTTGAACATTAATCTTTTCCCTAACTAGTGATACATGGCCCAATAGTGTCTCCAGATGTTGGATAGTGCCTGTGAGCTGAGGCTCCTTGTCAGCTATGCCAACTCCAGGATAACCGAGCAACACTCTGTGAGCTGGGTTGCTAAACTATGACTTTCGGAGGGGTTACATGTATTAAGTACATTTTCAAATTATAGTATTTCTGATATAAAATGTTTGTCAGGACAAAATAACACTGGCATTCAAGGAGCATCTGCAGTTGGCTCCCATGATACAAAATTGACCATTGAGTACAAACCATTGAGTACAAACCATTTCTTGGGCAAACCACTTTCTTCTCTGTCTCTTACAGTACCTCAGTCTATGGCGTCCCAACTCATAATGCCTTGGTGCCCTGTTTTCTCACTGTTTTTTTTTTTTGTTGTTGTTCTTCCTCATCACAAAAGTTACTTTTGTTCAAAACCAAGGCAAACTCTACTGTATGATAGCCTTAACTCAAGCAGGAGGAGGACTCAACAGATTGATTTGTGACAACTATAGGCACATCCTGCCAAGTGCAATGAAAACACAGACATTAAGAATTTCCTCCTGTGTAGACAGTGAGAAATATTCTTTGGGAATGAAGACAATGAATACAGCCAAAGGTTTATGAAAGACTGACAGCTGTGGAGTTCCAGGACAAGATGGCTAATCCATAGAGGTGCAGCACAGAACAGCATTTGATTTTGGACTTAGCAAACTTGCAGTGGGCTCTGTTTGGATAGGTTTCTGGGTAGAGGAGAGAATGTAAGCTGCATGGTTGAGTCAAGATGGTCTAGGTACAAAAAGCTGTATTGGTGTTGGGTCTCAGAGTCCTGTGGATGGGAATGGGCTAGAAATCATGTCTCCCCACTGCACCTTTAGCTCTGACCCAAAACTAGGGGTCTGTCTCCTCTGTACACCACTGCTAGGCATATGGATGGACAGGTTGTTGGTACACACTGCTCTGGATGCAATAAATTGGAATGGTCTGAAATACAAAACTCTCAAGTTGCCAATAGGATCCTGGGGTGATTTGAGTGAGAATGGCCCCCATAGGTTCATAAGTTTGAGTGCTTGGTCACAGCTGATGGAACGGTTTAGAAAGGCTTAGGAGGTGTGGTTCTGTTGGAAGAACCGTGTCACTAAGGGCTTTGAGTTTTCAAAGCCCTCCTGTCATTCCCACAGCTCTCTACCTAATACCTGCAGATCATGATCTGAGTTCTCAGCTCTTCTTGCTTCCATGCCTTCTCTTTGACATAACACATTTTAACCCTCTAGAACCACACACCCAGTTATAGTGCTTTCTTTTATAAGTTGCCTTAGTCATGGTGTTTTATCATAGCAATATAAAAGTAGTTAATATGGATCTGCAAGTGGGAAATAAAACTTACTTCATTTCCTGTACAATACTGTTAGAATAAGCATAAAATACCTTCACACTACAGGGTATATTCAGAATAAAAATTAATTTCATGTCTGGACTTGGAACTCATAATGAAGATAGTTCATTTTTGATGAACAGAAATATTCTAAAATCCAAAGTCACCCAAGTCCCAAAACACTTCTTTTTCTAAGCAATTTGATGATGAGGCACAGAAAATGCTCTCTACTTATCTGTTCATCATAGGGGAAAATGTGTTTAATAAAACTAAGCATAATGCATGTGTGACGGGTGTATTTGGATTTACTCCTCCTTTTGGACCTGTAAAGCACCACTCTCCACGTAGCTGGGAAAGCAGAACTGCAGATGGAGTATTCAGCTTTGAGGGGACATCTGAGAAAAATCTATTTGCAGACCTTGACATCCTTATGAGTGTATACTTGCTGGTCTCTGCATCTACCTTTAAGCACTTGAAAGTAAGGAACATTTCTCAAAAGGCTGTCAATGACCCCAGTTTCCAATAATCACAACATGGCCATCCATGTTCAGATGGCTGTTCCTATGATTTGTAGGTTCCCTTATGACAGAGGAAAGAGGCCTCAGCCTCCTAACAGTGAGGATGGTTTGTTTGCCTGAAATTACAGTCTTACTAATAAAACCTCTTTTATGTTTTTCTTAGCTAGTTTATACTGCACCGACAGGTTAAGATTAAGTTACCATCAGACATACGAAGCTCAGGCTACTTTACTCTTTTCCTGCTTCTATATAAAACTGAAAATGTTATAAAATCTGAATTCCACCTCTCTTGCACTTGCCCCTAAGATATGCTGATGCAGGGATCTCAGAGGATTTATGAAACACAGAAACAGAAACAGAACATAGCTAAATGACAAGGCAGTGCTCTCTCCAGGGGCTTACCCATCCCCTCACCGCTGGTGCTTCCTGTCCTTCCCTCAGCCCAGGTTCACTGCAGCGCTTTTGGTAGGGAACTTTGAAAAGGCATCTTATGGTTTTTCATTTTGTTTTGTTCAGTCAGTCATCAAAACCACACACTATAACTAACCTCTGCATACAATAAGCACTCTATAAATAAATAGCTTCACAGTTCAGTATTTTTAGAATGACTAAAAGTATTGATTGGGAAATGCATGACCCCATCATATACAAAATACATAACTTTTTTTTTCTTTTCTTTTTTTCGGAGCTGGGGACTGAACCCAGGGCCTTGCGCTTGCTAGGCAAGCACTCTACCACTGAGCTAAATCCCCAACCCAATACATAACTTTATATTAAACATTTTTAATTAAAATTTGCCACAAAAAGGAACCCTTAAAACTTGTGCAAATATCTTTATAGAATATAAAAGTCTGCTAGGCCTATGCAGAATAGTCAAGGTTAGGTCTATGCTCAGGAGTGCAGTGGCTGGGACACATGATCCTTGTACTTTCAAGATTTTGAAAAAATTTCAGATTCCCAAAGCTCTGCCTGTTGCCCTTTCACAGGCAGTGATTAATGTCCCTCTCCCCACATTCTCCCTAGAATCTGGAGTCTTCTGTTTTCCTACATGTAAGGTTTCTCTGTGTCTATGTGTTGTATATAAGCTAAATACATTCCTTCTTTATCCTGTCAAAAGACATAAAATTTTATGCCCACAACTCGATGACCATTGATCAGGCTGGATGGTGCATCACCTAGAACAAACTTCTTCAGTTGTGGTATGGGTGAGCAGCTTTAAATAAATTCTCAACTAATATAAAGAGCCTGTCCATCATGATTCTCCATAAAAAGACTGTGATCTGAAATTGTGTATGTAAACTTTCATTTTATTATTTTTGAAGTTTAATTCTGAATGCTGATGCTCATGTATTATTCAATAAACATGAAAGGCTGTGCATGCCTGGAGCCTGGTTCTCATTTCTACAATGTCACATCCTCTCAATGAAATCAATATGGCAACTTCAACTTTGTGAATTCAACAGGTTTTTAAGTCAGAGGACAAACGTGTCATTGTGAAGAGGCTCTTCTATCACTGGAAGAAGGACCTATGTAAGGGTCAACCAACCAAACTAAAACTCAGGGAAATATCAAAATCAGAAAGTCAGATGGAGCTGCCCTTGAGGACAATTAGGTATGACATTTGTAATGTAATCGGACAGTCTTCCAGGTCTACCTACTAAACCTTTCCAGAATTTGTTCAGTTAAAACACTTTAATGTGGGCACCTACTCATACTAACGACTCACATCCCTAAGAGAATTCTTGCTGAGGATTAAAACACAGTCCAGCAATATGCACCCTTAACATCCCCTGTAGGACACACCATACTAGCAAACTCATGTGAAAAATCAGGTGTGTTCATGAAGCAAATCCATGACCATTTGAAAGAAGTTTCCTCCTCAGTGAGCAGGAAGTAATGCCAGGCTTCTGTTCCAAAGTGGTGGATGCTCTCTGGGGTGGAGAAGCTCAGGCCTGCCCTGTCCCTCTACCCCTCTACCTTGCTTTCCTTGACACAGATGTCAATAGATATGTTCTTGGTCATTGAACATACTTTACCATGTTATCTAGAATCAATAAATAAGTTACTATTGATTTAAGACCATATTGGTTTTGTTATGTAAGGTACTAAGGATCAAATTCAAAGTCTCCTACATGCCAAGAATGCTCTCTATAATTAAGAAACACCCTCAGCCCCCAGTGAATGTTCAATGAAATTGCAATAATTAAGGAAATCATCAGTGTTCTCAGAATTTGTAATTCACCTGCTTTGGAACCTGATAAAACAGGAAAAGCTGTCAATCACAGCATTAGAATTCACACCCTGGTTGAATCAGTGTATCTCTTTCATCCTCATAGACTGGCTCTTGGTTTTCTAGTTTACAAACAAGTGGTGGGAGACTGAAGCTGTATCTGTTAATGTTTACTGCAACCAACAGTTATTAGGATTAAATATTGAATGCTTATCACTGTTTATCTTGGAGGAAACCGTTTTTTTTTTTTTTGGCTATTATCTCTCCTATGGTGTTGGAAGGAACTGCAACCCATAAGCCCCTCCACCAGTGGACTTCTCACACACTATGGTCCCATATTTGTCTGCCCCACATGATCTCTCAGGCACTTCCAGGAGGCTGAAGAAAGTTCTGAGAAAGTCCATGACATCACAGGACCTTTATCTTCCAAGTTTGCCAAGGATAAGCATTAACTCTTTCTTTAGCTACTTGTGATATTTTTTAAACTTCAAAAATTCCATTGTTTTGAGTGAACAGAGAAAATGAGGACCATACACACAATGAAATATTATTCTGTATACAAGGAATGGAATACCATCATTTAGGTCAAAATGGGTACTACTAGACAATTTTATAGGAAGTCAGACATGGAGAGGCAAATATTGAATGACCACAGAGCCAACTTGATTCTCAAGAGGCAGAATGGAATAGATACCAACAAAGGCTGAGGAGAGGGGAAGAAATAGAGGGAGATTGTGTTATGGGTACCAAAATAGTGACAGATGGCTAGAATGAGTAGTAGTGTAGCACAGTATGGGAAGTGTGTGTGTGTGTGTGTGTGTGTGTGTGTGTGTGTGTGAATATATGGGCACGTGTATTTATGTGTATGTTGGGGACACTTATGCACTTAACTATTTATGCTTGTGGAAGCCAGAGGTCCACCAGGAGTGCCATTCCTCAAGATACTAACACTTTGTTCAGTAGATAGTTTTACTCACTTTTATTTTTTAATTTATGTATGTGTGTGTGTGTGTGTGTGTGTGTGTGTGTGTGTGTGTGTGTGTGCCTTCATGAGTTTATGTGCACCACATACAGGCAGAAATTCATGCAGGACAGAGTTGCTGGTGATTGTGAGCTGACTGACTGGAATCTGAATGCCCTGAAAGAGCAGTAAGTGCTACTAACTACTGAGCCATTTTTCCAGCCTTGTTTGTTTGTTTGTTTGGTTGGTTGTTTGGTTGGTTTTGACACTAAGTTTCTCATTGACCTAGAACTCACCAATTAGGTTATGCTGGCTAGCCAGGGATTCTCTTACTGCAGCCTTCCCCAATGGATATTCTACGTCCAAGCAACCACTCTCAGCATCTTTTGTTTTTTAATGTCTATAACAGGATCAATATGAGAAATACCTCATCTTTCCACAGCAAGCACTATAGCACCTGAACTCTCCACAGCTCCCTCTGGGGGACCCATTTCTTACCTCTAGGCCTTTGAGGATTCTGTCTTAACACTGTTTATCAAAGAAAGGCCCTTCCTTTGACCTCCAGAGGGGTCCCCAGCTGAGAGGTAAAACCAGGGTCACATATGGAGCCCAGGCAAGCATATGCCTAATCAGAATATGGCTTTTCTCACTTTTACCCAGGTTCCTTATGATACTCTGGAAGCTGGCAGGGCTTCAGGGCATAGAGGACAGAGAGTGTTCATTTTCCTGCTGGCTGCCTCTTCCTCACAAAGGTCAGCACAGGAAGCAATCAATTAAGCCATATGTGGCTCTTACAAATTAGTCCCCATTTGTCTTGGCATTTCTAAAGATAATGCATCCCAGAATAGAACATAACAGAAAGAGGAAGGGAGGGAGAGAGGGAGTGAGGGAGGGGAAGAGAGAGAGAGAGAGAGAGAGAGAGAGAGAGAGAGAGAGAGAGAGAGAGAGAGAGAAAGTTGATCTGCAAAATGAACTGTGCAGGAAAGGTCCTAAGAAGTCTGTATGATTCCCTAAATCCCTTGACGCTTGGGCATATTTAGTCCTATTTGTCATCAGAAGAAAGCCTCAGGACATGGACACTGGGACAGCTAGAGTCACTCATCACCTCTACACATCTCAAAAACAGCTGCCAAACAGTGATTGACCAGTGATGCCAAAAGTAGAGGAGCTTGCAGGATTTGGGTCCCTGAAATGTGGCTTGGTAACCACCTGGTCTCTATTTGCAGGTCTGCCCAATACTGGGACCCAATGGCAGATGTGTTCTGGGACACTGGAAAGGAAAGCAACCTAGGCAGCTGTGAGACTTCAGCCAAACTGCAAACCCAGAGCAAAGGCTGAGAGGTTCCTAGAGGTCTGGGCAGGTCACTGCAATGCTCTGAGAGCAAAGACCTATGCTCAAGTGAGAAACTTACATTACTACCAAATGTGCAAGCACACACACACACACACACACACACACACACACACACACACACACACACACACGCTCTGTGAGCTACTAAAGGTAATAACTTTCCTCTCTCAGAGTTCTGGAAAAGAAAAGTCTTTAAGTAAGATGTCAGCACTGTCACCAGGACAGAGACTTTCCTTTCCTCTCCTAGCTTCTGGTAGCTCCTGATACCCCTTGACATGTGGCCACATCAATCCAAGCCGTAACTATATCTTTCCCTGTTCTGCTGACTTCAAATATCCATCTTTCTTTATGTTTGCCATTATAGGGGTTGGGGCTCAGAGGATACCCGGGGGAACCTCAAAATGGCATCTCAGCCCCATTTTCAAAAAACTTTTCATAAGCACATCAGCACTCCAAGCTTCCAGGGGTCTGTGGCTCTGGGGAGATAGCTTCTCAGAGCACTGTGTGGGAAGGTCTATAAGGTCTTCTGTTCTGACACCCTGTGAGTGGATGCATGCAAATCCATGGGTGTTCTCATGGCAACCAGGAAGAGAAAAGCTGCAGGAGGGGCAAAGAGCTAAAGTCCAACAGACTGGAGACTGCAAAGTGTTCCTCACAGACAGAAATAACCACAGCACACAGGATAAGACCACATGGCAACTGCATGCTGGGCAAAACCCCCAGAGCATTTCTGCTCTGTGACCTCACTTTCTTCCTGGAGGCTGAACAGATGGGAAGACAGGCACATGCACATCTGGGCCGAGCTCTCAGTGTCAAGACCTTCGTAGTGTGGTGAGTCTCTGGCACCTGCTACCCTCCACTAAGTACTTGTTCTTCAAGCACAAATGTCCTCTCTCACAGAATGCCAACCTGCCCCTGCACAGAAAATCTAGCTTTCTCATAGGTAGAGCTAGGAAGGTGCTGCTAAACACAGGAAAGCCTTTCTGTTAAGTAACCTTCACATAATCGGAAACACAATTAATAGGCTCATAACTACAAACAAATGAAGAGCAATGGACATAACACAAGCAAAGATCTTTTTTGTTACATTTATTTATTTCATATGTATATATGCATCTTGGTTAGGGTTTTACTGTTGTGAACAGATACCATGATCAAGACAACTCTTATAAGGACTACATTTAATTGAGCCTGACTTCAGAGGTTCAGTCCATTATCATCAAAGTGGGAGTATGGCAGCATCTAGACAGAAATAGTGCAGGAGGAGCAGAGAGTTCTACATCTCCATCTGAGGGCTGCTTATAAGACTGATTTCCAGGCAGCTAGGACTAGGGTATTAAAGCCCACAGTGACATACCTAGTCCAACAGGGCCACACCTCCTAATAGTGCCACTCCCTGGGCCTACCATATACAAATCATCATATTCCACTCTCTGGCTCCCATAGGCATATCCAAACATATGAGTCTAGAAGGTCCATACCTAAACATAGCATAATAAAAAGTACATTTAATCCAACATGCAAACTCCCCATAGTCTATAGCAGTTTCAACAGTATTAGAAGTCCAAATTCAAAGTCTCTTCTGAGATTCATCCAATCATTTAACTGCAATTCCCAAGCAAGACAGGAAACCAGCTGGGAAACTTTAAACTCTGTATCTCTATGGCTAATGTTAAAGCAGTCTTCAATCTCCAGCTCCTTTTTCATCTTTGTTGACTCTAACAAACTTCTTTCTCTTAGACTGGTTCCACTCCCTGTTAGCTGATTTCCTCAGCAGATAACCCATGGATCTGGCATTTCAAACATCTTGGGGTTTCCAAGGCAACTTCAAGGTTACAGCTTCTTGTTTCAAGGTCTGGGATCCATACATGATCTTCTGGGCTCCTCCAAAGGGCTGGTGGTGTCACTTCTCCAGATGAACCCTCTGTAGCTCTCTAAGATCAGGTAGAACCACTTCACTGGGTGATCATCCCATGGTACTGGCATCTCCAATCCTCTGGGGTCTGATGCTGCAACTAGGCATCACCAATTGTCCCTCATAGACTCTCTTCATAATGCCAAAGCCCCAGATCCTTTGCATGACCCCTTTCGTCCTAGGTCATCAACTGTAACTGAGGCTGCACCTTCACCATGGCCTTCCATGGCCTCTCACAGTGCCAAGACTCAGCTGCTCTTCATGACCCACTCATTCATGCCTTCAAAACCAGTACCACCTGGGTGACTCTTACACTGAGAGGCCAAATCTTTTAAGTTCAGACTCCATTGTAGAGAACCTGAGCTATGTTTGAATTCAGGTAAACTGATAGACTGGTACCTAGCATTAGTTTCCAAGTTGCTCCCCAATAAAAACTGAGCCTAGTTCCAGTCTCTAGGCTAATACCCAACAAGACCAGCATCTCCAAGTTACACCCTCAACAAGACCAGCATCTCCAGGTTATTCCTCCAACAAACCTGTACCCCCAGATTACAACTCCACTCCCTGCCTAACAACCACCAATGCAGAGGGGAGCAGAAATTGAGTTTATGTTATGACTCCCAGCACCAGTCAATTATGTTAAAGGCCACAGTAGCTTTTGAATTACATGCTTGCATACTTATCCCTCCTGCTTGCTATTTACTATAAAGCTTTGCCTTGATAGACATTCAGGGCTCTCCACCACCAGGACCAAAACCATCTTGGGTGAAGGCAGCGGTTCATTGGAGGGGCCCAAGCTACCTCCAACAGAATAAAGACCCTGCTGGGAGTTGCATCAGATTGGCTCCTGTCTGTTTTTTGGTGATCACTAATATTTCCGTGGCACTATAACACATGACCAAATAAAGCTGCAGCAGTAGGTATAACCTTAGCTATCTCTGGAACACAGTTTCTTTGTGCTCTCAGAAAACACTTCCCAAAAGACTTCAACTCAGTGACACTGGTCTCTTCTTAATCACATCTAATTTCTTAGCTACAGCTAACCAGCATCAATTGTCCCAGTAGTCTCCTCTCCCTTTGACTGTAAAGCCAGAGCCACGTGGCCAAAGCTGCCATATTATCCTGCTTTCAGGAGCTAGAACATGTCCCCTTGTTCTATTACATAATCCCTAGCTTCCTCTTTTCCATCTCCTTCACTGCCTAAGTTTGGCTATCCTGATCTTGCTTTGTAGATTGACCTTCAACTCAGAAATCTGCATGTCTGTCTCCTGAAGTAAAAGGTGTGTGCTACCATGCCTAGATTTAAGATTTTCTTCACCTAGAACTTGTTCTGTCTCAGGCTGGTCTTGCAGTCAGAGATCTGTTTGGCTTTATCTCCCTGGATTAAAGGTATGTACCATCATGCCTGGATCTAAACTTAGCTGGGTAGAATCTTACCCAAAAGTTCCACTACCTTAATGTGTTATCTCCTTGAACACAGGATTCAGCTCCACTTCACTTCCTCATGCTCCCTTTAATACTTGCACCAAACCATATATTTTATATTTTTCCTTTCTCAGTTTGCTACTCATGTTTAAAATGCTCTTCATGAAATTTAACCAGAGGACAATGTCTATGAGGGGCATTTCTGAGACTTCCTTTATCAACGAGATTAATCTCAGTCTCTTCACCTTAGCCTCAGGCAGACTTTTCAGACAAAGGCCACATTCTTCACCAAAATACGACAAAAACAGTCTCTAAGCCACATATTGAAATTCTCCACTGAAACCTCGTGAGCCAGGTCTGCACAATTCAAATCATTTTCAGTAACAAAGTCTTCCATATTCCTACTAGGTAAGTCCATTATGTCTCATCTAAAGCACTCCACTGCTTTCCAAATCCAAAGTCTCCAAATCCACATTCTTCCAAACAAAAGCATTGTCAGGCCTATCACAGCAATACCCCAGTCCCTCATATCAACTTCTGTCTTCATTGTTGTTTTACTGCTATGAACAGATACCATGACCAAGGCAACTCTTATAAAGGACAACATTTAATTGGGGCTGGCTTACAGGTTCAGGTTCAGTTCATTATCATCAAGGTGGAAGCATGGCAGCATCTAGACAAGTATGGTGCAGGAGGAACTGAGAGTTCTACGTCTCCATCTGAAGACTTCTAGAAGACTAACTTCTTGGCAGCTAGGACTAGGATATTAAAGCACACATACACACAGTGATACGTCTAATCCAACAAGACCACATCTCCTAACAGTGCCACTCCCTGGGCCAAGTATATATAAACCATCACAATATGTATATATGGACACTCGTGTATTCACTCTGTAGAAAAACTTGCAAAATCAGTTCTCACTTTCTGTCGTGTAAGTTGTAAGAATCAAACAGGTCATGAGGCTTGGCTGGAAGAACTCTTCTTACCCAAGAATCCATCTCATTGGTCTATATAAAGTTTTTAAGTGAACATCTGAGGCTCACTGCCTGGTTCTAGCAAAAAAGTATTCTTTAATCATCTTTGAATGTAAGATGGGAAGTTTGACTTTGACTACCACCTAAGGGCTACTAAGCAGAGTGAACATTCTTTTTTTTTTTTTATTAACTTGAGTATTTCTTATATACATTTCGAGTGTTATTCCCTTTCCCGGTTTCCGGGCAAACATCCCCCTCCCCCCTCCCCTTCCTTATAGGTGTTCCCCTCCCAACCCTCCCCCCATTGCCGCCCTCCCCCCATAGACTAGTTCACTGGGGGTTCAGTCTTAGCAGGACCCAGGGCTTCCCCTTCCACTGGTGCTCTTACTAGGATATTCATTGCTACCTATGGGGTCAGAGTCCAGGGTCAGTCCATGTATAGTCTTTAGGTAGTGGCTTAGTCCCTGGAAGCTCTGGTTGCTTGACATTTTTGTACTTTTGGGGTCTCGAGCCCCTTCAAGCTCTTCCAGTTCTTTCTCTGATTCCTTCAATAGGGGACCTATTCTCAGTTCAGTGGTTTGCTGCTGGCATTCGCCTCTGTATTTGCTGTATTCTGGCTGTGTCTCTCAGGAGCGATCTACATCCGGCATTCTTAGACCCTCAAGCACAACAGCTTATCTGGGGCCTTAGGAGAATTTCCGTACCTTCCCTAGTTCACATATGACATGAAAAATTCACACAAATGCCACCAGTATGTCACACTGTGTGTGTGTGTGTGTGTGTGTGTGCGTGTGTGCGTGTGTGTGTGTGTCCTGCCATCCTAGATACTGGTCTATCTGAGTCCTGTCGCCCTATCTCTTTGTACAGATGAGATATAAGATCTGTTTGCAACCAGCAGATCGTGTTCTTGATTATGTAATCAAGAAACAGATTTCTTTTGTTTGAGCCAATGCATGTCTTGGGATCTGTGTATTCCAGCAATGAGTAATTCCTAATTAAAAACAGCCATAAAGGTTAGAACTGGTAAAATGAAATGTCATCTGACAGCAGTACTTTGGACTGTTTGTAGTGCCCTGCAGAGGTCTTGGCTAATGTCAGAGTGGCTAGGAGTGAGTTCCCAAGAATAAGAAACATACAGCAGAGATGTACGGAAGTGTACCTCTATCAGGGTCATAGTATTACAAAGTAGGTTGGGTTCACCCAAGAAAGAAATTTCATTTATGAAATGCATAAGAACTAGTGTGTCTCTGTGCAGGTTGGAGTTTTCAGATTATGAAAAGACTTAATATGTGTTAGCACTGGGGACCCTAATCAGGAATGTAAGGGCGGCCCAGCAAATGACAGGCGTAGAGACAAGGCTGTTTTGTCTTGATGGGTTCTTGAAAAATAGGCTATTATATTCCCAACACTGTACTGACTAAGCCCCAGCTTTATGATGGCTGTAACACAGTCCTGATATGATGAGAAAAAACAAGGTTTACCCATGTTCCAAAGCTGGCAAATTGTACAGAAAACTTTGGATGTGTAGGGATCGTAAAGTCTGGGCAGACATATTGGGGTATCAAAATGGCTTTTCCTTAATCGCACAAGTGTGAAAAAGGATCATCATCAATTGAGTGGATAATTTGTCTCAAAATTTCAATGAAATGTACAGCTCTAAGACATATTTTGAGAAGAGAATATATCATACAGTCAGTCAGCATCTGTATCTGATGTACATTTTTATTTAAAATAGCTCTAGTATATGGGACCTTAGCATAACCACAGAGATATGAGCTTACTCTAACCATCAAATCCTGGTGGAGAGAGAAGGCACAGTGGTGTTAAGTGTATTTGTCCTGGCTTTCCACAGTGCTCAACATGGACATGGTCCAGAAGTATGGACATACTTGGCTAGAGAACTATATCAGGGCTGGGAAACAGACTTCCCTAAATGGGTATGCTCAGCGTCACCATATCACTGGATAATTTACTAAAAGACTGAAGTAGAGCAGGGTGGTAAGTGAGTTGAGAACTTCCTAGATTTTCTGTGCAACAGAAGTCAACTGGACAAACAAACGCCAGGAGAGGGTGGGAGTGGCCAGAAGACAGAAGTGTCCTTTCCCGTTGTTTCCTCTCTATATAGCACAGTTCCACAAAACATCCACGGTGACTGGCGATTTTTGGTTCCAGAGAGTCAAAACAAAAAACTAGGGTTAGTGCCATAAACATCGGGTAGACCAGTCATTCTGGAATATCTGCTCTCATGTTTGCCTAGGATACAAGGGAACCCAGATTTTGAAACACAGTGTGTACTGTGAATGAATGATTAGACTCTTCCACATTATCCAGAGGAAGAGTTACAAGGTAGCACTAAGCCAGGCCTCCCCTGCTGCAGAAGGCCAAAACAGAGAGGAGCAGACATGGCCAGTGGTAGGGGCTAGAATGGGATACATATGAACCCAGGTAAGGTAATTAAGTAGTTGTTTTTTTGGAATCTAAGGCTAAATGGAGGCCCCTATCACTGAGACATTTATTTTTGTGACTTCTTCCCAAGATTCTTAATTATTATGTGAAGACATCCTATCAGTTTATTCCGTCTGTGCCTCCCAAGATGCTTCTACAGTTGTACCTTGCTAAAGGACAAACAGGAAAAGCATCTGGATTGCTACTATATGATCATGCACTGTTTAATAAAGTTCAGGATAACAATGCTATAATCCACAATCCCAAAGAAGGTAACAGGGAGGCCCCAAGGGAGGATGCTTGAATCTCACTCAGAAGGGGATATAAAATAGACATTGGAGGTGAATAGATGGAGGGAACTGTATAAGAAAGGGGATGTTGATCAGGTGTTGGGAGATCAGGCTGGTGGGAGTGAAGGGGTGGAGAAGGCTAGAAGAGAAAACAGAAATACAGAAATCAATGGGGGACATCTCTCGGATGAATTGGAGACCTGGGATTGCGGACGCTACCAGGAGTTCATGGAGGTAACCATAGCTGAGATTTCTGGCTGCTGGGGATCTGGAGACTGAAGTGCCCACCTCCTGTAGTGGTGGAACTTCCAGAGGAGGGAGACACCAACCTACCCATAATACACCAAATCTGTCCTGCCTATACGATAGCCATAGATAAAGAAGGAGTAGAGAGTGATAGAATGGCCAAACAATGACCAGCTCAACTTGAAACCTACCAAATGGGAGAGTCAACCCCTAACACTGTTAATGATACTCTGTTGTATTTGCAGACAGGAGCCATAACTGTCATTTGAGAGGTTTCATTCAGCAGCTGAAGGATACAGATTTAGTGATCCACAGCCAAACATTAGGCAGAGCCCAGAAGACTTGTGGAAGAGTCCAGGGAAAGACTGAAGGAATCAGAACAGTCAAGAACACCATAAGAAGACCTACAGAGTCAACTAACCTGGGATCATGGGAGCTAACAGAGACTGAACCACCAACCAAGAAGCATGCAGGGGCTGGGCCTAGGTTCCCTACACAGTTGTAGCAGACATATAGCTTGGTCTTCATTGGGTCCCCTAACAGTGGGGTAAGGGTCTTTTTTGACTCTGTTGCTGGCCTTTGGATCCTGTTCTCCTGCCTTGTTAGCCTCCGTAGGAAAGGATGTGCTTAGTTCTACAGTGACTTGATGTGCCAGGGTGGGCTGGGTGCCCATGGAGAGCTTCCACTTCTCCTCAGAGAAAGGAGGGAGTAATAGGAGGAGTATTTGAAGATGGGACTAAGAGAAGAGGAGCAAGATGACTTCAATCTAGATATAAAGTGAATAAATAAAAAAGAAAAGAAACAAACAGAAAGGGAAATCTAAACGCTTCAAGTACATCATGCCACTTAAAATGCAAAGCTAGCATCAACCTTTATATCACTAGGTAGTAAATCATACAGGGCCACATGCAGTTGTGCACAGTGTAGATCCTGTCTGGATATGTTTTATGATTGAATACCATTAAGCCTAAACTAAAAAGTATCATGAAACTGATAAAATACTCCTAAAACTTCTGAATGGAAAGCATAATTCCAGGTCTAAAGAAACAGAAGAAGATTCATGCAAAGTCACATTCATAAGATTTTGAAAACAGGTTTACTGGGAGTGGACAAGCACTGTCTCCCCAAACCTCAACAGCCTACCCACTTTTCAATTTCCCTAGACTGACAAGGTAACATTATTGTGCTAATTTTTCACCTGCCTCCCTGGCTTTGATAGGGAATAGTGCTTCCAGATACAGAACAGCTATGTTCAGGAGTGTTTCAATAACTGTGTGGTCACCATGGAGAGAAACATTCCATGTGTCTAATGCTAATTCCCCGACACTTAGAGAAAGAGCATTGGAAGTAATGCCTGTCTTAAGACACCGTGGGAGCTCTAAGTCCAAGGAGGAAAGACAGGCAGTGTTAAAGCGGCTATTTCCTTACTCATTCAAGTAAGGGACTAAAAAAAATGCACAGAGACCCCCCCTTTCCTCCTTAGAACAGTGTTTCTGCCCTCAGGAATAAAGACAGTAGTACTTAGCCTGGGGCTGAGTCCTCAAGGGCTTTTCCTCTTCTATTTTATCAAGTCCAGTGATGTCATCCTTGTTTGGGTCTTATTTGGTCAGTTGTGGTTGTGATACTTTATGGGTGCAGCTTCTGCCATTACTAAAAGAATCGATCTCATGGCACACTCCCTTCACTTTCTATCCAACAATTCCCCAGTGTTCCCCAAGCCTTAGATGCAGATAAGTAAGGAATCCTGGAAGTAGGAGATATAGTCTTCCCTCATGAAAAGACCACACCAACGTGTTACCCAGTACCAAATGCTCAGTCCTGAAAATGTTTATAAAGATAACTGTATACAGACTGGAGCATGTTATCGTTAGGAATACAAATGCATATATGCACACAATAGCAATTAAAGAAAAAGAGGCCCTGAATTTGAAAGAGAACAAGGAAGGATACTTGGGAAGGCTTGAAGGGAGGAAAGGGAACAAAGAAATGTTGTAATTACAATATTAATTTTAAGAAAAGAAATAAATACCAGCAGATGTAGGGAATCCTTCATCTTGATGAACCAGATTCTGTTGGGAAAGAATCCCAGAATGAAAAGAGCTAAATCCACCCTAGCATAATTTCTGCCTGTGCCAAGAGGTCCTTGCTTCCTCCTGTCCCAGAAAAATACCTCACCTTTGAAAAAGATCCCAGTGGAGTGCAGACTGCCCTCCCCATGGCACCACTGATAGGAAAGACAATTGTGGTACTAAATTTGCCACAGGATCTCTGATACGATATGTTTGGTCTGTCTGACTACTATTGAAAAGAAGGGTTTCTCAAGCTTCTCTGGGACTCAGGACACCCAAGACCACATTCAAGACATGTATTACTATCAGGAGTGGTGAGGTAGTCCTGTATCCTGCAAACCATGCTCCTCAGAATCACTGTAACCTTGTGAATTGACCTTTATGGCCTTTGTTGGCTTGGTCTGCTTGGGAGAGATAGGAAAGCAGAAGAAGCTCATGGCACAGTATTACCACCATTAAGACCAAGAAACAGAATGCACAGGTACACACATACATGCTCTTAAACATATGTGCATGTGGGTATCATTTGCACATGAATGGATAAGGATTCATAGGCACAGGCATGTACATTTTCACATCAAAAGGAGACAGAACTTATGCTTTTTCTGCTCTAATCTTGTTCTGAAAAATGTAAACTGCATATGCATACATAAATATCTCTTTATATGTGCATGTGCACATCTATATGTATAAAAATGCACATTCTTCTTTTCTCTCTTCATGTTAACCTTGTCCCTAAAATATTCACTGATGGAGGCTGTCTTTAATTCTGCTTTATAAACTGAGAAGCAAAGCCTGTTTGGGGAGGCAAGCATCTCCTAGATCACAGGCCTCCTTAACACTAACCTCATGCCTCAGTTATCTCTTGGACCTTTGTGCAGTGGCTCACCAAGCCCCATCAGTGCTATCTCTTGTTTTAGAATATGTCTGCAGCATGAATTTTGTATCTTCATATATCCACCTTATGGAAACATTCTATATATGAAAGAAACTGTTTCTCTCCTTTAAGAATGTGAATTTCCTAGTTTTTAAAAATAGAAATACAACTTAATTTCAGAATTGAGGTTCAATGAAGGTGATAAACATGAGAACAGTTACATGTAAGGAGCTGCCACACCTTTGTGGTCTTACTCAGCTTTTGGAGGCTGGTGACAATCTCCCTGAGTAAACTCATAAAAGGGCATCATCAACCTGTGACTTGACATGTTTCCAGCCTGCTCTGCTGTATGTATGGGTGTCATAGTGCATTGTAAGTCTGCCAGGATGACTACCACCAATGACTGTTGATGGTCTCACTTCAGTTTAACATGTTTCTTTCATATTCCTGACAGTCTGTATGCTTGTTCACTCTTTGAGTTGTCCTTCAGACCAATTTTATTTTCTTACTGGTTCCCTCAAAAGCTAATTTAGCTTAATAATGTCTTCTGCACATGTGCCCTGACAATAAAATGGTTTTGCTCATATTTCATAATGCCATCTGACTGAATACAAGAAAAAGGAGTGCTTATATGTCCCATGTGGCCACAATCACTGGGGATGATAAAAATCTAACTTGACAGGTCATAATGCCTATGCTCCAGAACAGCCCCTGTGCGATGCCACCTGCACTTGGACCATTAAGTAGTGCAGCCTTGGATCAGCTTTCCTTGTCTTTATACAACACTAAAACACATTAAGAGGTCAAGATGTCATTCAATACATCATAAAATACTTCATTTTACAGAGAAAGTGATAATAGTGGAAACTAGATACTTCTCTGCTTTAGTTTAAATGTGTTCCTTAAATATTCATGAGCTGATCTATATACTGATGGCATTTGGAGGTAAAGTGTGGGGCACATGATCAGGGTAAGAAGAAGTCATGAAGGCAGAGCCTCCATGATGGCATTAGCGTCCTCATGGAAGAAGAGGATTCCAATTCCTTTGTCCTCATGTGATAGGCACTCTCATGTCCTTCAAGAATACTCTTTCTGTATGCTTCTATCATGTTCTTAGACTCCCCAGTCTCCAAAACAATGAAGTGAATGGATCTCTGTTCTTTACAAATCACCTAGTCAGAGGCACACCATTGTATCAGTAGAGGGTGGATTGGCCAGACACGTTTCCCTCACTTGGAGACTGACACTGTATATCTAATCTTCTCCCCCCAAACCCCTCTGATCTAGATGGTACTGGTCCACCTTGTATCCAGAATACTAAATCGTTAGTAAACCTCATAAGTGCTGTATTCAGATAGTAATACGCTCCTCGGACCAGAAAGGCAGAGTTGCAGTCGGGGATTTGGTTGGGGTGGTGATGCATGCTGATCTAGTCATGCAAACAAAACTCTAGGTGACATTTATTCATCTGTTGGTTGATACATGCAACATGTGAACACTATTTTTTTTCTTTTGGTGATCAGAAAGGATATTCATCAAATACATCCTTACTCTCTCACAGTCAGACTGGGTTGAAGAAATTTGCATCTATTGCTTCTTTAGATTCTGTTTGTCTCAATGACCTATGACATGATGCAAGTACATTTGTCCACACAGCATGAGTGTAGCTGAGCCCAAGATTTCCATTCATGATATAGAGGAGAGAACCTGAGGCGGCATGTGTGTTATGGAATTACTTTACTATCTAGTTGCATCCCCAGTCCTGCAAAATTTTAAAAAGATACACATTTATATTTCCCTACAACTTGAAGAATTTAAAAGGATATAATCAAGAAAAACATAACAAAAAAATCACACAGGTGAAAACACTGCATTTTCATAAGGCAGAGCAGACAGGGCTACAGAAAAAAAAATGTCTGTGTGTTTGAGTCCCAATTCACATGGAGCCCATTCTTCATCACATCTGTCCAGTGTAGTTACAGTGGCAGTTCCTCCAGCACAGAAACACCCACTCCGAGATACGAAGGTCATCCCCTGTGACAGACCCCTGAGTCATTTATGGGAATTTCTTCAAGGGCCCTGAAGGGCCGTTTTAAAGGCATCTGTTTTGACAGGTCAATCTTTTCCTTATTTTTAGGAACATTTAAGTTGTGTCATGAAACATGCATGAGCAGCCCATCATAAATGGTACTAATAGTTCCAAACATCAGTAGATGCTTGATCGACTGTGTATGGGCCAACTGTTCTTCCAGATCAGTTAGCAACATCACCTGAGACTCATTCAGCCTCCAAAAGCTGGAGATAGAAGGTCATACTGGCTGGTGAATACTAAGAAAAGGAGAAAATAGCTGAGATGATGCCTTGATTCCATAGATACACAGTTAGCAGTAAGCAAGGTTTATACAAATATAACTGCTCTCTTAAGAACAGGTAGCTCTAGAATGGATTAGGAACAAAAAGAATATAAATAATTCAGAGATGTTTCCCAGAAGCCCAGTTTTTAATCCTACCAAACAAGGCAACACCATTTCAGTTCATTTATTCTATCATTGAACATTACTGTAGAGGTATGAGGGATCAATAGCCACCATTTCCTAGGAGTAGGAACAAACACATTACCTCCCTTAGAGAATGTTTACCCCTTTGCAGAATGAATCTAAGCTGGCATTTCTAAATTGACCAGTTTTTTCTGCATGAGAACTGGAGTTCACACAACATTGTAGCTGTCGAGTTAAATTCCCTACAGAGGACTGCAGTGGAAGGCTGAACAAAGGAACATTGAGGTTATTTTTCTACTGGTTGGCTAAGTGTCATGGTCTATCAGAACCATAGATGGCCCAAGGATGGCCAGAATCTCCCTTGGTGGGCAGATGAATTCTGCTTGGTACAGTTTCCTTTCCTTTGTCCTTTAGAAACAAAAATCTTACAACATCTCAAAAACATAAAGTTGACTGAAACTCATGGGATAGTACCAGAGAATGAGCAAAGACCTGAAAATGATTTTGTCAGAAAACTTAAAAACTTAGCCTTGGGACTTTGGTACATACTTATTAAACATTGCCTACTGACCACACAGGGGGAAAAGTTGCCTTTAGTTCATGCCAGGATAAATGAACAACTTCCTATCATTTCAGGCTTTTAGAGATAAAGTTTCATGTTGAGCAAAGGTTTTGCATAATCCAACCCCCAACTCTGATAATTGCTTAATCCAATGGCATTAAGAATGTAGAATGAGGGGTTGGGGATTTAGCTCAGTGGTAGAGCCCTTGCCTAGGAAGCGCAAGGCCCTGGGTTCGGTCCCCAGCTCTGGAAAAAAAAAGAATGTAGAATGAAATTAAGATAAAAAAGAACCGGGCTAGTGAGGTGGTTTGGGAGGTAGAGCCATTGCCATAAAGTTAACGACTGAGCTTGATCCCTAGTACTCACATGATAGATGGAGAGAACCGACTCCTTCAGATTGTCCTCTGACATCCATGGGAATGCTATGGTATATGAGGGGAGAGTGGTATACACTCATGTTTGTATATGCTTAAATAAAAATGTAATTCAAAAAGAACTAAATAGAGCTGAATATATGCCTCTATCTCTCCACTAAATTCTAACCACTCATTTATCTGCTCATTCATACATATGTCCAGGGAAAGGTAGAGAGCTAGGGACCATGATTTCCTACTGGGCTCACCAGAGGAGACAGGGCAGTCAATCTGGGACTAAAGGTTATAATGATGGACTCAGCAATAAGAGGATGCTGGTCCCTTTAGACGCTGGTTTTGCTGCCTTGGTCTAAGGGAGGGCAGAGCTAGCATTCAGCTGCCAAGGAAACATATGTGCTCCCTTTTGAGAACAATGGCTGTCGTGAGAGAAGACAGACAAAGCCCGTCAATCAAGATGAGCATTTTCTACAAAACTGGTACTGATTATAACCTTTCCTGCTTGATGCCCAGTATGCAAAAATATCACCACCAGTATTAATGCTTAAGTCCAGGGGAGCTGTGATTATTACCTGGAAAGTATTTATACAGCAAATAATTTGTTTTTAACGTAAACTGTAAAATCTGGCACAAAGAAAAGAACCATTACCTCAATGGTACAGTTACACTACAGTAGACTACTTTGTTCGATGGTCAGAATTTAGAACCCACCCAGTCCATGTCAGAACAAACACTGGTGAATGATGACCTGCTGCTCCTGTTTGTGTGGGGATTCCCTGATGAAGCAAGGACATGCATGTGTTGTATAAGAACATAATACATGTTTGCTGAAAGTTCTTGTTGCCACCAAAATTACATAATCTGGTCTATAAACTTGGCTTTTCATGTCTTGCCATCATACATACATGTGTCTCTGTATTTTGCCACACAGGAAAGTCAAAACTTTCTAAGATTGTCATCCCTGCATTGGATGAAAGTGTTGCTGCTGATTTACTGCAGAGTGTTTGATGGACACATTTAGTGGTTTCCCTAGAAACTCAAGGTCTTGTTAGGACCAAGGAAGACAAAAGGGGGGAGGAACTATAATCAGAAATGTTAGAAGGACACAGGAGAGCGGAGAGGAGTGTGAAAGCCCAGCCTTACCCGTGGGAGTTCTGCAGCTCTTCTCATCCACACATAGTGCTCAGCAACATTGGCAGGGCAGAGCTGGCGAAGGAAGACAGCGTGTTCTTCCTCCCTCCCTCACGGCTCCATGCTACTTCTCAGCACATAACATAACCTGCGGCCACATAACTGATGCTACTCTAGGGATAGGGACTTATCAGGAAATGTCTTATCATGCTCACTTTATCTGACATTTAACTGAGAGCAAATCTAAAGTATTTGGCTCATTAAAACATATATGCATGCACATCCCCCAAAGGGTTAAGTACCTTCTGAGGCTGCCTGAAGATCTTATAGGCAGGAATTACTTTGAAATGCATGACAAAGCAATTTGATTCTATCCGGCTACAGGACTGCCAACTGCTTGTCTAAAAGTAGTTTCCCCAACAGCAGGCCATAATTTTACATAGTAGTGGGTAAGTTTCAACCCTGCTGAGACCAGGGAGTCAATGAAGGCTGTGAGGTTTGGCCGTGAGTTGCAGGCACACAGGTGCCACACTACCCCTACCCACCCAGCAGCAATGACTAATAAGTCTGCACTATTTCTCTTCCAAGTATGTAATTGCAATTCAATATCACTTTTTAGTTTACAGCCCCATTGTTGATGATTTAATTTTATAGCATTGCTAATAAGGTTACAATCAAAATGATAATGTCTGCTCAAGCTTATTTAAAGAGGAAGAACCAAAATGGTAGAGTGGTAATTTATTCCTTTCTGTTCACATGGAGATACTAGGAATGATCAGGTTTTAATACTATGAAATACCAATACTTAAGCAAGAGACAAACATGGCAAACTGCTGACAATTGAAGGCCAAGCTCATGTTCTTTGTGGTGCAACCTGGTGATAAATTCATCTTACTTAATGCAGTACAGTGCTTTGCAAATACCTATGGATCTATAGCTCAGTGGTAGAGTGCTTGTCTCTCATGTACTGAGGTCATGGATTCAATCCCAGCACCTCCAAAAATGGAGGGATGGGGAAGAAGACCCCAGTTTAGGAACATGAGTCTCCTCTTGACACATAGACACATCATGAAAAGAGGTCCCAAATATCTTCAGATTCCTGGAAGGGACCATCAGAGATATTCTTGTCTTCTCTGTCTGATTTGTTCTTAGGATGAACATCTAGCTGTAGAGCCAGAGATTGCATTGAGGTCATCCCCATCTAGTAGGTACACACTTCGAGGAAGAAGTGAGGATTTAACTTGCAAGGTGAGTTGGCCACTTAGGTATACTTGAGGACAAGCTTAGCAGAAGTATAGAAAGTGAGAGCACCTTGGTCTTACAAAGCATTTCAAAAATAGAGGAGCTTCTGATTTAGAAGTGTCTGACTCCATATGTATTGGCTCAAATTCTCAAGTCAAATGAAAATTGAAATTATCTCAGTGGTCAGTAGCAAGGTATAAATTGCAGGTCAACATTTTTTTCATAGAACTTAAATTTACCCTATAAAATAATACTCTAAAATCCATGTCCTCATCTTCTATGGTAGTAGCATGTCTTCTAGACAGAAAACTTAGCCTCTAGAGTCACAGTAGCAGGCTGTGGCCTCAAATTAGGTTTCCCCAAGGATTTTATCTTCAAAGCTAGGACAAGACACTGCGCTTGCAGTATCTATGGTGCTTCCTGGAACAAAGGAATACAGAACAATGTCTTCAGCCTCACGTTGGAAATGGTAGAGCCTTTCCCTTAAATGACTAAGGAGACTAGAGAAGCTACAAGACGACATACTCATCTGCAAATTCTTACATGAAGAATTTCTATAATCTCTAAACAATTTAATCATGCTGAGCCTTCTCTTCCTGCAGTTTAGCATTTCCATGGCCAATCAGGGTTTAAAATTATTCTGAGAGTGGCCACGGGGTTCAAAATTCATTTGTGGGTAGGTTTCATGAATGGATTGATTGATTATGATAATGATTTCTTGTAGCCCAAGGCATTTTTTAAAAAAAATACATGGCCTAGGGAAGTGATGCTGTTAGTAAAATGGTTACAGCTCAGTTCAAATCCCTAGTATCCACATAAAAAGCCAGGCACACAGGCATAATCCTGTGATTCCTATAGCTCACTGGCTAGGACTAAAGCCAAATCAGTGAACTCTAGATTCAAGACTGGAGAGACTCTGCCTCTAAAAATAAGTTGTAAAAAAAATGACATAAGCTACCTGATCCTGACATCAGGGCTTCATATGCATGCATGCACACATGCCCAAATGTATACACATATATTTATGTGCACAAATACTGTACTAGTCTAAAGTGTTTAAATATAGATGTATTTCACCTAAAATGGCAGTTAGTCTGTGCTCGTCTTTTATATGTTTGTTGGAGGGTTTGTTTGAGGTTTTAGGTTGGTTTGTATGTTCCTTTGTGTTTGTTTGTCTTTTGAGAAAAGGTCTTACTCTGTTCCCCAAGATGGCTTAGAATTCATTATGTGGCCTAGATTAACCTCTAACTCACATCATTACTGCCTCAACCACCTAAGTGCTAGAATTACAGGCATGAACTGCCATGTCAAACTTACCTGCCAGTTTTGCTTAGGACAGAGACTGTAACCATTCTAGACTCTGTATACTAAGTGAAAAATAAGTTTGAAATAGCTGGTCATGCTGCACCACAGTCAGGACACACAATAGAGAGATGGACGTGGGTCCTCAGTTCTTTTTTCCTTTTATACAGTTCAAGTCCATAGCCTAGGTTATGCTACTCTCATTTGGGGTGGGTCTTCCCACCATTAACCTAACCAACCTAACACTTCACACACATACCAAGAGGCTAACTTAGTCTGGATAACCCCTCACAGGCATGCCCAGAGGCTAGTCTCCTAAGTGACTATAGATTCTGTCAAGTTGGCAATTAATACAAATTATCATAGTTTTTAATATGACAATAAAATTTTTCACTTACTTTTATTTCTTGACAGATACCAATCATATCTATTTAATAGGGTACCATATTATGTTTCAATATATGCATATTTTGTATGATGGCCCGAGTAACTAAGATATAGACCACCTTAAGCTTTTACCTCTTATGATGAGAATTTTTAGCTACCTGAAGATGTAGAGTACATTTACTGGTTTTCTTGTTATTTTTGCACTACTAAACATCAAATCCAAGGCATGGATCTTGCTAGGTAGTTCTCCTACTGAGCTTTATCTCCAAGCTCTCTGGTTCTCATAAGAAACACATATTGCCATGATTGTGATGTAACACCAGAGCTAATTTCCCTGTCTGGCTATAACACGACATGACACACATAGCCTAACATCTTCCTATCCTCCCACCCCTTGCCCTTTGGAATCCTTACTCTTCCAGCTTCTGTGTGATCATGTTTTAAAGGTCCAGCGTACACGTGCCTTCATCTTTTTGTCCTTGGCTTGGCTTACTTAAAATGTTCTCCAGTCTTACCCTGGTTATAAGCTATAAAATGTCATCCTACTTACGGATGAATAGTATCACACAGCGCATGTTCATGATATATATTTATACACCCATTAGCTGATGGACACTAGGGTTGAAATCATGTCTTGGCAACATATATGGGAAAACATTTGTCTTTCAGCTGGTCTCAATTAATTTAGATACAGAAGTGCTTTCAGATATTGTCATATATCAAAAGAATGACATGCAGGTAAGAATCCGATGATTTATAAATTAGATTCCCATACTCTGGAGATACTGTATCTTTGGGATAAATGTAATGTAACTACATCTACAACACTACCAAGCACAGTGCTGCAGAATTCTTAGCATGAACTTCTGTCACCATCAACTGCACACATTCAGGAGTGAAGATCTGAATAGAGTGTGTATCTGTTGTGGGAGGGACTTATCAGTGAGAGTCACCCTGGGAAACAAGGACACCTTTCCAAGCTTTACATTCAAAGCTGCCTTTATAAACTGGATAGATTCACATGGTCTCTCATTCAAAAGCTGACAAAACCCCACATGCTTCTTCAGAGTTGAGAAATGCCCTTTTAAAGCCATGTTGTACATAAATGAGGAAGCAGCTTCCAAGTCAATCTCACATTCTCACAGTAAGTCGGCTTAGTACAGCAGAACAAATGTCTTCCTGGTGTCTCAGCGAAGTAGACTGTAATGACCTTCATCTTGCCTATACATGGAAACTTATTCTTTTGACTAGACATTCTAGGCAGCTAATCCAGGCATTACTGGGTTTAGAGTAAATGCTAAATACCCTGAAATGCACTCCTGCTGTTGTACTAGCTAATACTGTGTGGAATTCCCAGTGAGTAATAGATGGAAATCTTATTCTTAAGGATCAAGCTTCACAATGGAGGTGATTGTTGCAATGCTGGGAGTTAAACTCAGGCCTTCCTTACTATTTATTTTGAAATAGGACCTCACTAAGTTACCCAAGCCCAGGTTGCCCTTGAACTTACTATCTTCTTCCCTCCAACTCCTGAGTTCTGTATGTGAAACTTGAGACTCGCTTCATACCTCAGGATAAGACTGTACAAAGTATGTATACCAAGGGAGAGCAGAGGTTACTCAGAATGAAGGCATATCCCCATCTCTAATAGTCTCTGATCCACAGGGGCTCATCACTTAGGGATATGCAGCCCTGTAGATGTGTAATATACGTGAAGTGAGCAAACCTCTAATAATGCATTCTCTTGAGCTCTTTTAATAAACTTCAGACAGTCTCCCAATTTTTCATTTGAGGTTTTTCTACTAAAGATAGAAAGCATAAAAAATAAAACATAGCTGATGAGGCTTTGAGTTAATTGGAAAAACAATCAAATAAAAAACCTAGCAACTTCTACTGGAACTGCCAAAATGGGAGTGTTTTATTTCACAGGAAATATGTGTTGGTTGACACTTGGGACCAAAGCCAAGGCCCAGTTAGCAAATATCTTTATTGAAGTTCTGGACCAGAGGAACAGGAAACTGCAAGATTTGATTGACGCACACCTAAAAATGTGGAAAATGTCCTGAAGGTATTTGGACACAGGGTCTCACACATGTGAATCTACTGCTCTGTCACTGAGCTAGAGTCCTTTTGAAATAGGATCTCGCTAATTTATCCAAGCTGACATTTAACTTCCTCCATAGCCCAGGGTGCTCTTGAACTTGTTATCTTCTTTCCTCAGACTCCTGAGCTCAGTCATAAAGCATTCGACTAGCATGTGTGCTGCCTTTGTTCCCATTCCCTGCTCATGGGCAATGGCATCAAGTACTGCATGCGTCAGATGGCTTCTATGGCTATAGATCCCTTACTGGACATAGATTTTCCCTCTTAGACAATGCACCAGAGGAGTACACCTTTGTTTCTACTCAACACCCTACCCTACCTCTGATTCTCAAGTCGCTGAAGTCCTCAGGGAAGATGATTGAGGCTGAGAAAGGGAAGAAGTTGGCAGTGTCCTTCGGTGAAGCAGCAGGCACACCCCCACAGTTTTAAGACCTTTAGGCAGTTGCTAAAGAATTGCACCAGAACCACATGGGGAAAGTCATTTATTGCAGGAAAAGGGGGCAGCTCTAATGAAATACTTCATCTACCACCTATCCTGTCCTAAGTCTGGTTTTCAATTCTTGCTGGATGATTTCATGTTTACTCTGAGAGTGCAGGATAATGGGTATGGTGTAAGCTTCCCCTAAGCATGGCTTCCTCAAGCCAGGTAGCCTTTACTACTTCCCTTCCCATCACAGTAGAGAGAAAATAGCCCTTACCATACGGTGCAGTGACTGTCACCACATCTTTGCCAAGTCTCAGGCTTGAAGTTTGTATTTCACTAACTAAAACGATGCCTGAACCAGAGAAGCGTGCCTACATGCATATGTTCTAAACCAGTGACATTTCTACATGATCGATATTGTCACAAATCCCTGTGTATGTTCAATGCTTGTCATTCTTTCAATGTGGGATTTTAAAATCAATTTTGTTCATATGGCTTAAATGATGATGTCTTTTATTTCAACTTTCTTCTCTTCCCCTTTGTCTTTCACACTCTTACTTTATTCTCAAACTTTGATAATTATTTTCTAAACCTTTCACTACCCCTGGTTCCCTAAACATACAATTATATAGCAATGAAGAGGACTTTTTAGACCCAACTTTCTCTACCTTCTTCATTCTCTAAGGCATCCTACTTTTAAACAGAAGAACTTGATATCCCCAAAGAAGGTAAAAATCTTGTGGTGCCACCTGAGCAGGTGTTAGGAGACAATTTCCTATGAATTATCACATAGCTGCTCTTCTATTGTTGTGGGAAGGGGGAACTTAAAGGGAAAGGGGGTTTGCTTTGAGTCAGTTTCTAAAGGATACAGACCACATGGCCTGGAAGGCATTGCAACAGACAAGGAGGACATGGAAGCATGAGGAAGATACTGATTCATGACATCCACACAGGGAGTGGGGGCGGGCTATAAAACTTCAAGCCCATCCCCGGTGGCATACTTCCTCCAGCAAAGCTCCACCCCCAAGCAATTCCATAACCTTGACACACCTCCATTAGGGGAACTAGTGTTCAAAAGCCTGAGCCTCTGGGCACATTTTTCATTCAAACCACCACACGCTGGAAAGCAAGTACACTACATTTTGTGTAACAGATTTTGTCATATTTGTTTTTGTGTTGTTTAGGAGATTGGGTATACTCTTGTCACAGAATTTTACCTTTGCTTAGTTTAATCTTAACAATCGTCTAAAAATGTAAAAATTATCCTGAAGTGCCAGAAAAACCTAAAAAGTAAACCTAGGCCTTGGTTTCACATGGCCCTTTAAATGTAGTACACCAGGGTTCCAAAATAAAGGTCACAGTTTAGGGTGTTGGAATCAGTATGACACCATTGAAATGGGCAGAGCTGATCCTTTTCCTTCTGCACAAATGCCTACCATTGCAAAGCCCGCAGGACTCACCAATCAACTCTGTGATGGATATGCCACAGGCTTTCCTTTACAAAGACTGGGCTCTGTATTTATCCTTGCCAACAAACCCTAACTGTGTGTTCTCACAAACCTAGGTTAGTCACAGCCACAGTTTGAAGGTGCATCTGCATCTCTATACAGTGTATCCATCACATTTCATAGCTTGTAGAACACCAATTCAAAGAGAGATATAAAAATCATCTATTTTAATGGAGAAGTTTTGATGTCTTTTACAATTTCTTCAATATTGCTGTTTCTCTCTTCTCTCGATTCAAGTTTGGCAATTTATGTTTTTCCCAAAAGATAAATTACCCATTTTATCGACTCTTCAAATTATTATTGTAGCTATATATTTCTCTCTAGTCTCTTTTATAAGGGCACTAACCCTATTCACAAGGGTTCCCCTCTTATGACCTAATTATGTCTCAAAGGCTCCTCTTGACAATAACACACATTATGCTCTTATCTTACAAGAGACAGGGTCTGTAAAGGATCTTATTAAGCCAAGGAGCAGGCCGGGAAGCTAAGAATTACTGCCCAGCTGGAAGCACTCTCAAAGGCTTGGTAGCCTGAGCAGCCTAATCAAGCTGCCTAGGAGAGAGCAGCAGGAGCTGTGAGGAATGTCTGCTCCCTATACAGAGAACCTGTAGGACTAGCAGAGGTCATGGCGAAGTGCAGAAACCCAAGGGAACTGACAGGGGAAAACCTACAGTCTTCCTTTCCCTACATGCCACAACCCCAAGAAGACTGAAGCTACAGAACCAATGGTTCCTTCTTACTCTTCCTGCATACAGCAACACACAGAACCTGCTAGAGTCAGAGGGATTTGGGAACCCACTTCATCCTAAATGTGCCAGTAATTCACTCTATAGTTTCTACCAGGCAGTAAGTTCCTGGAATGGAAAACTCAACCCTACAACATCCAAGTCTCACATGAACATTGCAAATTTTTCCACTGAAAGAAAATAGTTGATAAAAAAAAGAAAGAAGGGAAACAAAACAAAACATAACAAAAACCTCCAAAACATTGCGACCTCAGACTTTAAAGCCCAATAGTTAACACAAGAAACATAAAAAGCTCAGACAGTGTAAGTCCTCCAAAACTCACTAATACTGCAGCAGTGGCACAGAAAAGCATCTGAATGAAATATGGAAAAATGCACGACATGGAAGAAGAACTCAACAAAGAACCATGCACAGCTTCAGTGGTAGCTCTGAGTATTAATGGTCTCAATTTCCCAATCAAAAGACTCAGGCTAGGAAACCAGAGGAGGAGGAGGAGGAGGAGGAGGAGGAGGAGGAGGAGGAGGAGGAGGAGGAGGAGGAGGAGGAAGAGGAAGAGGAAGAGGAAGAGGAAGAGGAGGAAGAAGAGAAGGAGGAGGAAGAGGAGGAAGAGAAGGAGGAGGAGGAAGAGAGGAGGAGGAGAGCTATCTATTTTCTGCCTTCAAATAACCATACCTCATCATGAAAGACAGGAACTAACTTAGGGTAAAAGGATGATAAAGATATTACAAAAAAACCAAATCAGAAAACAAGCAGTTGACTCTGTTTCAGTACCTGAGAATGTAATATAAAACAAAGATGGTCATTTCATACTAGACCAGGGAAGAATCCATCAAGAAGAGGTGTACCCAATTTCATAAAACAAACTCTGGTAAATGTAAAGCTACAGATTAAACCTAGCAGAAGAGTAATAGGTGATTTTAATAGCCCACTCCTACTAAATAACAGGTATTCTCAACAAAACAAGCAGAAAATATGCAAATTACATGACATTAGTGATATATAGACATAACTGACAGCTAAAGCACATCTCATCCAAAATTGCAATTTTACATTTTTCTTAGAAGCCTATGGAAGCAAAATGGGGGTTATATTAGGATACTAAGGAAGTCTTAATAAATATAGCGAAGCTGAAATGAAAGACTGCAGAACACATATAAACTCATGGATTTTAAATACCAAACTGTTTGATGACAAATGGAACTTAAAGAAATCAAGAAAGAAATAAAAAAAAGTGAAATTGAAAACTATAACATACTGAACCTATGGGATGCAATGAAAGAAGGTTTAAGAGAAAAATGTAAAGCTCTAATCATTTACTTTATGAAATCAGAGACACGTCAAATCAATAATGATATATCTTAGAGTTCTGGGGAAAGACCAATAGGCCAAATCCCAAATTAGTAGATGGAAATACATCATGAAGATCAGGGCAGAGAATGATGAAATGGAAACAAACACAGTGTGAAGGATCAGGGAGGCAGAGCTGTTTCTTTGAACAGATAAAACTTACTGACAAACTGAAAGAAAACAAAATACTAAGATTAATAAAATTAGAGATGAAAAGGAAGCCATTGCAGCAGATACCAGTGAAACTTAGAAAAACATTAGGTCTTAGTTGAAAAGATACATTGCAATAAATCAGAAAACATAAAAGAAGGATGAATTTCTAGGTGCATATGACCTACCAAAAGGTCCTATGAGAAGAAAAATAATTTAAACAAATAAATAGCAAAACATGACATTGAAGCAGTAATTACAAAAAATTTCCAGGCTCGTATAGTTTCACTGGTGAATTTTACCACTCCTTCAAAGAACTTATCCCAATGCTTCTCAAATTATTCCAGGAGATAGAAAAGGAAGGAGCATCACTCCTTTTACAAATCTAGCATCAATTTGATACACAAAGCCAAAAAAGAAGAAAATTACCACACATTTCCCTGATTATCTTAGACACACAAATTCTCAATAAAATACTTCAAAGCCAAATTCTAAAATTCATTTGACTCATTACTATTGCTGAATAGTATGGCTACAATACTCAGTTATTTCAGATAACTGAAAACCTACTAAATGGATAACATTTACAGTAGTAGAACCATTATATTAAATGTTTTGAATATCACAACTAAATACAGCTACAGACAAGGAACTATAATAGTTAATATGTAGTAATTAGTGATTGTATATACATACTTATATATTAATGATAATATAACCACCAATATAAAATTTTAATTACAAATTATTAATCTATAACTTGTTTAAAAAGTCATATATTACATAAAAGACATGACAGTTAAATAGAAAATTCCCACTTGGAATTACTATATATCAACAAGGAAAAAAAAAACAAATGCAGAAGTTCTCACCTTGGAACTCAATGTGGCTGACAGTGCCTGGCTTTGTTTGTGTTTTTCAGTATGGTGGGGTTGGGGGCATCTCCGTTTGTTTGAAGATTTTTGCTACTGTGAACATTCTTAGCATCCACTTGCGAAGCTCCGCTAAACTCAGTCAAATAAACAGGAAAATGTGCCTCTTGAAGAGAAGCTTGTGGTCGCTTGGCATCACTGCTCAAGAGACCTTGGCTGGCTGTGGATGGATGTGGATCAGAAAGTTCCAGCCACCAGTCAGTGGAAGAACAGCAGGGATTCTGATGTCTTGGCTGAGCAAGGGTGTGCATGGAGCTTCATCAGTGATAGAATAGAGCTGACTAGTAGAATATAAGCCTCAGTGTATAACATGGCTATTGTCCTCTTTAACTGTCATACCAAACGATTGGGTGTATTAATTGTCTACTGCAGGGGAAGAGAGGCTCACAAGACTACCTCCCAAGGATATGTAAATTAGCAGTTCCTAAAGATGTATATTTCTTTGGTGGTGTAGATACCCAATTGTCCCATATAAATAACCCCTTTACAGTTATGAATTCATCAAGCTAGGCTTTAATAGAATCACCAAAGGGTCTGTAATTGGTCTCCTATCTGTGGGATTAGTATATATTTATTTATGTGTCTTCAGGAAAATTTCACACAACAGGGCCATGGAACAGAGTTCCAAGTGGGAGAGGAGAATAAGGAAACATCTTGATGCAAATATATTCTTCCATTCAGGAAATAAAATTCTGTATTTTCTCACCAAAGTTAATCTCTCTACATGTTATCAAAGAGCAAATGAATTTGAGTCCATGCACATATTGGCACCTCCATAATCACAGGGATCAGAAATGAATATGTCACACATTAAACTTAAAACTTCTTCAGCCAGAAAAATGCTGGCTGTGTTTAGAAAGGCCTGTCTCAGAGCAAGAAAGAGAAACCCACTTATTATAGGTCTCATTTGTCCTGTTGGGGAATACCACAGACACTTGGCAGATTATCTCATTAACCCAAACTTGACCCATCTGTAATTGAGTTAATTTATACAAAATGGAAGCTGGAAATGCTCTTCTGTTCATCCTAGTCTTCTCTTCTCTCCTCTTTCAGAATAACCCTCTTCCTACGCATCCTTCTCTTCTTGCCTAAATGATCCCTCATACACCCTTCCCATCTCTCCCCTCTCTAAATAATTTTCACCCACCAACCAAACCCCATACTCTCTCTTCTCTGTGCAGACAACTGACACTTGATGCTCAGTCTTTTCAATAACTCCTTTAAAGAATTAACTAGTAGGTATTGAACCAAAAAGCCGAGCTATTTATGTGTGTGTAATCTGGTATAATTTTTGAGTAGATTTGATAGACAGGACACTGTGTCAACTACTTAACAGTGAAATTATAGCTTGATGATCCAAATAAAATGAGAAACAAGGATCCATTTGAAGAGAGGGATTTATCAGGAGCAGAGATACTGATGTAATCTGTGGTGTCCAGAGTACAAAATAAAAGAAGCATATGTCATTGGTCGATAGTTATGAACATCAAGGCAAAAATATGAGGACTTTAATTCCAATGTGCAGCCTTACCTGCATGATTATTCAGGCACCCTGTTGGAAGAGGCTGATGTAAAGCTCACCAGTCTCTGGTCTTTTGAATCTCTGTTTTACCCTAGTGTCCCAGCGCAGATGTCTTCCCACAGGGCATGGACAGGTGTCATACACTGAGCTAGTAGCAGAAGAGGCTTTTGGTATGGGAACACATGCACAGGACAATCCCAGCTGAATGAAGACCTACATTCACGTCAGGGTCGACAAAGAAGTAAGGAGCATGCAGTCTAGTCTATTGGTTCTCAACCTTCTTAATGCTGTCACCATGAATACAATTCCTCATGTTGTAGTGACCCCCCCAAACATAAAATTATTTTCATTGCTACTTCATAACTATAATTCTGCTATTGTTATCAATTGTAATATAAATACCTCATATGCAGGATATCTGATATGTGACCTCTGAGAAAAGGGTGGTTCAACTCCCAAAGGGATCATGACCCAGAGATTGAGAACCACTGGTTTAATCAATTAGTAGGGGATCAGGATCCACTGACTAGATGACATTCAGTTCAGCCTCCTGCTCTGCTTGGCTGTAGGATTCTCAACCACATAAGGTTGCCACAATCTGTCTATTCATGGGGCACATCATGGTGACATATTTAACCCTTGACCTTTCTCAGAGAGATGCAAATTTAAGTCAAATTACTATTTGTTAATTTAAAAATAATGTTCATTTTTAGAAGAGAATTATGAAATCTACTGTTCACTGGGAGTGGTCTGATTTTACACTTTTGTGTATTTAATCAAAATGACAGTCTCAAGAGACATCAATGTGTACATTCTCAGTCAGCCAAGATGCTGAAGGACAGAATGAAGAAGCCGAAGAAGTTCTTCTCACACTATGGTTCCAAGAATGCTCTTGGGTATCAGATTCCTTAGATCTCAGTACTGATCCCTTGCCAGCACCAAGGAAAGCCCCTATCTTGGAATATGTACACATCTAGGTGCCTGCTCAAAGAGTTCCTTATGGGAGAGCATTTGTTTCTTGAAGATTCTGAAGAGTGCTTGGTCCACAGCATGAATTAGTGGGCCCTCTCTCTGGTGGAACTGATAAACTGTTATCTGGACTATGCCCAGAGTCAATGAGCACCTAAACAAGTTTTTCAGAGGAAGTGGAGATACAGCTACCTAAGAGCATAGGATGTCTGTGTCTATTCCCTGCAGATCCCCCTGCTGGTACTTGTTCCTCAGCAGAAGCAGGATGGATCACCCTTCTCTTGTTTCCTTTATAGTCCAGAGGAAGCATGTACCCACCCAGCCCACCCCTACCACATACAGTTCTGCTTCCACCCAGGGTTGTATCTGGTATACATTTTCCTAATGCAAACAAAGATGCTTATCTAACTCCCTCATTTTCTGTACTACAATTATTTCACAAAACTTAATTCTCATCTGGATTCAAAACATTTAGCAAACAGACCTCCAATGACCTAATTCACCAAAAGATAAAGTACACAGCCAAAGGTTGTCTCCTAGACAGAGGCAATCCATTCTGTCTCCAGAGTTAATTCAAAAATAGATTCACACCGCCTCTCCCAACAGCAATCCCAGCATCCTGTTCATCTGTGTCACTAAAGCAGAGGCTTGCCTTGACTCCAGGAGCTAAAAACTGCCTGCCTAAAGGATGCTCCAAAGTCTAGATCTGAAAAACATCAACTGTGTACTGCCAAATGTGTGAGAACTATTGAAAGTTCCCTTTCCTTACTCAACAGAGTGCTAAGCTGAGCAGAATGGCGGCCCCATCTCTTGGCTGAGGCTTCCCACAGACAGAGATAGTAAGGAAAAACACAAGTATAAAGTATATCTTTTCTTATAATTAGTTATAACGTGACCTTAAGACTCCTTTAGGCCAGAATGGGGGCATTTATTCCTCATCAAAGTGGCAGGCAGTGCCTAGTAATTATAATAAAGAAGTCACTGGGCCATAGCTACTTCAGAGACCACCAGATGGTCTTAAGCCTCGTGAGCCCAACATGTTGTTTCTTACCACACTAGGCAGAAGTACATGCCTGGACTTCCAATTTTCAATCAATAACATAACAAGAAGACAATAACATAACAAGAAGACTGTGATGTCAGGATTTTCCCTCAGAAAACAGCAATTTGGGGATAATCAACTAGATTTAAGATGAATGTGTGCTGCTTTATTTCTGAAGACTGAAGGACCACGTGAAACTTCAGTTAGGTAAGTGAACAGATGATAGCATGTGGTCAGATATTACCTCATACTGTCGTCTACTGTCTCTGGCTCTTAAAGGAGGGAACCATCAAAGGAATAAGAATAAGGGCAGAATGAAAAAGATGTGTACCCACGTACCACTTTCACTTGGATACTATTTTTCCTGAAAACATCAAATTACTCAAATGTTTAAGAGCTAGTGATGAATTTGGCTATATTGTCTGGAAAAGATAGAAGGTAAGATCTTTCTTTCATCTAAAATTGCAGCTATATTTCAAAGGCACCTCAGACTCCCCCTAAAGCACTAGCAACACCATAACTGTAAAAGTAAAGCCCAAAGAATCTGTTATATCTTTAAAAGAAAAAGCAGTGCAAAGACGACCTTTTTCTATTGCAATCGGAGCTGTGAGACAAGCTGGACAGGGAAGGAGGGCCAAGATAAGAGGAAAACCCCGAGCAGAAAGAAAGGTCTATGCAGTGTTTGTAGTGCTAGAGAATGCCGGAACCAAGAAGAAGAGCCTGAATGGAAATAATTTTTGCAAAGTGTGATGACTGAAAGACACCTTTCCAACTCTCCCATTTGCTGGTAGTCCACTGCCTCCTTTAGCACAACAAACATTTATTTGCAGGTGAGAAGAGACTGTGGTCTAAGGTTAGCCAATGGTTGTCCACACATGTAGAATCCACTGGCCCACTTGGAGCACTGCCATGGGCTAGGGAGTCCTCAAGAACATTTGAGGAACGCATGCTGCCTTCAGGGCCAAGAAACCCCATAGGAGAGTCTGAAAACACACTGGAGCATCTGAGGTCACTGGCTTTGTAGACTGAATGAGAAATGCATGGAAATGGTGGGGTGCACATTGGAAACTCTGTAGTTTCAAGGTTCCTTTTCTTTCTTTTTCATTTAATACACATCTGCTTTTGATAAAGTAAATTGGTGTGGTTGCTGATGTCCTCAGAAATCTAGAATTTCAGTAGAAATTTATAATCTTATGCTCTGGCTGAAAGCTACCACAGCATATATAATTTTTATCAAAACTATTTTAGATAGTTTATTTGGCAGTGGGCACTAGGTACATTTTAGAAAGGGAAGAGGGACAGAGAGAGCTGTAATGGTTCATTTTGACTTGGTTTTACTGGATGAGTGCCTGGGACTGGTTCATGAAACAACTCTATATGATTCCTTTCATCTACTAGAGTTCTTATGTTACCAAGACTTTGAACAAAGTCATGGGTAATCCTAGATTACTGTAGACTCCAGAGGATTGGGATTATGGTTGCAATCCACCATATCCAGGTCAATTGAGAGTCAATCAATGGAGCAATTTGGTTTTACAGGTAGACAAGTCCTAAAGGGAACAAAAGGTGAACTGGTGATTTCAGAGCTCCTTTTCTGGAGGACTAAAACACAAAAGAGGTCTTTCTCAGACCAGCCCAGGTACAGTGGGTCCTGATTAGTTGTAGGTCCACTGTCTTCACAGAACTTAGTTCATTTCAGAGTTTGAACTGATCACACAAAGCATGATCAACTGTGTTCTGTTTAAGTTTGGTCTGGTGAGGCTTCATGCAGGAGGTCAGTTCAGAACAATGGCTTTCATAAAATTCCTTAATAAAATGTAAATACATACTCCTATGTGACGGAAGAGTACATATCTTTATGACAGTAGTAGGGTAAAGTGATACTTTCTGAGAAATTTAATGACTCTCCAAACTTGATCCAGTCAGCAATCCTGCATGAGCTTTGTAAAAGAAGTCTTTATTAGAGAGTTGCTGGATAGTAGAACGGAAGGGAGGCTAGGAATAATTTTACCAGGTAGGGAGGAGCTTCCAGACAGAAAAGGATTGACCATATTGCATCAGCTGGAGTCTAACGTCTGCTGTGGACCAGTTATTAAGTCAGTGACTGTGAGGATGCATCAGCTTCTCTGTCTATCACACTGTAAAACCCAAGGTAACAGGCATAGGATAGTGACCATAGTGTCTAGACAGAGACAAGGCTCTGGGACCATATCAGGCTAAAAGTGATAGGTAAAGCCCTCTGCAGTGAGCACAGGCTGCCTCAAAACTGGGCTGCTACAACAGATACCCTAGCAAGGAACTGAGCACTGAGGGAAATATCAACCAAAGGATAAAGTCTACTGTGCACTGTGCAGAGGCTGACCTATGGCAGGGAGAATGGAGCTGAGCATAAAGTAATGAGAGAACTGAAGGCTGTTAGCAATGACTCAGTTATTCAGGAGTCAAAAGGTCTGAAGGCACTATACCAACACTATACCAACAAGACTGGGGGATGGAAGGAAGGGAGGGACCCACAAATCTGAGCCGGATGCAAACACAAGATAGTACTGCAGGCAGCAAGGCACATTCACAGGTTGGGAACTGGCTAAGCAGACAGATTATTAACAAATGGAGGAGGCTGTGTCTAATGTCAAAGAAGAGCGGGAGAGGCTCCAGCATTCTAGCTTGAGGGTTTACAAACTGGGCCTTCTATTTTGAGGAGTGGGTGGGTCCTGAGCTGGTAGGAGGAGGCTCTGACTCTGTTCTGATTACATCAGAGAAGCTCTGAGGTTCATGCTTATTAGTTTAACATATTTGGGTTAAGATATAAAACCACGGGGAGGTCAGTTTCTGAAGTGAAATTCTCCGTTCCACGTGAAAGATGAGGATGGCAGGCACACATAGGGGACTTATGATATGTCTTTCCAAGTAAGCACAGTGTGCTGTGTCTTCTTGCAGTGAACCTTAAAATATCCCATTCATTAAGAGTGACTGTGGCAGCCAAACATTAAACAGAGCTCTGGGAAACCTGTGGAGGAGGGGGAGGAAGGATCGCAGAAACCAGAGAGGTCAGGAACACACCAGAAGAACATGGCCCTCAAAATGAACTGACCAGGACTCATTGGAACTAGGTGCTCTTGTGGAAATCCTAATAGTGGGAGTGGGGGCTGTCCCTGCCTTGTTTGCTGCCTGTGGGATCCTTTCCACAATACTGGGTTGCATTGTCCAGCTTTGATGTAATAGTATACGTCTGGTCTTATTTAAGCTTGATATCTGTGTTTTGTTGATGTCCCTGGAGGTCTGATTTCCTCTGAGAAGGAAAGAAGAGGGGAGGGAGTCTGGGGGAATGGTTTGAATGTAATATATGAGAGAAGAATAAAAATAATAATTAAAAAGAGTAGCCAGGGCCCTCTGCCTCAATTTCCTCTTAAAAAAAAAAAGTACTCAAGGGGAAAATTTGAAACCATCTATAGGGCAGGAGTGTCTTTGGTGACAATGTTCAGCAGCTTTCTGGAAGTATTCTTAAACAACTTCAAGTAGCAAGAGACAGACACACAGTCCTTGAAAGGTCAGCAGGGGCCTTTCTCTGAAGATCTCTGCAGTTATGAAGCCAATGGTACTTCACTTGCTGCTGTATCTTGGAAGCTTGGAAATTTCTAACACGGCTGCAGAGATGGCTCAGGCAAGCACACTTTCTGCCCTTCTAGAGAACCCATGTTCAGATCCCAGCACCCACATCAGGTTTTGTAACTCCATCTCAAGGGGATCTGATGATGTTCTTTTCCAGACTTATGGAAACTCCAACCCACATGATATTCATTCATGAGCACACGCGTGTGCACAGATGCACACACACACACAAATGAAAATAAAATCTTGAAATTGTAGAATCATACATCCAGCACACTGGGCAACAGCATGCCAATGAAAATACAGGATTCAAAGCAAAAAAATGATTCCATCTTTGGTTCCATTTTCCATTGACTATATTTTTTATTAACACAGCATATTTGTGAATGAATATCACCTTGCTTTAATCAGTTAATTCAGTAAATGAATATGCCATGAAAATATGAAAATCAAGAAGGGGACTTTACTTAAAATACTAACTTCCCATCTAGTGATAGTGGGTAACCAAGAACAATGGCAGTGGTATATTTTGTTTTGAATGTGTCTGGGGCCTCTGTGGTCAAGAGCTCATAAGAAGCTATTCGATGCTTGCGACTAAAATTTTCACTTAATAATTCTAATCTTGTAGAAGTAGTACTGTTTATTGTTGTGTGGTACTTCTGTTCAAATCTTTTTAAAAAAATCTAATTATCTTAAAAACTAGTGAGGTTTCATAAGACTTCTTCATTCCTTCTTAGATTTGGATCATGTGCTTTGGAAGATTCAATAAATGTTCCATGCTCAGGAACACTTAATCAGTGTGTGTGCGTGCGTGCGTGCGTGCGTGAGTGCGTGTGTGTGTGTGTGTGTTCAGTTTCCAAATATCCCAGTGTATGAGAGCAGCCAGTGTTTCCATGGCAAAGGGGAACACCACGTTTCCAAGGCACCCATTTGTTCTGTTCTAACCATCCTGGAAGGACCAAGGAATCTTCACTGGACAGAGGGCTATGATCAGGCAGTCTGACATCCCCAGTCTCTCAGTGTACCAAGTTCCCAGTCATCTTCACAGACCCTTTTCTGCCACAGAAGGCTGTAATATCGAGAAGCACAAAGATAGCCATGTCAGAGCAAATAGAGCAAACCCAATGGGAAAACAACCCAGTGGGAAAGTGAAGGTTTCAGGACCTGAAGCAGGAGGGTGATGTCTCCATAAGAATTTCCTAGGAAGGGCTGGGCATGGAAGTGCACACCTTCAGTCAGTCCTTGGGAGGCAGGGACAGGTGTGTTTCTGTTTGAGGCCACAGCAGGCCAGTGAAAGCTACTTAGTGAAATGCAATCTATAAAAAGGTTTCCACGGAAGACAAAATGAGTAGAACTACAGACTAAGTCAATTTAAGAAACTTAGGCCTCTTCAGTCCTCATCTTGCTGCCAAAAATGAATATTACAATAACTCTTTTAGCTTACTAAAACCAAATGAGAACACACTCTCTCTTGATTGCTCTCTTCCTACCTCCTTCCCTCCATTCTCCTTTTCTTCCCCCTCATCCTCTCTCATTCTTTTCCTCCTTAAAAGTAAAAAGAGAAAAAAAACAAATTCCACAATACAATTTTGTCTACTGAGACTGCAGAAGGCTGTCCAAGGAAACCAACATGCCTCCCTCAGAGCTGAAGGTTGATGCTTAATCCTGAACCTTTGTACTTAGAGGTAAAGGGGACTTGGGGTTTGTGGCACTGCAAAGGGCTCTTCCTGCACTTCAAGATGTTTTCCTTTGTCTAGAAGTTGAAGTTACTGGGTTTCATTTCTTCCTCCTTAAGTGATTTCTTTTTTTTTTCATTTTTATTTTTTTATTTTAATGTTTCTTTTTTTTTTTTATTAACTTGAGTATTTCTTATATACATTTCAAGTGTTATTTCCTTTCCCAGTTTCCGGGCAAACATCCCCCTCCCCCCTCCCCTTCCTTATGGGTGTTCCCCTCCCAAAACTCCCGCCATTGCCGCCCTCCCCCCATAGTCTAGTTCACTGGGGGTTCAGTCTTAGCAAGACCCAGGACTTCCCCTTCCACTGGTGCTCTTACTAGGATATTCATTGCTACCTATGGGGTCAGAGTCCAGGGTCAGTCCATGTATAGTCTTTAGGTAGTGGCTTAGTCCCTGGAAGCTCTGGTTGCTTGACATTGTTGTACTTTTGGGGTCTCGAGCCCCTTCAAGCTCTTCCAGTTCTTTCTCTGATTCCTTCAACGGGGGACCTATTCTCAGTTCAGTGGTTTGCTGCTGGCATTCGCCTCTGTATTTGCTGTATTCTGGCTGTGTCTCTCAGGAGCGATCTACATCTGGCTCCTGTCGGTCTGCACTTCTTTGCTTCATCCATCTTGTCTAATTGGGTGGCTGTATATGTATGGGCCACATGTGGGGCAGGCTCTGAATGGGTGTTCCTTCAGTCTCTGTTTTAATCTTTGCCTCTCCCTTCCCTGCCAAGGGTATTCTTTTTCCTCATTTAAAGAAGGAGTGAAGCATTCACATTTTGATCATCCGTCTTGAGTTTCGTTTGTTCTAGGGATCTAGGGTAATTTAAGCATTTGGGCTAATAGCCACTTATCAATGAGTGCATACCATGTATGTCTTTCTGTGATTGGGTTAGCTCACTCAGGATGATATTTTCCAGTTCCAACCATTTGCCTACGAATTTCATAAACTCGTTGTTTTTGATAGCTGAGTAATATTCCATTGTGTAGATGTACCACATTTTCTGTATCCATTCCTCTGTTGAAGGGCATCTGGGTTCTTTCCAGTTTCTGGCTATTATAAATAAGGCTGTGATGAACATAGTGGAGCACGTGTCTCTTTTATATGTTGAGGCATCTTTTGGGTATATGCCCAAGAGAGGTATAGCTGGATCCTCAGGCAGTTCAATGTCCAATTTTCTGAGGAACCTCCAGACTGATTTCCAGAATGGTTTTACCAGTCTGCAATCCCACCAACAATGGAGGAGTGTTCCTCTTTCTTTACATCCTCGCCAGCATCTGCTGTCACCTGAGTTTTTGATCTTAGCCATTCTCACTGGTGTGAGGTGAAATCTCAGGGTTGTTTTGATTTGCATTTCCCTTATGACTAAAGATGTTGAACATTTCTTTAGGTGTTTCTCAGCCATTCGGCATTCTTCAGCTGTGAATTCTTTGTTTAGCTCTGAACCCCATTTTTTAATAGGGTTATTTGTTTCCCTGCGGTCTAACTTCTTGAGTTCTTTGTATATTTTGGATATAAGGCCTCTATCTGTTGTAGGATTGGTAAAGATCTTTTCCCAATCTGTTGGTTGCCGTGTTGTCCTAACCACAGTGTCCTTTGCCTTACAGAAGCTTTGCAGTTTTATGAGATCCCATTTATCGATTCTTGATCTTAGAACATAAGCCATTGGTGTTTTGTTCAGGAAATTTTTTCCAGTGCCCATGTGTTCCAGATGCTTCCCTAGTTTTTCTTCTATTAGTTTGAGTGTGTCTGGTTTGATGTGGAGGTCCTTGATCCACTTGGACTTAAGCTTTGTACAGGGTGATAAGCATGGATCGATCTGCATTCCTCTACATGTTGCCCTCCAGTTGAACCAGCACCATTTGCTGAAAATGCTATCTTTTTTCCATTGGATGGTTTTGGCTCCTTTGTCAAAAATCAAGTGACCATAGGTGTGTGGGTTCATTTCTGGGTCTTCAATTCTATTCCATTGGTCTATCTGTCTGTCTCTGTACCAATACCATGCAGTTTTTATCACTATTGCTCTGTAATACTGCTGGAGTTCAGGGATAGTGATTCCCCCTGAAGTCCTTTTATTGTTGAGGATAGCTTTAGCTATCCTGGGTTTTTTGTTATTCCAGATGAATTTGCAAATTGTTCTGTCTAACACTTTGAAGAATTGGATTGGTATTTTGATGGGGATTGCATTGAATCTGTAGATTGCTTTTGGTAAAATGGCCATTTTTACTATATTAATCCTGCCAATCCATGAGCATGGGAGATCTTTCCATCTTCTGAGGTCTTCTTCAATTTCTTTCCTCAGTGTCTTGAAGTTCTTATTGTACAGATATTTTACTTGCTTGGTTAAAGTCACACAGAGGTACTTTATATTATTTGGGTCTATTATGAAGGGTGTCGTTTCCCTAATTTCTTTCTCGGCTTGTTTCTCTTTTGTATAGAGGAAGGCAACTGATTTATTTGAGTTAATTTTATACCCAGCCACTTTGCTGAAGTTGTTTATCAGCTTTAGTAGTTCTCTGGTGGAACTTTTGGGATCACTTAAATATACTATCATATCATCTGCAAATAGTGATATTTTGACCTCTTCTTTTCCGGTCTGTATTCCCTTGATCTCCTTTTGTTGTCTGATTGCTCTGGCTGGAACTTCAAGAACTATATTGAATAAGTAGGGAGAGAGTGGGCAGCCTTGTCTAGTCCCTGATTTTAGTGGGATTGCTTCAAGTTTCTCTCCATTTAGTTTAATGTTAGCAACTGGTTTGCTGTATATGGCTTTTAATATGTTTAGGTATGGGCCTTGAATTCCTATTCTTTCCAGGACTTTTATCATGAAGGGGTGTTGAATTTTGTCAAATGCTTTCTCAGCATCTAATGAAATGATCATGTGGTTCTGTTCTTTCAGTTTGTTTATATAATGGATCACGTTGATGGTTTTCCGTATATTAAACCATCCCTGCATGCCTGGGATGAAGCCTACTTGATCATGGTGGATGATTGTTTTGATGTGCTCTTGGATTCGGTTTGCCAGAATATTATTGAGTATTTTTGCGTCGATATTCATAAGGGAAATTGGTCTGAAGTTCTCTTTCTTTGTTGTGTCTTTGTGTGGTTTAGGTATAAGAGTAATTGTGGCTTCGTAGAAGGAATTCGGTAGTGCTCCATCTGTTTCAATTTTGTGGAATAGTTTGGATAATATTGGTATGAGGTCTTCTATGAAGGTTTGATAGAATTCTGCACTAAACCCGTCTGGACCTGGGCTCTTTTTGGTTGGGAGACCTTTAATGACTGCTTCTATTTCCTTAGGAGTTATGGGGTTGTTTATCTGGTTTATCTGTTCCTGATTTAACTTCGATACCTGGTATCTGTCTAGGAAATTGTCCATTTCCTGAAGATTTTCAAGTTTTGTTGAATATAGGTTTTTATAGTAATATCTGATAATTTTTTGAATTTCCTCTGAATCTGTTGTTATGTCTCCCTTTTCATTTCTGATTTTGTTAATTTGGACGCACTCTCTGTGTCCTCTCGTTAGTCTGGCTAAGGGTTTATCTGTCTTGTTGATTTTCTCAAAGAACCAACTTTTGGTTCTGTTGATTCTTTCTATGGTCCTTTTTGTTTCTACTTGGTTGATTTCAGCTCTGAGTTTGATTATTTCCTGCCTTTAATTTCTTTCTTTATTTCTTCCTTGACCAGGTTATCATTGAGTAGAGCATTGTTCAATTTCCACGTATATGTGGGCATTCTTCCCTTATTGTTATTGAAGACCAGTTTTAGGCCGTGGTGGTCCGATAGCACGCATGGGATTATTTCTATCTTTCTGTACCTGTTGAGGCCTGTTTTTTGACCAATTATATGGTCAGTTTTGGAGAAAGTACCATGAGGAGCTGAGAAGAAGGTATATCCTTTTGCTTTAGGATAGAATGTTCTATAAATATCCGTTAAGTCCATTTGGCTCATGACTTCTCTTAGTCTGTCGACATCACTGTTTAATTTCTGTTTCCATGATCTGTCCATTGATGAGAGTGGGGTGTTGAAATCTCCCAATATTATTGTGTGAGGTGCAATGTGTGTTTTGAGCTTTAGTAAGGTTTCTTTTACGTATGTAGGTGCCCTTGTATTTGGGGCATAGATATTTAGGATTGAGAGTTCATCTTGGTGGATTTTTCCTTTGATGAATGTAAAGTGTCCTTCCTTATCTTTTTTGATGACTTTTAGTTGGAAATTGATTTTATTTGATATTAGAATGGCTACTCCAGCTTGCTTCTTCTGACCATTTGCTTGGAAAGTTGTTTTCCACCTTTCACTCTGAGGTAGTGTCTGTCTTTGTCTCTGAGGTGTGTTTCCTGTAGGCAGCAGAATGCAGGGTCCTCGTTGCGTATCCAGTTTGTTAATCTATGTCTTTTTATTGGGGAGTTGAGGCCATTGATATTGAGAGATATTAAGGAAGAGTGATTATTGCTTCCCGTTATATTTATATTTGGATGTGAGGTCATGTTTGTGTGCTTTCATTCTCTTTGTTTTGTTGCCAAGACGATTAGTTTCTTGCTTCTTCTAGGGTATAGCTTGCCTCCTTATGTTGGGCTTTACCATTTATTATCCTTTGTCGTGCTGGATTTGTAGAAAGATATTGCGTAAATTTGGTTTTGTCATGGAATATCTTGGTTTCTCCATCAATGTTAATTGAGAGTTTTGCTGGATACAGTAACCTGGGCTGGCATTTGTGTTCTCTTAGGGTCTGTATGACATCAGTCCAGGATCTTCTGGCCTTCATAGTTTCTGGCGAGAAGTCTGGTGTGATTCTGATAGGTCTGCCTTTATATGTTACTTGACCTTTTTCCCTTACTGCTTTTAATATTCTTTCTTTATTTTGTGCGTTTGGTGTTTTGACAATTATGTGACGGGAGGTGTTTCTTTTCTGGTCCAATCTATTTGGAGTTCTGTAGGCTTCTTGTATGTCTATGGGTATCTCTTTTTTTAGGTTAGGGAAGTTTTCTTCTATGATTTTGTTGAAGATATTTACTGGTCCTTTGAGCTGGGAGTCTTCACTCTCTTCTATACCTATTATCCTTAGGTTTGATCTTCTCATTGAGTCCTGGATTTCCTGTATGTTTTGGACCAGTAGCTTTTTCCGCTTTACATTATCTTTGACATTTGAGTCAATAATTTCTATGGAATCTTCTGCTCCTGAGATTCTCTCTTCCATCTCTTGTATTCTGTTGGTGAAACTTGTATCTACAGCTCCTTGTCTCTTCTTTTGATTTTCTATATCCAGGGTTGTTTCCATGTGTTCTTTCTTGATTGCTTCTATTTCCATTTTTAATTCCTTCAACTGTTTGATTGTGTTTTCCTGGAATTCTTTCAGGGATTTTTGTGTCTCCTCTCTATGGGCTTCTACTTGTTTATTTATGTTTTCCTGGAATTCTTTCAAGGATTTTTGTGTCTCCTCTCTATGGGCTTCTACTTGTTTATTTATGTTTTCCTGGAATTCTTTCAGGCATTTTTGCCATTCCTCTCTGTAGGCTTCTACTTGTTCTCTAAGGGAGTTCTTCACGTCTTTCTTGAAGTCCTCCAGCATCATGATCAAAAATGATTTTGAAACTAGATCTTGCTTTTCTGGTGTGTTTGGATATTCCATGTTTGTTTTGATGGGAGAATTGGGCTCCGATGGTGCCATGTAGTCTTGGTTTCTGTTGCTTGGGTTCCTGCGCTTGCCTCTCGCCATCAGATTATCTCTAGTGTTACTTTGTTCTGCTATTTCTGACAGTGGCTAGACTGTCCTATAAGCCTTTGTGTCAGGAGTGCTGTAGACCTGTTTTCCTCTCTTTCAGTCAGTTATGGGGACAGAGTGTTCTGCTTTCGGGTGTGTAGTTTTTCCTCTCTACAGGTCTTCAGCTGTTCCTGTGGGCCTGTGTCTTGAGTTCACCAGGCAGCTTTCTTGCAGCAGAAAAGTTGGTCTTACCTGTGGTCCCGAGGCTCAAGTTCGCTCGTGGGGTGCTGCCCACGGGCTCTCTGCAGCGGCAGCAACCAGGAAGACCTGTGCCGCCCCTTCCGGGAGCTTCAGTGCACCAGGGTTCCAGATGGTCTTTTGCTTTTTCCTCTGGCGTCCGAGATGTGTGTGCAGAGAGCAGTCTCTTCTGGTTTCCCAGGCTTGTCTGCCTCTCTGAAGGTTTAGCTCTCCCTCCCACGGGATTTGGGTGCAGAGAACTGTTTATCCGGTCTGTTTCCTTCAGGTTCCGGCGGTGTCTCAGGCAGTGGTCCTGCCGCTCCTGGGCCCTCCCCCACGGGAGCCCAGAGGCCTTATACAGTTTTCTCTTGGGCCAGGGATGTGGGCAGGGGTGAGCAGTGTTGGTGGTCTCTTCCGCTCTGCAGCCTCAGGAGTGCCCACCTGACCAGGCGGTTGGGTCTCTCTCTCACGGGGTCTGGGAGCAGAGAGCTGCTGCGGGCCGGGATCCGCGGGTGTGGGACTTCCAGTAAACACAGAATGTGCCCGGTCCTAGAGGAATTCTGCTTCCGTGTGTCCCAAGCTCACCAGGCAGCTTTCTTGCAGCAGAAAAGTTGGTCTTACCTGTGGTCCCGAGGCTCAAGTTCCGTGATTTCTGATTCAAATGCTATGAGCAGCTTTTGAGACCAAAGACACCCTAATGGCACAGGAAGCAAGGCAGTGGTGCATGCTATCAGATTTGCCCTCCTGTATGTTTCTCACATATTCTAGGAAAACCTTCCAATGTTTCTAGAACAGATAGCCCACATATGTCCTCAACGTGGCAAAGACTTTCTGCTTTGCCAAATGTCAGTCAAGCCTCTGAGCCTTCCCCGTAACAATTTGTGCATCTCTTGAAAGAAACAAAAAAAAATCTTTTGCAAGAAATCCTGATAAGTCAATATAACAAGAATTATCCATTCTTAGTGCAGGACCACACTTAGTGACCTGTTCTTCCTTCCCCTCGTTGAACTATGATTATCTTGGTCAGCTTCAGTAGTGCTCCTGATAGGGTGACTCAACCAGAATGTCCCAAACTCAGTTTTGTCCTCTCAGTAACTTTTCAGCCAGCCATCCTGTTTCCTTAGTTTCTCATACAACATGAAGGGAAGCAGAAGTCAGAAACATTAAGGAGATGAGCAAAACAATACCCCAGGAATTAAAGGGACAGTAGTTCAACAGGAACACTGGATGACTAAAATTGCCAACAACAGTGTGACACAGCACAATGCCTTTTGCATCTTTACCAAGGACTTAGGTGCTATCTCAATGATGTGTGCAGCTGCTGTGCGATAAAGCCACATGAGCACTGAGTGTGAACATTTTATCCTTTTCACAGGTGAAAGACACATTCACACTACAAAGCCTAGCAGCTTCAAAATATGTTTGGCTTTGTTTATTAAGCAGAGCGCTTGTTCCTTTTTTGCGTATGGAAAGCACTTGCTGGCTTCCTTACAGATCTGGATTGCTGGCAGCATGTTTTTGATGCTTTAAGAAAATGAGTAAAATAAAAGTGACCTGAGCACATATGCTGCCATACTTTGACAGCATATCTGAGGGACCACCAGGCAAGGTAGTAGATACAATGCAAAAAAGCCAACAATTCCCTAGATGATACACACCCTGAGGGGCATGAAGTAGGACAGGTGAGTTCATCATACTCCTCATAGCAGTGTACAAATGTACACATACTAATTATTTGCATACTTCATATTTTTGGATCTTGTTGGTTGAAAATAACAGGAGCACCAGAAAGCAAAACCTCTAACAAGGGAATAGGCTTGTTACTAAGCTGGAATGAGATGGAGGGAATAGATGGTGCCTTTTCCTTATCCCTTTCTCCTTCTCTCTCAGAGCAAGTGCAAAGATAATGGCAGCAAAGAGCCGTGAAGCATACGGTGTTGGGAAGGATGAACATAGCAGCTCCGATGCACACCACCTGGGCAGTTCTAACTTCCCATTATCTTTCTAGGCCCTAGAGGCATGTTCTAGGTAGACTGGCTCCATCTGCATTCGCTCCCTCCTCTGTCTTCCTATCTCACATGCAGAACACTCAGAATTCCACTCTCTTTGGGGTGGTTATATTATCATGTACCTAAGTTTGTCCATTCCACACATCAGTTCTATGATGTGCCTGCTTGCTCTCTGCTTATGCACTCTGCCCTTTGTTCTTTGCCTTTCCATGATGTAAGCATGACTTCTACATTTCTGAGTGACTGCATCATAATACTCATGTTGCTGCTGAGGCACTTATGAGAAGAGATTTTAGGGAACGTTTGGTGGTTGTTCCCAAGGCAGGAACCTTACCAGTATATTGTGAAGTTTCTCCTGATTTTTGGGCTCATTCTGCCAGCCCTCGGCAAGATTTAGTAAAGTCACGAGTATTTAAATATGGCCAGGCCTTACCACTAGGCACCTGTATAGCCATAGCTTACCACCCAGCACCTGCAGGTGGAAAGTCATTGGCATCCTTTGATTTTAAAGTCTATTGCCACAGAATATTATCAGAGCTTGAGGAGAAAGCATTGGCCCAGAATGCCATGGCTGAGTCTTAGTAAACATAAGACAAATGTTATGTGCCAGATAACATCCTTGGTGGCTTCTGGGTACTTCAAAAAGCTCCTACTTTGAAATGCTATTTGTGGTCATTTCAATTAAGGACAATAATCGCTGTCCATTGCACTGTAGCCCCAAGGAGAGCCACATTTAACCATATGCTTTGAAGCGTGGCAACATTTCTAGAGCCTTCAATGATTCTATTATTTCAAACTAACTGAATCAAAAATGACAGAGGCATAGACGCATGCATTCCATCTTGCTTTCTTCCGTAGTGTATGTGTTTCTGAATCTCATCTTCCCAGTTGTGCAGAACACACACATACACATAAACAGACACAGACACGTACATGCATATGTACGCACTCATGTAGATATACCTTCACATATATACTATGCACACATACACTGAGACACAGGTACACACATATACTGAGACATACATATACATACACACTCACATACAGACACATTCATACACATACATGGTTACATATACAGATAGACACATAGCTCACACACAAACACACACACACACAAAACACACACACACATACAACACAAACACCAACACACTAGGCTAGTTAAAGCTGTTTCACTTGGACCTATGGCCAGCACTATCTCTAGGCTTCTCAAAGTCAAGTTAAAAGACTGAAGTCATGAAGGTCCACCAACCAAGCAGATATTTAGTGCTCTGGACCTGGCACTGTTGGACACCAGCAAGTGGTAGTGAAAAATAACTTTGGCTCTGACCTCTGGAGTTTAAATGGCTACATCACCCCACCTCAATTCCACTGGCTTCTTCTCCTTCCTTCCTGTATTTGTTCATACCTCCCACTCATCCCGTGGAAGTGCGCTTTGAGTCACATATCTGTGCTAGACTAGCGGGTGAAGAAATGCAAATGCATGTCCCAGGTGATTTGAAGACTACTTATCAGCCATGAGAGTGTTTTTGCCATCCTAGAACCACAGTTTAGAAATGTTATATTGTACTATGCTTATTTTGATATGGGTTGCTGAGGTCTGGGGTACATAACTGTCCCCAAAAGCCCATCCTAGGGTCCATAGCCATCTGCTATCTCTGTAAGGCCCCCAGCTTCAGATCAGGCTATGCATCTCAGCTCTTGTACGCAGCTTCGGAAGAACTGACCAGCTCTCACTTCCAGAATGAGACTGCTAGAAGTAATCACACTGAGTCTAGATAATGGCAGCATCAGGCTTCAGTGTTAGCATCTTCTGTTTGCTTTCTGTCCAAGGAAGGCAGGTCTCTGGTTCTGGGTATGAAGTGCTATGATACATCTTAATTCATAGAGTTAGCAGCACTGTGAATGCTGCTGTCTTCTCCAAACTCATGTTAAAACCTAACAGTGTGATTACAGTGGGAAACAGAAGTGACTGATAATAAAGTTTTAAGGATCCCCACTCAGCTTTTCAGTGTTGGAAGAACCTGTCTAGCCCCTCTGAAGCACAAAGAAGACATCTTAGAGGCAGAGAGCATCCCCACAAGACAGTACTTGAAGGGCCTGCTGGCAGTCTGACTATAGACTTCAGGGCCTGCAAAAATGTAAACAAAAATTTCTTTTGAATAAATTTCCAGTATAAGGCATCCTGTTATCAACAGCCTGATTGGACAGTAGTTATACCTGCAACATATTCTATGAAAACAAGACTGACTGAGAGGGCTTATGACATCAACAAGCATCTGTGCAAAGAAAAGATCCTACAGACAACATGGCTGCACCAGTGAGTGTGAAGGCACCAGTCAGTAGAACTTTTAGCAGGACAGCCAATGAGTGTTTGGTCTCCTGGGCCTGCATTCAGCCACATGGGAAGTAGCAATCATTAACACACACACACAAACACACACACACACACACACACACACACACACACACACACACACACACACGGCCTGAAAATCACAGGGTGAATTGAGTATCTATATCAGGTCTACCATAATAAATACCACAAATGAAGGGTTTCAGGCAACAAGCCAGAAAGCATGTTTCACGCAACAGAAACCACCCTCATTTCTGGAGAGTAGCAGTTGAAGACCACACTGTTGGCTTCATTTGCTCCTCTGAGAGTCCCAAAGATGAGCCTGGATCAGGCTTCTCCTTGGATTCCGGGTACTTTGCCATGATCTGTAGAATTTCTTACCCTGTGGAAGAAGCAAATCAGTATCTCCCCTTCAGCTCCCAAGTAACTTTCCTTATGTGTCTGTGTCCCAATTCTCCATTTTATAAGGACACTGGTTACATTGGCTTAGAGCTCTCTCTCTCTCTGCCAGTATGACCATATCACCACCAATTTAATCTGTAGCAACCCTATACCCAATATGGCTACATTTGAAGATATGGCATCAACATATGTTAGGAGAAAAATGCAAACTATAAATACCTCCACGGACAAGATAAACAGTGTGACTCCCAAGGGAGCTAGGGGCAAGCTGGCTTTTCACCCTTTGCATAGTCAGGGTACAGCATCACTCTTGAAGGTAAACCACAAACCGTCTATGTAGGTAAACTACCTTCCCTAGGTTCCCTCCTTAACAAAGAATCAAATACAAATGTTTCATCCTGGTCTTCAAAGGCTCGTGTGCTATGCTATCCTCCCTCACCCCATTTCCAGATCCTATGTATGGAAATCTTTATACTGTGTTCAAATATATGCTCACACATGGAAGCGTCCAAAATCTGAACCATCATTGTGTAGCCTCGGGAATAAGCTGCATATGTTCTCCAGCCTTGTTATTTCCATTCAGCACTATCTTCCCGATACCCAACTCAGCATCTGATACACAAGGGTGCTCTGCCATATTCAGTGAAAGAATGAATGCTCATAGGGTGTGAGTCACCCTTGACTTCATTCATTCTTTAATGCCTATATGCACTCAATCATACCTCTGAAGTTTCATTTCCCAAAGGTACATCTTTCTCTGCAGTCCACTGCCATGATTCAGGACTCATACATCTCACTCTGAAATTTCATAATCTTTCCTGTATCTCTTTAATTCAGCCTATTAATCTTCTGTTAATACAGAAGATATTCCTTGTTATCTTCTGTACACATGCTGCCAGAAAAAAATTTCAAAATAGGTATGTGACCAGTCACCACTGCCTTTATATGGTGCTTCACTGTGGATGGGTCACTGTTCAGGACCCTTGTCCTTGCATGAACCAATTCCATAAGTATTCGTCTGGTCAAATGCATGTAGTTGCTTGCCTCCACATATGTGAGCCTAAGAAAGATTACAAGACCCTCACTGGAAATGGAAGATACTGGATTTGCCTTAGTAATAAGTTTCATCCCCACCAGAAAAAAAATGGTTTACAGTAACATATTTCTGTCAGAAACATATCACTGAGCTTGTGTTCTAAAGATGGAAAGAGTTCAATGGTGCAATGGTCCACAGAGGTAGAAACATTGAAGAGAGAAAGAAATATGGAGAAATTGAGTTATCCACAAATGTGCAGGAGATTGTGCACAGAATGCCTGCCACTGTATCATTACTACAGGCATCTCAACTTCTCTTATTCCTTGAAATTCATTCTCTTCACTTTGACAAGTCTGGCTGCCCACCTTACCAGGGGTGATAATGATATTTTACACAATGATAGAAAGTTCTGAGATGATAAGAAAGTAGAGACTAGATGGTGGAGAAGTTTAAAATTGTGCTGTTTTACATTTGAGAACTGCCTTTTAGCAGAGCCATGCCAAATCCTTGTGGGATAGAAAAACAGCTGGAGGGGCTAGTCCTATCATTCTCTAAACAGATGGACTTTGGAACATGGCATGAGATTGCTAATCCTCAGTTCCATTAACCATAAGCTCAGTGACAAGTAAAAGGATTGAACACCAGGATTAAATTCTTCAACCGTACATGTCACCCAAAGACCATGCACTGAAGACTTGGTTCCAACCTCTTGCTCAACCAGATGATGAAACCTTTAAAGCTGAGGCCTAATGAGAGGAAATTGGGTCACTTAGAGCCAGGTCTCCTCCACTCTCTGTTGCATGCAGGTACAGCACATTCATGGACAACAGATTTCTGCCATAAAGAGTAAGAGCTAAAATGAACTTAATTTACTTTAAGTTGATTTATCATAAGTATTTTTCCCAATGATAGACAAGTACCAGCTGATGACCTTGCAGCAAGGGATGTCTGAAAGGTAACCAATGAAGTTGAGGCCTGAAACCCTTGCAAAGTATATGGAGTTCAATGGGAGAGAAAGGGTGTACTCATTGTTCCAATCGTTCATCCATTCCTTTCACAAGCACGTAGCAGGCCTCTGGACTGGATTCTGGAAAATGAGTATGAGAAAGACATGTGTAATACTGGGATGGAGGCTTGTTAACTGCACTTCTCACCAATTACAAGACTGAATAGGATGGCTACAAGGATGAGGACAGCTGTAAAACAATGGCTGATAAAACCAAACAGATATAAAGACATGTCTTTTTGGTTGGTAGCTCATGGTTGAACAAGCACCTACTATGCACAGGTTTATTGGTTCGTGAGGCGAATTCCTTTCAAATGGGCACAAAATCACAGCACTTGGAAAGTTTCTTCAGTAAGGGGAAAAGAGCTACAGTTTTCCCCTAGGTATAAGACTAAGTCTTTAGAACACAGATATAGATACTAATTTAAGGAAATGGCAATAGCGGTGTTTAGAATCTGTGACCATTCCAGCCACAGGTGATAAGTTCCTTTCTGTTGGGTGAGTCTTAAGTCCAATTAGACAGCTGTTGGTTGCCACCAAATTAAAGATGTCACCATTGCACTGTTGGATATATCTTTCCAGGCCAGTCATTACTCTGGTTCTCAAGCTTTACAGCTTGTGTGGCAACCCATTGTTTTTCATCCTAGTAGTTTGCATAGAGGGTTGAAGAGCAGGTTTAGCTCAATATCTCTAAATTCTGTGCCAACAGGGTGTGGTGTCTTTGGCAACAGGGTCTTACCTTCAAGTTCTTCTGGTCATCCAAGGGTAATGACAATCCCCTAAACAAAACCTTTAAGGAAGGTTTCTTATTCATGGCACTGGTCGGGGAGATTGTTAGATAGCTCTTGGATGAATGTTATCATTTTGTGTGTTTTGTTGAATTATATATAGGTACACACATGTGTAATGTTTATATTTTAAATAAACTTATAAAATGGCTCATTGTCTATGACATTTTCAAACACTCTTAGTGTTATTTGTTTCTCCTTCCTCCCTGTCCATACTGTGCTATCTCTCCCTTGCCAAGAAAAGTGTCCCCTGTGGGTATTCTCATTTCCTCACCCCCAGTATCTGTGCCCTACTTGTCTCCTCTCTATACTTCTCCTCCATAGTTCTCCCAAGGTCCCTTTGACTTTCCTGGCTTCTAAGGTTACTTCAGGCAGTTTTGTATATTGGTTTGGTATATATGGTCTGGTATAATAGGTATGCTATTATCCAACTCTATCCATTTTACTTGCAAATTTCATTTTATTTTTATTTATACCTAAATAAAATTGCACTGTGAATTTGTACCATATTTCCATATCCATTTATCAGTTGAAGAACATCTAGGTTGTTTTCACTTCCTAGTTATTGTGAAGAGAGCCACAATGAGTATGGTTGAGCAAGTTTCTGCTAGTACATGGAATCCTTTGGACATATGCCAAGGACAGAAGCAGCTGGGTCATATGGTAGATCTATCTTTAGCTATCTGAGAATTCTCAACACTCATTTCCAGAATATGTACACAATTTGTATTCTCACAAACACTGAAGTCCCTCTTTCTCCCTACCCTCACAAGCATTTGTGTCAATTTCCTTTCTTGATTTTATCCATTCTGAATTGGGTAAGATGAAATCTCAGAATAGCTTTAAGTGGTTGAAGAAGATGAACACTTTCTGAGATACTTATTATCAATTTTTATCTCTTCTTCTATTCAGATCCATTTTTTAAAATTAGGTCATTTGTTTTCTTAATTCTTTTGGAGTGTGTGATGTTCTTTGTATGTTATGAATATTAATCTTCTATTATATGAATAGACGTAAAAGCTTCTCATTCTAGAGGCTTCCACTTGACTCTGTGATTATATTGCTATTTAGTTTTTTAGTTTTATGTCAATTATTGATCTTAAATAATGAGTAAAATAAAGTGCTAACCCAAAGTCCTTTCTGAGCATATATCTTGTAGGATATCTGTTTGTGGTTTTTTTTTTAGGACTTTCTTTCCAGCTTCACAATGAGGCATGCATTCCTCTGTAGCTTGTTTTGTGTGTTTGTTTGGTTGATTGGTTTTTGGTTTTGTTTTTTGTGATACATATGAGTCTAATTTTAATATTCTGCATATGAAATCCAGTTTCCCCAGCACTATTTGTCAAAGATGTTGCTTTTCCATGGTGTGAAATCTTTGCCAAATACTAGATGTCTCTAATTTTGTACATTAATTTGGGTCTCCTATTTCATCCATTGACCCACCTGTTTTTGTTCTAGTACCAGCTATTTTTATTACTATTTTATCTCTTTGGTAAGGTTAGTTTCACATTTTCTTTTGAGCCTTTTATAAATAGCAGTGTCCCTATGATCTCATCATGTTTGTTATTGGCATATAGAAAAGCTACTGATTTTAGTAAACTGATTATACATTCTGCCACTTTCTGAAAATATTGATCATTTCTAGAAGCTTTCTGTGGAATTTTTGGGCCTTTTATGCATAATTCCATGTCATCTACAAATAGGAATGGTTTGGCATCTTTTCTCATTTGTATTCCTTTCATTCTCTTGTCTCCTTTCTCTAGCTAACACTTCAAGCATTATATTGAAAAGGATTAGGGATACTAGACACTCCATGGAATTGGATTGATATGCTCTTCTTCCGTGTAAGATCGTGTTGGGTTAGGGTTTGTCACGGATAGCCTTTGTTGTGTTGAGGTATGTCCTCTTCACCTCTATTCTCTCTCGGACTTCTATAATGAAGGTATGTTGAATTCTGTTAAAGGCCTTTTCTACATCTTTAAATAGATCACATCACTTTTAACTCCATTTGTATGATTTATTATATTTATTAAGTTGCATGGGCAGAATCTTCCCTTTGTAAACTAATTTGATCATAGTAGAAGCTCCTTTTGGTATATGCCTATATTCAATTTAAAAAAAATTTACTGAGGATTTTGGCATATGTGTTCAACAAGAGTTGGTTTTGGTATTTGAATAACTCTAGGCTCATAGCAGGAGTTTAGAAGTGCTCCCTCTGTCTGTTCTGGGATTTTAGTCTGGATTAAACTTATACTGCTTGTGCATTCTGTCACAGTCTCTGTAACCTTATATGTATATCAGCTCTGTTCTGTCTATAAGACACTGCTCTTAGAGTTATACACCTATTACTATTCTTACATTCTTTCTGCTGCTTCTCTCACATAGACCTCTGAGCTTTGAGGGGTGCAGGATTGATAAAGATGCTTCATTAAGATTCCGTACTTCAGAGTCTCTCACTCTGCACACTGTCCAGGTCTGTGTCTCTGTGTTAATTACCATCAACTAAAAAAGAAGTTTCTCTAATGATGCATCTCTCTACATATATACAGGAACATACTATTATGAGTCATTTTATTGCTCTTTTTCTTTAGCAAAATAACAGGAGTGGGTTTCCCCGTCTGCCCTACGACCTTTCTAGTTTCAGCTTCTTAGCCATTTTAGCAGTGTCAGCTATGAGTCCCATATCATGTAGTGGGTCTTAAGCAAATCACAAGGTGGTTGGTTATTGCCATAATATATTGCTCATGTATATATTGCCAACAGATTGCTAGGTTCATAGCTGGGTGATATTGAGGATTTCTCCTCACGTAGCGTGCAAATAATCTTGCAATACCATAAGTGTTAGTCAGTACTGGAGAAGTTACTGCTTGGACCCCATTTCTACATGCTCAATGACATAAGTATATGACATCTTCAGCAATAGGACCTTGCTCTAATAACAAGACTCTTTCGATTTGTAGATTGAAGAGTTAAGGACACCAACATTTAGTTATTGTTTATTGATTTCTGACTCTCTCTTTTTGTGTTCTTCATTCTATTTTTTTTTCTGGAAATTCTAGCCTTACTTGTTTTCTTTCTGTAGCCTCTTGATTATGATCCCTTTTCTCTTCAATCTAAATTGCTGTTTCTGGTATTCTCTGTAGGGCTGATTTATTGGACATAAATTCTTTTAGTATGTTTATATCATGGAAATTTTTTCTTTCTCCTTCAACTATGGCAGATGGTTTGCTGGGTCGTCTGGGTTGGCATCTGTGGTCTTTAGAAAGCTTCAAGCCCTCTGGCTTTTAAAGTTTCCATGGGAAAGTCAGTTTCTGGGTTTTTTTGGGGGGGATTTGGAATGGTATTTTTAAAATTATGTGACTTGTTACTTTTTCTTGCAGCTTTCAAAGCCCATTCTTTATTCAGTATAGTTGGTGTTTAGATTATACGATGCCATGTAGACTTTATCTTCTTGCCAATTTAGCATTCTATGTGCTTTTTCTATCAGTATCACTACTGCAATTTGTTTCCTTAGTTTGGGGATGTCCTCTTCTATGATACTGTTGAACACTGTGCAATTGACATTGAAGGTGGGGGGCCTGAGCTCAGACTCACTCTGTCTTTCTTCCTTTTTTCTTTCTTTTTCTTTATTTCTTCTTTTCTTTCCTTTTTTCAGTCATTTCCTCACTGTGTATCTCTAGCTGACCCTGTGTAGACCAAGCTGACCTCAAAATCATAGACATCAGCCTGACTGTGCCTCCAGACTTCTGGGATTAAAGGCAGGCACCACTACACATGGCTTGGACTCTTATTTTTTAAAAGAATATTGAAGCCACCTATGTGACTATCTTCTTGGCTATCTGATAAGAAGAGAGTTATGATTCCCTAAACTACATATTTCTGGTAGATATACAAAGTTAACTTTATTTACTTCCCTTAAAAGTATAACTTTTCATAGAGAAAACCGGAAACAGTAGGCACCAAAAACTCTCGCTTCTTCAATATTCCTGAGTTTAGTTCAAGAGACTCTTAAGTCAAGAAAGCAATGGTTTGAGTTAGATTTCTTTGGGCTTAACTCTTGTCCCACGTTACTTTTCTGGATATTTAAAATTAACCTTATTTCATATGAACTTTAATTCTCATTTCATAAAAATCTCATTCCGTAAGAATCTTCACTTCTTCGTTTGTCAATGAAGCTATGGTTTCCTCAGTGGGTTTTGGTGCCTTTGCTGAGAGTCAGTTGGCTGTGGTCGTCAGGTTTACTGCCGGGTCATCAGGTTTACTGCTGGGTCATCAGGTTTACTGCTGGGTCATCAGGTTTACTGCTGGGTCATCAGGTTTGCTGCTGGGCTCAGTACTTCATTCCATTTGTCCATATATTCATATCTAATGCCAACCTCATGCCCCTTTGGTCATCATGGTTTGGCAATGTGTCTTGGCTGTTTGCTTGCTGTGTCCTCACAAGAATTTTGGGACTGTCTATTCTAGTTTTTTGAAGAATGATGAATACTGATGACAAGAATTTGGGAAGAAGTGGCAAGGCAGATAAAGGAAGGTTGTTTGCATTCAGTTCATGTTGTAAACATGTGTTGAATTACATGTGAAAACATGATGTAAACACAGGTTCAATTAATGTAAAAATTCATCATGTTAATAAAAATAAACTTTCTTTTCAAACCAAATTATATAGATTTTTGTGTCATTCATTATAATAGATCAATAATACTACTAAGGATGAAAAGAAATCTCAAGTAAAATATCAATTTAAAAATTAGAGAGTCCAAAAAAGACAGAGGACAGGCATATAAGAAAGAAAAGGTATTTCCTTTGAAATGCTTCCTAGAGATTTGTCTCAAGCTAGAGTGGTATATAAGGCACAGAGGCAAGGCAGAGAACAACAGCCACAATAAAGAAATCAGGAGGATTTGAGACAGAATTTGGGGCCACCATGAAGTTAAAAAAGTAGTAGCCTCAAGTTCTCAGAAACCAAGTGACAAAGCAGAGCCTGGAGGAACAGGCTTGTAAATTCAACTACTTGAAAGGCTAGGGGAGGTAAGGTGATTGCAAAATCAATATTTACATTGTCTGTGGAGTAAACTTCCTACCAGCTTGGGTAACTTTCATTGAGACCCTACCTCAAAATTAAAATATTGTAAAGCTGTGATTTGCAGCTCAACTTGGTGTATGACATAAAGTCCTGTCTTTAATCCCAAGTACTGAAAAAAGTAAATGGTGACAGAAATAGTCCCACAAATAATAGTTTCCTCTCAACACATTTGCTGATTTAACTGCATACAGTAGGGATAATCGTGAAGATGATTATAAGAGAAAGACTCTCAGTTGACCCCTCTAAAGAACCGCCCCTGTGAAAATGGAGATCCCAGTGTCAAACTGAGTTTCATCATGACAACAGGCCATCCTACACTGGCACAAGAGGTATGAATATATAACTTTACAACTTAACACATTCTGGTGCACAATCAACACTGGCATGCTGTGAAGTAAAATCAAACAACACAACAGAATCAGAACCAGAATTGGCCACATAGGGCGGTTATTTTATCTGAGTTTAATGATCTATGTATGCAAGAAAATGGATTGCAACACAGAGACTCCCCAAACGGGCGGCTGTTAGAATCTAACCACAATTTTACAACCACAATTACTAAACATTAGAAGTGAATAGATATATGACTTCCACTGATCACTGGACCAGAAGAGGGAAGACTTGCCAATTAAAAGGGGAGTCAGAAAGCTTTGCACCAAGTACAGCTTAAAGCAGAAAGGGATGAAGAAAGAGCAAGGACGGACAAAGCATGGTATGGGAGCTTTCAGGTGACTAGAGTCACAGAACACAAGAAAGGAAGCAATGTTGAGCTAATAGAAGAGATAACAATGAGAATACCTTCATTCACTTCTGTTTCTTCAGATGTGCTATAGTCCCATGTATACTGTGATCTCTGAATGTCAGAATTTGTTCATCTTATCTAACTATGGTCATTTTATCACTGCTGAACTTCTCCCCTTCCCTTTCTACTATTTTCTACCTAGATCTGGCAATCATTTTCCTACCCTCTTAAGAAATAACATTTGAATATTAATGTAAGAGTGGGATCACAGTATTTGTCTTTCCTTTCTGGTTAACATAACATCCTCCAGGTTTACCCATACTTCTGTGGATGACTAGACTGTTATGATAATACCAAGGTTCATATGCATTATATTGTATTCATTAGTTATCTATAGATTGACTCTGTATCTTGACTGTAACCAATTTTTTTTGTTCCATGATGAAACAAATATTCATGGTCTTGGATCTGTTTCATCATCACACAGTGTTTACCAGAAACTAAACATCGCGATGTTTGTGTATGTGTGTGTGTGTATGTATATATATATATATATATATATATATATATATATATATATATATATATACATATATATATATATATATGAAATTATTATGTCAATCAATGACAACAAAAAAGAGTAACTTTTTTTTCAAACATAAATGTAGGGTATCAAATTCCAAAAACAAAAGTGCTACAAACCTTGGGTGGAAAAAAAAAACCACAAAGCAAGGCAGGCCTCATACTGCTATAACCATCACTCCTTTTAGTTTTCCCTGAGCTGGAATGCTTTTAGAAAAGTTCTAAAAAGCAAGAGATCATCTTCCAGGAAGCTCATTCTCTCTAGAGTGAATGACGTTGTCTGACATTCCTCCTTAAAACTTCTGGTCTAATAGGACAACGATAGTGAGGTTGGTGGGCCTCAATATTTTCCTGTCACACTTAGGGGTGTGCAGTATTGCAGGCTCCCAAGGCTTACAAGGGATGGTAAAGCACTGTCTATAACCAGAACAAGCTCTCAGAGAGCACAGCAGGAATAGGGTCACTCACTACCCAAATCAGACTTGGACCTACTCAACCACATAGAGATAAAGGCCATGTCATGATAGGTCATGATAGCACCAGTTAGGCTTCTGTTTCCTCACCAGAAAATTGATTTCTTAGAAATCATGTGACTGGCAGTATGCTAATCTAACTGATAATCATGGAAAGCCAGTAACTTTTCCAATGAGATTTTGTTTTTTGTTTTTTGTTTTTAAATTGGTGCATCATTAACTGTTTGTCTGTCTTCAATTGGGTCTGAATATGAAAATTAGGTGCATTTTCTCCTTTGTCCTTTTTCCTCCTTTCCTCACTAACCCAAGTTATATGAACTAGTCATTCAATAAACACGCTGTCCTCCCACACAGTCTCCTGGATCATTTATACCCTCCCTACTCATCTCCACCTGAGACTGTGATCCAGATATCCTCTGTGCCCTGAGACTACTGGTGTTCAAAGGCTGATGAGGGCACAGCATGCTACCCTCTGAATACTTAGGTCATAAGTCACAAGGTTAGATAGCATAAGGTATAATCTAGTGATGTCTAGCCTGTTGCTGTGCCTTCTCAGCCATCTGCTTGCTATTCCTTAAGTCTCATTGATTGGGCTTCCACAGATGAGCTTTTGACAGAATATTTAAGGAAAAAAGAATCAGTGTAGAGCCACACAGAGTATAGCTACAGTAGTCCTGCAGCATCTAGGGAAAGTGAAGGTACAGAGCTCTCATAAGACCAGTTCAGTGTTTCCCAGGGTTAGCAGACAGAAAAGGAACATACTATATACTAAATAAAGATATGTTTCTACATGACCCATATTGCTACACCAAGTTCAGGGTGCAAAGAAAGAACCATCCTGTCAGCGTGAACTTTTAGGGTTCTCTGTACTTTGTGTCCAATTTTTCAGGAGACAAAATTAAATATTTCAATTTTCAGAAAGAAAAAGTAATCTTAACCCTGCAACATGCTGAACTCTCATCATCCCAGTGCATAGGTAAAGTGGTAATTCTATAGCATACACAGCTGCATTTCACTCCATTGCCTAGTGGACGTCCCGGGGTGACCAGCAAGCTGATCATACTTAATATCCTCCCTACAAGATAGCAAGGAACTTCATTTAACTCAACACAGATAAGAACAATGGGCAGTCCACAGTACAACACCCTGGAGATTAAACTTTCTGAAAAAGCTACTTCAATTGGAGATTCTCAAAACCGAACTTACTTGATCCTGAATAATCTGTGACTTCCAGGATCTGCACACATCAAACTACATTGCAGTGACCAACACAGGATGCTATGACTACTCTGCTTAAAGTAATATTCTCTGGTCCCAAAGGGAGTAAGCACTAACAACTGCAGTACATCAATGTCAGTCTGTGAAATGGACCGAACTGTACCTGTGCTTCACTGACTAGATGGAAGTTCTGAAATTAAAACCCCAGTCTTCAAAAGGTCAATTAAAATCTCATGAGATGCCTGCATTAGCTAGCAACCATTATCTTTCTTAATTGGCTGATTGCTAAGTGACTATTTGGGGGAAATCCTATAATCTTACCAAAATTTAACAGTATGTCTAAAGCTAAATAAAAACCTTATATCCCGAAGCCCTGAAAACTACGCCTTCAAATGATGCTTTTTCCCATAATACCTTCTGAAACTGGGTTGCTTTAATTTCTGTCATCCTTTTATTGCTGACTCAACCCTCATTACCCACTTACCATCAGTCATCTACTCAATACTTTTTTTTTTTGGTTAGGGCTACATTTCACTTTTGAGTATCTTATTTTCTGAAACTATGGTGCAGTTTCACAAGTGTGTGAATCGAGTCCTTGGCGATTCTCACTCTCCAGCAGCAAAAGGACTTTTGAGAAGCATCTTTGAGGTTGTCTCAGGAGGTCAATGTGGTCTCTCAAGAGGTCAGCCATGCTTCTACCCACAAGCTCAAGGGTGGGTCTAAATCCACTCTAGCACCTGATTTATTTCTGCCTTTGCCTCCCTCAGAGCAGAACTCTCTTTGTCTTGCTTCACCTGCTTCCAGCATAATGCCAAACATACAATAGAAAATATTTAATGACTGAACAAACAGAAATACAGAGAGATCCATCAACAGAGAATATAGCAATTGCATATTGGTGTGGAAGCCAAGCCCATTTACATTCTGTGATGTTGCAATATCCTCAGTCCTTGTTTTGTGTTTTGTTGTTTTGTTTTGTTTTGTTGTGGGTTTTTTCAATGGTTTGTTTGTTTATTTGTTTGTTTGTTAGTTTTTGAGGCAGAGTCTCACTCCTTAAGTAAGGCAGGTCTGAAATTCAGAATCCTCTTGCCTCAGACTTCTAGCGATGGCATGACAGGTACTCACCAAGACTGAGAGGTGTTTCCTAAAGATGCTCTAGCTCATCCTATGCTTCATGGTACTGTGTCAAGATGGTGCACCTCATCTCTGCCTCAGGAGGTCAGATACAGGAATCCCTTAGAAAAAATTAGCCCTGCTGAAATTTGATATTAAACATGCCACTATTCCAGAGTAAAATGCATCTGTGGTTCAGCTTGTTCGTTGTTTCCTAAAAAGGAGTTTCATTTTTCTGAATAAAGGCCAGCCAACTGTACCTTTCAATGTAGGAGATACAAGACCTAAGTAACATAGAAACATAGGCACCTTCTTCTGAAGGGCTCACAATGCCTTCAACCAATTTGAGGATCACTATTTCTAAACTTTAAAGTTACATGTATCTGTGTGTTTGCATATGTGTTGTGAGTATATGTGTATACATGTGTATATAAGCATGAATGCTACAGTGGATGAAAGTCACAAGAAAACTTGTGGGAGACAGTTCTTTCCTTCTACCTATAAGTTCCAAAAATTAAACTTAGGGCTTCAGACTTAGCAAATGCCTTTACCTGTTGAGTCATCTTGTCATCCCTTATTAAGGTTATTCTTTACCATTTGGTGGAAACGCCAGAATCCAAGATTTTAATTCTAACATAGGGGATCAAAGAAGGTAGAAAGGCACTTGCTTAGCATGCCCAAAGCATGATCCACAGCACTGCATAAACCAAGAATGGTGGCACATGCCTATAATCCCATCATTCAGATCAGAAGTTCAAGATAATCTTGGTTGCATAGAAATTCCAGGGACAGCCAGGGACACATGATACTATATTTCAAAAAAATCATAAAAGGATGAAACAAGAATTACCGAGTTCTTATGACATTTGTACCAATTCATGGAATACATGTTCAGGAAGGCTTTTACCCTTTTACAGACCTAAGATAAGAGGCCTCAATCTCCCAGGCCCAGGGATATTTCTTATTCAACATTCACTCATCTCCTATTGAGTCATACAAGGGACATTGCAAGGCTGTCCCCATTGGTAAATGACCATGCTGATGTCATTGGAAAAGTCTATTCCAACATTGCCAACCTGGTAACCTGTCTCGAATGAATTTGACCCTAGTTGAAGTCCTTGTCTTCTCTGCGTAATGTCACTTAGGGACCTCCTCTGGCACATTTGATTTCCTCACAAAATGCCCAACCAGAATTATGAGCAGAAAGGGCATCTTCAAGCTCCAAGAGCTTGATACACCTCCAGACCCACCAGTGTACCATCCTCACTAAAGTAATGTGTAGCCGTAGAGAAATGCTCAGTGTTAGAGAAAAATCAGAGTGAGACACAAAGGCACTAAAAAGTTGTGTGGATCAAAGGCAACCAAACTAAATCCCAGAGTAAGAAACAAATATATTACAAATGAATACTTTCAGCGGAGTAATTACTTCCCAGCTAAGAGAAGATTACATTTTTTAAAATTGATTTTAATACACCAGCCATTTCTAGTCCGGGCATTGTATGAAGCAAGTTTCTTTTATTCACTTCATCTGTCTGCTCATACTTAGAGATGACATTGATAACACGTTTTTGTTTGGAGGGTTTGTTTTTGATGCTACAGATTGCACATGGAACCTCACACAAGCTACCATTCTACCAGAAGCCATACCTTTAAGATTTCTCTTAAAGAGAATCATGTATAACATAATTTTACCATGACATGGACACCTCCTGTGAGAAATGGATACTTTCCATATCTGACAACTGCTACTGATTTGACAGTATTCATCTGATGCACAAAACACTACAAATCAAAGACACGCGCTGGCATGCTGGGAATTCCATGTCCTTTCTCTTAGACATCTCCCAGACTCAGAGGAACTAGGCAGGGAGAAGCGCCATGTGGGACATTGTTTCCAACATCAAGTGACCTGCTCTGGGACTCCTACATGTGTCTAATCGAGAGACACACCACAGCTGGCAGATATGTCAGGTGGCTTGGTAATGCATTCTATTACAGCATTGCATGCTTAGCAACTAAGCACTGTCCATGTGGAATGATTTCTCTCACTGGACTTATGTGCATCCCTAATATTCATGAGGTCGGATAAAGCCAATGCCTATACAACTCTAAATTATCCCATCCGAAAGGCATTGCTATCTATATATGTGACAGTGGGAACAGTTAGCAATGCCTCACTACTGGGGTCAAAACCTGTCGCCTCTGACTCTTAAAGACTATTTTCAATAGCATGGCACTTAACACTTGAGTCAACAGTGGGCTTTAAACCTGCTTAATAAAACTGCAGGAGAAATTCAGAGGGGACTGTAAGCATGAAGGCACACATGAGCCACGGAGTTAAACACAGGTGCTTCTTACCATGTTTATGGATGACACAGGACCAATGCTGTTAACATAAATGTCCACATCGATCACAGTTGGTTTTACTGTGGGGAAAAAAATACATATATGTTAGTACTTTATGGTACAGTGAGAAATGGAGAACACAACCCAATCCGTGTCTGGAGGACTCAGTCACTAATGGCACAGGCCTATGCTGCTCAGGTGGGTGGATTTCTTTTGGGGACTTCATTTGCATTTAAAACTAAACTCATCCTGCCTTCTTAAAATTTCAAAGGAAGAGAGATTCTGACTTGTATTTATTTAGCTGTAGGAAAATAAGGCAGCTACCCACTGCAAATTGCCAGTAACAGATGACTATAAAGATATTCTATGTTACTTAAGTTGATTTTCATGGCAAAGAAATGAGATTAAATATGAGACATCGCATAAGTAATTTAATGTCAAACTTGCTATAAACCTAAATCATGAGATGAGCAATATCAGTGGTAGATTAAAAAAAGAAAAGAAAAGAAAAGAAAAAAACCTAGTTTCAAAGCAAAGTTCTAGTTGCTCCAAACACCAAAGAAAAAAATTAAAATCTGACTTATCATTATCATCATTATCATTTAAGGAGACATATACATGTCTAGCACAGAGTTAAATTGCTATAGTCAAAAAAAGTAAAAATTAGGGGAATAAAAACCTGACCTTTTCAAGTACGAATGTGCACAGTTCCTGTGAGCAGCACACATTCAGGTTAAAGTTGATGCAGAGCTCCTGAGTGCATCACACAAGTCTGAGCCTGCACAGCTCCTGTGACCAGCACACACACTGCACGCTAACTGGTTAATTTAGGTTCAAGAAGGCCAGTTCCTCTTCCCTTGCCTACAGTGGGACTGAACCCCACCAATGAGACAGGGAGTTGCTGAGCCCGAGCCCAGGGTCCAATGGCCTCTTCAGGAGGGAACCTCTTTATCACCATTCAGGGAATGACGAAGGAGAGAACGGAGCCAATTTAAGAATATGTCTGCCCTGGAGGAATATAAACAAGATGCATGAACTTTTCCTGCATGAGGTTTCCATGGAAACAAGATTGTTTGCTTCTGCATTCTTTCAATGGGCTTCCTGCAGTTTTGCTAAATAACTGTTCATTCACAAATGGACTCCTTTTGCTTCTGGAACTAAGTAGTATCAGAATTTCCAAGCTCATAAACTCAAGAAACGTATAGCCAGAACAGTAGTTTTCAGACTTTCCTGAGATGAAAACAATTTTCATGATTTTGAGCTAACTCCCTGAACATCTGTCAACACCACTAGGCAGTGTTAGTTCCAAAGAGCTATTGACATTTTGGACAAAAGCCCCAACACAATTCTGCCACTATACACATGACAAATTTCAGATAAGCATGCTCTAAACCCAAAACTAGGATTCTCTAATTAACAAAATGATAAATAGTACCTTCTTTGCCTTCACTGGATTCCTCGGTGTTCTGTTTTCACACACAACAGCCTTAGATTATGCTATGCAGACTGTGTGACATTAGCCAAGACATTTTGCAAATGGCTTTTTGGGTTGTTTCAGAGTATTTATTAGAGTCTGGGTTTGAAGAGTTTGTTAATCTCATTAAATTAAAACTGCTTTTAGACACAAAGCCTGAATGGTGGAAAGTGGAAAGTGTGAAATGTATTGAGTGCAATCAATCACATAGCAAAGGTTTTAAGAAAGGCATTTGGAATACAGACACATGCAAACACCCATACACTCATAAATACTGGGGGAGCCACTGCTTTTAGTGGCTATCACTAAGCAAAGTCATAATAATGTCAGTGTCATATTTTAGAATGCCATCTGACAGCTGTGCCCAGGACACAGTTGCTAATTCAGACACTACAGATACAGTTCTGACAAAAGGCTTGCAAGAAAATCATCAGACATCTAAATAGGAAAAATAGTAGTGTTTTGGACATACAATGCTAGAAAAACTAGATATTCAAGAGAAAAGGAATAAATTTAGACCCTTATACCTCACTTCATATCCAAAAATAAACTCAAAGTAGGTTAAATAACTAACTATACCTAAAACTATAGAAATATTAGAATTAAAGATGGGAGGGGGTGCTGTGATATTTAGTTTTGTGATGGTGTCTTGCATTCACTATCAATATCTCTGACAACTATATAAATTTTACCACACCAAACCTAAACCTTTGTATGAAAGGAAGAGCAGAAGGAAACAGCCAGCCTATCATGGACAAGTCACTTGCAAGATGTGTATTGTGACGGTTGACAAGAATAGCCCCTGTCACCCACAGGGTACTTGAATAGAATTAAGCACCATTAATGATAAGGAAAGTTACGCAGGCACTGTGGATGAGAGTATGGTAGTTCTCAAAATATTAAACAGAATTGCTGCAAGGTATAACCTCCAACATCTGTGTATTTTACCAACAGAAATGCAAAGGACTCAACAGATACTTGTATGTGCACACTCGCACTAAGGCCATTCTCTATAACTAAAAAAGCAGAAATAACTCATGTTCACAAAAGATGAATGGATAATCAGAGTGGGAATATGATGCAATTTTATTTAATCTTCAAAAAGAATGAAATTTTGACACATGGTACACCATGGATGAATGATGAAGGCATTATACTGAATAAATGATTCCATTACAACGCAAATACTATATGAGTCCAGAATACTCCCACTTAGTGAAATTCATGGAAACGTAAGTGGAATCGTGGTTGCCAGAAGTGATAGAGTGGGGAGTAATGCATATAGAGTTTCAATTCTGGAAGACAAAGAGTTCAGGAGGTGGATAGTCATGATACTCAATGCTACTAACTTTTACTTCAACAAAAGTAGTTAAGATGACAAGTTTTGTGACATATTGTAGCAGGAAATATTTTTAAAAAATGAACACCATCTCATGCTAGCACCAGCACCAGCGAACCCCATGGCACCAATGGAGTGTTCTCATCTCTATAGACTTTCTGACCCAAAGCTCCTGAAATGTCTATACTTGACTTACTAAATTCCCATGCCAGGTTGCTGCCACACCAGCCCCATGCAGAGACTGCCCATCTTGCAGTTAGCTGTCACAAATCTCTGTAACCCAGTAAAATCAAAACTCTAATGGCTTATAATTTATCAATTAGATTTATATCAGTAACTTCTTACCCTACAAAACATCCACACAATAAACTCAGAGCCAACTGATAGTGATACAAATTGCCCACTTAGATAAGACAAATTGTCCTATAATTATCCATCTGGTATAAGATATTCATAGCTATCTGTGGATATTTAAAGTCACGTGGATCTGGGTCGTCCTTCTCTTCCTCCATCTTCCTTCCTCCTCCCTCTCTGTACTCTCTGTCCCATCTCTAAAGTTCTCATCCTGCCTTTTTTTTTCACTGCCCAATCACAGGCCTTGCCTTATCTTGTGCCTGCCCTCAAATAAATATAATATAAAATATAAATATATATAAATATCAACCCACAACATATACCATAAATTATATATAAATAAATGCATGGATATTAACCATAATAATGATCTCAAAACCAAGCCCTAGACAATGAAAAGAAGGATGAGATATTTCAGAAGTTGGAAAGAATAACATCAGAAGGGACCAGTTTTCTGGGTGAGATGGAACAAATTCTATCGTAAACAGTATAGAAAAATGGGTGCCATTTATTGGTTGAAAAATAAATTCATTTGCAATTCTTCATTTGAGATCTTTCATAGCCTATCTGAGTATTAATTTTCTAAAAAGTTAGGGTTAGTAGGTGTGAAAGGATTGTGTTCCCAGGAATACTGGGAAAGCCTTGAGAAACCTTAAAACACAGTCCTCCCTTCAGAGGTTGCTGTGGCCCTAAAAGGACAGTGTAGCCTACATTTATTCCTCAGCTCAATCACAAACACATATCAGATGCACAATATTTAGGTTTTTTTCTGTTTGTTTTTCCTTTACTCCACCATGCTATTTCTCACACTACTTTAGGCAACCGAGGAAAGAACTGTGAGTTACTATTTGAACTGTCAGTAAAGAGAGAAACTTCAGTGACCAAGAGAAGGGCACCAGTCCAGCCTCTGTACATGCCACACAGGTTTAGAGTGGTGCCAGGAGCCTCTTAGCCTGGAGAGGGTAGTAGTAGGGGCATAGAGTGGGACTCTGATGTGACTTTAAAGTCTGAGGGTCTCTGGACTTTCTAGCTCTCTAACTGTACTAAAATGCTGATGATAACTTCTAAAAGTCCTAAAAAATCATTCTTGCTCTTTCTGAGAGTAAAAGGCTGCTGGTTTAGGTGCTTGTCACCTGCAGCCTAACAGTGGGGGATTAATATAACAGGCCTTTGTTCTATCTCAGCAGGAACGGTGTAGCTCTAACTTTCAGCCTGCTAGTTGGAAGTCGCAGGAACAAAAAAGGACTCTTTGAAAAGTGATTACAGAATTTATTACTAAGTTGTAAGAAGTTTCCTATGAAAGCTAAGGGGGAAAGCAGAAAGATCCTAAGTGGGGAAAGGCAAAAAATTCCTCTCTATTCTAATCTCTGTGTCCTCAGTACTTATATATCTTCCAGAATACATGATCATATGTTAAAAAATTCATCACAAGTTCACACACAAAATCAAATCATAAATTGAAATAGAAGTTTACAACAGAGAATGTTTACATGTATATCCATTAGGAGTAATTATCTGGCTAAACATCCATCACTTGTCACAGCTCCACAGGTTCACTGAAGGTTTAAAGCCATGCCTAAGTTATTAGTGAAGTTTTGTATAGATAAATCCAGTCAATATTTTATCTTCTGCCTAACATCTATAATAAATCATTAGTTTCCTGTTTATAACTTTCGGTTAATTGTTTTACAACCTCTTGGAATGTGCTCTGAGTAGGAGAAAGTCTGGTTACTATCTAAGAGCAATTAACTGGTGACACTAAGTAGACTGGCAGAGTTCTCATTGCAGTTTTGACTCTCAGGAAAGGACCTAATAGCAGTTCCAGTATAAAAGAGCTTAATAATCACTGATATAACTTTATTAGGAACTCTTATAGGGTTATCATTAAGACTTAAGAAGTCATCTATTTGTCTATATAGCATTACTACAAGACAGTACATCATAGATCTGCAGAGATCTGCTTGAAAGTGATGGGCCTAGTCATTATTATATATGTTTAATAATAACAGGAAAAACATTAATAGCAGGAATCTTTCCTAAAATTAATTCTCTTATGGCTTTGCAATTTAAGAGCAAATCTGTCACAGATTATATTATAATCTAAGGCAGACCATCTCAGGAAGATCACCTGCTAGTTATTAGCTTGCCCCATTATGACTCCTACAGAGTGGGTGATCTGATAATGAACAGAGAGACAGGTAGCCGACCCTTAGTCTCTAGAGTCTGTAGATAACTGTACTCTCTCCTGATTATTGCCATCACCACAGGAATGCTATCATGGTAAAAACTGAAAAGAAAAAATTAAGGACAGTTCATCCCTCTGACACTTGATATTAAAATCTTTTTTGCAGTTAGAGCTTTGTATTAAGCAACCTTTTGTGAGAAAAAATACATTTTTATTTCCAACAAGTTTAAGTCATCGTCTCTGTTCAGATATCACATGAATACTTCCTAGGATATGTCTAAAATTCCAATGAGAGAAAACGAGAGAGAGAATTCTCTTTAATTCACCACCAGTTTCCTATTTCTCAAATTAACACCACAGCAATTCCTTGATAACTCTTGGTTCCAGGACCCTCACAGATATAGAATCCTTGCATGCCCAAGTCCCTTATATAAAATTGTACATTTTCATATAACCTATACAAAACATATTCAAACACTTCTAGATAACATAGGGACTACTATGCAAACATTATGCAAATAACTGTTTATTCTGCATGAGTAATTTAAATATGTTTTCCTCTGTAGTCCAGATCTATCCACTGCTGGCTAAATCTACAGTTGTAACCAGTGGGGACAGAAGGTAGATGGCATTTAAATGTTAATAAATGTTTTTAATTTTCCTACATTTAGCTCTTTCTTTTTCAGCCCGGGGCCTATTAGGAGTCATCAGTCTTATTTATTAAGTTAAGAAATACCACTGTAAAACAAGAGCATCTGTGGTCTTCACTCATGGAGAGGATTACAAGCTGATTCGAAAGCATTGCTTGGCTTTTTCCAAGGTAAATGGAAAAGCATGCCAGGATGGTTTCTAAAATCCTCAAGAAAGTCTAAATCTTGATTTAGGGATTAGGAACACATCATTATGACAGAACACATGGAAGGGTACATCAGGTCCTGGATTCAACCTCAACAGTTAAAAACAAAACAAAACCCACACAGCAGCAGCAACAACAACAACAACCAAATTGTGACAAACCATAGATACACACCATAGCGTACGTTGCTGTCAGGCAGCATTTGCTAGAACCCGTTAGGCTCAGAATTTGGGCAGACAGTACAAAAGGCAGGAGAAACAGAAGCTGTGCTTGGCTCATATGGACACATCTGAAGCTCTTCTTACAGGGGAGGCAGAAAAGCATGAATCTACCCACAAAGAATGGATTCAAACAGAACCCATACCATGTTTAAGTGACAAGGCTAAACACACGAGTTCCAGATATCTGATTTTTATTGACCTGAGTCTTTTGACTGGTACCTTGTTAGGAGAAGTGATTCCTTGGTATCTGTGGTTCTTGAAGGAAAATATATTTTACATGAAGTAACTGTGAAGCAAGACCCTTCTTTGAACCTATATATTATATGATCACTCTCTGTTTTAGGCCAAGAACTCTTGTTTCCCAAACATGAGCTGGTTTCTGGAGAGCAAAGTTTTCTGATTCACCATGTTCCTCCTGTAGCTTCACACACAGAAAGGAGTCACTGATATTGTGGTCCCAATGACAGCTCTAGAAAGTAGGGCTGTACAACTTTTATAATTATTTGGCTTGTGCGTGTTAAATGATCACCTGAGCTTGAGAACTGTAATATGATGAAGAACCTTAAACATCCTTCAGAACATGAAGACAACTCTGAGTTGATCCAAGACGTCAAATAGGCAAAGCTCTGATAAAATAAGGACACTCATGACAGTAAGTATCTGTTCCCAGATTTTGTCTTCCTTGCTAGAAAAATGCTGAAAGTGATATTGGGACAGAAAACAAAGGAAGTTGCATTCATTCATAAATAAACAAGAAATAGGCAATGACAGAAACACAGATTAAAATACTCGTTGTAATGACTGCATATATAATAAAATATAACAATATAATATTGGATATAATGAGTGCTCAGAGGGATAGGTGCTGCCGTGGGGTTGCACAGGCATTTGAGACTATGCATAGGAAATAACCCTTAAGATATCCCATAGATGGTACCAGGAGGAAAGGCATGTAAACTGTAAGTGAAGTACCATGGTCAATGGATCACACCAGATGACTACAACCAGGTCTGAAATGTGGAAGATTCGCAAAATCTCTGTCTTAGTCCCTCTATACCAAATGGCCGCTAACAAAGCCGATTCAGATGAGCAGAATGTAGTTTTGCTGTCTCACAATAAATAGTAAATGCTCAGTACCTTACAGCTAGATCAGTTAGACTTCTGTCTTTCTAGCCATGCTCACCTTCTAACTTGACCTAGTCATTACATTTCTATTTTATAAAAGATTAAGTATGAAAAGCTTAAATATGGACAACTTAAATTTAAAAGATATAAAATGTAAAAGATACAAGGTAAATAACACTAATGTATAAAGGCTACTTCAAGTAGCTGGGAATTGGCCTTCCAATTTCCAGTCTTTGGGAGCAAGAGTAGAAATCCTATCACTCCCTGTACCAGCTGTCCATTCTTTTATATAAGCTACTAATCCTATTGGGCACTAAACAGACTGATCTCTAGTCCATCACATGTTGTGATCTCTACTGCATTAGTTCCTTCTACCAGTGGCCACAGAGATGAGGGACAAGTAGCTATCAGTAAATGGTACTTGCATACAATCCCATTTTGGTTCCCATTCTACAGATAGGAACCTGAGGCAGAAGTGTATGGACTGTGTTGGGTGGCTTTCCAAGATGCTGCAGCCTGAGTAGAGGAGAAAGCTAGGATTCTGAATTCAACTTCTAAATTCTCTACTTTGGCAGAAAGGCTTAATGGTATTTTGCAGAAAAAAGAATTCAGTGAGAATATACTATTATTTTTAGTATCCATCATCTTCATAATCATGACCATAATTATCACCACAAGTAATCACTGCAGGCTCCTTTAAATTCAATTTTTCTGTCTCTATGGCTTACATTAGATCTGTGGTTAATGTGTAAGTGGTAGCATGCATTTTCCCAACTTGAAAAAGTCTAGCTTTGGGGAAATGTTTGAAGAACTACAATAAGAAGTACATGCTAATCAGAAAGAGCTGCCAACTCCCTGGGTCAATGCAAAACTGACTCAGCTGATCACTGGAAGGCCAATATGGGTGAAGTCAGCATTATTGCTGGTCCCATTCCTGCTCTGTGAGAAGATTATCGAGCCATCTGGTTCTGCTTCTTAGGGCATACACCAGATCCAACCTCTCTTACTCCCGGAACTGTAGGTGGCAACTCTGAACCTTACAGTCTCATTGTACATATACTTTCCATACATGACCCTGGGAAGCTAGAGGGAGTTCACCAAGACCAAGAAAGGTATGTCACTGTCAGATTTGAGAAATATGCAATAAGGCAACCAAGTGATCCACATCATTGTTAATGGAAGCAAAACAAAAAGGCTTAGACTGCATTTTCAAAACAGAAGAAAACATAAGATAATAATTCTGAGCCACCATATTCCAGATCTTTGACTGGTACTTGCTCAAAAGCTTCTAAACAGCCACCTCTTCAAAGCGTTTATTGGCAAGACTGTAAGGTACAGAAAGCATCTTCTGAGTCTTGCAATCCTAAAACCCCAGCTCTAAGGTCACAGTGTGACCTGCCTAAATAACTGGGACTACTGTGATTTCTCTTCTCTAGCAGGAAACAGACTGCGGAAATCTTTCCACCCAAAGACTAATTCTATTGATTGTAATAGGAAAGGGAAGGTTTAAAGGTCCTTTCATGTCAGTTTCTCTTGGAATCTGTCTAGGAATCCTGTCTCTACATCTGTCTAAGAATATTAAACATAAAAAATGTATGCAATGGCAAAGCATGCCTCTACAGCAGATTCCCAAGGCCATTTGCATTGCACCTTTAAGCAGGGGAAAGTCTGAGGACTACATATGTAGCCCTTAGTAGTTAGAAATTCTCTTCATGCTCTTTAAAGCAATAACGAAGTGACATCAGCAAGAGGCAGATCAGGAAGACCTGGACTCTCTCAACAGAGAGATGGCAGCTCAGTGACAGCACATGAACACATGAACAATTGCCTCTGTGGAAACACCAGGAACTGTAGCAGGGCTCTGGCACCTGTGAAATACATAGCCCACATGGAAAGCCTGGTGTATTGTTTGCTTGATTCCCAACCTTCAGCTTGGCATACTCAAGGGAAATTGCAATCCCAAGCTCCCTGAGGATGATAGACAAAGGCAAGATTTCACCTCCTAGCTTTTGTACACAGAGACTGCTTTCTGCCTTGTCTGAATTTAAAGTTACTAGAAACAGGGTAAGAGTTCAGGTGGCCTCTGAGAACAGTCAACAAGTATATCTGTTTTATACAACTGATGCTAAATTGATATTGGTTTGGCCATCTGAAGGGTAAAGGTGCTCATCATCCTGTCTGAGAAATTGAGTTTGAACTACAGAACTCACATGATAAAAGGAGAGAAATGACCCCTCTAGTTTGTCCTCTTTATGTGGTAACATCTGTGTATCCCTCCTAGAAACAAATAGTTGCTTAAAAAGGACGTACTCTGTGATGATTAAAAGATGAATATTGATTATATAGATAAAGATTGACTGTATAAAGAAAAAAGACTTAGTTACATGCTCTTTCCATGAGGCACACTTAAGATACGTGACAGAACACAGGTTAAATGTTAAATAATTAACAGAAATTTTGTAAAACTGGACACAATCAGAGTAGTAATACTGAACTCTGGACACACGAACTGTCACAAAATTCAAAGAAGGTCAATACAGGATGAGGGAGTGGGTGATGCGACAGGACATAGACATATTAAAAACTGTATGCATATAATATTAGCTTGCTCAGACACAGGAAGATAACAGAGAGGAATGAGGAGCAAAACTCATGGTAAAGGGAAGTAGGAGACAGCAATAGAGACCAGATTCCCTGGAAATCCACCTCTAAGTGTGGGGTTCCCTAACCTTTTTAACCCTGCCTCTCCAGGCTTACTCTTTGTTCTTCTTCAGTCTGCCTGTAGGTGTCCCTCCTCCCAGTCTACCTCCACTATAAAAGGTAGGGATCCTAGGACCTTGTCAGCTTTCCTTTCCAGGCCATCTCTTTTCCTTTGTGTCACATGCTGATCCACAAAAACACTTCCTCCAGTGAACTCCCAGTGGCCACATCAGACAGGAACCCAGGAAGATGATTTTCCCTATCCTTCCTGTCCTCCTTTACAATCTTTCCAGACTCACTTTCAGTCCTGTAACAGTCTGTAAGCAGTCTGCTTACAGAAGCCCATCCTCCCACCTTTCTCTGTATCTTGGGAGTTTCCCCCCTTGATCTGAACCCAAGGTCTCCTTAGTTCATTTATGGCTGTCTTTCCAGAGTTATTTTTTGTCTGTTTCCCAGTTCACCTCCATTTCATGGGGAAGCTATAAGCTATCTCTTGGTACAGACCCAGGTCTTCCTAGATCTTCCCCAAGCCCCTCCCTGTCTTTTTTGCCTAGCCTTTATGAATTCCTTTCTACTACCCTGAGACCTGCAGAAGCATTCCCATAGCCTTCATAATTGCCTAGGATCCAGAAAAGGCAAGAGCAGTCACAAAATAGTATACACACACACAGAGGATCTCATATTAGCATAAAGAAACATCGCAATATTCCATATGCTTCATAACTCCAGATGCCTACACCCCGACCAAAAAAAAACCAAAAAACAAAAAACAAAACAAACAAACAAATAAAAAAAAACCTTTAACATGAACAGCCAAGACAATATGCCTCCTCTAGAAGCCAGTAATCCTATTGCAATAGGCCATGAAAGCACAAGGACTTCAAAATAGCAATTATGACCATGTTCAAGGACTTTAAAGAGGGTGTGAATAAATCCCTAATTTAAAGATCTGAAAATGCAAACAGTATAATGAAATAAAACAATTTAAATGCGAAAGTAGAAATTAACATAGAAATAGAATCACTAAATAATCCTCACACCAAAATAAAATTGAAAATGAAAACTTGAGGATGTTAAACAAGAACCTCAGAGTTAAGCCTCATCACAAATTACAATACATGTAAGAGAAAATCTTAGGTGTTGAAGACAATGTAGAAGAAATTGATAGCTCAGTCAAATAAAGTGTTAAGTCTATAAAAAAATTAGGCACAAATACCAAGGATATGTGGGATACTACGAAATTACTAAATCTACAAATTATAAGGATAGAGGGAAAAGAATGAGCTCAGGTCAAAGGTACAGAAAATACAACAAAATCATAGAAGAAAACTCACAAACTGAAAGAAAGAAGTGCCAATCAAGGTACAGAATCATATAGAACAGTAAATAAATAAGATGAGAAAAAATTCTCTATGACACATACATAATAATAATCATGTACAAATCAAAGAAAGGATAATAAGAACTGCAAAGGAAAGTAACCAAGCCATGTATAAAGACAGACCCATTAGAATGATACCTGACTTCTCAATGGAGTCTCTGAAAGCCAGAAGGCCTTCAGTGAATGGACATTCTTCAAACTCTGAAAGACCACAGATGCCAGCCCAGAGAATTGAACCCAGCAAAACTGTTAATCACAATTGGCAGAGAACATTCCATAACAAAATCTAAATTTGCTTTTTGGCAATTTCTATCCACCAACCAATCCAGCTTTATAGAAGGCACTAGAGGGAAAAATTCAGTCTGAAGAGGTTAACCACACCCAAGAAGATACAAGAAATAAATTATCCAAGAACAATAAATCGAAATTGGGGGAAAAAACCACACCATAGCAACAAAACAGGAATCAATGAGCACTGCTTTTTTGACAACTCACGATATAGATTGTTCAGTTCTCCCATAAAAAGAGACAGACTAACAGACTGGATTACAAAGAGGGATCCATCTTTTTGCTATATCCACAAAACTTACTTCAACATCAAGAGCAGACATCTTTCCAGGTAAAAGAATGTGGAAAAAAAGCATTCCAAGCAAATGGAACAAAAACCAAACAATCAAAATCTCACAACAACAAAAACCTAAGCCAGTGTAGCCATTTTAGTATCTGGAGAAAAAATCCAAAAGAACAAAACAGACTCCAAAGCAAAAACTAACCAAAAGAGATAGGAAAAGGCACTGCCTACCCACTAAAGGAAAAATCTACCAATTGCAATTCTACACATATATGAACCAAGCACAAGGCCACCAAAGTTCATAAAAGAAACAGGTCTACAGTTAAAATCACAAATTAAATATCACACAGTGATAGTGACTTTAACATTCTACTCTCACCAACACACATGCCATCCAGATGAAACCAAACAGAAACGTGCTGGAGTTAAATAATGTCATAAATCAAATGGACCTAGAAGACATCTAGAAAACATTTCACCCAAACACACAAAAGTATTTTTTACAGCAGCTCATGGAACTTTATCCAAATTTGATTAAATACTTGGATAGAAAGCAAAAATGATCAGACCATCACAGATTAAAGCTGGATAGATATTCAAAAAAAGAGAAAAAAAAAACAGAAAATTTACAAACTCTTGGAAACTTAACAACTCACTTCTGAATGAAAAATGACTCAAAAGAGAAATGAAGAAAGAAATTTAAAATTTTTTAGAATTGAGTTGAAATTAAAACATGATATAGCCAGATAAATGAAACAATAAAGGAAAGTTATAAGAGGCAGGATCTCAATATTAAGTGCCCACATTTAAAAAAACTGAAAAGATATCATACTAGCAACTTAATATCACACATTTTTAACTCTAGAACAATTAGAAAACTAACAAAAATAAAAAATAGTACTGAAATCAATTAAACAGACAAAAATTAAAACAAATGCCATCAATGAAATGAATAGTTGGTTCTCTGAAAAAAATCATAAAGATTGAGAAAACCTTAGCAACATAAACTAAAAGGCAGAGAATATATCTAAACATACAAAATTAAAGATAAAAAGTTGGATATTATGAATTTCACAGGAAAGTTTAGTTAACTGTAAGAATATACTTTAAAAATCTGTATTCCATCAAACTGGAAACCTAAAGGAAATGGATGAATGTCTTCTAATATTCTATCTACAAAAGTTAAATCAAGATCAAGTAAGCAATTTAAACATGCTCTTAACATCCACCCCTTGAAATAGAACCAGTAATTAATAGTCTCTCAATCACAATGTTCCAGGGCCCTGTACAAAATCTTCAAAGAAGAACTCTTTTCCAAAATTATTCACAAAACAGAAAATTAAGGAGCATTACCTTTTTTTTTTTTTTGACAACTAACAAATTGGAAAAAATCTTCACCAATTTTACATCCGATAGAGGGCTAATATCCAATATATACAAAAAACTGAAAAAGATAGACTCCAGAGAACCAAATAACCTTATTAAAAATGGGGTATAGACATATACAGCCACCCAATTGGACAAGATAGATGAAGCAAAGAAGTGCAGACCGACAGGAGCCGGATGTAGATCGCTCCTGAGAGACACAGCCAGAATACAGCAAATACAGAGGCGAATGCCAGCAGCAAACCACTGAACTGAGAATAGGTCCCCCGTTGAAGGAATCAGAGAAAGAACTGGAAGAGCTTGAAGGGGCTCGAGACCCCAAAAGTACAACAATGTCAAGCAACCAGAGCTTCCAGGGACTAAGCCACTACCTAAAGACTATACATGGACTGACCCTGGACTCTGACCCCATAGGTAGCAATGAATATCCTAGTAAGAGCACCAGTGGAAGGGGAAGCCCTGGGTCCTGCTAAGACTGAACCCCCAGTGAACTAGACTATGGGGGGAGGGCGGCAATGGGGGGAGGGTTGGGAGGGGGACACCCATAAAGAAGGGGAGGGGGAGGGGGATGTTTGCCCGGAAACCGGGAAAGGGAATAACACTTGAAATGTATATAAGAAATACTCAAGTTAATAAAAAAAAAAAGAAAAAAAAAGAAAGAAAATGGGGTATAGAGTTAAACAAAGAATTCTCAACTGAGGCAAAGCCCCTAAAGAAATGTAGGATATCCTTAGTCATCAGTGAAATGCAAATCAAAACAACCTTGAGATTCCACCTCCCACCAGTCAGAATGGTTAAGATCAAAAACTCAGGTAACAGCGGATGCTGGAGAGGATATAGAGAAAAAGGAACACTCCTTCATTGTCGGTGAGATTGCAAACTGATACAACCACTCTGGAAATCAGTATGGCAGTTCCTGAGAAAATTGGACATTGCGCTACCCAAGGATCCAACTATACTACTCCTGGGCATACACCCAAAAGATGTTCCAACATATAACAAGGACACATGTTCCTCTATGTTCATAGCAGCTTTATTTATAATAGCCAGAAGTTGGAAAGAACCCAGATGTCCTTCAACAGAAGAATGGATACAGAAAATGTGGTACATTTACATAATGAAGTACTACTCAAGCTATTAAAAACAATAACTTCATTAAATTCTCAGGCAAAAGGGTAGAACTAGAAAACATCATTCTGAGTGAAAACCCAGTCGCAAAAGAGCACACATGGTATGCACTCACTGATAAGTGGATATTAGCCCAAAAGCTCAGAGTACTCAAATTACAATTCACAAACCATATGAAACTCAAGAAGAAGGAAGACCAAAATGGGAATGCTTCAATTTTTCTTAGAAAGAGGAACAAAATATTCACAGGAGGTAGAGGATGGGAGGGACTTGGGAGGAAGAAAGGAGGGGGAGGAGTAAAGGGGGTAGGATCAGGTATAAGAGGAGACAGGGATGATATACAGAGGATCAGAAATTTGAACAGAGGTATGAGGCAATGGGGATGAGGAACTGGAGGTATCCACCAGCAAATCCCAAATGCCAGGATAGTAAGAAGCTCCCAGGACCCAACAGGGTTGAGAATACCTGAAATGCCCAACAAAGGGGAGGGAGAATCTGTAGAGACCATATCCAGAGTTTAGGCAAGGACCCTGGTTGGAGGATGGAACCACCCACTCATCTCCAAATTCTTAAACCCAGAAGGGCTCCAGTCTAAAAGAAATATGGGGACAAAGTGTGGAACAGAGACTGAAGGAAAGGCTATCCAGAGACTGCCCCACATGGGGATCCATCTCATATTCAAACACCAAACCCAGACACTATTGCTGATGCCAAGAAATGTTTGCTGACAGGAGTCTGATACAACTGTCTCCTGAGAAGCTCAGAGCATGACAAATACAGAATTGGAGGCTCACAGGCAACCATTGGACTGAAAATGGGGACTCCAATGGAGGAGTTAGAGAAAGGACTGAAGAAGCTTAAGGGGTTTGTAACCCCCATAGGAAGAACAATATCAACCAACCAGACCCCTCAGGGACTAAAACACCATTCAAAGAGTGTTATACATGGATGAACCCTTGGCTCCAGCTGCATACGCAGCAGAGGATGTATTGTCTAGCATCAATAGAAGGAGAAGCCCTTGATCCTGTGAAGGCACAATTCCCCAGGGTAGGGGAATGGCAGGGCAGTGAGGTGGGAGTAGGTGGGTAGGAGTGGGAACACCATCATAGAAGCAGAGTGAGGGGGATGGAAGAAGGGGGCTATGGGGGGAACCGGGAAAGGCAATAACATTTGAAATGTAAATACATAAAATATCTATAAATAAATAAATAAATAAATAAATAAACAAATAAATAAATAAGTGCAAAAAATTTATTTATTATGTATACAGCATTCTGCCTGCATGTATACTTGCAGCACAGAAGAGGGCTCAAGATCTCGTTACAGATGATTGTGAGTCACCATATGGCTGCTGGTAATTGAACTCAGGGCTAATATCCAAAATATATGAAGAACTCAAGAAGCTTACCATCTAAGTATCAAACAACCCAATCAAAAAATGGGGTATAGAACTAAACTGACAATTCACGATAGAGGAATTTCAAATGGTTGAGTAGCAGCTAAAGAAACGTTCAAAGTCCTTAGTGATCAGAGAAATGTAAATCAAAACAACCCTGAGAGATTCCACCTTTTACCAGTCAGAATGGTTAAGACCAAAACCTCAGGTGACAACACATGTTGGTGAGGATGTGGAGAAAGAGGAACACTCTTCAATTACTACTGGGATTGCAAACGGGTACAACCACTCAGGAAATCAATTTGGAGGTTCCTCAGAAAATTGGAAATAGACCTACCTAAAGATACCACTCTTGGGAATATACCCAAAAGATGAAGTGCCATGCCACTGGAGCACATGTTCCACTATGTTCATAGTGGCCTTATTTGTGATAGCCAGAAGCTGGAAACAACCCAGATATCCCAGGACAGAAGAATGGATACAGAAAATGTAGTTCATTTACATAATGGGTATACTACTCAGTTATTAAAAACGAGGACATTCTGAATTTTGCAGGCAAATGGATAGAACTAGAAAATGCCATCCTGAGTGAGGTAACTCAGACCCAAAAAGACGTGCATAGTATGTTTTCACTAATAAGTGGATATTGCCAAAAAAAAAAAAAAAGAAAAAAGAAAAAAGAAAAGAAAAGAAAAAAGAAAAAAAAAGAACAGAATACCCAAGATACAGTCCATAGAACTCAAAAAGGTCAGCAAACTGAAGGGCTCAAGTGAGGATGCCTCAGTTCCACTTGGGAGGAAGAAGAAAGCAACCACGTGGTGGATAATCTTTTCAATTCAGTTTGCAGTATATGCATAAAGGATGTTGCTCTTTAAGTTTTGATGTTTGTTTTGGTTTTTTGTTTATTTGTTTGTTTGTTTTTTGTTTGGTCATCCAGTGGTTTGGGGGTTAGGATAATATGGGTTTTATAAAAAAGGAGTGGGGAAGGGGCTGGAAAGATGACTCAGAGCACTGTACCCCATTTTTTTTTTTGCTTTTTTATTATTATAGGGTTATTTGGCTCTCTAGAGTCTAATTTCTTGACTTCTTTATATATTTTGGATATTAGCCCTCTATCAGATGTGGGGTTATTCAAGATTTTTTTTCCAATCTGTAGGATGCTGATTTGTCTTATTGACTATGTCCTTTGCCTTACAGAAGCTTTCCAGTTTCAAGAGGTCCCATTTATCAATTCTTGATCTTAAAGCATGAGCCACTGGAGTTCTGTTTAGGAAATTTCTTCCTGTGCCAATGAGTTCAAGGCTCTTTCCCACTTTCTCTTCTATTAGACTTAGTGTATCTTGTTTTATGTTGAGGTCCTTGATCCACTTCGACTTGAGCTTTGTACATGGTGACAAATATGGATCTATTTTCATATTTCTACATACAGACATCAGGAAGGGAGGGACAGAGGAGGGAAAGGGGATGGAAGTGGGGGGGGCGAGAACATGATCTGGTATTGTGTGTCGGAAAAGGACTGAAGCCCTGAGGGCCAGCAGAAAGAATGCAAACAGGTGACCTCTGGAGGAAGGAGGTTGGGAGGACCCTCTAGAATATACCAGAGACCTGGAAAGTGAAAGACTCTCAGGACTCAAAGTGGGGGGGGGTGAAGAAGAACCCTAGATGAAAGGCCCTATAGTGGGGAGAGGGAACTTATTAAATCCACCTCCAGCATAAAGACAGGGCATCAAGTGAAGAATGGAGTTGCTATCCCACAGTCAAAGCTATGACCTTTAACTTTTCCTATCTGAAAAAATGCAGGGATGGAAAAGGAGAAGAGCCTAAGGAAAAAAAGGTGCAGGGACAGGCCCAAAGTAGGACCCAGCTCAAGGAGAGGGCCCAAGGCTTGACACCATTACTGAAGCTATGGGGCATTCACAAAAGGGACCTACCATGACTGCTCTCCAAAAGACCCAATGTAGATATGTGCACACAACCAATGAACAGAAGCTGCTGAACCCTCTGGTTGAATTAGCAAAAAGCTGGAGGAAGTTAAGGAGGAGGGCAACCCTGTAGGAGGACCAGCAGTCTCAAATAACCTGGACCTCTGAGATCTCTTAGACACTGGATCAGGCAGCATACACCAGCTGAGATGAAGCCTCCAACACATATACAGCAGAGGACCCCCTAACCCTTGAGAGACTGGAGGCTCCAGGAAGTTTAGATGCCTGGTGGAGTAGGTGGGGTGGGAACATCCTTGTGGAGCCTGGGGGAGGGGTTTGGGGGTCAGGGAGGAGGTATGGGATATGGAACTCTTGGAGATTGGACCAGGAGGGAAGTAAAATCTGGAGTGTAAAAATAAAAATAAAAATAAAAATAAAAATAAAAATAAAAATAAAAAAAGATTATCCACCATGATCAAGTTGGCATCATCTCAGTGATGCAGGCATAGTTCCTCATATATAAGCCAATTACGAGTAATCAGCCACATAAAAAGACTGAGAGACAAAAAACACATGATCATCTCATTAGATGCAGAAAAGGGCTTTGACAAAATCTCAATTGTTTTCATGATAAAAGTCTTAGAAAGACTTGAAATAAAAGGGGCATACCTCAATGTATTAAGGGCAATTTCCTGCAAGCCCACAATCATCAACATAAATGTAGAAAAATAAAATCATTTCCAGGAAAATCAGGAACAAGACAAGGTTTTCCACTCTCTCCATACCTATTCAATATACTACTTGAGGTGCTAGCTTCAATAAGACTTCTTAATAAGAAGAGAGAAGTTATTAAGATCAGAAATGAAAGAGGGTAAATTCAACTGATTTCATAGAAATGAAAAGGGTTTCAGGACATTGTGAGCAATTTTACTTAAAACCAAACTGGAAACTCCAGAGCAAATTTAGATAAACTAGAATAATTGGACAATCCCAAGGAATGTATTGCCTATTATTACTGAAGTACTGAAGTAACGTATCTGAGCTATGTCTTGACTAAGATTGAATTCTCCATGAAAACCCTCTGACACTGTGTAATATGATTCCTTCACAAACTTTTCCAAAGATAAAAGGAGGGAACATTTCCAAACTTATCCAAGTTGCCTGACACAAAAGTCAAGAGCACTTCAAGAAAATGGTAGAACAATATCATTGATCAATGTTGACAAAAAAGGAACACTGGAAAAGACACCAAGGCCAGGGACCTAGGAGAAAACAATATACTACTGTTCTACTAAAGGAATGTAGCCATAAGATGACTCCTAAGGCCATTCTGTTATATCTGTCACACACACACACACACACACACACACACACACACACACGCACGCACGCACGCACGCACACACACATATGCATACATGCCATCATTAAAGATCTCTCCTACATTAAATGGAAGAAATGCAGAGTCCTGCAGCTGAACATTGTGCAGAGAGTGAAAGTCCTTAGAACACTAGGTCCTAAATTATTCCCATCAGCAATCAGTTAACTCTATGGAAGAAGAAGCAGAGATCCAATGAGAAACCTTCTGAACACAACAGGACCCATGTACATATGAATTTATGGAAACTGTGGCAGCAGGCACAGATCCTACATAAGTCTATACCAGGGGTCCAGTGTTGAAAAAAATAGACACACATCCCTGTCTAGAACCCAGAAGCCATCTCAAACTGACAACCACTAGCAAATAAAACATTAGATCTCTCCAATGGAGTCTAACTAGGTATACAAACCACTCTTCAGAGATATTTTGCAGACTGTTAATAAACATTTTATCTCTCCTCTTGCCCACCACCAACCAGAGACAGTGGAAGGGAAGAGTTATTATGATATGGGGCAAACCGTCCTGTTTAGCAATAGGGGTGAGCTCAATTTTGGGGGTGAGCTCAATCTTCTTTGTCAGTTCAATATCCAGCAAATACCAATTACAAACATGCAACTTCAGTCCAGTCCTCTCACTAGGCAAACACCAGGCATGAACCAGCAGCTGTAAGTAAATCCTGAAGAAACTGCAAGGCTCGACAACCAGCCTAAGGCAAGGCTGTAAGAAGCTGAAGGAACCTTTCAAGCAGTTCTGGAGTGAGCGTCTTTCAATGGTAGTGTTACCACAAGTTGAGCTCAGCAACACTATATAAGGTGAACCAATACATGTGTGTAGTTAAGCCAGAAATAGCAAGGCAGAGCAAGCCAAACAAACCAATGTTCAATGCTCATTTCCCACTATCTGTGGGGTCATATTTATACTCCTTTGTCACATGTTTTTTCATGTGTTTGCTATATCAAAACATCCTTTCACTTGTGTCTGCTTAAGGAAAACATTCTTTCATGGGTCTGCTCCAGCAAGCTATCCTTTCACCTGCGTGTCTCAGCAAAACTTCATTTGACATATCTGACTTTCCAAACAAACAGAAGTTTCCACTTCAAGGCCCCATGCCCTGGGAACACAGGCCCTTATCCTTAACCTAGAAGCCATATCCAATTGTAACTGCAAGTAAATAAAACATTAGTTCTCGACAACAGTGTCTTACCGTGTATACAAACCACTGTTAAGGGCAAGCCTAGCAATAGAGTGAGTGGACTCTTTGGAGGGTTTTGTCTCATGTTTTGTCAGGTTTTGTTTGTTTGCTTTGGGCTTTTGTTGCTGTTTGTTTGTTTTTGTTTGTCTGTTTGAAGGACAGTAGTTTTAAGGAGCCCTGATCATGGGAATTTCCTGTCTTCTCTTCCAATTGGTCAATACTTCCCTCCAAATACCCCATCTCATTGGTCTATGACACAGCCCTATCTAATGAAAAGTCTGAGTCTTGAGTCTGTTCTCTTTTCTGCTCCTGGGCTCTTTCATAACAAATTCTTCTGTGACTTTCCAACTTCCAGAGTTCTGAGGTAGGCCATCACCAACACCAGGGCCAGCACCCACTACCAGGAGAAGGATAGAGGGGCCAACTATCTACAGCTTATCTGAAAAATTAGGAGCTATAAGCCACCTGGTACTGTAAGTGGACCCTATTTGTTTCTTACAGTATGAGGCACTCAAAATAGTCAAGCTCCCGCTGTGAACTCTGATGAAACTATTAGAACTGATTAATCTTAGCTACTAAAAATTATTTTAGATTTTAATGAATTGTTTCAAATGTTTCCAGTATTACAAACAGTTTGATGGGTTCTATTAAAAATTATCTTCCCAGAGTTGGGATTCTGAATATTCCCCCAAAAGCCCACATATTTTAAGGCTTGGTCTCTACTCTGGTACTATTAAGAGGTGGGAGAAACTTTTAAATGCTGAACTCATAGAGGTTTTAATTCACTGCTGGCAGGCCACTGAAGGGTATTATGCGATCCTACCTTCCTCCTCTCCACTTTTAGTGTTCTGGCCATGAGGTAAACTGTGCTTTGAAAGAAATTGATCCCCAAGTCATGGACTAGAACCTCTATAATCATGTACCAAAATAAACCTTTCCTTTTATGAGTTCATTAACACTAGTATTTATTTCAGTATCAGAAACCTTACTACCATACTCTTTCTGAGAGGAAGTGCCTTTCTCCCAGTCAATCTCCACTAATAAATGAACACCATTAGCAGGCAAACACTTAGCAGCACATGAGTCTAGGGGCTGAGAGACAAACAGTAGGCCAGGCACAATTCCCAGTTTCACATATTTTGTATTGTAATGGTATAGCAGGCATCGATCCGATAAACTAATCAATAATCAAGATATTTATAACTGTAATTAGTCTGACAAAGGAGCAAAACAAGGTGTGAAGGTAAAAAAAAGTGACTATAGGAGTTCACTCCTTGAAACTCTTCTTCTCACGAAATTAAAACAGGGATGTGCTTAGTTTTCCATAAGCATGTGACCCAGGACCTCTGGCTGTATGTATAATAGGAACTCTAGAGTAAGATATGTTGAAACAACATTCTTGAAAAAAATCAGAAATGATTTTTAAAAAACAAATTATAGACATTCAATTATAGATCCTAGCAACTTACCAGTTCTCAATAACAACAGACATAAGAAAACTACATAAGCTGAATGATCCTTAAAAGGAAAAGAAACCTAAGTGGTGTAGTCCAGATAAAGAGGTCCACAGAATAAAGGACAATCTCAGAATGATGGTCGGTGTCTCCTGAGAAACAACAGAAAGCAAGCCACAGCAGTAGATGATTATTATTCAACAATAATAACAACCAGAAATACAAATGGTTTGTAATTCTAGTCTCAAAATAAACCCTTCAAAAAACAAAACAAAACAAAACAAACCAAAAACACCAAGGTGAAGTTAGCATCTTCAGAATAGAGCCAAGGAGGCTTCATTTCCATCAGAACTTCAGTATCAGAAATGGGCAAAATGTCTCATACCTTCAACAAATTCACAGAAATGGCCATAACATAAAGAGCCATCACCGTAAGAAAAAGAATAAAGACAATTCAATGTCTTGCCTTGGAGCACTCTCAGAAAAGCAAAGAAACTGAACAGAGACCAGAAATGTTCCAGTAAGAGCCCAAGTGCTGTAGAGTTTGCACAGTTCAGGTAGGAAGCATGGCAGAGAAGGAAGTTAAGAATCTTGAGAACCAGACAAGCCATGCTGTCAGAAGACAGGAACAACTGCTGGGAAAAGAGCAGTGCTGCTTCTGTCCAGGATCACCAGGTAAGTCCTCTGCTTTCCACTCAAGTAATACTTATTGCGAGCAAAACAATCAAAGCAAAGTGTTTGGAAGAACCTCAATAAAATGGAAACTGATGACAGCAGAACGCATTGGGTTGTATGGTACAGAATTGTGTCAAGAAAGCTTTTGTTTCACAAATGAGTTTATCCAGACTATTCTGGACGTGGAATTGTGTATGGATGAAATGAATGTATGATCCTATAATCCCTATAGAGATGGCCAGCTGAAGCCTTCTGTATCTGTGAAGTAATAGAATTTGATAGAACAGTCAGGTACCTCAAATCCCCATTCAGCTAAAGGGTTTGAAGCCAAAACAATAATAGATTTGAGAAATATCTTTAAGTCCAAGGAGATAGTGAATGAAACCAAAGGTTGGTGTTGTTCTCAAATGAAGACACAAGAGAAGCAAAAATATGGTTTAATGAATGCTCGTGAATCTGGGTGATGGGGAAAGATAGCAGAAAGGGTTAGTAAGTCAGGAAGAGATAGCTCACTAATGCAGAGGGGTGTGTTTACTCCTGTGTGGGAGCATGCTTGTGATCCTGGGACAATGTCCAACCCTTTCTAATTTGCTTCCTACTGTGGACTGATGATATTGCATTTAAAGCACGAGACCTCACAGTGAAGCTCTCTTAATGATAAAGACCTCACAGTTTGCCTTGAGGATGAGAGGAATATTAAGAGAATACTAACGTAAGTTAGCATTTGCTGAGCACCTGATGAAATTATGGGCTCAGCGATAAGCTCGCTAAATAAGGCCAAGGCAAACACACACATGGAGAAACTTAAAGAAAGAAAAAAAAGGAAAAAAGACCACAGCCTTCACTGCCTCCAACAAACTCTTTCTTCTGCCTGGCAATATAATTCTTGCTCATCTGCAATGTAACTGTGTAGATAGGAACAGTGGTCTCTATTTATCCTGGAAATGTTGGTTTCTAGACACCCACACACCCACCATGACTATACACATAGACACCAGTCCTCCGATACTCAAATCTGAAAGTGTGTAGTATTTGCACAGAGCCTGTATACTCTCGCTCATCTCTAAAGAACATATGATGCTATAAGCAACATAAGACCGTGTTAAATGGATGGTTTAAGAAATTCTGACAAGGAATGACATACACTCATATGAAGCATATAAAAACATTTTCTCAAATACGTGGAATCCATACTTAGTTTAATACAATGATCAAATATGGAGTGTTACTATGTATAAATATATGTTTGAGTTATTGGAGGAGCATAGTTTTCTCAATAGTCATGTATTACTTGATAAATTACAACTTGATAGAACTATTACTTTCCAGCTAACATGACCAACTTAGCAAGGGGACATCAGTACAACTTTCAGAGGAAGAGTGAAAGAGTTGGGAACCCACCTGCAGGATCACTCTTGGGTATGCTGTCAGTACTGAATCATGTCAAATGTGGGAACTTAATAGCAGCCTGGAGAATCCTCAGTCAGCCTATGTGTCTGATCACAGATAGCTCAGGCAGAGGACATCAAAAGCAGATGCTATACTCTGAATTGTACTGAACAGGAGGCCTGAGCGGAGCCTTACAGTGTTCTTCCTCCTGCCTTCCTGACACTCCTTTGCAAATGCCCCCACTTTAAAGGGGAAGGAATCTGGGTTTCCCTTTGAAGTAGCCTCCTCTGGGCACTATTGAAAAGGTCAAATGGGGCTTGTTGGAGCACACTTTTATGTACTAGCACTGGAAGGTCCTGACCAGTCTTGTCTACAGAGACAGTTTCAGGACTGTCATGGTTCCGTTACACAGAGAAAGCCAATCTCAAAAACAATGAAAACAAAACAAAAAGACAGCTTTATAACTAGGTGCGGTGGCACACGCCTTCAATCCCAGCACTTGGGAGGCAGAGGCAGGAGGATCTCTGAACCTGTCCACATAGTGAGTTTCAGGACAGTTAGGGCTATATAAAGAAACTGTCTAAGAGGGAGTGGGGAAGAAACCCAACCACATCTTCTATCATTGACTTCCTCCTGAAACAGCTCTGTCGGTGTTGGCTATGGGGACCCTGGAGAACTTGTAAGCATCAATCTCATTTCCTTTCCTGCTCACTGTGTCTGTGTGAGTAGTTGTCAGGTGATGGTGAGGGGAGAACGAGTTAGAAAAAGGAGCAACAGGTGGGATAGGAGGAAGAGGAGGAGAAGGAGGAGGAGGGGGAGGAAGAGGAGGAGAAGGAAGAGGAGGAGAAGGGGGAGCAAGAGGAGGAGGAGGAGGGAGAGGGAGAGAGAAAAGTATTCAATGTTTAGGCAAGACTATGAGGATTTAACTTAATAGCAAGATTAATTTGTTTCATTTACAGGAGGAACACAAGCCTGCCAATTTACAGAACAGCAGGATCCAGGCCACTGCCCTGGAAGTTCAAGTGGACTTCTGAATGATTGTTACTCAAACTACCTCTGTCCCCTTCATATCTAACCAAACAATGCTTGTCATATTTTTAGAATTAATATGAAGAATGTGTACAAAATACCTGTATGTATAATCCAAAATTTCAGAACATGACATTATTAAAAGTTACTGGGGAAACTATACGCAAGGGGCCACACATTTTATTATTCTGTTGTTATTGATGCTCAGAATAGACAGAGCTATGATTGGAAGTGGATGAGTGGTTGCCAGCAGCTAGGGAAGGCAGGGAGAATGAGAACTGACTACTGATAGGCAGATTTTTTTCTCTCCTTCGGGTGTTAGAAAATATTATGGGATCAGACCATGGTCAAGACTGCATAATTTGTGAATACACCTCTACAAAATGTTGTGCCATACACTTTAAGTGGTATGTGTCCCAGTGTGTAAGGTAAATCTCAATTTTACAGCAGAAACTGTTCAATGTTTCACCATCTCCTGGCCTTCTAAAGTTAAGCTAATTCTAAATCTTCAATGATTTTTTCATAATGTATTTTAGAAAGTTACACACCTGATTAGTAACTTAATAAAATATATTATACTTAATGCTGTATGAAATTTTGATTATTTTAAATAACATGAGGTTAACATTTATATGTAATTATTGATAAGTATCTATAAAACTATTGTATATTTTATTATATTACACAGTATATAGTGATGTATGATCTATAACTATTTTTTGCTGGGTTTTCTTTAATGACCTATATGCTGGGAACATTTGAGAATAGCTCATGATAGTTGAATAGCAATGATTCAATATATGGAAAGGGGAGGGGAGAACATATAAAATGTTGTATTTTCTTTACAGTAAACAAAATAACAGGAGCTTGAAAGAATGAGGAAATGTTCACACTCACAGGTTCCAACTGAGGCATGAACAGTCTATTATTCTGTGACTTTGATATTGTTTATAGTATAAAATCTTTGAAAATAAAAAAAGACAGGAAATACCAAAACAAGTAATATTCCACGCAAAGCAGATTACTTCACTAATTAAAATACAAATTCAAATGTTGAGGAGAAAGGTGAGTATAAACAAATATGGCCTCGCTCTTGTTGTTCCTAAAGTTTCAATGGACATTTGAGACTGAAAGTTTTTCTTAGACTACAGACACTATCCTTGAAGCCCCTTCTGTGGACAGGGAAATGGAGATGGACGCTAAACACTAAATGTGCTATGCTGGACAATACTGGAAATTCCCTGTGTCCCAACAAAACTTGATTTCTGATACCACCCAGGGCCTACAACACACTGCATTACTGTTCTAATTAAATGATAGAATACCTGAAATGTTCTGAATGTTTGAAGATAATGTTATTTATAAAACATGCTTGTTGCTGGAAGACCAAGTTTATTCAGGGGAGTGCTTTAAAAGTTGAAGCTCTCTTAGGGTCTGAATGACATCTGCCCAGGAACTTCAGGCTTTTAGAGTCTCTGTGGAGAAGGCTGGTGTAATTCTGATAGATCTTCCTTTATATGTTACTTGACCTTTACTCTTACTGCTTTTAATATTCTTTCTTTGTTCTGTGCATTTGGTATTTTAATTATTATGTGACAAGAGAAATTTCTTTTCTAGTCACATCTGTTCATTGTTCTGTAGGCTTCTTGTATGTTTATGGGCATTTCTTTCTTTAAGTTAGAGAAGTTTTCATCTATAATTTTGTTGAAGATGTTTGCTGGCCCTTTGAGTTGGGAATCTTCACTCTCTTCTATACCTATTACTCTCAGGTTTGGTCTTTTCATTGTGTCCTTTCATTTGGTCTTTTCATTGAATGTTTTAAGATAGGAGATTTTTGCCTTTTGTATTTTCCTTGACTGTTGTGTCAATGCCTTCTATGGCATCTTCTAACACTGAGATTCTCTCTTCTATCTCTTGTATTCTATTATTCCATCACATGGGAAGGCACCAAACTCAGACATTTGCTGATATTGGGAGTGCCTACTGATAGGAACTTGATGTAGATGTCTCCTGGGAGGCTCTGTCAGAGCCTTATGGATAGAGATGCGGATACTTGCAGTCAGACATCAGACTGAGCACAGGAACCCCAGTGGAGGAGTTGGAGGAAGGGCTAAAGGAGCTGAAGGGCTTTGCAACCCCATGGGAAGAACAACAATATCAACTAACCAGACCCCTGCCCCACCAGGGACTAAACCACGAACCAAAGAGAATACATGGGCAGAACCATGGCTCCAGCTATATATGTGGCAGAGGTTGGCCTTGTCTGGCATCATTTGGAGGGGAAGCCCTGGGTCCTGTGAAGGCTTGATGTACCAGCGAAGGAGAATGACAGGGCAGTAGAGTGGGAGTGGGAGGGTGGGTGGAGCATCCTTGTGGAGGCAGGGGAAAGAGGGGTAGAGTGGGGGGGGAGGTTGAGGGGAAACCAGGAGTGTGGATAACACTTGAAATTTAAATAAACAAACTAAACAGTTTATAAAAAAATACATGCATATAATCAAAGAGTGCTATTCTTATGAATATCTACGAAAAAAAGTTGAAGCTCTTTCACTACTGTCTTTGGTAAAGATAAAAAATGGTATTCAGTGTCAGGACTTAAAATTTTCTATATTTCCATAATAATTACTACATAAGATCCATCAGTAGATGCTATGGTTTGGATCTGATAAGTTACCCAAAACACATGTGTTAAGGGTTTGGTCCCCAGGCTATAGACTACTTAGAGATGTTGGAACTTTCCAAAGGTGGAACCTAATAGGTTGTCCTTAGGTTGTTAATCACAGGGAACTGTGCCATCCCAGAATCTTCGCTGTCTTTGCTGCCTGGTATGACATATAAGTTGCATTACTGTGCTACATGATGTTCACTGTTTCTTAACCATTCTCCCCCGAGAGTCTTAAAGCAATGTGCTCATCTGATCAAGGACTAGTGACCCTAGATTACTGTAAGCTAGACTAGACCTTCTGTTATTAAAAAATAACTATCTTATGTGTTTCATCACAGCAAAATAAAGGTCACAGAGGAGGTCAGAACATGCAAACAGTCTTTTCCCTGACCATATCCTAAAATGCTGAGTATAGACATCTCTTTTCAACAAAAATTCCCTTCTGCCCTCGTTCTTCAATCAGATGCCAGTCACTGAGCCTTCTATGGTATAAGCAAACCTCTGAGGAATGGTCACACTTTCCTGTCTCTACTGCTGCTTTGGTGATGTAGGAATCTGGGTACCAGTCCAATGTGAGAATAACTGTGCACCAAAGCCAACACATACCTGCCCTTGCCTTGCAACAAAGAAGACTTGATGAGGAAAATTCTAAAATGAGAATGGATAAATGGAAGTGCATACATGCCTAGCTGCTGAATCCAGTGGGTAGAAGAGATTTAAAATCGAATATGAAACCTACAGAGAAGTAACAGACTATAGAATCAAACCCCAATTAAGACAGTACAACTGGAACTGGACTCACATGAAGTGACCAAAAGCCTGATGAAATACTGACATTATGGTTTTCAAGAGACAAGATATGAAGCTTCAAAGAACAAGTGCCACTGAGGATAGAAAGGTAGAAAGCAGCCCTGCTATGGAACTATCCAAGTCATGGCAAGCCGCCTAGGCAGGGGTGAGTCTCTGAGTTGGGACATGAAGCTCATAGTCCAAACAGACCAAGACTACAGGGTTCATAGGGCCCACTCCCCTGAGGGACTGTTGGTATCTAAGAAGGAACCCTCTTAGGGAATCACGTCCTTCCTGTGAGAAGACTATTGAAAACCAGTGAAGACCACACAATGGCATCCGGTGTGCCCATGTGATAGGGAATACATGCTGTTCCTAACTGCTAGAGTGACTTGAATCCAGAAGTGCGGAAGCACGGAGATCTGCCCAGCAAAGCTAAAAGACAGAATTCAAAGACTTCAATTGCTTCTGTTGAACTAACTATATTACATAATGTATTCAAGAATATTTACAAGAATATAAAAATAGCAACTGTCAACAAGAAAAATTCACAGCATCTGGGGGAAAAAAAGCCTTGAAGACATGCTTGAGCAGAATAAACACAGTGAGGTGAATAATCAATCAGCTAATCAGACTGAGACAATGGGCAAAACTATAAAACAAAGTCAGGGTCAACACAAATACTTGAAGAGGAAGCAAGGCTATTCATACATTGTTATCCACTTCACATAAGCTATCTCAGTGGAGAGCAATCAATTACAGTTCATTCTTTAGAGTACCAATAACAAAAACCAGAGATTGACCAGAAGTGTATCAGCGATAAACCAAGAAAGAACAGCAGCCACAAAGCACCCTCCTGAAATTGTAATCATCTCAAGACATCAGATGATCTGTGTACTTGATCCAAGCAGCTCAGGAGCAGTCACAAGCACAAGGAGTTCTGAAAACATTCACCAGACCGCGAACACATCCTTCCACAAAGATATGAAATATTACTAGCACAAAGGCATAATAAACACAACCGTGAATGTAAACTAGTTGTTAGACATGTAGCAGCACTTCTCAAGGAGGTATAAATTTAGTTAAAGAAACCATTTCCACCTCTGGTAGTTGGTGTGTGACCAAGGCATCAACTTCCTTGGAGTATGAAAAATACTCAATGTAAAAATTCATAGCAAAATACAGAACAAGTTGTGTAATTCCCAAATGGTATTAGCAGCCTGCAGGTTACTAAGACACCCATGGATAAAAGAGAAAAATCTAACTAGCTAAGAGGATTTAGGGAGAACCTCTGACCAGTAAGTAATTCAAGCTTTCCAGAGTAAGAGCCATCTGAGAGCAATGCCAATGAGAAAAATAAGAGTAGAAGACCCAAATAGTTACAGCAGAGTTTGACTCCTTGGGGCAGATTTCTCTGTTAATTGCGTAACTTATTAAAATATTAACAAGAGGGCAGAAAAGCAACAACAGAAATTTGTAAAGGCTGGAGAATTCGTTCTGATCATTATAATATATTACCTACATAGCAAACACTAAAACTGTGCAAGAATTCCAAGTAAATATGAGAAGGGGTCATTCATTCTTTTGACCTACATCCAGGGATATAGGGCTGTGTGTGTGTGTGTGTCGTGTGTATGTATATAGTGTGTGTGTGTGTGTGTGTGTGTGTGTGTTTGTGTGTGTGTACCACAGGTGTGGAATCAGTATACCAGAGAGAAGAGTAAAGGGGACAGAAAAATATGTATTTTAGGAAGAAAACATTTAATGACTTACAAATTGAATAAAGAGCTTTATCCTCACATTAAATTTGTTTATTTGCTTGGGGATTTTTTTTTTATTATCGGAGATAGTGTCTCATTGTAAACCCCAATTGGCCTGGAACTAGCTAAGAAGCTCACACAGGCTCCAAATTTGCCAGAATCCCTTTTGCCTCCACCTCCCTGTTGCTAGGATTAGCAGGAAGGACCACCACTCTGGACCCAATACTGTTTTGTTAAAGTTGTATTTGACTTCATTTCTGTGTATGTGTGCATCAGCATGTATACTACATGTGTGCAGGTACCAGTAGAGGCCAGAAGAAGGCAACAGATACCATAGAGCTATAGTTACAGTAGTGACCTGGCCTGACATGGGTGATAGTAAGTAAACTGGTATCCTCTGGAAGAACAGCAAGAGTTCTTAACTGTTGAGTAGCTCCATCCCCTATATTCTATAATTTTAAAGAATTCCAAGAAACAAATGATAAGATGCAACACACTCAACTGTTCGTCTTAGTTTAGGTTTTATTGCTGTGAAGAGACAGCCTGACCATGGCAACTCTTATAAAGGACATTTAACTGGGGCTGGCATCCTGAAGGCAGAAATGGTGCTAGAGGAGCCAAAAGTTCTACACCTTGATCTGAAGGCAGCCGGGGGATGACCAGCTCCTGCAGGCAGCCAGGAAGAGGCTCTCTTCCACACTGTACAAACTTAAGCATGGGACCTCAAAGCCACTCCCAACAGTGACACTTTCTCCAACAGCACTACACATACTCCAACGGACATACCTGTCTCAGGAAAGCAAAGGGTACTTTTCAAGCTAAAAGTAAGAAGCCAGACAATACTTAAAATCAAAACCACATCCCCAAAACAGAAACTTGAAGTATAGGATACTTAAAGGGAAAATGGCTAAAGATGCTTTTAGTGTTCTAAAGAAAAGAAATAAGACTCTTGATTACTTCAGATTCTAGGAGAGAAAAGACAATGGGTGTGACCAAAGGTAGAACTTTCTTCCCTTGGAGGTGATAAAATGTTTTAATCTTAAATAATGGCTACATAACTTTATACATATAATAAAGGCATTGGCCTGTAAACTTCAATCCAATGAATTTTATATCTTATCAATTATATTTTAATAGTAGACATCAAGAGTTTAAAAAAAAACATTTCAGGCATGCAGACACTAAAAGAATTCATTGCCAAAAGCCATGTGCTAAAAGAGAATTTATAGGAAATCCTTTGGGCAGAGAAAAATTAGAGAAGACAGATATACTGATCTAGAGAGGCCCCCAGACAACACAAAGGTTGCATTTCTTTAAGTTGCCAATCATCACTAGTAATAAGACACTACTGTTGCAAATACCACATATAGTGGAAATAACATGTAGAAAAAAATCACACTGGAATGGGAATAGATTTTTCCAAACCGGTTCGTTTTGTGGTGCCAAGTGGTGTTGTGCAGGATATTATCAGGTAAAGACATTGACACTCAGACCCAGCTGTGAACTCATTATAATACCAACCAGCTAGACAGATGTACCTATTGATACAAGTGGGACCTAACTAATGAAGGGATAACCAAAAACTCCCTAATTTGATTTAAGATTTCCTCTACAAGAGAAAAACCCATGCCTAAAACTGGAAATCAAAACCCATAACTGAAGAGGTCTTGGGTCCTGGTGGAGGGTGGCAGTTAATACGGTTGCTTGGCATCATTATTGTACCATTAATCTACCCCCTAAATATCTATGTTCATATCCACAGACAAACAGCACTCCCATACTTGAACAGAAATGCCTTTTCCTGAAATCAGCAGAGACAAGTGCAAAGATCCTTCGCTCTACAAGATGCTAAAAATAAAGGACACTTAGTGCTCAGCCCTAGTGAGCTTATTCCAGCACCGTCAGACTCAGAAAACATTATAAAGGAGGAGACTGCATAAGTATAGCAGCTGAAGAATATGAAGAGGGACTATGGATTATGATCTTATAAGCAGGGCGTAGCCATGGAAACCACAAACTTATAACAGTTGAACAGTTGTCAGAGTTGCACTGGGTCCACAGATGTCAGGCCCTCCTAATAATTAGTGATGAAGAGGGAATAGACTCATGGGACCCCACCACACACTGCACATCTACTGCTGATCCGCCCCTTTTATGAGGTAAGGGAAAGTATAGTGTTTAGTTGTCTCGGTGGTTAACCCATCAGGTTCCGATGGTTAATTGCAAACTCAGGATCACACAGATGGTTCTGATAAAATTCTTGTGGGCACTAAATAAAAGCAAGCCAGTAGGTAGGGGAAAGGGCCCTATAGCAAGAAGGGTGCTGATAGGGGTGGACTATAAGTGAAAGAGGCTAGGTGGAAGCAGACCAAAATATACAGTGTACATGTCTAAATTCTAAAAAAAAAATTAATTAATAAACACATAAGTTTGGAAGAGGATGTCTTTTTATTACTGTGACAAACACCATAGCAAAAAGCAACCTGGGGAAGAAGGAAAAGTTTTATTTGGCTTACACTCTTTGATCACCAGAGATCTTTGAAGGAAGTGAGACAGGAACCTGAAAGCAGGAACTGAAGTAAGATCATGAGCGACCGCTTACTGGCTTCCTCTCAGGCTCATGTCAACTGCCTTCCTTATACAGCACAGGACCAACATTTAGGGGTAGCACTGCTAGCAGTGGGCTGGGTCCCTCCCATGTGATTCATTAATCAGGAAAATACTCCACAGACATGCCTACAAGCCAATCTGATCAAAGCATTTTCTCAACTGAGATTCATGCTTCTCACATGACCCTAACTTGTGTCCAGTTAATAAAAAACCAACAAGCAGAGAGGACAGGAATGACAATTCTTGGAGGAGGTGGAATGGGTGGGCGATAGATAGGATGCATAGTAATCATGTAGAGAATTACCAAATGATATATAATAAAATGTTATTTTAATGCAATCTAACTAGACAAATTTTAAGAAAATAAACACTAATACTGTGAGGGAAGTCTAGATTCTTGTGTCTACTCTTAGTACCCTTGTCCTTCTACTGGGATGCCTTGTCCAGCCTTGATATGAGGTTTGTGTCTACTCTTATTACATCTTGTTATGCTGTATTGGTTGATATCACTGGGAGGCCTGCTCTTTTCTGAAGGGAAATAGAGAGAGAATGGATCTGGGGGAGAAGAGAGGTATGGAAGAGATTGGGAGGAGTGAAGGGAGAGAGACTGCAGTTGGGATATATTGTATGAGAAAAGAATATAGAAAAAATGCTAATGTATAGAAAGATACCAGTGACATAGCTTTAATCAGATAATGTCTACTTAAATGAAAATAAGAACACACACACAGAGTTTCTAACATATTGGAAAATTCTCTTGACTTTTTATATTATATAAACTGGTATATTACCAAAGGATAAATTACAGTGCACAGTAAATTTTTAATACAACAAAATTGTGGATTAACATTCATAAAAAACAAAACAGAACTGTAAAGGAAGGTAAATGGCAAAGAGAAAAGGAGCGATGGAAAACAGATGACGGCCCTAGGCTTAAGAATCACACCAACAACCTCAGGCAATGTGCTATGAGCAAACTGCTGGAGCAGAGCGAAGGGGACTCTGGCCTTTCCTCCTCAACAAATGTTACATTTGTTACATTTACATCGTAAATGAAGCAGCTGGTGTAAGTTGGAAGACATTGAAACGGAAGCACCACCTTAACCCAACACTGGAACCCGGGAAAACTAGAGTGATGTGTTGAAATCAGAGTACCACCAGGGATGAAGATATTCAGGTTATATTGACAAAGAAGCCAGTTAGTCAAGAGAACAAGCAAACCCTAAATGTAGGTCCAGTAACCATCTTTCCAAATGAATGGTGCAAGAGCAACAAATCGCGCGAGAGAGGCAGAGGCACAGCCATCCAGGCATGCGCATACCTCACTTGACAGAAATAGACCCAAGACTGTCAGGAGGGCTGCTGAGACAGCATGAAGCACTTCACCCCACTGGTCTGGTTCTTACTGTGCTTATTTTTCCTACTGTCCTTATGCAGCCTTGAAATGTCCCCAAGCCCACCCTCCCGGGGGTTCGCGATGGAGTTCTGTAGTCAGAACAGTTTGAGACTCTTCTGAAGACTGAGTTTTCAGCCTTCTCAGGGTCCCAGTGAAGCTGGCTGTTGGGTGCCACAGGAATGAAACCCCCAGAAAACCTAAACAAGCCTCACACACATACACTTACTAAGGTGGTTTTCTTTCTGTCTTTCTGATGCTGGGGATGGAATCTAGAGCCTCCCACATGCCAGCAAAGTGCTCTGCACCAAGCTACACCCACCTCTCATACAGACTATCACTGTCTCTGGATGATTTCTGATACTAGTGCAGTGGAAGTGCTGTATAAATGGTTGTTGCACTGCTTATGAAATAGTTTCAAAAGAGTTATTTTTAACACCTGTACATGCACAGTATAACTGCTGTTTAAAAAAAACAATCTTTATTCTGCAATCAGTAGATTCTGCACACACAGAATTCAAGCACTCAGAGATAGACTGTCCTATGCTGGAGACACAACTGCTATCCTAAACTCAAGAATCTGAGGAATCCAAGGAACACGTGTTTCCCCCATCCATCCATCCATCCATCCATCCATCCATCCATCCATCCATAATACATACATACATTTATTCACTTTACATCCAAATTGTAGTCCCCCACCTCCCAGTACCCCCTCACATAGCCACTCTGCCACCCCCCTCTGATTCTCCTCTGAGGAGGACCCCCACAGATATGGGTACCAACCCACCCTGACATATCAAGTCTCTGCAGGACTGCACATCCTCTCCCACTGAGACCAGATGAGGCAGATGTTAACTGGGGTTAAGGAAACAGGATCCATAGGCAGGCAACTGAGTCAAGGACAGCCCCTGCTTCAGTGGAACATATCAGAAAGAAATAGCCAAAAGGCTATTTTGTCTAGGATAAAAAAAAGAAAAGAAACCGAGAAAACAGAGCCATATCCTATGACCAATTCTTAGAAATGTAGAGCTCCTACCCTTTCTAGGGTCAGATACCCAGGTAATATCCCCATGGGCTTTGTGAAAATCTTGGACGAGGAAGTTAGTAAGAGCCAACACTACCAAGATCCAGGCAAGCTTCCTAGCTCTGCAAAGTCATTCAATGAAAATCAAAAAACAAACAAACAAACAAAAAGCCAATGTTTTTCATGCCTGCCTGAACTCAGAATCCACAAACTTCTCTGAGAGCCCAGGAAGGCAGTAGGAAAGGAAGCATGTGCTCCCTGGTAAGACTGAACCTGGAGAGCAGGGGACTTATTCTCTAAACGTAAACCATTTTGTCTACTGGAGAAGGGTGTCTCAGTGAGCAAGAGTGTTGTGCTGAGGCAAGCATGTTGTAATAGAAGCTACCACCTTGTGCCAGGGCAGAAGGAGGGTGTAGGAAACGTAAACGAAATGCACTGTCTTTTCTGTCAAAGAGCTAAATGGGACAAGGGAACTTGGATCGATCCATAAAGAGGCCACCTGTCAAAAGTTCCTCACCAAGTCAGCACTTTTTTTTTGAGATCAAAGTGTGTACTTAACGTTGCTCTCTGTCCAAGGTTGCATCCTGCTCCCCAAAGTTGCACTTCACTAATAACTGCTCTGCCTTAAGCCAGGTAATGGATCCTAGCTCTGACCACTCAGGATGAGGTATGGTAACCCTTTTCTGTCAGGAATAGATATCTATCAGGGCTCTTGCTAAATGTGTTCCTTTGCCTGATTTGTCAGAGCTATAGGCCTTTCTGCAGAATTAAAACTTTTGTCTTATAGAAATACTTTGATGCTATGGTTACCTTCTCAAGACCATAGGTTCATGTACTTTCCTCTTTTTAACTTTTTTAATTAGAATAAAATTATATCATTTTCTTTTTCTATTCCTCCCTACAGTCTTTCTGGTGTATTGTGTACAAATATAATACACCATAAACTCCCTCTGAAACTCATAATCTCTTTTTGTTTTTTATTGCTACACACACACACACACACACACACACACACACACACACACACAATCACACATGCAGACAAAGACACACATAACCTACTTAGCCCATTTAGTGTTGCATATAGATGGATGGACAGACAGACAGACAGACAGACAGAGGACAGATAGCTTTGGGGACTAAATACGTTGTTTTGGATAACCAACTAGGGAACTTATCCCTGGGAAAGATTTTCTCCAACTCTCAGCACTCTGAGCATTCCTTAGTTGCCTGCAGTCCTTTATCCATGGGTAAGAACTCATCAGATTCATCTTTTCCATATTAACATGCCTTCTGATGTTCTTCTTCAGGGCTTGGTTAGACAACCATGTTGTTGAAGTATCATGGGTGAAGCCTCCCTGTCATTTCCAGTAGACATAATTTCACAGCAGCTTTCCTGGTTCTCAGGCTGTTACAATCTGGCCAGTCCATCTTCCATGATATTTCCTAAGCTGATTTATATTATAGATATATCAATAGTGGTTGGGTACCCTATGATCACATTTTCTCTGCACCTTGATAAGTTGTAGTTTTCAGTAATAGTCTCTGTTGCACAAAGCTGCTTCATTGATGAGGGTTGGAGGCTACACTCACCTGTGACATAAAGGCAACTTTTTTTTTATTTGAAAAGATTATGTTTATGTTTTATGAAATAAAAAGGCTAAAATAGTATATTACATAGGGGCAAACTTTGTAATACCTAGAGTCATAACTTTTCTTTCTTATTGTTTTGATGAGTCATAAAAGTAAGAATTTTTTTAAATTTATTTAATACTTAATAATAATTCTTTGGTTTCCGGGCAAACATCCCCCTTCCCCCTCCCCTTCCTTATGGGTGTTCCCCTCCCAACCCTCCCCCCATTGCCGCCCTCCCCCCAACAGTCTAGTTCACTGAGGGTTCAGCCTTAGCAGGACCCAGGGCTTCCCCTTCCACTGGTGCTCTTACTAGGATATTCATTGCTACCTATGAGGTCAGAGTCCAGGGTCAGTCCATGTATAGTCTTTAGATAGTGGCTTAGTCCCTGGAAACTCTGGTTGCTTGGCATTGTTGTACATATGGGGTCTCGAGCCCCTTCAAGCTCTTCCAGTTCTTTCTCTGATTCCTTTAACGGGGGTCCTATTCTCAGTTCAGTGGTTTGCTGCTGGCATTCGCCTCTGTATTTGCTGTATTCTGGCTGTGTCTCTCAGGAGCGATCTACATCCGGCTCCTGTCGGTCTGCACTTCTTTGCTTCATCGATCTTGTCTAATTGGGTGGCTGTATATGTATGGGCCACATGTGGGGCAGGCTCTGAATGGGAGTTGCTTCACTCTCTGTTTTAATCTTTGCCTCTCTCTTCCCTGCCAAGGGTATTCTTGTTCCCCTTTTAGAGAAGGAGTGAAGCATTCACATTTTGATCATCCGTCTTGAGTTTCGTTTGTTCTAGGGATCTAGGGTAATTCAAGCATTTGGGCTAATAGCCACTTATCAATGAGTGCATACCATGTATGTCTTTCCGTGAATGGGTTAGCTCACTCAGGATGATATTTTCCAGTTCCAACCATTTGCCTACGAATTTCATAAACTCGTTGTTTTTGATAGCTGAGTAATATTCCATTGTGTAGATGTACCACATTTTCTGTATCCATTCCTCTGTTGAAGGGCATCTGGTTTCTTTCCAGCTTCTGGCTATTATAAATAAGGCTGCGATGAACATAGTGGAGCACGTGTCTTTTTTATATGTTGGGGCATCTTTTGGGTATATGCCCAAGAGAGGTATAGCTGGATCCTCAGGGAGTTCAATGTCCAATTTTCTGAGGAACCTCCAGACTGATTTCCAGAATGGTTGTACCAGTCTGCAATCCACCAACAATGGAGGAGTGTTCCTCTTTCTCCGCATCCTCCCCAGCATCTGCTGTCACCTGAGTTTTTGATCTTAGCCATTCTCAATGGTGTGAGGTGAAATCTCAGGGTTGTTTTGATTTGCATTAGCCTTATGACTAAAGATGTTGAACATTTCTTTAGGTGTTTCTCAGCCATTCGGCATTCCTCAGTTGTGAATTCTTTGTTTAGCTCTGAACCCCATTTTTTAATAGGGTTATTTGTCTCGCTGCGGTCTAACTTCTTGTGTTCTTTGTATATTTTGGATATAAGGCCTCTATCTGTTGTGGGATTGGTAAAGACCTTTTCCCAATCTGTTGGTTGCCGATTTGTCCTAACCACAGTGTCCTTTGCCTTACAGAAGCTTTGCAGTTTTATGAGATCCCATTTGTCGATTCTTGATCTTAGAGCATAAGCCATTGGTGTTTTGTTCAGGAAATTTTTTCCAGTGCCCTTGTGTTCCAGATGCTTCCCTAGTTTTTCTTCTATTAGTTTGAGTGTATCAGGTTTGATGTGGAGGTCCTTGATCCACTTGGACTTAAGCTTTGTACAGGGTGATAAGCATGGATCAATCTGCATTCTTCTACATGTTGACCTCCAGTTGAACCAGCACCATTTGCTGAAAATGCTATCTTTTTTCCATTGGATGGTTTTGGCTCCTTTGTCAAAAATCAAGTGACCATAGGTATGTGGGTTGATTTCTGGGTCTTCAATTCTATTCCATTGGTCTAACTGTCTGTCTCTGTACTAATACCATGCAGTTTTTATCACTATTGCTCTGTAATTCTGCTTGAGTTCAGGGATAGTGATTCCCCCTGAAGTCCTTTTATTGTTGAGGATAGTTTTAGCTATCCTGGGTTTTTTGTTATTCCAGATGAATTTGCAAATTGTTCTGTCTAACTCTTTGAAGAATTGGATTGGTATTTTGATGGGGATTGCATTGAATCTGTAGATCGCTTTTGGTAAAATGGCCATTTTTACTATATTAATCCTGCCAATCCATGAGCATGGGAGATCTTTCCATCTTCTGAGGTCTTCTTCAATTTCTTTCTTCAGTGTCTTGACGTTCTTATTGTACAGATCTTTTACTTGCTTGGTTAAAGTCACACCGAGGTACTTTATATTATTTGGGTCTATTATGAAGGGTGTCGTTTCCCTAATTTCTTTCTCGGCTTGTTTCTCTTTTGTGTAGAGGAAGGCTACTGATTTATTTGAGTTAATTTTATACCCAGCCACTTTGCTGAAGTTGTTTATCAGCTTTAGTAGTTCTCTGGTGGAACTTTTGGGATCACTTAAATATACTATCATATCATCTGCAAATAGTGATATTTTGACTTCTTCTTTTCCGATCTGTATCCCCTTGACCTCCTTTTGTTGTCTGATTGCTCTGGCTAAAACTTCAAGAACTATATTGAATAAGTAGGGAGAGAGTGGGCAGCCTTGTCTAGTCCCTGATTTTAGTGGGATTGCTTCAAGTTTCTCTCCATTTAGTTTAATGTTAGCAACTGGTTTGCTGTATATGGCTTTTACTATGTTTAGGTATGGGCCTTGAATTCCTATTCTTTCCAGGACTTTTATCATGAAGGGGTGTTGAATTTTGTCAAATGCTTTCTCAGCATCTAATGAAATGATCATGTGGTTTTGTTCTTTCAGTTTGTTTATATAATGGATCACGTTGATGGTTTTCTGTATATTAAACCATCCCTGCATGCCTGGGATGAAGCCTACTTGGTCATGGTGGATGATTGTTTTGATGTGCTCTTGGATTCGGTTTGCCAGAATTTTATTGAGTATTTTTGCGTCGATATTTATAAGGGAAATTGGTCTGAAGTTCTCTTTCTTTGTTGGATCTTTGTGTGGTTTAGGTATAAGAGTAATTGTGGCTTCATAGAAGGAATTCGGGAGTGATCCATCTGTTTCAATTTTGTGGAATAGTTTGGATAATATTGGTATGAGGTCTTCTATGAAGGTTTGATAGAATTCTACACTAAACCCGTCTGGACCTGGGCTCTTTTTGGTTGGGAGACCTTTAATGACTGCTTCTATTTCCTTAGGAGTTATGGGGTTGTTTAACTGGTTTATCTGTTCCTGATTTAACTTCGGTACCTGGTATTTGTCTAGGAAATTGTCCATTTCCTGAAGATTTTCAAGTTTTGTTGAATATAGGCTTTTATAGTAAGATCTGATGATTTTTTGAATTTCCTCTGAATCTGTAGTTATGTCTCCCTTTTCATTTCTGATTTTGTTAATTTGGACACACTCTCTGGGTCCTCTTGTTAGTCTGGCTAAGGGTTTATCTATCTTGTTGATTTTCTCAAAAAACCAACTTTTGGTTCTGTTGATTCTTTCTATGGTCCTTTTTGTTTCTACTTGGTTGATTTCAGCTCTGAGTTTGATTATTTCCTGCCTTCTACTCCTCCTGGGTGTATTTGCTTCTTTTTGCTCTAGAGCTTTTAGGTGTGCTGTCAAGCTGCTGACATATGCTCTTTCCTGTTTCTTTCTGCAGGCACACAGCGCTATGAGTTTTCCTCTTAGCACAGCTTTCATTGTGTCCCATAAGTTTGGGTATGTTGTACCTTCATTTTCATTAAATTCTAAAAAGTTTTTAATTTCTTTCTTTATTTCTTCCTTGACTAGGTTATCATTGAGTAGAGCATTGTTCAATTTCCACGTATATGTGGGCATTCTTCCCTTATTGTTATTGAAGACCAGTTTTAGGCCGTGGTGGTCTGATAGCACGCATGGGATTATTTCTATCTTTCTGTACCGGTTGAGGCCCGTTTTTTGACCAACTATATGGTCAATTTTGGAGAAAGTACCATGAGGAGCTGAGAAGAAGGTATATCCTTTTGCTTTAGGATAGAATGTTCTATAAATATCTGTTAAGTCCATTTGGCTCATGACTTCTCTTAGTCTGTCTACGTCTCTGTTTAATTTCTGTTTCCATGATCTGTCCATTGGTGAGAGTGGAGTGTTGAAATCTCCCACTATTATTGTGTGAGGTGCAATGTGTGCTATGAGCTTTAGTAAGGTTTCTTTTACGTATGTAGGTGCCCTGGTATTTGGGGCATAGATATTTAGGATTGAGAGTTCATCTTGGTGAATTTTTCCTTTGATGAATATGAAGTGTCCTTCCTTATCTTTTTTGATGAATTTTAGTTGAAAATTGATTTTATTTGCTATTAGAATGGCTACTCCAGCTTGCTTCTTCTGACCATTTGCTTGGAAAATTGTTTTCCAGCCTTTCACTCTGAGGTAGTGTCTGTCTTTGTCTCTGAGGTGTGTTTCCTGTAGGCAGCAGAATGCAGGGTCCTCGTTGCTTATCCAGTTTGTTAATCTATGTCTTTTTATTGGGGAGTTGAGGCCATTGATGTTGAGAGATATTAAGGAATATTGATTATTGCTTCCTGTTATATTCATATTTGGATGTGAGGTTATGTTTGTGTGCTTTTCTTCTCTTTGTTTTGTTGCCAAGATGATTAGTTTCTTGCTTCTTCTAGGGTATAGCTTGCCTCCTTATGTTGGGCTTTACCATTTATTATCCTTTGTAGTGCTGGATTTGTAGAAAGATATTGTGTAAATTTGGTTTTGTCATGGAATATCTTGGTTTCTCCATCTATGTTAATTGAGAGTTTTGCAGGATACAGTAACCTGGGCTGGCATTTGTGTTCTCTTAGGGTCTGTATGACATCTGTCCAGGATCTTCTGGCCTTCATAGTTTCTGGCGAAAAGTCTGGTGTGATTCTGATAGGTCTGCCTTTATATGTTACTTGACCTTTTTCCCTTACTGCTTTTAATATTCTTTCTTATTTTGTGTGTTTGGTGTTTTGACAATTATGTGATGGGAGGTGTTTCTTTTCTGGTCCAATCTATTTGGAGTTCTGTAGGCTTCTTGTATGCCTATGGGTATCTCTTTTTTTAGGTTAGGGAAGTTTTCTTCTATGATTTTGTTTAAGATATTTACTGGTCCTTTGAGCTGGGAGTCTTTACTCTCTTCTATACCTATTATCCTTAGGTTTGATCTTCTCATTCAGTCCTGGATTTCCTGTATGTTTTGGACCAGTAGCTTTTTCTGCTTTACATTATCTTTGACAGTTGAGTCAATGATTTCTATGGAATCTTCTGCTCCCGAGATTCTCTCTTCCATCTCTTGTATTCTGTTGGTGAAGCTTGTATCTACAGCTCCTTGTCTCTTCTTTTGATTTTCTATATCCAGGGTTGTTTCCATGTTTTCTTTCTTCATTGCTTCTATTTCCATTTTTAATTCCTTCAACTGTTTGATTGTGTTTTCCTGGAATTCTTTCAGGGATTTTTGTGTCTCCTCTCTATGGGTTTCTACTTGTTTATTTATGTTTTCCTTGGAATTCTTTCAGGCATTTTTGCGATTCCTCTCTGTAGGCTTCTACTTGTTCTCTATGGGAGTTCTTCACGTTTTTCTTGAAGTCCTCCTGCATCATGATCAAATATGATTTTGAAACTAGATCTTGCTCTTCTGGTGTGTTTGGATATTCCATGTTTATTTTGGTGGGAGAATTGGGCTCTGATGATGCCATGTAGTCTTGGTTTCTGTTGCTTGGGTTCCTGGGCTTGCCTCTCGCCATCAGATTATCTCTAGTGTTACTTTGTTCTGCTATTTCTGACAGTGGCTATACTGTCCTATAAGCCTGTGTGTCAGAAGTGCTGTAGACCTGTTTTCCTGTTTTCTTTCAGCCAGTTATGGGGACAGAGTGTTCTGCTTTTAGGAGGCATGTAGTTTTTCCTATCTACAGGTCATCAGCTGTTCCTGTGGGCCTGTGTCTGGAGTTCACCAGGCAGGTCACTTGCAGCAGAAAAGTTGGTCCTAACTGTGGTCCGGAGGCTCAAGTTTGCTCGTGGGGTACTGCCTAAGTCCTCTCCGTGGTGGCAGCAACCGGGAAGATCTGCACCGCTCTTTCCGGGAGCCTCTGTGCACCAGGGTTCCAGATGGTGTTTGGTGTTTTCCTCTGGCGTCTGGATGTGTGCAGAGTGCAGTCTCTTCTGGTTTCCCAGGCCTGTCTGCCTCTCTGAAGGTTTAGCTCTCACTCCCACAGGATTTGGGTGCAGAGAACTGTTTATCCGGTCTGTTTCCTTCAGGTTCCGGTGGTGTCTCAGGCGCAGGGGTCCTGCCGCTCCTGGGCCCTCCCCTACGGGAACCCAGAGGCCTTATACAGTTTCCTCTTGGGCCAGGGATGTGGGCAGGGGTGGGCAGTTTTGGTGGTCTCCTCTGCTCTGCAGCCTCAGGAGTGCCCACCTGACCAGGCGGTGAGCTCTCTCTCCCACTGGGTTTGGGAGCAGAGAGCTGCTGCTAAGGCAACTATTTAGAATGCAGTTAGGAATTATTCTGGTTTAATAAAGTGACAGCAGTCAGTTCTACAGTTATATTCATGGCCTCAACATGGTAGTTGGCTAGGTTTACAGTACCAGTAATGATTTCCTTCCTTTTGGGTGTCCCTTAAGTCCAATAGGAGAGCTGAGATACGAGTACCACTATTACACCTTTAGGGCTATCATGCCATGATGATCATCATGGTTCACGTGTGTTATAGCTATGCAGAACCATTGGTTATTTATCCCAATGGAAGCCTATACAGCCCTTTCCAGTCCTATGAAGATTGATCCTCAAGTCAGAACCACCTTGGATATCTTAGGTTTTATGTCCACATTTTATTATCTTCAGCAATATGGACTTCCCTTTAACATTTGGGAAGCAACCAAGGGCAACAAGAATAGCCTATATTATTTGAAGTTTTTCTTGAATTCCCCTGACCTATAACTTAAGAGGAGGTTTCTCAGGCCTTGTGTTGTTTCTTTTTTCTTTCTTTCTTTTTCTTTTAGACACTGTATGGCTCTTGGGGAGCATAGCAGCCCAAATGAAGTGATTTCATTTAATATGTATATCTGTACTAAATACAATTTTAAAAAGATAAACAATAAAATTCCTTATGACATTTTCAGAAATTCCTTCTCCCTCTCCTTTTGGATCTACTCTTCTCCCTTCTTGTCAGTTAACTTCCCCTCCCCACTTCCCTCTTTCAATCACTTCTATCCCCCACAGGACCTTTTTACATTCTTGGTTTCTGCAGTTACCTCATGTTGTACCTAAAGGCTTGAAGCTAGGAGCTGCACACAAGAAAGACCATGCTATACTTATTCTCCTGGTTTGGATTACCTCACTTGAGGCAGTATGTTTTAGTTCTGTACATTTACCTGAAGACCTAGCTCATGAGTTCATTTTTGTTTACAGCTGAACAGCATTCCACAGTGTAGATGTACCACTTTTTCATTATCCATTCAGCAGTTGAAGGACATTTAGGTTGCTTTAATTTTCTAGCTATTGTGAATAAAGCAGCAATGGACATGTCTAAGGAAGGGTCTAAGAAATAGGATGTCAAGTCTTTTGTGCATATGTCAAGGAGTGGTGTAGATGGCTTCTATGAGAGGTTTACGATTGGCAGTTTGAGAATTGTCCAGCATACTTTCCATAGTGGATGCCCCAGTTTTACCCAACAACTGTAAATGAGTGTTCCTTTTGCCTGACATCTCCAGTAGTGCTTGGGCTCACTTGACCTTTGATATCTTGACTAGGATAAAAGGAAATCTCTGATATGTTTTAATTTACATTCCCTGATTGGTAAGGATGGTGTACACTTTTTGAAACATTTTTATTTCATTTGAGAACTTTTCTTTTCAGATACATAACTCCTCTTTTAAACAGACCATTTGCTTTTTTGACTTCTTATTTATTTTTATTTATGCATGCATTTTGGATATGTATCCATTGTTCAGATATATTTCTTAAAGGGAATGAGCAAAGGCCTTGTCCTAGTGCGCACAGGGTGCACATGCTGGTAGGATGACAGATAGGAAGAAGAGAATCAACAGAGGCACCTTTACTGAGTGTGATGAAAGTGGCTGGAGTTTGGGGATCCTAGACTCACCTAGAGTTCAGAGAAGGCATCCCTAAAGAAGAACCTTGGAGTCCAAATCTCAAAGCTGTTAACTTGTAGAGTGGCAGCAGTGGAATTGAACAAAGACTGAACAACTGCAAAGCTAAGGACAAATGAAAAAAATTTACCATCTAAATTTTAGACAGCAGGACAGGCAGGACTGGATTGAAGGCTGAGGCCAGAGAGGACAGTCTGCTCTGAGACTCAGGGTTCCTACTGAATTCCAAGAGGACAGTATGCCCAGATGTCTCCTCTGCCCCTGCACCCAAACTATACACACACACAGACACACACAGACACACACAGACACACACACACACACACACACACACACACACACAGAGAGAGAGAGCTAGGTTTTTATCTTCCTTACAGTGGTGAACTCTCTGTCTTTTTCTGTCTCTCTGTCTCTCTCTGTTTCTCTCTGTTTTTCTCTCTGTCTCTCTCTGTCTCTCTCTGTCTCTCTCTGTCTGTCTCTCTCTCTCTCTCTCTCTCTCTCTCTCTCTCTCTCTCTCTCTCTCTCTCTCTCTTGTTCCTTGAACAACATGTACTCCAAGACAACAAGAATTGTGATATGGGCTGCTGAGTAACTTCCAAAGCTGACAGCAGGGCCAGGTACCTTGCAAGTATCAGGAAGATTTGATGAAATGATACCTACCCTGGGAATCCTCATCTGGGAAGAAAACCTTGAATTCCTACTCACTACTGGCAGGGTGAATTAGCACAACCACTGTGGAAACCAGTGTGGAAGTTCCTGGAAAATTAGAAAAGGAATTTACCTTTGATCCAGATATGCCACTCCTGGGTACACACCCAAAGGACTAGATATTCTACCGCAGAGATTCTCGCACATCTGTGTTTACTGATGCTATTCACAATAGCAGTGAAACAGGCTCATCGTGGATGTCCATCAACAGATAAATGGATAAGGAAAACACAGTGCATCTAAACAACAGAATTGTTTTCAGCTGCGAAGAAGAATGAATCTATGTCCTTTGCCTGGAAATAGATGCGACTACATAGTTTTAAGTTTTAAATGAAAAGGGCTAGACTTGCTGCATTAGTTATTCTTCTATTGCTTTGATCAAACACCATGACCAAGGCAACTTATAGAAGCAAGGGTTTATTTTGGTCTTACGGTTCCAGAGGGACAAATGCCCATCATCGTCATGATGGGGAAGTATGTATGACAGCAATTATGAATGACAGCTAGAGCAGCAAGCCGAAAGCTCACATCCTAAACCACAAGGAGGAAGCAGAGAGAGCACACTGGGCATGGTGCATGGCTTTGAAACCTCAAAGCCTGCCCCCAGTGACATACTTCCTTCAGTAAGGCTATATCCCATAAGCCTCCCCAAACAGCACCACCAACTGGGAATTAAGTATTCAAATGCCAGACTCTAGGAGGGGTGTCTCATTCAAACAACCACACTCAAAAACACAAGAATGAAAAATACCATATTTCCCCTAAACTGTGGGATGAATATATGTATGAACTAAAGTAAATCAGAATGTCTCTGAGTAAGGGAGCAACAGCCAGAGTTGGGAAAGGAAGGGAGGGATAGAAGAGGGGGATATGGTGGAAGTTCATTGCACATGTGTGAAAACAGTGAAAATCATTGTTCAGTACAAATAATATACAAAATCCTACATACAGATGCGCACCATGATCATAGCACCATGATCAGTGAAAAATACAACCAGAACTCCACTTACTATAGATACATGTGCCTGGGAAACATGGATATTTTGGTTTTGGTAACTGACATTTTAATTTGATTTTATTCCCACATATTTGTCTTTTTAAATGATTTTTCTACGTCTCTGTTTATTTATTTGTTCATTTATTTATTTACTTTGCTGATGGGGATGAAATTCAGGCTTTACACATTTGTAGTTAGAGTTGGAAACGAGTCCTCACTGTCCCCAGTAATGACCAATAGCTAATAACAAATACTGAAGACCCACTTAATCAATGCGAGGCTTTGAACTGAATGCCTTGTCCTGAATTATCTTACTCAGCTTCAACAGGAACACATTAGAAAGCACTATTTCTATCACCCTCTCACTCTACAAAGCACCTGAGGTGACCCAGGAAGGCAGGATGGCCAAGAGCTGGAAGCTGGAGACAGATGGATGCTGCTTCCTCTGAGCCCGAAGTGTATATCAGCCCTTTACTTTCCTGGCACTCAGACCAGCTAGATTACGTCAGGGGTACACAGCTCCAAATAATCCACTTTCTCACTGCTCCCATTTATGGAACACTTTAAATAACAGCAGAACAAGCTTGTTTTCTGAATGCACACCAAGTTAGGCCAGATTAGCACTGTGAAATATATCTCAGTAAGCAAACGTCACAGGCCTTGAGCAGTTAACAATACGTCCTTTGACCACAGTACAATTAAATTAGAAATCAAAACCAGAAAGATATCTCAAACCATTTCAGCTATTTGGAAGAGGAGTCCAATTTGAAATCAATGTGACTGCAATGAAAGAAATATCAACATACAAATATCAAGGTGCCTTGATAGAGGGAAAGTCAAGAGAATCTTGTGAGGTTGGACACTAAGATTGGAACAGGGATCAAGTGAATCACTTCAATATCCCTCCTAAAAACTTGAAAAAAAGTAAATTAATCCAAAAATAAATTTAAAAATTACAATAATGCAAACACAGTGAGGTAGAAAACTGACACAGCATACATTCCACCTTTTCAAGGACCAGCTTTGTTTTTGTTTTTGTTTTTTATTCTGAAGCAATATCTAGGCAGATCTGATGAAATGCCACACTATGCTGGACTAATTCTCCTTAAGAATACCCTGGGCAGCCGGTTGTGGTGGCACACACCGGTAGGATTTGCTGAAGGAGGCAGAGGCAGGAGGATCAAGAATACCCTGGGCATTCAATGTTCTAGTTCAACAAGCTGTGTCTAACTATGGCTTCACATGCAGCAGTAAGACCACCATCCTGCCCCGAGGTACAGTCTTACAGCAGAAGGAGCTGCAAGGTACCACGAGGCAGATGTTAGCTCCTCAGTGATGAGATTCAGTCAGAAGCAGAGACCTGGGGATAAGCCAAAAACAGTGAGTTGGAACAGCTATCTGAGGACTCTCTTTTGGCTCTCAGAAACCATGCTGAAATGGAAGCCACAACAGTGTGGGCCTGAAGAGAATGGTCGTGAGACACCTGCCACTTTGTGCTGGCTGGCAGAGGCCAGTGATAAAGTGATAACCTATATTCTTGGATGCAGACTTAATTATGTCACTTGGAGACAGAAACCCACAGGGGTCTCTCCAAGTGCCTGTTGGTAAGCAGTAGAAACGCCCATCCTCTGAGACAGGAGCCCTTCTCACTCAAACATGCTAATCCAGATGCAGCTATTTTGCTCAATTCCTGAAGTAGTAATGAATAAACATAAGAAACAAATCATTTTTATTCTATGAACTGAACTGATTATTCAAATGAGGTCCAAGCACAAGATTATACTTAGGAACATGTGACTCGAGTAATTTACCAAATCATATTTTTAAGAAAAACTAAATTGCTTATACAATGAAGCTTCATTACACATTTCCTATAAGAAAAGCATACACCCTACCCCAAATCACTAGTGAACTGAACTTCTAGATGGCACCAATGAAGCCCTATCTTACACAGAGGCCATTTAATCAGGGAAGAGTGCAAGTGGGTCCTAACTGCTCAGGAATGGGTGAAGAACCTTCCAGCACCACAAACAGAAGGTATACTCCAGAAGGGTGACCTGCTACACAGCACAAGGAAGACTTAACCTGGTGGCTTTGAGATGTCTAATTAGTCTCTCAGGAGATGACAGGTATAATTTCTCCACCAGATTTGTTCTCCACCTCCCTATGCATTTGAATTAAATTTGTGGGAGAATCAGTTAACTAACTCTACAGTAATAGCTCTCACTTCGAGCACAGCAATTAAGAATGTCTGTTTCCTCTCCTCCTACATCTGTTCTGAGACTGGAGTGAATACATTTGAATTATTTTCTGGATATACAGTAATTGCTGGGAAGTGACAGCATGGCCGCTGGTACAGTAGGCTGTGGATTGTAGAAAAGGTCTATCCTAGCTAAGCCGAGTGAGGCTGACAGGGTTTCCTGGTTTTGTTTAAAACAAAACACTAATTGAACTTGGTTATGCAACTTCCAGGAGAGGCTAGATTGTAAACCAACAGAACACAGTGGGCTGAGGGACCTACTTCCAACTTCCTCTTCCTCTTCCTTGGCTAAAAGGATGGGCACTTTGACATTTGCTTTTCATTCTTTTAGACTGAAAGAGAATCTCTTTCATTCCCCCTCTTAATTATTGATTTTGAACTAGAGATCAAACCCAGGGACCAATGTACTTTGGGCAAGTTTTCTACCACTGCACCACACCTCCAGTGTCTCTTATTTTTCTTGAGATATGATAATGATAAGGGTGATGAACAGCATTTTCAATCTGCTATCAATGCAAAATTTTATAATCATTGAGTTTTTTGTGAAGCCTTTCTCAGACATTTCAAGTTCTCTCAAATTATTTTTTCCCATCTGACACTCTCAACATAGTGTTGTAGAACATGGCAGGCATGACCAGTGAAAGAAAAGGTTGGGGGGTACTCTTTGCTTTCCCCCACTAAAACGCTCTTCTTGTTGAGAACTCACTTCTTGGCAAGTGGGTCTCAGACATTTATCTCAAAAGTTCTAAGGCAGCTCAAGGGTTCATAGTAATTCTAACTGAAGGAACCAGAGACATATGAAAAAGATTCTTAAAACTCATATGTCACTCATATATGAGATCTAATATCTTAATCTTATCTATAGAAACTGAGAGTAAAACAATGGCTAGCAGAGACTGGAGACAGAATGAGCAGGTGGGGGAGTGGCCATCAGGCACTAAGAGGAAGAGAGAAGCTTTTATTCCACTGTCCACACATACCAGTGCTATGCTGCCTGTTTCAAAGATGCACAGGAAGGCTTTTCAATACAAAACTTATCAGTATTTGAACAGAAAAACATAATAAATTTGACTTGTACATCCAGTCATACAGGTATCAATCATCCATATATCAGAAAACTGTTGGTGTATGGCAGGGTATCCAGGGAGGACACTGATGTATCTGCCCTATTCCCTGGATTACTGCAATAACATACCCTACTCTTCACTCAAGCATCCAGCTGCTTTCTACATCACATTTAGAATTTAAGATGCTTTGGGGGAAACACACTTCAGAAAAGGCAGAGAGAGAGAGGTAGATGAATAATGTCTGCAGAAGAGGAACATAGCAGTGGACAGTCTCTCCACAAACCTGCCTAAGAAAAGATAAAGATTAAATGTGTCTGTGGTCATTTCCACCTATTGCCAACCTCATCATATAGTGTAACAAAACATAATTTCGTCTTTCTCAACATGACTGTAATGGTATTGACTCTATAGGTAACACCACTGTGGACTGCCTTCTCTAATAATCTACACTCTGAGACATGCTCAAACTTCTTGAAACACAAGATAAATTTGCTTCAATCATTTCCTTCTTTTCTACAATTATATTGTTAAAAGTTCACCTAATGTAGCTCTTCCCGACTCACAGGACTAGACCTACTTCCCAGAAAATGTCAACCCTATATGGCCCAAGATTGACAGAAGCCATGGCTTTAGTATTACTTAAAATGATAGATGGTTACCAAGAATCCAAAGCCATAATGTAGAATTTAATAGAGAGACTAGCTATGGACTATAGATGCAAATATAATGATTACAATTTGTGCATGGGAAGTCATTAAAAGGACACTGATGCATAAACAGATCGTCATCCATCTCTTTATCACTGACAACAATCTGGGGAGAGTTTAGCATGTGTCCAGATGTGGAGTGTTGGAGCTGTAGACTGTGGGCACTGAAAGATAGATAGATAGATAGATAGATAGATAGATAGATAGATAGATAGATAGATGATAGATAGATAGATAGATAGATAGATAGATAGATAGATAGATAGATAGATAGATGATAGATAGATAGAGGAGTTTATGCTTTGGTATCTATAGTTTGAAAAAGAAAACACCAACTTCCAGGTACAATTTGGAAAGTGTGTAATAATCCTTCAAGAGGGGGGCATCATGGTAATACTACAGCACGCCATCATCAGGTAGCTCCTAGAAATTCTGCAACTACACATAAAGGTGAATGCTGTGAAAACTTGGGAGGGACTCTTGAGCCACTCCACTGGGAAGGTAAGAGGGGAGCGTGATCTGAAGGAGACATCCTCCCAGGAGATAAGATTAGAGATTGAAGGAAGTGCAGTTGATCTCAGTACAAAAGCTGGAGAGCACAGCTAAGGGAGCAGCAGCAGCAGAATCCAAATAAGGAAGTCAGGTGAGCTAGTGTCCCACAGCATGTGACAAAGAATACGACAGAAATACTGGGACAGGAAGAAAGCATGTAAGAGCATGCCTTTTTGTATATTTCCCAAGGTCTTAGAGGCAGAATAAAATTTTCAAGAGTTTCCAATCCAACAGGTTTAATTACTTGGTGGGAATGCCTACAACTATTCTCCAGTGCTACCCAGAGATCCTGCCCTTCCCTTCACCAGCAGCACAATATAAGTATGGGTAGGTCTATGCTGCTCTTCAGCTGATCAGGGCAGGACTTTGTACAGAGAGCTCAGAACATGAGGAACCAGGAGGGGACTTTAGGAGAAGTGGGTAAGTCAACTGAGTACTCCATTAAGCTAATGGTAAACATATCTGAGTTATCTCAGCTGAACTGGCCATGGCTACCAGAGGTAAAATACACTAAACTTGAACAGTCATGACAACAGAAAAGTAATTCCAACTTTTATGAGAAATTGGCATTTGAATAAGAACCCCTCTAAGTCAGGAAAGGAAATACACATATACTATCTTCCCATGAAATCCCTTCTTAGGCAGGTAACCCCACCTTGCACCAGAGTCAGCAAGTAGCTGGAGTTTACTAACCAGGTGCTATTTAGCATTCAGCTGAGACAAGAAGATGCTTTCTAAGACATTTCAGAGATGGTGACTTTTATCAGGACATTGTTCTGCCCCAAGGTCCAGGGAAACGTCAAAGTAGAGCTTGAGCCTCTCAACCAACAGAGGAGCATCCTATGTTAACCCTTTGCACTCCAGTGTTCTGTGAAATTCCTTTTACTCCAAAAGCACAGGGATCTTCTGCTGTGAAAAATTCACAGTTCTTTATGTATAGAGCAGGAAGTCATCCCTAACCCAGAGCCTCTTGCTATGGTTCCAATTTCTTATGGTGAAATACAAAACTAGGTGAATACAGCACACAGTAGTACATTTTGAGACTGTGTTTACATAATGAGTATCACAATATGCTGCTACTTTATTAATTTTACTGTATATTTCAAACACTGCCTTATTAATTACACTCTACCACAGGTTACTGTAGACCCTCTGTAGGACAAGATATCGTATAGACTTTCAGGTACCCATTGAGGCTCTTGAACTATAACTCCGATGGGTAAGAAGGGAGCTATTATATACTGTAGAAGTAATAATTTTGCTTGCCTGTCCCATGGATAGAACTTTTCTGTTTTCAATTCAAACATCATGGTGTGTGTGTGTGTGTGTGTGTGTGTGTGTGTGTGTGTGCGCGCGCGCGCGTGCGCATGTGTCCGCGCGCGCACATGCACCTTCAAATATGTTGCCTCAAACTTTCTATGAACAGTAATAGGAGGACTGTAGAGATCTTAGGTGGAAGCTGACATGACCACTTTCTCCCGCCCAAGAAAAACCCCTCAAGCTAAAGAATGTATGGAAGGTACCCCCTAGACTGAACTTTCACCGAAGAGAAAGTTTCCTTTTGTTCTGAAAAACACTGAGGAAGTCAGCAACATTTTGCAACCACCATTCTCAGTAGAAACCCTCACCTGACTTTCATACACTTCTCCCAGTCACGTGTTGGCAACATTGCTCTCATTGTTTGTCACCTTTAAAATGGAGAGAATGGGAGGAGTGGGTGATCACAGATGTCCAAACTTGTCCTGCAGTATTTAGACTTAGTTCATGCTGACTAACTTTATTTTTATGTTTGGGAATCTCATACCTGCATATGTTTTGGTCAAATCCATACCGATCTCTCTTCCAATTCCTTCCGTACCTCCCAGTCACTTTTCACTTTATGTGCTCTATTTTAAACTACTAAGTTCCAATCTGTATTTTCAGAATGTGCTTTGGTACGAGCCCATCTAATGGAGCCTCTTAGGGACCACATCCCCAAAGAAAAGTGTCTCCTTCCCCAATATCAGACAGCAATTCCAATAACTCTTCAGTAAAGAGTGGAACTTGATGGAACCCTCTCTCATTCAGGCTAGGATTTTAGCAGGCTTGACTGTGTGCAGGTCTTTTGCATACAGTCACAGCTACTATGAGCTCATGCATGTACTGGCATTATCATATCAGTAGGCACCCACTCCCTCTGGCTCTTAAATTCTTTCCATCACCTCTTCTGTGATGATTCCTGAGCCTTGGGGGAGCAGTGTGAATTAAATATCCAATTTAGAAATGAGCACGTTATATTCTTTTTTCCTGTACACACTAACCAGTTGGCCTTTGTGTTAATTGCTATCTACTGCAAAAAGAAACTTCTCTAATGAGAGTCAGAGATTCACTATTTTATGGTTATAAAGGTGAGTACTTATAGAGAAATTTATTACTACACTGAGTTAGTCAAATAATAATATTACACTCCCCTAAGGACTATGACCTTCATGGTCATAGGTTCTCTCTTAGGGTCTATGACTGTCTTTCTTACTTTTCCATTGCTATGATAAGACACCATGACTGAGGCAACATATAAAATATGACTGAGATATCACATATAAAATAAATTATTAATTTGACTTAGGTTTCAGAGGGTTAAGTGCATAATGGCAGATCAAAAGAACAGCTGAAAGCTTGCATCTTGTTCCACAAACACAAAACAGAGAGAGCAAACTCAAACATAACATGACTCTTCTAAATTTCAAGCCTGCTCCCAGTACCGTACTTTCTCCAGTAAGGCCACACTTTCGTCCTCCTCAAGCAAGCACTACTTTGAGATCATGTATTCAAATATGTGAGCATATAGGGACCACCACAATGGCATAGCCAGTCAGAAATAGTCTTGAGATTTAGGCCCAGTTAAAGACATCAGGTATAAATTCCACCTTGTTTTAAATTTAGATTAAAGTTTATAACACTCCAACTTGGCTTTATATCCAATCAGAAAGCTGTTGGTTACTATAATACTTGTTCCACTAGTGCACAAGTGGCCATATCTTGCTAGACCAGGCATTCTTGTAGCCCACAGCTTTCACATATGTGTATTTATTAATTTTCTTCCTTGGTAACATGCATGGGATGTTCTAGCTCTATCAAACCTTGCCAATATGAATGAAGCTTCCAGGTGTGTGCCAGCTTGATTTGTTCATATTCCATGAATGAACTATGTGGTGTCTACAGTAAAAGTTATACCATCAAGTTCCAAAGGATAACAAAAACAATGTCTATATCTTATAATGCTTGGAGATTGTTCTAGGGAACCCACTGACAAACAACCAGAAAATAAATAACCCATGCCAGGCACAGGCTTTTTTATTTGATAGTCTATGGTTTCTAGGAGAGAGAATATCCCCATTAGAAATTAAAACCATTTAATCTCCTTTTATGTGTATATGTATATATGTATATATGTATATGTATGTATACATTTGATTTTGCTCTCTGTTTTGTGGTTGTGGATCAAGATGCAAGCTCTCAGCTGTTCCTTTGATCTGCCATACATGCATATATATATATACATATATATATATATGCACACACACACACACACACACACACACACACACACACACATATATATATGGGAATTTAAAGTAGTAGGTTCCTAAATGACCTTTTCAAATGTCTTTAGTGTTACTGACCCTCCCCCATACTCCCTCCTGCTTCTGTAACCCTTCCAACCTCCAAATCATTTAACCCTTCCTAGTTCATCATTTTCCCACCCTGCCCCCCTTCATACCTAAACTACATTCTCGCCCCTTCCCTTTAAATCTGCCCCTCACCTGTCATGGTCGCTTACTAGTTTCCTGGTGTCTATAGTTACTTTACTTTAACATACTGATCTATATATTCAAAACTACCAACCACATATGAAAAAGAATATGAAGTGTTTATTTGTCTGAATTTGGACTGCTTAGGATGAATATTTCTAGCTCTGTCTATTTAACTGAAACTTTCATAATTTCATTTTTAACAATAAATGTACTGAATTTTAATCTTCACTTACAAGACATATAGGCTTATTCCCTGGCTATTGTGAGTAAAAGATCAATAAATATGGATGAGCAGATATCAATATCTAGAGTTTTTGGTTACAAAACCCAAGAATTGTATAGCTAGATCATGTAGTAGATCTATTTTTCCATCTTTCTAAGAAACTTCCATAATATGAAGCTGCAAAGCTTCTGTAAGGTACAGAGCACTGTCATTAGGACAAAACGGTAGCCAACAGGTTGGGAAAAGATCTTTACCAATCCTACATCCGATAGAGGGCTAGTATCTAAAATATACAAAGGAACTTAAGAAGTTAGATTCCAGAGAGCCAAATAGCCCTGTTAAAAAATGGGGTACAGGGGTTGGGGATTTAGCTCAGTGGTAGAGTGCTTGCCTAGGAAGCGCAAGGCCCTGGGTTCGGTCCCCAGCTCCGAAAAAAAGAACCAAAAAAAAATGGGGTACAGAGCTAAACAAACAATTCTCAACTGAGGAATATCGAATGGCTGAGAAGTACCTAAAGAAATGTTCAACATCCTTAGTCATAAGGGAAATGCAGATCAAATCAACCCTGAGATTCTACCTCACACCAGTCAGAATGGCTAAGATTAAAAACTCAGGTGACAACTCTTGTTAGCAAGGATGTGGAGAAAGAGGAACACTCCTCCATTGTTGGTGGGATTGCAAGCTGGTACAACCACTTTGAAAATCAGTCTGGAGGTTCCTCAGAAAATTGGACATAGTATTATCTGAGGACCCAGCTGTACCCCTCCTGGGCATATACCCAAAAGATGCCCCAACATGTAACAAGGACACATGCTCCACTATGTTCATCGCAGCCTTATTTATAATAGCCAGAAACTAGAAAGAACCCAGATGCCCTTAAACAGAGGAATGGATACAGAAAATGTGGTACATCTACACAATGGAATATTACTCAGCTATCAAAAACAATGAGTTTATGAAATTTATAGGCAAATGAATGGAACTGGAAAATATCATCCTGAGTGAGGTAACCCAGTCACAGAAAAAGCACACATGGTATGCACTCACTGATAAGTGGACATTAGCCTAAAATCTAGAATTACCCAATATACAATCCACAGACCACATGAAGCTCAAGAAGGACAATCAATGTGCAGATGCTTCACTCCTTCTTAAAAGGGGGAACAAAAATATCCATAGAAGGGGATATGAAGGCAAAGTTTGGCGCAGGAACTGAAGGAACAGCCATTCAGAGCCTGCCTCTCATGGGTATACAGCCGGATAAAGATGTCTCCTGAGAGGCACAGCCCAAGCATGACAAATATAGAAGCATATGCTAGCAGCAAACCATTGAACTGAGAACAGGATCCCCATTGGAGGAATTAGAGACAGGATTGATAGAGCTGAAGGGACTTGCAACCCCATAAGAAAAACAATGCCAATCAACCAGAGCTCCCAGGAACTAAACCACTACCAAAAGACTATACATGGACTCACCCATGGCTCCAGCTGCATATGTAGCAGAGGATGACTTTGTTGGGCACCAATGGAAGGAGAAGACCTTGTTCCTGCCAATGCTGGACACCCACCCCCACAGTATAGGGGAATGTCCGGAGGGACTCAAAGGAGGGTGGTTGGGGAGGGAAACACCCTTATAGAAGAAGGAGAGGGGGAGGGTATAGGGGGCTTATGTCCAGGAAAATGGGAAAGGGAATAACATTTGAAATTTAAATAAAAATATCCAATAAAAAAGAAACAAACATAAAACTGCAGAAGGGATTTGCTAAAGAGAGTGCTTTGGAGTACAGTGGTCCTGAGCCTATCAGATAGTCTATGTATGTTGCTGATGACAGAACTGGAGAGCTTGGGCTACTCAAACCCTTTGCAGTCCAGGAAATTAGGAATCAGCACAGTGTCAAATGCTGAGCTACAGAATTTGGATTTATACTACTGGACTGTGGGTTTTCTTTAATGTGATTGTTTTTATGCCCCAGTTCTTCCCTTTAGCAGTAAGAAATGTGTAACTTATTTTTTCTACAAGTGTGAGATTTTGAGCTTTTAGAAACACATCAAACTCGTAAGTCATTGGAATTTAAGTTAGACTGTGGGACTTTAAAAATTATGCTGCATTTTATGTTATAACATTAATATAACCACTGGTGAGGAAAACTTATGATTTAACTTTGTGTATCAAATTTCTTAATCAGCTTTTTTTCATACATCAAACCTCTTCTCCTGCTTGAATCTCTGCCCTCACTTACCTCAGTGATCTACTGTGACCTGGAAAAGTAACCTTAAATAAACTCTTTCCTTAATAAAGACAAAACAAAACTGCAAAAGGGGAATGAATTTATTAAAAAGGTAAAAAAGAAAGAAAGAAAGGAAGAAAGAAAGAAAGGGAAAGAAACCTCCATGCTGATTTTCACATTGGTTGTACCAGTTTGTGCCTGCACTAACAGTAAATAAGTGTTTCTACTTTCTACATCTGTTTGCCAGCATTTGTTTGCATTTTCTTTGTTTTGTTTTGTTGTTGTTTATTTTATCTCTAGCTATTCTTCAGGCATCGCATTGAAGGAACATTTTTAAAGAAGAATTGAAGTTGGAGAGTCGTGGCACTTCTCATCGCTATATACAAAAAGAAGTAAGGCAAGGAAACTTAACATGGTTTATCCAGTATAGCGGTGGATACCCACATTTAAAATTCTCCTTCCTTAACCACAGGGAGTTTGAAATCTCATGCCAGTTAGAACGAAGGTAATTATAGATCCTGATACAGATAAAATGCAGTCCGGGACTTTGTGTCAAAGGCACAGAAAAGGTGACAAGCCAATCAGCACCTTATTAAACAGAGTCTTGTGGAAAGAGTGCTGAGAAACTCCGTAAAAGGAGAGCCAATAAATCAGGTTCCATCAATATTAAAACCCTTCCTGTGAAGGATCCTGCAGAGAGAATGAAGACGGGCTACAGATCCGACAGACAATAAAGGACCAGTAAGGAGCTCTCAATCTCAGCAGTGAAAAGGTAAAATAAAGCTTAACCATACAACTTGCAAAAGAGGGAATAGCATGGGTCTCCATCCCCACAAAGAGCGTGTGCTGATGAAATCTAAATATATGCAGCAAGGTTCAGAACACTGGACGAGAAACCAAAATCGAAACCTTAAGGATATGGCAGAGAACACAGACTCACAGGTGGCCACCTCTTGGCTTTGCCGTCACTCACTTCAAACTGTGACAACTACAGTTGAACTTATTGCACTATGTTAGCAACTCTGGATTTATAATTATTTAATATGAAAAGTCTAAATTTGAAGATTATCATTGCATCTTTTATATTGGAATAACAAATGGAACTCACTTCCAATGTCTGGTCTCAACTTTTTGTCATATTCTCGCAGCAATTTGTTGAGAATCAGTGTCACATCGGTGTCTTGTGATTTGGGTGCCAAGACCCACTTCTGGTTTGATGGAGAGTCTTCACTGTCATCCTCTTCCACCCTCCTGGACCTGCAGTTATAACACAGTGTGACACATAAATTGTAACCACCCAGAAGATTCTTTACATTTCCTCCTTAAAAGGAGGAATGCTACTAAAATGCTACTAAAATGGGTGAAAAACCCCCAGGATCTTCCACCTAGTCATGCGGGTTACCTGTAAAACTAAGAGAAGGAAAATGAAAATTAGGAAACATTCTATAGCAAGAATGCAATTGCTGTTAGCAGAACAGCCCAGCCCAAATTAAACAGAGGAAGGCGATGGATCAACTGGTGCCAAATTGGCCAACAGGAAATAAAAGTACTTTTCCAACCTGTACTGGGTTGGTCTGAGCAGAGACCATGGGGAGAGAAAAGAAGAACACACCATGGGGTAGTTGGATTGTGAGCACAAGACCATGAGGGTTGACCAGTTGGAGTAGGAGCAGCCCAGGTAGAACATGTCAAGTGGTATCTTGGAGATAGTGATGGGGAAATAGACATAGCATATTGGGTTCATATCTGCCTAACTCTAGTGCTTTAAGGCTTATTATAAATATAAAGGTTTTGTGTCTTTTTGGGTAAACTAAATGATCTAAGGTGGGGTACGAATCCCCAAATAATATTTACCACAACACCAACTTGTCAAAATTAGATACCCTTCTGAGTACTTGGTAGAGTTCTTTCTAAGTCCCACCACCAAGACTATGGGAGGCAGGAGTAGCTTTTACAGAATGGACTCATTGAAAGCAGCTGACTCTGACTGTGCTTTCCATGTGGCCTGGACTTTGGGGGATAATTGTGTGGACACTCTGAGGTGGCTGGCTTTGCTGGCACTCAGCGTGGGGAACAGCCAGGAGATATGTTAGCTGATGACTGTAGAATGTTCTCTGGCAATTTACACAACTTGATCACCAAAACTGGTTCATTTCTTTCTCAGCAGGCTTTAAGAATTAAGTATTTTCTAGTGTGTCTTCAACCCTGTGAGCGTTTCAGTGAATTCCAATGAGAACCTGGATATCTCTGACCTTCTGTCCCACTCTGCTACGCACCACAGCCCTCTCTACAGTGATTCATACCTACAGGGGCTCTGACGAGGAGAACCCTCAAGCTAACAGCCGGTTTTAACTCAGAGAATGAGGTTCTCTGTGTCCCAGCACCTGGGGCTTGGAATGGAAAGGAGTTTCCTTCTACCTTGAAGCAATATTTCCTTGCAGGTGGGAACCTTAGAAGAGCTTAAGAAAGAAAATTCCTGTCCAAGTTCACCTGTGTGTGTGCCTTAATGTCACTTCTCTAAAAAGAAGGTTCGTGGCAACACACTGAAAGGGGTTTGTCCTAACTGGGTCCAGGCTCATTTCCATCACAACTTCCAGAGGGGGACAAATGCCAGCTCCTCGCCAAGATGCTTGACCTCAGGCATGTCACTTTTCTGAAGTTAACAAGAAGTCCATGAAAAGTCTAGTCATTTTAAAGTCCAGTCTTTCATCTTCACTCAAATCTTCAGAGGCACACACACACACACACACACACACACACACACACACACACACGCACGTCAGCTCTTATCTGCACCAGTCTCTTGTGTGGTAAAAAGCTATGGCCGATGGGAGTAGTAGTCCAGCAGCCTAAACCCAAATCCATGCACTGCTGTCTCTTCTTTACTAAAGCCTTTTCCCAGGACTACTGGAACAGACGAAAATCTGAAGACGGCGGAGTCTAAACATAAAATGATGCTCTCTTTACACATGAAGTTCATAAATGCATCTAATCATCCCCATCTGACTAGTTCAACACGGCTGCTATGTAAATGGTTGTCACAAGGTATTGACTAGGGAATAAGGGCAAGAAAGAGTCTGCACATGCTCAGAACTATTTTCCTAATCAAGAGCTGCTGGGAACTGAAAATGTGGTTGTGTGGACATGAAGGAACAGCTATCCATGTGTGAGAGAGCTTGATAAAGAGGCTTGTAGGATAGCTTTTGCAGTTAAGCTTCTCCTCAACTGATCTCGAACTGAACTTTATTTCATGAGTACCTGACTGGCCCAAAGATTAAATTAAATCATCCACAAACTCCAAAACAGTTGTGGATTTTACCTAAGCTGAATCTTCACCACCTAGAAAAATTTAGGATAGTTGATACCCCCCTCACCCATTAAGGAGAATGCAGTTCCCTACCCGTAAAACTGTACTTGTACAAGGGATATTATAGAACTTTTAAATATTCAAGTATTTTACATAGTTAGAAGCTGTATCAGGATTATTCATTGTGTCACCTTGCAAAGCAAAAGAAAACAAGAATAGGTAGCATGAATCACGTGGATTACTGATAGCTACAGTGCCTCTAAGACCTAATAAACTATTCCAGAACAAAGACACTTGGGGACTGTGGAAATAGATAGGTAGGTAGATAGTCCCAGAGAAATCGGACCTCCCCAGTTCCCTGCTACCTGCCTTTCTCCTGACCTCCGTGTCTTTTCCTCCTCCTGTCTCCTCTTCCCCTGCCCTCTACTCCACCACTACAGAAGCTGCAGGTCTGCGGCTCCATGGTCCCCCGCTGCCCCAACAGTCAACTGTGCACAGGCAGCAGACTCACTCCCATGTTAACTACATATATTCCTATACTCCTGCATAGTCCCAGAAAAGCTGGTTACTTCAAGGGCAGAAATTTTATAAGGAGTCTCATTCTCCCTCTAGCGGTGAGAGGTGTTATCTGAAATTGCATAAGCTTCTTCCTCAGTTGCTAGGGCAGGTGGGAGTTCTGGGGATAAAGTGCCCTGAGAGAAAAGCCAATCTCACCTCAGGGGACCCACAAGTAGGTGGATAAAAGGGAATTTCCTTTCTCTTTAAAATTTTACATGGGGTTATATATTACATTAGGAGCACTCTGTAGGTCAGATTGCTGGTTCATTAACAGTGTTGCTGCAATTAGCTTTTTCTTAAAAATAAAACAAACACAAATACTTTTTCTTATCAGAATGGCAGAGACAACATTCAAAGGAGTTTTCAGTATTAAAAAGAACTCCTGAACTCCCCAAATCAATAAGCATCAAAAAGAAGCACTGCATTTCCCTGTGCAGTAAACTCAACCATGAGTGTCAGGGGTCAGGGAGCGCACCCCCTCACCCAGTTGTAGGCAGGCAACCCCACTCCCACTCCGTTGCAAAACCACAGAGCATCCTGTCAGAACCTATCTAGAAAGGATCCATTCCAGCTAGGCATCTTGAATGCTGAAGAGAATCCTCTCAAAACTAACAATAGATTGAAAGATTGATGAGCCATTCAACTCTTTCACATGTTTGTAAAACCCATTAAAAAATCTCTTCAAAAGTAAGACATATAGCAATAAATACAAAATGGGTTCTTTTAGAACTGATTTGCAGTCATGATTACCGAGACTGCAAACTCAACAGAGAACATAGGAACATTAGTATGTGCACCTTGGCTGGAAAGGAAAGATGAGGGATCCCAGGAGCTTTTGTGTCGTTGGGAATCTTCAGAAACCAGAGTACTCCATCTTCTCTGGGAGCATATATAATGACGAGGTCAGGTGTCAGCTTTCCTTCCAGAACTGCAACTATAAATCTAAATAACTGATTGAAACCTGAACTTCAAGCTAGATTTTTGAGTTGGTGGCTATAACGAGGGACTTGGTGATGTGGCCCCAGCCTTATTATGCTTCTGGGGGTATTTGCCTCTAAGCTGAGATTCCTCCAGGCACAATCTCCTTCAAAACACACTTTCCATTGCACTTCCTAACTCCCTCCCTGGAGAGAAGAAACTTTGGTGGAGAGGCCTCAGGATCCTTTCCTTCCTGAGTGACTGTTCCAAGTCTCCACAGTCAATTCCGCAAGAACAAATTCTTCGTGGTGGGGTGGGACTTTCTTCCTTAGGGTAAGGGCCTTGGTTATCTGGAGTAAGAATTTGGGAAGCCCTCCCTCATAGTTTTGGGGGGAGTTATTAGGGTGTCTTCCTAGTTCTGATATTTCACAAATGTGAATGAAAATAAAAGCCTGTGGCAGCGATAGGACCTGTGACCGTCAGGGATAGCTGCTTTCTAACTTGTTTTCTAAGCCAGGAAATTGAGAAATGTCAAAACAAGTGTGTTCTGGGAATGGGGTGTCCTCCAATTCCTGGGGTGACTGTAGGGAAAACAGTCAGGGATTTCCAATGCGCAGGGGTAGTCTGCAGGCTCTAACCAGAGCACCAATGTGGGAGATGGAAATTAAGCATGTCAGCATCTCTAGTTGTGTTTATGGCAACAGGCTTTAACCCTTTTGGTGCCACTGCCCTCCTCATGAGTCCTCTGTCTATGGAGTGCTTCTTCTGTTAGCTGACTGCTGTTGGTTTTGGGTATTCATAGTGAGGTAATTCTTACAGCTTCAAGAAGGAGCTTCCGTGTAAACCGCAGCATAGTTCTTTTATAGAGACCGGGGTACTTGTGTGTGGTGTAGGACCTGGAGGAGAAGCAGGGTTCTTCCTGACCACCTGCCCTAGCCCCCTCCACTTGCCTTCTGTCAATTACCTCTTCTGTAATCTATAAAGGGTGGTTGAGAAAACGGAATTCCTGGGTCCGGAGGTTTCTTTTCAATGATGGTAAAGATAAAGTGTTAACCAATGTATGTCAGAAAGCCCTTGGATAACTGATGAGGAGAAAGATAAGGCCACTGCTTCATCATTTTGGTTTTCCCAAGTCCCTTAAAACCATCACATCCTAAAATCACCTAAACAGTCCCCACACAAACCGGGTTGCAGAGGGCTGCAGCGCCCTAGAGAGGGGATCTGGTCCTGGGGGAGACCTACAGGTGAGGTGCGGGAACCTTCCCTCTCCTGCAGCCCAGTGGACGGCGCGCACCTGGGACTGGCGGCCGGCAGACAGCGCCCCCCGCCGCCCTCGCGCCCCCGCCGGCCTTGGGGAAACGCCTGGGAGCTACTTACCGAGCATGCAAGCCCGAGAACAGGCAGAGGAGAAGCAGCAGCTTTGCAGCCATGACTCTCCGGGCGCGGGTCCGAGGCCTCTGCCGGGCTTGGTCTCCACTCGCTCGGGCGCTTACTAGACTACCACGGGCTGCAGCGCCCTGGTTCTGCGGACCGAGAGGGACAGGTGTCTGCTCCGAGCGCCGCGTCCCCGACGGTCCGGCTCTGCGGGGCGCACACGAGCTGGGGTGCGTCCACTCTCGGGAGTGATCAGCACGGGGAGGGGGGACAGCAGGTGGCCGGGCGCCCTCCTCCCGAAGCACCAGCCCGCGGGGCGGCCCGGGCCGGCTCGGGGCTGTGCACTGGGGCAGCTGCGCTCCGAAGCGGGCGGGAGGTCGCGGCTGCCTCGGTGGTGCCCGCCAGCCGCGGCGGGGAGGAGTTTCCCCAATTAACACGCTTGGCAACGCCAGGCGAAGGCAGCGAGGTTTGAATGGACTCGGAGTTGGGAGGTCGGGAAGGGGGCGGGGCTGGGGGTGGGAAGGAGAGCTTGGGGATCCCACAGGGAGGCGCAGAAGGGGCCTGGGGACTGGCCCGAGTCATTGCTGGAGTCATGGGCACTGGTAGTTTTACTGCAGCGCACCCACCCTGCTTGTCCCCTGTGCCTTGTGCCTTCTCTTAGGGACGCCATTGCAAGTAAGTGAGATGGTTTGCCAAAAGGAGATCTTCTCTAGGGTGGTGCTTGCTTACCTGAACTCCCCCTGGTGCTCATAACTGTGGCTTGCTGGGGAAGTCCCAACAATGTCCCCTTTTCTCAGAAAAGAAAGACTAAACATCATCAGTAATTAGTAGAAGTGAAATGTTTGAGTCCGGAGAGAAGGCTCCAGACCCAGAAAGCAAGGTTGGGTAGGACTGACACTATTTTCATGTTCCAAACCGAAAATTGCCTGTTTTTATATGTATGATCATTTAGAAAGCTAATCTTTTGACATGCAAGTATTAACTCCAAAACAAATAGCAATTTTACTTCCATATTTGAAAAACATTCTAGGAAATACATTTTCAACTACTATTCATAGAAACACGACAACTTCATTAACACTGGCTCTTATAAGAACTAGCCTTGTAGCCAATCTTCGATCATCACTATAAGTAGCTGTGCCTGCTTGCAGGAATCCATCAGTTTTGGGGCTGTGGATTGCTGGCTTTCTTTCAGAGAAGGAGGGGTTGGGAAGGTCACTGGATCCCCACCTGGCATTCAGACACTTCTCCCAGTCCTTTGTTTGCAGTTTTGCTCCCATTGCCAATAGTCTGTGTCTAGGGGAAGGAGGTAGTAGAATTTATTATAGGCTTGGAAAAACTAGAGGAAGGAGATGGGGAAGCCATTAACCATGTTAAGTGATGTTGTGTTGTTTTGTGATCACCCAAGATCCTGTCAGCAACCTCTTACCTCTGTAGGTACGGCCAATAAACTCCAGGTCCACAAGCTGAACTGTGTGGGGGTGAGCTTTGTTTTGTTGTTGGGGCCCAGGAGGAGGGTGTTGACAATGTTCCCCCCCAAGAGGAGGGATTTTAGCAACACTAACAGTAATTTTTCTTCATAAAATACACAGAAGCAGGATGAAGCTCTTGGGAATTCCCTCCTTTGTCTCTAGATTCACAGGTAAGAAATGTGAACCAGCAGGAGGCTGGAGACTGTTCTTGGTACCAGTATTGCTTTTAAATAAGGAGTGTGCTATCTTGGTTAACATGAAGCCACTGCCTTCTGCCTGCCTCAGTTCACCCCAATCAGGAGATTTTCTATCACCCTTCTTTACCTGCACTTATGTAATTAGTTTGAATGTCTGTGTTCTGTGGAGATCCTGAACAGCCAGCATCTACCTTTCTCCTTCAAGTTTCTACCAAACTCTCCTTCATCTCTAATTTCTGTACCATACAAGGGGACCCTTCAAAAGCTAGTCAAAGGATAGTGCAGAATTATCTTGAGTCTCTATACACATGCAATCCTGTCTCAAATTTTTACTCCAAGGACTGGTTTCCAGGATCCCTGGGAATGCCAAATTTGTCATAGAAAATGTATTGCAATTTTCATAGACCTCTGGCATGGTTTAATCCATCTCTAGATTATTTGTAATGCCTACTATGTATAAATGTGATGTAAATAGTTGTTATGATTGTTTAGGAAATAAGATAAATGCCAGTCTGGTAGTGATATACATTTTAAAGACAATATTTTTATTCAAGTTTGTTTGAACCCAAGGATGTAGAATACATAGATATAGGAGAGCCACCTGCATGTTATCATCATGCAAATTTTGAAAATAATCTGTAAGAAAACTAAAGGTATATGTAGGATTCCCTTCATGCTTCCCTTTTTGACAATAGTTATGGGAACATAGATGATAATAATGTCAGGCATGTTTCCATGGGAGCCAAGAGTCAGTGTCCTTGATTCATTTAAATTCTTACCACATAATTCCACTGCACAATTAGGGAAAAGTCCCAGAAGGTTAAATACCACCCCCCAAGTTGTGTTCACTGTCTCTTGGAACATGAAGCAGGGCAGAAACTCATGGCTTCCTCCTGTGATACTGTATTCTCATCATATTTTTTTTAATTTTCAGAACATGAGTTGTTTACAATCTATTATACAGTACAGACAGACTGGCATTTGGATGGCTTTGTAAAATGTCAGCATAATGAGAGGTGTCCTGGGATTATATGTGTCTGTGTTTATCACAACTTGTCAGTAGGATAGATGTGAAACCTTTGTATGGCCCCATGCTGGTGGAGTTTATTCTTTTCTTTTCTGCATAGATATGATGTGCTATTATTATGAATGAGTGCGACCTGACCTCTTCTGAAGTTTGGAATGCTTTGCTCCACTTATTGGACACAATGGGCCGGCTTTACAGAGCTGAATATTTTACTGTAGAAAGCCTCCATGGTACAGCCTGGGGGAAAAATATTTTATGCTAAATGAGTCAGGAGGGATGAGGTATTCAAAGCAAGCTTTCTGAACATAAGTATGAAAGCAAAATGCAAGGTCAAGATTCTTCAAAGTGCCAGCTGTTAGCCTTTGATTTTCCTCCTTTGTCTAAACTGACCAGGTTGGGGTGCTTTGCTGAGCATGCACACTCCACTGCATAGCCTCGCTGCTGGCCAGCCTTTCTGGCTTCAGCACCTGAGAAACTTAACAGCTCCATTTGGGTGAGCAAAATTCACTTTCATTTTCCTCGGCAGGAAAATAAAGGGGGCAGTGGGAAGAAAAGAAAGAAAATTCTGAAGAAAAACACAGTACTTTATCCTAAAGATCTAAGGCTTGCCAGTCAATATGCAAACCTTAAGAACCAACAGTGCACTTGTTCAGACAGGTACAATGCTGGGGCAAGACCTAGAGGTCTGTTGCAGTTTGTGGGCTCAGCTACAGCTCCTCTAGGCAGGAGGTGGGGATGCCTGAAAACAGAAGCTGGCTGCTTTAGCTTGGAGATCCTCTTGTGGCTTCTTGGAGAAATACCTCTCAGGATTCCCTCTGCAGCCTCACTTCACCTCCTACCAGCGCCAGCCGTACATTCCGGATACCTAAACCACATCATCTGCTCATCTTTGCTTTGTGACTTTCTGTGGTCTTAGTTTTAAACAAAATCTCCTTTGTTCCAAAATTATACTTCTAAATTGTATTGTGATGTTTCACGCTTCATGAACAAATGTTCAACTCAATCAAAAATTACTAGTGAAGATAAGATTCATACCAGAAATGCACTAATCTTTATATCATGCTCCTGTGGCCTTTTAATTCATATTTACACTGTAAGTATAAAAGTACCATCTGCCCATCACCCTCATGGCCCTGTCAGAGTCGGCCATCCCAGTTCCTGAGCTCCAAAGACTAACCACTATTCAATCTGCCACAAGGGACTGACGTGCATGCTTTTGCACTTGACATTATACACCCAATAATCATGTTCTAAATAACCTCTCATTTAGAATCCTGTGAGTTGTGCCCATACTATTGAACAGCCAGTCATGATTTTTATCCTTATAAATAGTATTAGTTGACTATGAGAGTATTCTATCCCTTATTTACGAGGATGAAGGTCATTCCTGTGTCTGACCTCGAGTGGAAATACATGCTCACTTTTCTTACTTGTTTGACTCAAACAAAATCTCCAGGTCAAAAAGGTATTTGTTTACTGGTAATTAAAACAGTTTTCACCCAAAATGCATAAGGCGGTATGTCCCTGAACCACCACTTTGTGTCAGTTTTTGAGGAATGTAATCTTGCTACTCTTATTTTTATAATTTTAACTTTTATTGAAAATAGTTTTTTCATATGGTTTATTCTGATCATAGTTCTCTCCCAATTCATAATTGCCATTCTTCCAGTGACCCAAATCCACATCCTTCATTCTGTCTCATTAAAATACAAACAGAAATGTAAAAAAATAACAACATGAAAACAAACAAGTATAGGACTAAACAAACAAATTTTAAAAAAAAAGAGCCAAAAGAAAAAGCATGAGAAACACTTACAGGCACAGAGATGCATACCTTTTCACATATGGAAAAATACTTAAAAATACAAAATAATGTATGTATGTATGTATGTATGTATGTATGTATGTATGGATGGATGGATAAAAATAATACAGTACACATAAACATTAGGCAGATGTTAGGGAATCCCAAGGAAGATGGAAAGAGGGATTGTAGAAGCCAAAGGGGTCGAGGACACCACAAAACCACAGTCCACAGAAGCAACGAGGCAGGTCTCATAGGAGCTCACAGAACCCGAAGCAACAATGAGAGTGCCTACATGGGTCTGTCCTCGTGCTTTGCATATATGTTATGGTTGGTAAGCTGTGGAAGCTGTCTTTGACTCTTGCCTGAATTTGAGATCCCTTTCTTCCTACTGGGTGGCCTCTTGTCCAGCCTTGATAAGAGTGCATGACGAGGCTTATTGTAACTTCTTATGCCATGTTTGGTTGCTATCCCTAGGAAGCCTACTGTTTTTTTAAGGGAAACAATGGGGAGTTGTGGCAGACACACTGGGAGGGGAGGAAGGAAGGGACACTGTGGCCAGGATGTATTCATGAGAGAAGAATTTTTTAAAAAGCAGTATATTTACACAATGGAATATTACTCAGTTGTTAAAAAATGCAATTGTGAAAGCACAGGTAAATGGATGGAGCTAGAAAATAATCATCCAGAGTGAAGACCCCAACCGAGACCCCAAAAGACAAATATAGTATGTATTCGTTTATATGTGAATGCTAGCTTTTAAGTCTTCAATGAGCAGGCTACAATTTCTATAACCATAGCAGTTAGGGAGTAGGCAGAGGGAAGAATCTCCCTAGGACAAGGGAGACAAGGCCCCAACTAGACATGTCCCATGACCAAATGAAACTTCCAGTTCTGGAAATGGGTTACATCTAATTGAGTTGTTGGCTGAAAAAGGCCCATGGAAACCCCCAAACAACTTGGGCCATTGTCAAGGGTATTAGTTACTTGCCACAAATTGATGGTAACACCTTATTTATTGCTGAGGACAATACCTACATATCTCACTGAACATGGAGAAGGTCAGCTTGTACCTAGCAAGAGCCTACACCCCTACTACTGTTCAGTCTACTGGAAGATACTCTACACACTACCAAAGGAGAAAAGAAACAAACTCTTTCTTCTACAATGGTGACCTGACTGTAAGATATGCAGGCACAATAGTAGATTAAACTTGTAATAATAGTTGGCTACTATCTAATTGGAATTTGGGCCCAATTTATGAGATGGCATCTATCCCTAATACAGCTCAAGTGGCTAAGAATTTGAGACAAGATAAGCCTTAGACCTAGCAGAAAACCTAATAGCACTGTTCTGCTGAAGGAATGTAAAAATAAAATGATTCCAAATGGCATTTCTTCTATACTCATTGATCGGCCTGTGGCCCAGGTCTCATCAGCAAAGCTTCTTCTGTCAGATGGGGACAAATAGAGAGAGCCCCAACTAGACCAAGTGCAGAGGGTGAAAGGCCTCGGAATACTCAGTCTTAAATAGAATGTCTCCCTCAAACCTAACCCCTCAGGGTTCAGTGAACTCTTCTCAGAAAAAGAGGGGACAGACTGTAAGAGTCAAACGAGACAGAGGACAACAAGGAGACAAGACCAGCTAGACTCAACAGAACTGACTCATAAGGACTTTGGCAGCATCCATGGGGCATGCACAGATCTAAGCCAGGTGATTTACCAGGCTGAGAGAAGATATGGACACAAACCCCCATCCCTAAACCAGATGCTATCTCTAAGTGTCTCACAAAAGGAAAATTAAATGTCCTCCAATGGAGTCTCACTGGGTAGACACACCACTCTTAAGATGATGCAGTAGATGACCTACACTAAATAAGCTCATTGTCATTTTGGAGGTTCTTTGTCACCTAAAGCTTTTTCAGGTATACTTTTTTCTTCTCAAATTTTTCTGGTTTTGTTTTTATACGGTTTCTGTATGTGACTATATGTCAGTTTTTGTTGTTGTTGTTGTTGTTGTTGTTGTTGTTGTTGTTGTTGTTTTGTGCTTCTTTGTCTCTTCTGATTGTTTTGTACTATTCCCGTTTATTTTTACTTTATTTTATTGTTCTTTAAATGTCATTAGTTTTCCTTCTTTTTAATTTTAGATTTATTTATTTTATTTATAAGAGTACACTGTAGGTGTCTTCAGACACACCAGAAAGAGGGTACTGGATCCCACTACAGATGGTTGTGAGCGACCATGTGGTTGCTGGGAATCAAACTCAGGATGTCTGGAAGAGCAGTGAATGTTCTCAACTGCTGAGCCATCTCTCCAGGCCTACCGTTAGTTTTCAAATGAGAGAGAGAAAGAGGGTATGACTATAGGTCATTGGGAAGGTGAGGAGGAACTGGAAGAAAGTGAAGAAGGGAAAGACATAATCATAATATATTGTATGAAAAATATCTATTTTCAATTAAAAACTGACCACTCCAAAAACAATAACAACGACAACAAAAACAAAAACAAGAAAAGGTTAAAGATACTGGAAGCAAGAAGACAAAGAACAACTTTCAGGGATACATTAGCTTTACTCACTACTTCTCATGCAGCATGTGATATAACACTGCTGTTACAATGTATGACTGCATAATGGAGCGCTGCTGTCTAAAGTCTCCAAACAGCCAGTGTGGCTTCAGAACCAGAACTGGATCTTGTTTGTAAATTATTCTTCATAGACACAAAACAAAGGGATAATTTTTTATTGAAATAGTTAAAAGAAAGCATGAAGGAACCTGGGAAGTCTTTCACTATAGGACAAAGGAGGAAGACAACTGAAAGTGAACGCCATGTTAGTAGCCAGTTTTGTTGTGGCTGTCATGTGACGGTGTATAGCAATTTCAAGTCACCACAGTTTACGCCCTAAATATGTACATTTTTTTGTTTGTTGTATCTAAATAAAGTGGGGAAGTGTGTTTAGATTAAAAATAGAGAAGGACATAAATTCTAAGGTCTGTAGTCAGCTTGATGAGGCTCTTGTCTAAATCTTGGATAACATCAGAATAAAAATAAATAATGACAATTCTGAATTTGAAACAATAAAGCACAAGTCTAAACTACAGATAATAACAGAGATGAGAGAAAGTACCTCCCAATTATACCATAACCCACTAATAAATACTGAGTAGCATTTGAGCTAGAAGATCGCTGTTTTACAGCCAGCTGCAAGAGTTGCTATTGCATAAAACTAAAGTAGTTAAGTGCTCTCAAATAATTTCCCCAAAGAACAGTTAACATTTAAAGGAATAAAAGAGTAGCTGTATAGTGGAGAAAGCTGGCAAACTGAACCTTAATGCAAAGATCAATGTGATCCAACAGGACATATTTAGCAATGGGCAACACTAAGAAAAGCAATACTGTCCAAAAATACATAACCTGGACCCCTGAGAATTCTCAGACACTGAGCCACCAGTCAGGCAGCATACAGGAGCTGATATGAGGCACCTGACACACATACAGCAGAGGACTACCTGCTCTGTCCTTAGTGGGAGAAGACGTGCTTAACCTTCAAGAGATTTGAGGCCCCAAAGAGTGGGAAGGACTGGTGGAGGGAGCATCCTGTTGGAGACAGGAGGGAGGAGAGACGGGATGAGGAACTGTGAAAGGGCAGACTGAGAGGGGGACAATGACTGGACTGTAAAAAAAATAATAATTAACAAAAAATGACACACTTCTTTCATTTAAGTTGATGAATTGTAGACATTTGTTAGAATGATATAAAGTTGAGCAACATACAAGGCAAATTGCCCGAAGGAAGAGGTTTGCCATCCTACACTAAAGAAACACTTCAATAACCACAAAAGAGACCTGGTACAGTAGTGCACACCTTTAATCCCAGCACCCCAGAGCAGAAGCAGGCCGATCTTTGTCAGTTCAAGGTCAATATAGTGGACATAGAGAGTTCTAAGCCAGTTATGTCTACATAATGAAACTCATTCTCAAAATCAAATTTGCAAAAGAACCACAAATGCAAAGACAAGCCAGTATGTTTAAAGATGACTGATCTCATAGAAGAAAATACTCCAGTTTCTTGCATAAATCTGAAGAGCATTTGATAAAATCAAGACCACAGTGAAATATCAGAATGGCTACAATTTTAAAAGGCAGTAAAGTCACATTTTTTTTTTTCAGATTGGTAACTGACTTCAGAGTAGGAACATTAAAATCCAGAAGAGCTGGGGACAATGAACTCCAAGTTCTAAAGACCAATGAGGCCATCCTAGACAACAAAACTGTCTATCATAGTTAAAAGAAAAAGAAAACTTTTTATTATTTAACAGGCTAAAAGAATTCATGTTTATTAAACCAGCCTTACACAAAGTACAGGAAGCAATAATCCAAGAGGCTATAGAGGAAAAAAAGCTATAATCTCTGAAATATAAAATAAGACTAAGAACATAAACAGAAATAATAAAATAAAATTGATATTCCAATAATAACTCTAATATTAGTAACTGCAACTCCTCCATCAAAAAGCATGGATTGATTTAATGGATTAAGAAACAAAATCTAACCAGGTGTGATGGTATATACCTTTAACTCAGTACTTCGGAGATAAAGGCCTGAGAATATCTGAGAATTAAAGGCAAGTTTGTTCCACACAGCAAGTTCCAGGATGGCCAGAAATACAGAGAGGCATGTCTTAAAAATCATTGTTTTGTTGTCCTGAATAAGATCACTTATTAAAAGATTTGTACAACATTGGAGTGAATGGATAGAAAAAGTGTTCCAAGCAAATAGGACCAGGAAGCAAGCCTCTCTTGTTGTCCCAATATCAGATAAAATTGACTTCAAATCAAAACTAATTAGAAGAGATAAATAAAGACACTTCATGCTCATCAAGGGAACAGTTAGCCAAGGAGACATTGCTATCCCAAACATAGGCACCAAATTCTGGCATATCAACTTCATAAAAGGCATGCTATTATACCATTATTAGTCTTTAAAACACAGACTAATTACAACTCAGTATTAGTAGCAATTGCATCAATCCAATTTCTTCCATAGACATATAGAGAAAAGTAAGCAGAAAAACATTGGAATTAAATAACTTCATACAACAAATGGCCCTAACAGAAGCCTACAAAATATTTCTCACAAACACCAAGGAAAGCTCATTCTACTCAGAAGCCCAACCAAACCTCTCTAAAATAAGCCATATCCTGAGTCAAGAAACCAACTTTAACAAATTCAGAATGCCATGTATTCTATCTGTCCACAGAGCAATAAAACACAAAATCACCAGCAAGAAAAACTCTGGAAATAATAAAAGCTCATTACTGAATGACAAATGAGTCAAAGAAGAAATTAAGGAAGATATCAAAAGCATTTCCAGAACTAAATGAAAACAGAGCAATACCTCTGGGACACAGTAACAGAAGTCCTATGACGGAAATGTGTAGCTCTAAATATCTGCACTTGAAAATTAGAAAAAGCTCAAATAAAATGACCTCATGATATGACTCAAGAGTTTGGAAAAACAAGAACCAATCAAACCCAAATCTAGTAGACAGAAATAAATACTAAAAATCAGAGCAGGAATTAGTTAAATAGAAACAAGGGGGGGGGATTGAAATCAACGAATTTAAGAGCCGATTCTTTTGAGACGATAAACAAGATTGCCAGACCTTTTGCCCAATTAGCCAAAAGAAAGGTAACTCAAATGAACAGAGTCAGAAATAACTAGGAAAATATTACATTAGCCATGGAAGTTCAGTTATAAGGAAATACATCATACACTCATAATGCGGAAGATGAAAAAGAAATGAATTTCTACATTCATTCATCCAACCCCTCCCCCCAAATTAGACCAAAATGAGATGAACAATATAAGCCAGCCTGTCTCAAATAAGGCAATCAAAACCAATAAAACGCCTTGCCTGGATAGATTAACAGCAGAATTTCATGATATTTTTCTGTTATATTTTCTTAGTTCTTTAAGACTTATGTACAATGTGCTTTGATAATATTTGCACCCCCCCTCAGTTCTAAGAAAGTCCATCTTCCCTTCCCAACCTGTCAGTGCCTTCATTTGCTTTTAAAACCATCCAGTCTACTTTGTGCTGCCCACATATTCTTGTATATGTGGCTTTCCCTGAAGAGCGGTCAACACAACAGGTAGCACATCTTTAATGAAAACTGACTCTTCCATTCCTATCAGTGGTCAATCGTCAATAGCTACTTCTAGGAGGGACTTTAGGACCAATTCTCATCTCTCTGCTGGAATTTCTCTGGCTTGAGCTTAAATCTTCTTGTGTATGCTGTTTCAACTGCTGTGAATTCAGATGTGCACTTATCTTACATTGGGCAGTAAAGCACTGTTTTCTTGTAGTCATCTATCACCTCTGGCTTTTACTATGTTTCTACTCTGTTTTCAACAATGATGCTTAACCTTGGAAGAACGGATTGATCGTGATATAAACATCTTCTTTAGGACAGAGCATTCCTAGTCTCTTATTCGCTGCACATGGACCATTTGTGGGTCTGTGTTAATTATCATCTACTGCAAAAAGAAGTTTCTCTGGTGAGGGCTATGCTTTGTGACAGACTTCTCCTGGAGCACTTCAGCACCAGTAGTCTATTCACTATAGAAAGGGAACCCACAACAGACCAAAGAAATGGAGATGATTGGACCAATATCCAACTTGGTGAGCCAATAGGTTTTATTGGGGTTACTTATAGGAATATGGGTGAGTGGTTATTTACAAGATCAAAAATGACTGAGAAAGCTGTATCATCAAAGCCCATCACAACCTGAGTGACAGTTCACAAAAGCTGGAAATCTGGAGCACACTGTACAGCCTGAAGGCAGCTTAACAGGTTGGAGAGTGTCCTATCTAAGTGGCTTAGTTGTTCTGAGCCTCCTCTGGTAGCTCTGGTGGTTCCTGCTCCTTACAGCGAATCTTCAGAACTTGGCTTGTCTGAGTGTGACTTTTAGTAGTTTTTTCTGTATATACACCATGATTGGAGGGAGTCTAGTGAATCTGATTAGCTTCAGGAACTTCCTGAAGGTAATTTGGGATGTTTATATCATGTTTTAACAAGCTTGGGTTCAGGATGTAAGGTTTCGACTTCAGGTTAAAACTGCTATATAACAGATTGTCTTCTTGTACTTTCTGCTACTGGGGTAAAGGGCATGATCCAAAGTGGCTTGGGAAGAAAAAGGTTTATTTCATATTAAAGTTTGTAATCCAGGCCAGGAAGTGAAAATTGAAACCTGGAGTCAAGAACTGCAGCAGAGGCTGTACAAGAATGTTGCCTACTGGCTTGGTGTCCATGGCTTGATCCACTTGCTTATTAATAGGCACTTTCTCTCACTTGGTGACATATATATATATATATATATATATATATATATATATATATATATATATATATATATATATGCTAGATTAGGCCAAATTAAAAGTAGATTAAGGCAGGACTCTTTTTATTTTTTTCTCCATCTTTATTAAATTGGGTATTTCTTATTTATATTTCAATTGTTATTACCTTTCCCGGTTTCAAGGCAAACATCCCCGTAACCCTTCCCCTTAACCTTCTATATGGGTGTTCCCCTCCCCATCCTCCTCCCATTAATGCCCTCACCCCCTCAACAATCCCGTTCACTGGGGGTTCAGTCTTGGCAGGACCAAGGGCTTCTGCTTCCACTGGAGCCCTTACTAGGCTATTCATTGCTACCTATGAGGTTGGAGTCCAGGGTCAGTCCATGTATAGTCTTTGGGTAGTGGCTTAGTCCCTGGAAGCTCTGGTTGGTTGTCATTGTTGTTCATATGGGGTCTCAAGCCACTTCAAGCTCTTTCAATCCTTTCTCTGATTCCTTCAACAGGGATCTCATTCTCAGTTTAGTGGTTTGCTCCTGGCATTCACCTATGTATTTACCATATTCTGGCTGTGTCTCTCAGGAGAGATCTACATTCGGTTCCTGTCAGCCTGCACTTCTTTGATTCATCCATCTTATCTAGTTTGGTGACTGTATATGTATGGGTCACATGTGGGGCAGGCTCTGAATGGGTGTTCCTTCAGCCTTTTTTCTAAACTTTGCCTCCCTATTCCCTGCCAAGGGTATTCTTGTTCCCCTTTTAAAGGAGGAGTGAAGCATTCACATATTGGTCATCCTTGAGTTTCACGTGTTCTGTGCATCTAGGGTAATTCGAGCATTTGGGCTAATAACCACTTACCAGTGAGTGCATACCAAGTGTGTTTTTCTGTGATTGGGTTACCTCACTCAGGATGATATTTTCCAGTTCCATCCATTTGTCTATGAATTTCATAAAGTCATTGATTTTGATAGCTGAGTAGTGTTCCATTGTGTAGATGTACCACATTTTCTGTATCCATTCCTCTGTTGAAGGACATCTGGGTTCTTTCCAGCTTCTGGCTATTATAAATAAGGCTGCTATGAACAAAATGGAGCACGTGTCTTTGTTATATGTTGGAGCATCTTTTGGGTATATGCCCAAGAGAGGTATAGCCAGGTAGTGCAATGGCCAGTTTTCTGAGGAACCTCCAGACTGATTCCCAGAATGGTTTTACCAGTCTGCAATCCCACCAACAATGGAGGAGTGTTCCTCTTTCTCCACATCCTCGCCAGCATCTGCTGTCACCTGAGTTTTTGATCTTAGCCAATCGCACTGGTGTGAGGTGAAATCTCAGGGTTGTTTTGATTTGCATTTCCCTTATGACTAAAGATGTTGAACATTTCTTTAGGTGTTTTTCCGCCATTCGGCATTCCTCAGCTGTGAATTCTTTGTTTAGCTCTGAACCCCATTTTTTAATAGGGTTATTTGTTTCCCTGCGGTCTAACTTCTTGAGTTATCTGTATATTTAGGATATAAGGCCTATATCTGTTGTAGGATTGGTAAAGATCTTTTCCCAATCTGTTGGTTGCCGTTTTGTCCTAACCACAGTGTCCTTTGCCTTACAGAAGCTTTGCAGTTTTATGAGATCCCATTTGTCGATTCTTGATCTTAGAGCATAAGCCATTGGTGTTTTGTTCAGGAAATTTTTTCCACTGCCCATGTGTTCCAGATGCTTCCCTAGTTTTTCTTCTATTAGTTTGAGTGTGTCTGGTTTGATGTGGAGGTCCTTGATCCACTTGGGCTTATGCTTTGTACAGGGTGATAAGGATGGATCGATCTGCATTCTTCTACATGCTGACCTCCAGTGGAACCAGCACCATTTGCTAAAAATGCTATCTTTTTTCCATTGGATGGTTTTTGGCTCCTTTGTCAAAAACCAAGTGACCATAGGTGTGTGGGTTCATGTCTGGGTCTTCAATTCTATTCCACTGGTCTATCTGCCTGTCTCTGTACCAATACCATGCAGTTTTTAATCACTATTGATCTGTAATACTGCTTGAGTTCAGGGATAGTGATTCCCCCTGAAGTCCTTTTATTGTCGAGGATAGTTTTAGCTATCCTGGGTTTTTTGTTATTCCAGATGAATTTGCAAATTGTTCTGTCTAACTCTGAAGAATTGGATTGGTATTCTGATGGGGATTGCATTGAATCTGTAGATCGCTTTTGGTAAAATGGCCATTTTTACTATATTAATCCTGCCAATCCATGAGCATGGGAGATCTTTCCATCTTCTGAGATCCTCTTCAATTTCTTTCTTCAGAGGCTTGAAGTTCTTATCATACAGATCTTTCACTTGCTTGATTAAAGTCACACCGAAGTATTTTATATTATTTGGGAGTATTATGAAGGGTGTCCTTTCCCTAATTTCTTTCTTGGCTCGTTTCTCTTTTGTGTAGAGGAAGGCTACTGATTTATTTGAGTGAATTTTATACCCAGCCACTTTGCTGAAGGTGTTTATCAGCTTTAGTAGTTCTCTGGTGGGACATTTGGGATCACTTAAATATACTATCATATCATCTGCAAATAGTGATATTTTGACTTCTTCCTTTCCAATATGTATCCCTTTGATCTCCTTTTGTTTTCTGATTGCTCTGGCTAGAACTTCAAGAACTATATTGAATAAGTACGGAGAGAGTGGGCAGCCTTGTCTAGTCCCTGATTTCAGTGGGATTGCTTCAAGTTTCTCTCCATTTAGTTAAATATTAGCTACTGGTTTGCAGCATCTAATGAAATGATCATGTGGTTTTTATCTTTCAGTTTGTTTATATAGTGGATTATGTTGATGCTTTTCCATATAGTAAACAATCCCTACATCCCTGGGATGAAACCTACTTGATCATGATGAATGATTGTTTTGATGTGCTCTTGGATTCAGTTTGCAAGAATTTTATTGAATATTTTTGCATCGATATTCATAAGGGAAATTGGTCTGAAGTTCTCTTTCTTTGCTGGGACTTTGTGTGGTTTAGGTATAAGAGTAATTGTGGCTTCATAGAAGGAATTCTGTAGTGCTCCATCTGCTTCAACTTTGTGGAATACTTTAGATAGTATTGGTATGAGGTCTTCTATGAAGGTCTAATAGAATTCTGCACTGAACCCGTCTGGACCTGGGCTCTTTTTTGTTGGGAGACTTTTAATGACTGCTTCTATTTCTTTAGGAGTTATAGGGTTGTTTAAATGGTTTATCTGTTCCTGATTTAACTTTGGTACCTGGTATCTGTCTAGGAAATTGTCCATTTCCTTCAGATTTTCAAGTTGTGTTGAATATAGGCCTTTGTAGTAGAATCTGATGATTTTTTTTTAATTTCTTCTGATCCTGTAGTTATGTCTCCCTTTTCATTTCTGATTTTGTTGATTTGGACACACTCTCTGTGTCCTCTGGTTAGTCTGGCTAAAGGTTTATCTATCTTGTTGATTTTCTCAATGAACCAGCTTTTGGTTCTGTTGATTGGTTGTATAGTCCTTTTTGTTTCTACTTGGTTGATTTCAGCTCTGAGTTTGATTATTTCCTGAAAGACAGGTTTTTTTAAGAGGCAGTTTTCTGGTAGGTTCACTGACCTCACCCTTGGAGGTCAGAGAAGTCACACGTCCAGGCTAAAGCAAGGCAGTTTATGGGTCTCAGGCACAGGGTGAGGACACGTCAGCTAGGAGCTAAGATTGTGTCCATATGATGCTCAACCCTTTGCTGGGCACCCATGGGTGAGCTGCTGAATATTCCTGGAGTTTTCTTCTTGTGGGCAGAGTTGGGGGAGGAATTGCAATGGCATTTCTTAGCTTGTGCAGGGAATGAGAAGTATCATCTTGTACTATCCAAGTCCACCTGGCCAGTGGTGGCACTGTTCTCAGTGAGTGGGACATTCCACATCAGTCATTAATTAAGAAAGCATCCTACAGACTTGGCTACAGTCTCATCTGATCAAGGTATTTGTTCTGCTGAAGCTCCTCCTGGACGATGACTTGTGTCAAGTTGACAAAAATGTAAACAGAACAAGTGTTGACAGATAGGCTAATCTGTGGGTAAAATGATGAGTCATTAGGAGTTGACTTTATTTTTTTCTTTATGAATCAAGTCCCTGTTCTTTAAACAGAGATGTTTACATTTTTCAAGGATGGACTAATTCATTGCAGGGTTGGGATCAGTAATTCTTTTTCTTCTGGTGTTTGGGACACACGCTTTATCCAGCTTTTCTGTTTGCTATAAGTGTGTTGCTTTCAGCAGTTTGGTTAAGGCGCCTCGGACATGTTTTTCATGGCTCTATGGACTAAGTCCAAGGTCCGGGGTCTCAGAATAGATGGGAAAACTGCAGTGTTTTAGACTGGCTACTGTGAGGGTTTTGGCACTCAGAATTACATGTGCTGGCTAGAGGGCCCCTGCTAGGGATCGAGCTGGTATCTGACCAATCCAATAAGAAAGGAGACAGAAATAGGAAGTAGCTGTTCTTAGAGAGTAGAAGAGACATTTAGGTAACCCAAATAGAAGGGCTAATCTCAGTGGGAACCTACCTGAGTGGAAGCCTACCTGAGTGGGAATTGGGGAACAAAGGAGGAGTTAGAGGGGAAAGGGAAGTGTGGAAATGATGTAAACACAGTATTAGTTTAGGGTTACTATTGCTGTGATAAAACACAATAAACAAAGCAACTTGAGGAAGAAACGGCTTATTTGGCTTATACTTCCCTACAGTGTTCATCACTGAACAAAGTTAGGACAAGAAGAACAGGGCAGGAGCCTAGATGCCGGAGCTGATGAAGAAGCAATGGAAGAGTTCTCCTCATGGCTTGCTCATCCTGCTTTCTAATAAAACACAGGACACCCATAATGGGCAATAAAAGCCTAGGGATGGCACCACCCATAATGGGCAATAAAATACACTGATGACCTGCCTACAGCCCAACTTCATGGAGTCATTTCCTAATTTCTTTCTTCTGAATGACTTTAGTTTGCATCAGGTTGACACAAAACCAAGCTGGCACATGTACTGCTGTACAAAATTATCAGGAAGATTTTTTTAAATATACTTTTCTAGTCAAATTTATCACCTTCTTATTGCACCTTGATTAAAGACAGAAAAAAACCCCCATGGTCCCACGTGATAAAAACACATCAGTATTCAATCTGATGTCTGTTTGATTTCCCTCTTAATGCTTGTGTTTCTGAATTGTGGTTTGGACATAACTGTAGGACCCTCGAGTGGCTGCCTATACATCACACAACTCAAAAGTTCCACTTTGTGCTCCTGATTTGAAATGCCACCTTTTCTACTTCTTTCTTGTCTCTGGGCTGTGGTAGAAAGTTCTTGTCTGTGATTCCATGTTGAGTGTGTTCGCTTCAACAATTTCAGTATTTTGGATTTTCAAATAAAATCTTTGATCTACTATACAGAATGACATATAGATAACTATTTTCATTCTTCTACAGGAAACAAAAACAATTTTAACAGCACTATTTTACTTTTCCCAAAGTATGTTTCAGATATCTTCACAGAAATTTTTAGTGAGCATACTCTTTTAGGTATGGCAAGGTCCTCTATCCTGTTCTTTGTGTCTACAAGTCTGTTTTCATGGTAATGCCTTCCTGTCTTCATCACTGTAGTTCTGTAGTATAATGCGTGACCTGGTGATGTGATGCCTCCTGCTGTGTTCCTTGGCTTTAGAATTTTACTTCAGCCATTTGTGTGACTTTTGTGTTTTTAATATGGATTTCTGGATTGAAAATTCTAATTCTCGAAGTGTCATTTAACTGTTGACAGAGACTGTACTAAAGCTGTAGATTCTTTTTTCAGTACAGCTATTTTTACAGTATTGATTTTGTCAGTCTACAAGCATCGGACATCTTTCCGTCATCTAGTCTCTTTTTTAACTTCTGTTTTTCAGTGTCTTAGAGTTTTCATTGTGGAGGTCTTTCACTTCGCTCATTAGATTTTTCCCTGGAACTTTTAGTTTTGTTTTTTGTTTGTTTGTTTTTATTGAGCTCTTGTGAATGGGATATTTTTCAAAATTATTCCTCATGAAGTTCATTATTTGGATATATGAAAGCTACTGGGTTTTGTATGCTGTTTTTATTCATTTTGTGTTTTTTTAAACTTTTAAAAATTAAAATAGATTCATCTCTCCTCCTCCTCCTCCTCCTCCTCATCATCATCATCATCATCATCATCATCATCATCATCATCATGACCACAGTTCCTCTCCCTGCATTCCAGGCAGTTCCCTCCACTCCCTGACACACCTCATCTCCCCCAGATATGCTCCCTCTCTCGTGTTCCTTTAGGATGAAGTGGGCCTCCAAGAGACCACAGGACAAAACAAGAAACAATAAGGCAGAAACCTTCACATGTAGGCTGGGCAGGACAACCCAAGAGGATGAGCAGTCCCAAGAGCAGGTAAAAGAGTGAGAGATACGATCCGCTTCTCCCACTGCCCCCACCCCGCACCCCCGCCACGGGTCTCAGCAGTTCGTGTGGTGGGGGTTAGGCAGTGCAGCTCCGTGGCAGATCGCACGCATCTCCCACCCTGCACAGCCAGGATGCCCAAGATGAAGGTGGACCGGTGAAGGCGGAGCTCAAGCACCGCTCTGCGAGGCTGTCAGTCAAGCCCGTCCCTGCCAAGGAGAACGCAAGCCAAAAAAGGCTGCTGGAGATGGTTCAGCGGTTAAGAGCACTGACTGTTCTTCCAAAGGTCCTGAGTTCAATTCCCAGCAACCACATGGTGGTTCACAACCATCTATAATGAGATCTGGGGTCATCTTCTGGCCTGCAGGCACACATGCAGACAGAAAACTGTATGATGTATACATAATAAATAAATATTTAAGAAAAGCATCAGACAAAAAGTGCAGATAAAAGGGAGAGGGAAGTGAAAAGCAAACATGCTGAAGTGGCTGACCAGCAAGTTACAGATCTGCCTGAAGAAAATGAAGAGTGGGAAAACCAGAGCCCAGCCTCTTAAGAAGAGAAAGAAGCAAAGTCGGACTAGGTATCCATCACGTCTGTCAGTGGTCCCTGCCTCCCTTCTTGTACAATCCAGAGGAATATTTTTATCAACTATTTTGTAAATGCAAGTTTTTTAGTAACTCTAGAAACATTTTTAGAAGGTGAGAGAATCCCACCCCATCCCATTTTTTAAGTGTAACATTTTTTTAAAGAGGTTAAATCATTTGCTGGTTGTTTATTTTTTGGTAAAACCAGAAAATAGCAGGATACTGAGTCAGGAGAGGCTGTGACTGTCTCGAGGGTCACCATAACATTCCTCAGAGGGGTCTAATTTTATATCCTACAGTACAAAGCATGCTAAGTGGCAATTTGGGGTCTCAGTCATGCATTTGTGTCTGGAATATTTTCAGTTATATCTAGTCCAGTGTTTCTAGTAGAACCATTTTGTAAGAAAGCCAGTCTTTGGTCCTCTCCCTGTCAGAACTATGATGTCTGTCATCATGGCAGTCCATTTTCCTAACAGTTGTGATAATGTGCTGTGAAAGATGTAGATTTTGAGTATGTTCTGTGTGTGGCATAAAATTGTGAATTGGTGGAACCAAGCATTTGGTTGTTAGGAGAGGTCTTACGGAAACTTTCCAAGTTTGCGTCTGGAGCATCATGGAATAAGTTCAAAGAAAAACAGCTTTTCCTTTGTGTACATGAACACAGCGTGACTCTTCAGAATTTGGGTGCATGAACACCTTACGGCTCTTCAGAGTTTATGTACCTGTGATAAGAATTGGACTGTCTGTGTACTCTGCTCCTTGACCAATAAAATCTCAGTTGTGAAAGAGTAAAAAAGAAAAAGAAAAGAGTGAGAGATACACTGACATATCCATTCCTATTGTTAGGAGTTCCAGAAAAACACCAAGCTGTCAGCATAGCATGTACTCTGGTACAGGCCCCATGTAGGCCCTGTGCTTTCCACCTCAGCCTCTGTAAGCCCATATGAGCCCTGCTTAGTTGATTCAGTGGCCCATGATCTCCTGGTATCCTCCACCCCCTCTAACTCCTAGAATCTTCCATGGGTTTAAAAGAAAAAGGCATTAAGACTAGTTTTTAAATTTTTTTAAAAGACGGAGAAAACTGTATCATTTCCAAATTCTCAAAGAAAGGGTTCTTTTGCTTTGAGACTAGGTCCTATGATAGAGGCTAATGTTGATTAAATGCTCTATGACATCATTGTTTTCCTTGAGAAAGCTGCTCCTGTAGCATCACCATAATCATCCACACTAGAGCTCTGGAAAGAACAATCCAATGAAAGACATCAGGTCTCCCATATCTCATTCAGTGAAATTCTCTTCTCTCTCTCTCTCTCTCTCTCTCTCTCTCTCTCTCTCTCTCTCTCTCTCTCTCTCCCTTCCTTCCTCTTTTTCTCCTTTCAGTACTCTTTGCCTCTCTCTGTTTTATTTTTGATAGGAGTGCTACACTAAACAGGGCATTAAGTTTGTGACATCGCAGAACCACAGATCTAAGAAAGAAAGTATGACTGGGTATGTTTTCAGTGAGAAAAATATCTAAGACATATTTAATGTATAATCATTTACCCAGGCCCTGGAATCAATGCTTTCATCTTAGGTCACGTTTGATTCTAAAACATCACCCACATGAAGGAGTTTGAAGGTGTCATGAACTCAGGCTTAGGAACTGTGAGACACAGAAATAGAGGCCGTGTTTATGCCTCACTGTCTGTAGGCTTTAAGGCAAAGAGTTAATGACTCTGGGTTGCAGTAATACTGTTTATAAGGTAGAATTTTTCTATTTGCTGCTCTTTCTCTTACCTTATCCTGAGCGAGAAATGCAGTGCAATTTCTCAGGTAGAATCAAAACAATGGATGAGTGGTTCACAGCCTCTTTCCTATCTTCAACAGATTGCATTTGCTGGACAATTTTAGTTACTGCTCAAGCAGGTAAACAAAATCATTAAGAGCAAACGCATACTTTAATGTCAATATCACAGCTAGCTCTAGATAGACCTTTAGACTCATAAGAAAGGACATACAAAGAACTGATTGTGGACTGTTAAGAACAGCCTCTTTTATATTGTGGTGATGTAAAAAAAGATGCATTTAAATATTCTTCTCTAAAAGTAGAGCAGTCTAATTTATAATTATCTTCAGAAATGTTATTGCTTGCCTTGTCATCATTCCCCCAAGGTGATTCTTTATTATGTTCTCATTAAAAATAACAAACTCTGTCAATGTCTACAACACAAAAATCAGGGAATGGAAAACAATGTGATTATTTTTGTTAAATATTCATCAGGTATTCAGCAGCATAAAATGGGCAGTCTCCAGGATGCTCAGCAAGGACTTTTGTGCAAAAGCCACACCTTAAGAAATTCACTACAACCTGGTGAAGAAGGTGTCACTATCTATTGGGAGTAAGCGGTCCAGGATGGGCATTAACACATGTAAACACTTTAACATTCCTCTTCCAACTTCTTACAACTGCAGTGTGATGCGGAGCATTGAGGAGAGGATACCAATCCAGAATGAAAAAAGTAATGAAAATCAGGCTCCATCCTGAATCTTAGCTCTGGTTTTCCTGGGGGACTTTCACACTGAGTTGTAATGGAAACATGTCATGCTGCAGATCCCATCGCCATATTTCAGGGAAATGCCTCTTAACATTTTAGAGTAGCCTGTCTGTCATTCTTTTTATGAGACACTGAGCATTGTTGTAGAAGGAATAGTAGAGGCGCCGGTGAGATGGTTGTGTCAGGAAAGTGCTTGCTGAACATTATTATTATTTATTACAGCAGTAAGTATGTGCGCCAGTTGCTCTACTCTGTCTGACTATTGATGAACAATTGAAATCAGGTGCAGAGCTTGGACCAGCATTCATCTGCCCCTTAAAAGAGAATGATGACCAGAACCAGTAGTCACCAGAGCCATAAGAGAGGTTGTATGGCCAGGTCCTGCAATCATCTGACTGAAAATGAAGGACACAAAGCCAGAAACAGCTGTCATCAGGACCATAAAGGAGTTGTAAGGTCTGGATCTGTAGTCCTGATGTCTATAGAAAACACTGGAAATATGCTGAGGGAAATACATGGAGATCGTGGTAGGAAGATACACTGACTGTATCTTTTTACCCTTGCTATATCAAGAGTATCCTCTCTAAACATTCTTCTGCATAATTATATTGGAAGACTAGGGGTCTCCCACTAGGTTTTAACTCTCTTTGATTGGGATTTTTTTCCCCAAGCAAGTTCATATGAGATCATCTTACACCTTTTTTAGTGACTTAGTTAATCAAAACTTGAATCTAAATTATAAATTACATGACATGAGATCAGTGCAGTTTTACATTTTTTTAATGAACATTTAAGATTCATATACAAAAGCTAACAGAGCGATAATCCAATCATGAAATATGTACAGGGAAATAAAACAGAAAATAACTCAATTACAATTTCTCAGCGCTGAAGCAGCAGCAAGAGGACCCAGGGTCCAGAAACAATGGCCACAGAATACCACCACCAAAGACCAAGGCCTTGTTGCTTTAAGGTTTTAAGATTTTGCTTTCTTAGTCATTATTAAGGTTGTAAAGGTGTTGGGGCGGGGTGAGAAATAAATTCATTTTTCACAAAAAACAACAAAATTAATTTTGAATCAGTTGATTTCTTTTCCTTGGGGAATTATTTGATCTACTAATCTAAGACACTATGGGCTTGTCATTAAATTTGTCTGCATAAATGTTTGCTTATTCTACTTCTTAATGTCAGTTCATGCAGTATTTTTCTAATTTCAGAACAAGAAGAATTGTTAAAGGCAATTCGTACTGGACTTAAATGTCCACAGTTTGCTCTTCATGGACTTTGTGTACCCGAGGATCTTTGCTTTTTCACCTGTCAAGTGGTCATCACAGGGATTCCCTAAAATGTTCTGTTGGCTGGGAAAAATGGTACGAAATGGCATTCGAAGTATAAAAACGTCATATACTCAGAACAGTTAAAAATATACTTATCTTGTTTGTAAACTATTGATGTTAGGACGCTGAGCATCTGAGAGTCAGTCATTGCCTCCCGTTGTTGTAGAAGGCCATTTGCTTGGTTTATTAAGGGGACATCCTTGAAACATTGAAGTTACACGTAGAAACATCAAGGCAATATTATTTGTACATATTATTAAACATGCAAAATTTCCTGAAAGACAGCGCCCAAATAGTCTCTGTGAGCTTGACCTCTCCTCAGGTTCATTTCTGTGCAAGTATGGTTTCCTGTCTTACTTTGGAGAGGTAGCCCCTTTTATCACGGGCTCCCTATTCAAATATGTTGCCCAGTAAACTAGATTGAAAGTGCCAAATAAAATGGGGAACACAATCCGGGACATTTTGTCGATCTTGCTGATGCTGTTGTAGGTCTTTTTGCTCTCAGAAGTCTTCTCCTCAGATGCTCTGATTGAGGCTGTACCCACAGCATTCCCAGTCCCGCCTGGAAGCTGCTCCTTTGGGATGTTTGGAGGATGGGTCAACTTCCCAGTTGTAAAAGCATTTGTTGACTTATTTAGTATGAGTTCACGTTCTTTTTTCTGCAAAATATAATAAGGTAAAGACAAGTCATCTTTCAGCTCCTGGATAAGGTCTCACAGCCTTTCTTCAGAAAAGACAATGAACATGAACTCATCCCTGGGAGAAGACAAGCCTCTTGTAAGTCTAGAATCACACAGCAGGTAGGTGTGGATGAACAAGAGTTTTTGATGTTAGTATTTGGTATTTCTCAGGAACCTATTGTAAACTGAATTAAGATCACAGTAATAATCATCACAGGTATGCCCTTGGGAGTGAATATTGTATGCAGTTTGCTATAAAAAATATTCTAGAGAATGACTGTTAGAGAACAATTAAAAAGAGAATAATTTAAAATGCTGCCTACAGTAAGTAGTCCTTACTGCAAGGTGTATCTAAAAAAGGGCTCCCGGGAATCAGCCATGTCGCTGTTTGCAACAGCACAATGAAAATATCTTGTATTGTTGAGTGTCATTTCTTTTCAGAATGTATAATTATATTCTTTTGATGGGCATATGTGCAGTCTCCAATTCTGAGATTCTGGATCCAACAAAGGTCTTGTGCACACTGTCTTGTTTTTTGGTTTGCTGGTTTGTTTGTTTTAATTATATATGGAACTCTAGAACAGTGAATGAAGTTTATGTGAAAAACTCAGAACCATAATAACATTTAGAGTGGTGAGGACAGGAGCTGTTGAGAAAGAGATGTATTAAATTTCCTAATTGTTAATGATATGATAGAGATTTGAGGGGCAAAAGAGTGTGTGCTTGCAGGAACTCAACAAAAACATGCCTAATGCTTGTGTATTTTATGTTGGATAAATTTTCCTCCAAAGGAATAAAATAATAATAAATTACACTGAACTCTGGTGAATGATGTGCATGAAACTTGTTTTGATATGCATAAAATTTAAAATGGGGTTCCACAGTCCTCGAACACAAAACTTGCCTACAGAGAACTGGTCTACCAGGAGGACCCTTTCTCTAAGTCCACAGCCCACAGGTGGGACCCCTCTTTTTCTCTGTTGACTGTCCAAAGAGAGACATACAAGGAGCACACAGGTGCAAGAGCCACAGGTCGGCCTAGGACAGGGCCTTTCTGGTCTCCATTTGCAACCAGAGCTGGGGCTGAGCCACAGCTCTTGGACCCAAAACTTGCCTGAAGAGAGCTGTTCTGCTAAGAGCTCACAAGCCCAGATGAGCAACAACCTCCAGTCAGAAACAGCAAGACCAACTAACATCAGAGATAACCAGATGGTGAGAGGCAAGCACAAGAACATAAGCAACAGAAACCAAGACTAGTTGGCATCACCAAAACTCAATTCTCCCACCAAAGCAAATGGATATCCCAAAACACCAGAAAAGCAAGATTTGGATTTAAAATCACATATCATGATGATAATAGAGGACTTTAAGAAGGACATAATAACTCCCTTGAAGAAATACAGGACAACACAGGCAAACAAGTAGAAGCCCTTAAAGAAAAAACACAAAAATCCCTTTAAGAGTTATAGGAAAACACAACCAAGCAGGTGAAGAAATTGAACAAAATCATCCAGAATCTAAAAAGGGAAATAGAAACAATAAAGAAATCACAAAGAAAAAAAACCCTGGAGATAGAAAAGCTAGGAAAGAGATAAGGAAACATAGACACAAACATCACCAATAGAATACAGGAGATTAGAGAGAGAATCTCAGGGGCAGAAGATACCATAGAAAACACACAATAGTCGAAGAAAACACAAAAGCAAAAAGCTCCTAATCCAAAATACCAGCAAATCCAGACACAATGAGAAAACCAAACCTAAGAATAATATGTTTAGAAGAGCATGAAGAATCCCAACTTAAAGGGCCAGTAAATATCTTCAATAAAACTATAGAAGAAAACTCCCCTAACCTAAAGAAAGAGATGCCCATGAACATACAAGGAGCCTACATAACTCAAAACAGATTGGACCAGAAAAGAAATTCCTCCCATCACATAATAGTCAAAAGACAAAATATACAAAACTAAGAAAAAATATTAAAAGCAGTAAGGGGAAAAGGTCAAGTTATATATACAGACTGACCTATGATAATTATACTAGACTTCTCAGCACAGACTATGAAAGACAGAAGATTCTGGACAGATACAAACTCTAAGACAACTGTCATACAAACTCTAAGAAAACATAAATACCAATCCAGGCTACTATATCCAGCAAAACTATCAATTACTATAGATGGTGAAACTAAGATATTCCATGACAAAATTAAATTTACCCAAAATATTTCCACAAATCCAGCCCTACAAAGAATAATAGATAGAAAACTCCAACGCAAGGAGGGAAACTACTCCCTGGAAAAAGCAAGAAAGTAATTCAACAAACCCAAAAGAAGATAGCCACACAAATATAATTCTACCTCTAACGACAAAAAATAACAGAAAACAATCACTATTCTTTAATTTTTCTAAACAACAATAGACTCAATTGCCCAATAAAAATACATAAACTAACAGAAACAGGACCCAGCATTTTGCTGCATACAGGCTACATACCTCAGTGATAAAGACAGGCACTACCTAAGAGTAAAAGGCAGGGAAAAAATTTTACAAGCAAATGGACCCAAGAAACAAGCTGGGATGGCCATTCCAATATTGAATAAAATTGACTTTCAATCAAAAGTTATCAAAAAGATAAGGACTGACACTTCATACTCATCAAAGGAAAAATCTACCAAGATGTACACCCCATTCTATACATCTATTCACCAAATGCAAGGGCAACCACATTAATAAAAAAGTTCTAAAACTAAAAGCATACATTGAACCATACAAAATTATAGTAGGAGGCTTCAAGACACCACTCTAATCACTCTCATCAATGGACAGATTGGGGAAACAGAAACTAAACAGAGACACAGTAAAACTAGCAGAATTTATGAACTAAATGGAATTAAGAGACATCTATAGAACATTTTATCCTAAAACAAAAGAATAAACCTTCTTCTCAGCACATTATGGAACGTTCTCCAAAATTGACCATATAATTAATTGGTCACAAAACAGACCTCATAGAAACAAGAAGTTTGAAATAATCCCATGCATCCTATCAGATCACCATGGACTAAGGCTGGTCTTCAATAATAACAAAAATAACAGAAAGCCCGCATACACATGGAAATTGAACAATGCTCTACTCAATGATAACGTAGTCAAAGGAGAAATAATCAAACTTAGATCGAAATCAATCAAGAGGAAAACAAAAGAACTATAAAAAGAATCAAGAAAACCAGGAGTTTTGAGAAAATCAACAAGATAGATAAACTCTTATCCAGACTAACCAGAGGGTATAGAGACAGTATCCAAATTAATAAAATTAGAAATGAAAAGAGACATAACAACAGAAACTGAGGAATTTAAAAAAATTATCAGATTTTTATCTCTTTGTACAAAGCTCAAGTCAAAGTGGATCAAGGACCTCCACATAAAACAAGATACACTCAAACTAATCCAGAAAGTAGGAACGTGCCTTGAACACATGGACACAGGGGAAAATTTCCTGAATAGAACACCAATGCTCTAAGACCATAGACAAATGGGACCTCATAAAATTGCAAAGCTTCTGTAAGGCAAAGGACACTGTCATGAGGACAAAATGGCAACCAACAGATTGGGAAAAGGTATTTACCAATTGTACATCCAATAGAAGGCTAATATCTAGTGTATATACAAAGAACTGAAGAAGCTAGACTTCAGAGAATCAAATAATCCTATTAAGAAATGGGGACAGAGCTAAACAAAGAATTGTCAACTGACAAATACTGAATTGCTGAGAAGCACCTAAAGAAATATTGAACATCCTTAGTCATCAGGGAAATGCAAATCAAAATGACCCTGAGAAACCACCTCACATCAGTCAGAATGGCCAAGATCAAAATCTCAGGTGAAAGTAGATCCTGGTGTGGATGTGGAGAAATAGGAACACTCCTCCATTGTTAGTGGGATTGTAAGCTGGTACTACCAATGTGGAAATCAGTTTGGCAGTTCCTCAGAAAATTGGACCTAATACTACCTGAGAACCCAGCTATACTACTTGTGATGGTTTGCATATGCTTGGCCCAGTGAGCAGCACTCTTAGAAGGTGTGGCCTTGTAAGAGGAAGTGTGTTACTGTGGGGGTGAGCTTGGAGACCCTCCTCCTAGCTTCCTGGGTATGCTGAGGATGTTCCTGGCTTCCTTTGGATGAAGATGTAGAACTCAGTTCCTCCTGTACCAAGCCTGCCTGGATGCTGCCATCCTCCCACCTTGGTGATAATGGATTCAACCTCTGAACCTGTAAGCCAGCCCCAATTGAATGTTGTCCTTTATAAAACTTACATTGGTCATGGTATCTGTTCACAGCAATAAGACCCTAACTAAGTCCCTAGAAGTCAGTACCAAAGTGTTGCTGTGATAGGCCTGACCATGCTTTCATTTGGAAGAATGTGGATTTGGAGACTTTGGATTTGGAAAGCAGTGGAAGGCTTTAAATGGGGCTTAATGGGCTATCTTAGTAGGAATGCATAAGTGTTTATTACTGAGAGTGACTTGAATTGTGCAAGTCTGGCCCAAGAGGTTTCAGAGGAGAAGAATTTTGGTATGTTCTTTAAAGACTGTATTTGTGGTATTTTGGTGAAGAATGTGGCTGCTTTTGGCCCTTGTCTGAAGTCTGCCTGAGGCTAAGGTGAAAAGACTCAGATTAATTAAATTGACAAAGGAAGTCTCAAAAACACCCATCATAGATTTTGTTCTCTGGTTAAGACTCATGAAGAGCATTTTAATGAAGAAAGGGAAGTTGAAAAAGGAAAAATACAAAATACATGGTTCAAGTATTAAAGGGACACCCAGAAGTAAAATGGAGCTGAATCCTGTGTTCAAGGATATTAATTAAGGAAGTGAGGACCTTGCAGCAAGATCCCACCCAGCTAAATTAGCTCCAGGCAACTTAGTATGCACCTTTAATCCCAGGAAACTGGCATACAGGTCTCTACATTCAAGGTCAGTCTACAAAGCAAGATCCTAACAGCCAACCTTAGACAGTGAAGGGGTGGAAAAGAGGAAGCTAGGGATAATGTAATAGAACAAGGGACCATGTTTCAGCTCCTACAAGCAGCAGAACTCAGCAGTTTTAGCCCTGTGTCTCTGGCTTTATATTCAAGAAGAGAAGGAGACTACTGGGACAATTGATGCTGGTTAGCTGGAGCTAAGAAAGAAATCAGCATCACTGAGGTGAAATCTTCTGGGAAGGGTTTTCTGAGCACTGTGTTCCAGAGATGCCAAGGTTGTACCTTGTGCTGTGACTGGACTTGGTAATGTGTCAGAGTCACCCAGGTGGTACTGGTTTTGAAGGCATGAAGGTGTTATAAAGAGCAGCTGAAGCTGGATACTGTGAGAGACCATGGAAGGTCATTGGTGAAGATACACCCTCAGTTGCAATTGATGGCCCAGGACTGAAGGGGTCAGGCAAAGGAGCTGAGGCTTGGCACGATGAAGAGAGCCTAGGAGAGGCTTTTCGTGAAGCCTAGCTGGTTGCCTGTCATAACTTGGGGATTACAGTTAAGTGATTAGATGGATCTTGGAAGAGACTGAACTTTGGACAGTTTTTGTTGAAACTGCTATAGACTATAGGGACTTTGGAAGTTGAACTAAATGTACTTTTTTATTATGCTATGTTTAGGTATGGATGGCCTCCATAGACTCAGGTGTTTGAACAAGCCTATGGAGGCCAGGGAGTAGAATGTGATGGTTTGTATATGCTTTGCCCAGGGAGTGGCACTATTAGAAGGTGTGACCTTGTAGGAGGAAGTGTGTCACTGTGAGGGTGGGCTTGGCGATCCTCTTCCTAGCTGCCTGGGTATGCTGAGGCTGTTCCTGGCTTCCTTCGGATGAAGATGTAGAATTCAGCTCCTCCTGCACCATGCCTGCCTGGATGTTACCATCCTCCCGCCTTGATGATAATGGACTGAACCTCTGAACCTGTAAGTCAGCCCCAATTAAATGTTGTCCTTTATAAAACTTGCATTGATCATGGTATCTGTTCACAGCAATAAAACCCTAACTAACTAAGATACCACTCCTGGGCATATACCCAAAGACGGTCCAACATATAACAAAGACCCATGCTCCACTATGTTCATAGCAGCCTTATTTATAGTAGCCAGAAGCTGGAAAGAAGCCAGATGTCCCTCGATAGAGAAATGGAAACAGAAAATATGATACATTTACACAATGGAGTACTACTCAGCTATTAAAAACAATGATTGCATGAAGTTCTTAGGTAAGTGGATGGAACTAGGAAATATCTTGAGTGAGGTAACCCAGTCACAAAAGAACACACATGGTATGCACTCACTGATAAGGGGATTAGCCCAAAAGCTTGGAATACCTAAGAAAAAAATTCATCGATCATATGAAGCTCAAGAAGGAAGACCAAAATGTGACTTCTCCATTCCTTCTTAGTAGGGAGAACAAAATACTCATGAGAGGAAATATAGAGTGTTGAGCAGGGACTAAAGAAAAGGTCATTGAGAGACTGCCCCACCTGGGTATCTATGCTGTATGCAGCTATCAAATCCAGTCACTATTACTGGTCACAAGAAGTGCTTGCTGACAAGAGCCAGATATGGGTGTCTCCTAAGAAGCTCTGCCAGAGCCTTAGTGATACAGATGAAAATGATTGCAGCTAACCATTAGACTGAACAAGGGGACTCCAGTGGGGGAGTTAGAGAAAAGCCTGAAGGAGCTGAAAGGGTTTGCAACCCCATAGGAAGAACAAGAATATCAATCAACAAGACCCCCACCAGAGCTCCCAGGGACTAAACCACCAACCAATAAGTACGCATGGAGGGAACAAAGGCTCCAGCACATACGTAGCAGAGGATGGCATTGCCCAGTATCAATAGGAGGAGAAGCCCTTGGTCCTATGAATGCTCTTTTCTCCAATGTAGGGTAATGCCAGGGCATTGAGGCTAAAGTGGGTGGGTGGGAGTGGGAGCATCCTCATAGAAGTAGGGGGAGGGAGGAGGAGATATAGGAGAGGGGGAAAGGAGATAACATTTGAAATGTAAATACATCAAATATCCAAGAAAAATAAAATTTAAAAAATGAAATGGGTGATTGATGAAAAATAGATCAGTGTAAAGATAATAGTGTACGGATCATAAATGGACACATGGATAATAGATGGTTGGATAGATGACAGATGATAAATAGATTGGTTGATGAGTGGATGGATACTAGGTATAATGATGAATAGCTAGAAATGGTGCATAGATTGTTGTAAAAAAAACATAGTAAAATATTACCAGCAGAAACATTTTAAGCAATACTGTATGCTTGAAAACATGTCTAATAAAATATTAGTTTAATTCTCATTTCATTTGCATTATTAATATAATGTCATCCTATTAAATAAAATTTAAATAAAGCATCATTGCTATTATGAAAAACATGTCAGCCAGGAAAGATATGGAAAGAAAACAAAAAGAGAGCAGAAGGAGGGAGGTGCAAGTGAGAATAAACGAAAACCAGGTGCTGAGCCAGATGCAAGGAGTATGCGACCCCTAGAGACTATGGGAGGGCAGATGGGCTTCATGGCAGCCTTCCAGAATATTAGTAAGTGTGACTAACTACTCTAAACAATTTTCATCTTTGAGAATCAGGGAAAGAACACAATAGGAAAAAAATTCCCTCAATAGGCACACATTTATGAAGATCAGATGTTACCCAAGAATCATATATAAAATAGCTCACTGTGTGTTTGCCCATTGCCTGAGGGCATTCTCCCACATGCTTTAAATGACTTCTAATACCTAATGCAAGTTAACACTGTGTACATACTTGTTCTTTTTGTATTGCTTAGTGAATGACCAAAAATCGAATTCTGTTCTTGTGCAGTACATACCTAATATTTTTCTCCAACATTTTGAACTGCAGTTAGTTGTATCAAAGATTTGGGACCTGCAGACATGGAAAGATGAACATCCTGTCCTTTATGCTGACATGAGCTTTGAACTAGGGGAGATGAGCATGAAGAGAGGGCAGAAATAGCACAAGACACAGTAAGGTTCAGGTGGGAGTGCCTCACATAGAGATCCCCATGGATCCCTCTTCCAGAAAGTGTTTGCTGTCCAGTTATCATCAACAAAAGCCAGCAGTCAGCTCCTTCAAAAACAGCATCAGCCATAGAAAGCTACCTGACCCTCTCTAGCCACAATTGTCCCTAGAATGCAGACCCCTGGCTGTGTAATAGTTTTCTTGAGAGATTTAAACCTTCCATGTTGGAGTTCTCTCATTAAGACAACAGCATGCTTACAGGGAGGGCAAGCCAGAAGTTACTGGAGCTTAGGAAGCAAACAACCCAAAATAACTCCAGGAAGTCCCTGAAGCTGACCAGGTTCACCAGCCCCACCTCTCCCAAATATATATGAGGTGGAAATATTGCCAAGAGTCACTCTCAGACAAGACAAGCTGCCTTGTCAAGAATCAGATCACACGAACCACCTAGAACAGTCAGACTGTTCAGACAAGACTCCAGCAAACTGAGCTAACTGGAATGGACACCCCTCAGGCTGTTGAGGTGTCTGCAGTTTGTACAGTGTTCTTCAGTTTTGTGATCCATTGGCTTTGGAAATTCAGCTGCATTTGAGTCAGTTGTGCTCCTATAAGTAACTCCTCACTTATATTCCTATGACCCCAGTCTAACTCATGAGTTCACTGTGTTGTGTTTTACAGTTATTGGTAGTCAATTCCCTGTCTTGGATGAGTGATGTTTGTTCATGATTCCCCATGAAGAATGTCACTCAGCACTCACGTATTAGCCAGTGAGGCAGAAGCATCACTTCCATAGCAAGTGCTCTGATTGCTTCAGAGTATGGATTATCTGAGACTCTGCTAAGCCTACACACAGAGTGTCACCATCTCTGTCTTACCTTCTTCCTCCATTCTTGGGAATAGGCATGAAACAATGGAGAGTTTTCTGAGTTCTAAAATTTTTCTCAAAAAAAAAATATAAGAAAAGTTTTCTCCACTTCTAGTGATGATCACAATAACAGATTCCCAACAAGATGTTTGTTCTCACTTAGTCAGTGAGTCTGACAGAGTGTGTGATCTGCCAATAGCATTCTAATGGTACCACCACACAAAGAGCCTTTCCAGAATTGGGGTAGGGAACAGGACTGGGGAACAATTCATCATCTTGGCGTCCCATATGGCTGACCAGTGGGTCACACTGTGAGAGTGATTTGTCAAGCTATGTTACTTTCTTTTGCCCCACAGACCTAGAAAAGAACAGTTACATGGAGTCTGAAACAGTTCAAGAACATCCTGTTTCTACAAATGTTTCTCCAGCACCCCACAGATCATCTTCAGCAGCCAAATCATTTGTGTCTCCCCAAACCCTGAAAACAAACTCAGATAGGCACTGTGAAGAAACAACAGGCATGGGGGAAAATATGATAGACAGGCAGACTTTAAGTGATGTCACTAAACTTTTAGGCTTAGAAGGGGAAGCCAAGGGAGTCAAGGTTTTTTGTGGGGAAGAAACATAGATAGTGTAGAAAGATGGGGTGAGCCCCAGCCCACCTAATATATTACTAGGAGATAGATGCTTGTGGCTGCCTGCACACTAAAAGACCACCTGGTGATAACTTGCAGGAAGAAGCTCAGTGTTAGCCTATATTCACAAACTTCCACTTTGAGTAGAGAGAACTTATCTATTAGGCCGTGCTACACCTCTAAGCAGGGGTCCTATTGCCAGCCTTCTCTCTCCCAGTTCCTGTCACCCTGTCCTATCATACAGCCAACTGGACTTGAATGTGTGACTCTGTGAGTAGCATAGGGCATGGGGAATGGACTTGGAAAAGAGGCAGTCCATGGCAAGGTCAGAATAAGATATGCAATCTCAGACAAGCAAGGGCTGACCCAGACACCATGGGGTAAAACCAAATAAACTCCACGGGATGGAAGTGCACAGGTTTGCCAGCTGGTGTGGTTCAGCACATCTAACTCTATTCATGGATGACTCAGTTTAGATTTTCCTTGGACTTATTTCACAAAGGATAGATTAAGATTTCCTTTCAATCTTTCCCTGAAAGCACTGACCTCACCTCTCAGTTCAAAGGACTTACTTAAATGTCTGTTCTGAGCATAGAGTAACTAGTGGGTCATTATCTCTGGTTTTATTTTCTGTGCCTGTACATTTTCTCATCTCTGTGGAAGTGATTCAGCTCAGGACCTTGTGCTGCTTCTTTTCCTCAATTGTTCCTTACATTTGGGTGAAATCATGTATGAAGCATGCAATGAAAGATCACGTGAATATGTGACATCACACATTACTATTCCTCAATTGTTCCTTACATTTGGGTGAAATCATGTATGAAGCATGTAATGAAAGATCACGTGAATGTGTGACATCACACACTACTATGCATGCTCATAGCTGAGTCGGCTGAATCATTCCCTAGAAGCACTGGGTCAGTTTGGCTGATGAGATAACATTCATTATGCTGTCCACCCTCTTTGAGACATGATGGCTACCTCAAACAAGATATAATCCATGACCTAGGGATAAAAGAACATACTGCAATGTGAACTGAGGCTAAATCCTAGACACATTATCTCTGGAGAGGATTGTTTCTGCAAAACTGGTCAGTTTGAATAAAAGTAAGTTCAAACCATGCAGTGAACACCAGACATTTTACTTGAACGAAATTGATTTAAAATAACTTAGACCATCTCTAAGACCCTGTAAAGAGCCTTGCAGGTAAGAGGGAAGATCATTCTAGAGGGAGAGACTGAAAGAGAAATGCCCAGTTGAATATTTGGATCCAGAATTAGACCCATTTTCCTCTCAATGGACCCTAAAAGGAGCATAATAAGCCATCCCTTACCTTGATTTTAGCTGCTTCCAAGGCCTTCTTGCCATCCCAGGCCCATCCTCTCTTTGTAAAGTAGTTGACTGTGGCAAATTCAATCAGGGCAGAGAAGACAAATGCATAGCAGACAGCAATGAACCAGTCCATGGCTGTGGCATAGGCCACTTTGGGCAGCGAATTCCGGGCACTGATGCTGAGGGTTGTCATGGTCAGCACTGTGGTCACTCCTGCTCGACGAGGAGAGGGCAGAATACAACATGAGAAAAGAGATCAGTGCCCCTTCCCAGAACTCCCTTCCGAAATATGACAGAACATAGGCCCTTTTCTTTATCCTTATCTAATTCCTTTCTCCCTGAATGTCCCTGTGGTTATCATATTTTCTGCAGTGAAAACATTGCTTATCTAATTTCCCCCACTGTCTTCATCTTCTATAATAAAAATTAAGAAGAGCATGGATTGTAGTCTGATTTCTATATAACTATACCAGCTTTCTTTGGACAGGTTGGGAAAATTGTTGGTACCTGTTTGGATGAGTGGTTTGACTCCATGGGACTAAGGCAAGAACACATGAAGAGTGCAGTGACCTTCACACAAGACTTAGCAGAGTGCTTCATAGAGACTTACTGAGTACTTTGTAAGCAGTGCGCTGAGACAGAATGGTACAGTGTGTTCCTTTCTGGTGTATTGACCATAAAGAGACGTTGGCGATGCCTGAGCAGCAGGATGAGACCTTCTCTTCTAAGCAGGGGCAATATCCTTGAACCTGTTGTGGCTCTAGAGAAGCACTGCAGTTGTTCGGCTGGGAGGATACATGTCTTTAAATTGGAAGATTTGTGTGTTATCAGCCAAGCTTCAGCCTCTGGTCTATGCTATTTTTTAGAAGACTGTGCTATGTTCACCATGCAGGAAAGCTGGAGATTTATAAGCACTTGCAATATACTCAACCTCCCATCATGTGACGAAATGACCCATCTCTGGAGTCAGGACTGGGGGACTCTTGCAGTCTACACAGTGGCTCTTTTTACACACTTCGGTGAACATGGACCTGTGTTTGGGATGTGTCAGGAATGTCCCTGTTATGTCTTGAACTGTGATGTTCATCAACTTGGCACACTGAAGTCTGAATCTCAACAGTTTAAGATTGTGATTAAGATTAAAAGGAACTAGGCTCTTAAGAAGTAATGACATCAGCAGACAATGTGCTCCTTAATTCATTGTGACTGATAGTGTTTAAAAGAGGAAATTCTCAGTTAACATGCACACACAGGAAACCCAGGAATGTGCAGCCATAAGCCCTAGACCCACCAAAGGCAAGAGTAGACTCCTGGATGAGAGTTTCCTCCACAAGCTTCAGAGATAAACCAATCCTGCCAGCCTCTTAATCTTAGGATCCCACCCTCCTGAGACTGCAACACTGTTTCCAAGCCAGCTGCTGGTAGAACTCTTAGAGAGGCCATGGGCAACCAGTAACACATGGAGCACTAGGAGCCAATGGTGGTCCAGCATCGGGGAGACCTACAACTCACAGAACATGGAACTATGTGGAATGAATGCCTAAGGAGTCACTTTGGTTTTATATTTTGATTTTTCTTAACAGTCAGTGACTTATGCTGAGTACATAGCTGAGTATAGACACTCAAATAGGCCTCTACTCAGGTCATTTAACATTTGAACATGTGCAGAGAACCTCGAGAGGAAATAGACAATCACAGGCAGTGTTGTCCATACTTTCATTTACCTAACTAATAAATGTCCACTCTCTAGTTCATTAGGCCCATCGACTTGGTGAGTGAGTGCCTCCTGGCCATGAGTCAATCTCCACACCTTGATATAAATTCTACATTGAATCATGGTAAGGAACTTAGTTGGGAGTAGAGTGATGAGCAGGGATGCCCAGGGCTCTTGGGCTTCTTACATACTCTCATCAAGATAAGGTGCATGCAAATGCTTTCCTATTGTGGAAGGAAAACTGGATGTAGAACTTCTGTGTGAACTGTATTTCACAGCAAGCAAAAAATGAGCCTCTGTAGTCACAAAAGATCTGCAAATTGCCCTTAACATCCCTTCTCAACTGGGAATAGAGTGCTGTGGTTCAGGCAGGTGACAGCCCAACACCCCTAGTGTTAAAGGCTAGTTCTGCAGCTCCAGATGGTGGAGAGTGTCATATAGTTTTCCAGTCACAGGGAGGGTCATAACCAAAAAGGGATGTTAGGATCCAGGCTGTGTTTGTCTCTCTCCTTTTTGTCTTCTAGCCTCTCTATGGCTATACCTTTTTCTATCACTGCCTTTGCCTCTGTCTTTGTCTGTCTATCCATCTGTCTGTCTACCTCACTTTTTCTCATGTATACTGGCCATGAGGTGAATGCTTATCATGATGTGTTGCTTTACCACAGGCCCAAAACAAACAGACAAATGACTTCACAGTAAAATATCTCTAAAACTCTGAGCAAAAATGGATATTTCTTCTTTTAAGATTGGATAACCCCGGTTAGATCAGTGGGATAGAATTGAAGACTCAGAAATGAACCCACACACCTTTGATCACTTGATCTTTGACAAAGGAGCTAAAATCATCCAATGGAAAAAAAAAAAGATGGTGCTGGTTCAACTGGAGGTCAACGTGTAGAAGAATCCAAATCAACTCATTCTTATTGCCTTGTACAAAGCTTAAAATTCCAAGTGGATCAAGGACCTACACATCAAACCTGATACACTCAAACTAATAAAAGAAAAGTGGGGAAGAGTCTCAATGACATGGGCACTGGGGAAAATTTCCTGAACAAAACACCAATGACTTATGCTCTAAAATCAAGAATCAACAAATGGGACCTCATAAAACTGCAAAGTTTCTGTAAGGCAAAGGACACTGTCATTAGGACAAAACAGCAACCAACAGATTAGAAAAAAATCTTTACCAATACTACATCTGATAGAGGGCTAATATCCAAAATATACAAAAAAAAAAAAAAACTAAAGAAGTTAGACTCCAGATAGCAAAATAATCCTATTAAAAATGGGGTACAGAGCTAAACAAAGAATTCTCAGCTGAGAAATATTGAATGGCTGAGAAGCACCTGAAGAAATGCTCAACATCCTTAGTCATCAGGGGAATGCAAATCAAAACAATCCTGAGATTCCACCTCACACCAGTCAGAATGGCTAAGATCAAAAACTTAAGTGACAACAGATGCTGGTGAGGATGTGGAGAAAGAGGAACACTCCTCCATTGTTGGTGGGATTGCAAACTGGTAAAAGCACTCTGGAAATCAGTCTGGAGGTTCCTCAGAATATTGGACATTGCGCTACCTGAGGAACCAGCTATACCTCTCCTGGGCATATACCCAAAAGATGCTCCAACATACAACAAAGACACATGCTCCACTATGTTCATAGCAGCCTTATTTATAACCCAAATGCCCTTCAACAGAGGAATGGATACAGAAAAATTGGTACATCTACCCAATGGAGTACTACTCAGCTATCAAAAACAATGAGTTCATGAAATTCATAGGCAAATGGATTGAACTAGAAAATATCATCCTGAGTGAGAAAATCCATTCACAGAAAAACACTTATGGTATGTACTCACTGGTAAGTGGATATTAGCCCAAAAGCTCGATTTACCCAAGATACAGACCACATGAGGCTCAAGAAGGACGACCAAAGCATGGTTGCTTCACTCCTTAAATTGGGTAACAAAAATATTCATAGGAGGAGATATGGAGGCAAAGTTTGGAGCAGAGACTGAAGGAATGGCCATTCAGAGCCTGCCCCACCTGTGGCTCATATATATATACAGCCACCAAAACTAGATAAGATTGATGAAGCTAAGAAGTGCATGCTGACAGGAACTGGATATAGATCTCTCCTGAGAGACACATCCAGAACTTGTCAAATACAGAGGCGAATGCTTGCAGCAAACGAGTGAACTGCAAACGAGACCCCTGTCGGAGGAATTTGAGAAAAGATTGAAAGAGCTGAAGGGGCTTGTAACCCCAAGAACAACAATGCCAACCAACCAGAGCTCACAGAGACTAAACTACGACCCAGAGACTATACGTGGACTGACTCATGACTTCATGACTTCAACTGCATATGTAGCAAAGGCTGGCCTTGTTGGGCACCAAAGGAAGGAGAAGCCCTTAGGTCCTGCCAACGTTGGACCCTCACTGTAGGGGAATATTGGGGAGGTTGGGATGGGGGTGGATGGGGAAGGAAATACCCTTGAAGAGGGGGAGGAGGAGGAGGACAGGAAAAGGGGAAAGGGAATAACATTTGAAATGTAAATAAAAAATATATCCAATAAATTTTTTTTAAAAAGCTGACTAGTGCAGTGAGCTTCAAGATGGGAGACAGTCAAATGCACTAAGGCAAAGAATCTCCTAAGCTAGATTCTGCTGTGTCTTAGGGACACAAATGATGTTTTTTCAGATTGTTCTTCAATAGCATCGATACATAGCTATTTCCTCTGAATTGAAACACTCGTTTCTGGGAAGCCCATATAACTCTGGAAGTTGCCCTGGAAACTTAACAGTCTCAGGAAGCTTAAAGGAAGAAAGAGACAGACAAACAAGAAGCTTATGAGAGTCCCAAGGCCCTTCCCTGGGGTTATATAAGCAAATGGCGATTGTCAGGAAAGGTAGACTAAGTATGGAACTTCCTGCATGCTGCCAGGGATGAGGCTCTCCTGTGTCATTAGTTTACTCCTGTACGTAAACCACAACCTATGATCCTATAAGTTACCATGATAAACACATTGGTTTATCAAGGTAGACTTGGATGGAATAAATTTTTTGGTATCTCAACTGGCATAAACAGACATTTGTCATACCTCCCAGGAAAAGTCACTCACTAGTCACAATTTAGCTTCTGTTAAGGATAGGTTCAGGGACCACATCAGATTCCAAAGCCCATAAACATTTGAGTCGCTTATATAAAAATAGCACACCTGTTGCATAGAATCTTCAGGCTGTCTCTTACATATAATGACCCATAGCTACATTCCTTACAATACCTTATATAATGTGATCATCAAGTAAAGAGTTCCTGTACCGTATTTTCAGGAAATAACAGGAAGACAAATAGTTTGTGTATGTTTAGTACAGCATCGATGTTATTTCAAGTATTTTCTACCTGTGGTTCTCTGAATCTGAGGATGCAGTGCCTATAGTCACAGAGGGCTGAAAGTCTGTTTTGCTACTACCATGTGGAGTGCAATGCACTAATGTACATACAATGGAATAACTATTTTGTTGAAGATCTTAAAGTAGTACGCATATTGTAAAGGGAACTATGTGAAAATTCAAAAACAAATACCTGATAAGCATGGGGAAAAGACTACTGTGCCCAGCCTAGGACTGTAGTTGGTGGTAAATTACTTGCTTGATGGTCCTAAGGATTTCAGTTTGACCTCCAGTGGAACAGAGGGAGGAGCAGAGGCGGGAGGGAGAAAGGGAGGGATGCTTATAATTTAAAATCTTCAAAAAATCTTCTAGTGAGAAAAGGTTTTCAAAACTTGAAATAATAATCAAGCACACAGATATTCCCTAAATTCTCATTCAAAGGGAAATCCTATTTCTTTTTTTTTAATTGGGTATGTTCTTTATTTACATTTCGAATCTTATCCCCTTTCCCAGTTTCCCCTCTGGAAACCACCTATCCCATTGCCTCTCCCCCTGTTTCCATGAGGGTGCTCCCCTCCCCACCCACCCACCCACTCCCTCCTGCCTCCTACTTCTTAATATTCAAGGCTTAGCTCATTGCTCCATTTATTTCCAAGGTCACAATGAATAAGCAATAATAGAGGCACAGTATATTATTCAGCTTCCGGCTACTGTCACAAAATATGTGAGATAATTAAAAAGAGAAAAGGTTTGCTTTGGTTTACATTTTGGGGATTTTAATTTAAGGCCAGTTGCTTCTGTTGATTTAGAGCCCAAGGTAGAACACCTAGGCATGACAGGAGCACGGAAAGGATCAAAGTGTTTCACTTGGTGGTGGATAAGAAGTAAGAGTCAGAGTCATTTTCTCTTCAAAGCAAAACCCCTAATGGCCTAACTTACTAGGCTCCATCACCTAAAGCTTCCAGCCTCCAAATACTACCAAGAGAGGAGATGATATCCTAACTGCTCCCGTGTCTTAAACCTAAACACCTGGCTCTCAGAACAAGCACAGAGTGTTCTACGAAACAGATGTTTGGAAGAATTAAAAACAGCATGGTGCTGTACAGCACATCCTAAGCTCCTGAGACACAACTTAACTGGGAAAAATCCTGTAGCAAAAGAAGAGCTTAGCCAGCTGCTGACCCACATAGCCTTTCTTCCCCCTCTCCTCCTGCTAAATCAGTAAAAGACCCCTTAGTCTGTAAGAGAGGTTCTCTCACTGCTTGCATGGTGTAAAGCCTTTCTCAGATTTTCCCAAATAAACCTGTCTGCTCTGGTGAGCCTATTCTGACTTCTTTTCTACCCTGCTACCCGATAAGGACTTTTAACACACAGTTCAAATGTATCTATGGAACCGGTCATTATAAACACCTATGCCAAGGTCAGCCTTGGTTGGAGTTACTCACCAAAAACTGTCCTAGCTGGGACAGATTCTCGATTAAGCCAAAAAGACACCTGGGATAAGATGACAGTCATGATGCAGGGAAGGTACGTCTGGATGACAAAGTACCCGATCTTCCTCTTCAGGTGAAAATGAGCAGTCATGATTGTATATTCACCTGCAAATGCACAAATTAGAGAGATCAGTTCTATCTTCCAGGACCAGGGTTAATGCCCTCCTCAGAAGAGTTCCTAATGCTTCCCATCTTCTTCCTTCAATTTCCTTACTTGTGCTATTTGCTTAGGTAGCTAGTAGTAGGGGGTGCCTGATTTGTTATTTTTTAATTTCTCTTTTGTTTTTTGCTTATGAGTTATTTTTTTATTTTTTATTTTTTGAGAACTTCATATATGTACACTGCCTTATTTCTAAACATCTCTTCTCATGTTCTCACCCTAAAGTCATGATACCTTCTTTAATTACTATTGTTACAGTATGAACATATATGTGTCAGAGGTGACCGCTGAGATGGACAGCTTACACAGGAGCTTGCCCCTGGAGGAAAGTGATTCTGCTGCTTCTCTCAGCTCCCATTGACCACCTGGAGCTCTTCACCTAGGGGTAGGAATTTCCTGTTCCATGGTAGTATGTCAACTGGTGTTATCATTTTATTCGGGCAATCAGTACTGCTGATTGTTCATAGGCACAGCTTCCTTCTCATATATAGAACACACTTTCTCACAGCAGACTAGGCATCCTGAACTTGTGGGTCTGCTTCCTCATCCATGATTTTCCCTAGGTGTGGGGGTTGCCTTTGAGATGAATTAGTTGGAGATGGCTATCACGCAAGCTGCTTGGCTTCTTCTTTACCTTCCTTTCTCACTTTTTCTTGTTTATTCTTCTCTCATACAATGCATTCCAAATGCAGCCTCCCCTCCCTACTCTCCTTCTCCTCCTTCCAGTTCCTCAGTCCCACTTTCCCCCTCCCCTAGATCCACTGCTGCTCCTGAAGGGAAGCTTCAGGAAATAGCAGGCTTACCAGGGTTATCAAGCAAACACAGCTGAAAAAAATGCAGTAAGTATATGCGCATACAGGGCACAAATCCCCATATCAAGTCTGGATGAATCAACTAAGGTCGCATAGGAGCTCACAGAGACTGAAGTGGCGATCATGGAGCCTGCATGGGTCTGCACTAGGTCCACATGCTGTGGTTGTTTAGCTTGGGGGTTTGTGGGAATTGCTGCCTTGCTTTCTTAAAGGTCATTTCGTAAGCAAATGGTGTGAACTCTAGCCTCCAAAAGGCCCTTGCTGGTGCGTGGTTTTTTTTTTTTTTAGAGAAAATCAGATTTGTGTGTTTCATTAATCCCCAGTCAATCTGTGTCATGCTCCCTACCCCCCTTACCACTCTGCAGGTTATAGCAATCAGGATCTGAGGATTTAGTCTTTGCAGATAGAAATCTGGCATCCATAGCTCTGCTGTGGTTGAACACATCCTTCCTCTTCCCCTGCTGTTGAGCTCCAGGGAGACAGGACCGCTACCATCTACCAAGGACTGGTGCTTTCCCAACCCAGGTGGAGAGTAAGGAAAAGCCACACAGGCTACAGATCTGGGAATCGCATTCCTTCCTCTGCCACCCAGAAAAGACACTACTGTCCTCTCTTGCTCTAAACTGGATTTCCTAGGCAATGCCGCAATGCCTTCTCTGGATTTGCCTGGTTGTGTTGGAGGCAAGTGGAGATCTTCCATTTTTTGCTGAAAATGACGCCGTCCTAATGGTTAACTGGTAAGGAGCTAAGATGGGTGGGCTATGGGGCTATGTGAATGAGGATTTCTGGATGAGTTTGTGTCTCCCTAGAGATGGAAGGGATGCTTGGAGTAGTAAAAAAATATTGGATGGTCTGGTTACTTCTTCAGGGAGTAGTATCAAGCCGGGATTGGGTATTGGGGTCTGGACTGCTGGGCACTATGATCACAAGCAGAGTCTTGGAGAGATTCTCAATGCAAACTCCAGTTGGGTTCTTGCCTATGAGGGTAAGTCATCTTCTGGCTGTGCAGACAGGCCATTGGCATGTTGGAGGCTGCTTGAACAAAAGCCCATAGTTTAGCAAGGTTGCTGTAGACACCCCAAGACATTTATTTATCATATCAGAGAAAATGAAACCTCAGAGACAAAGGGAGGTAAAATATGTCTTCTAACATACACTAAAGGAGACAAAGTTCTAAACAATGCCTATATATGATGCAGGGTGGGGTGTAGTATGTTTTTAAATAACTCAAGGCAGCTGAGTGCAGTTGAAAGGCTGAACAGGCTCTCATGTAAAAGAGAGAAACAGGGATAGAGAGAATGATGGACATATGTCTAGTAGCAAGATCTTGTTCTTTTGAAATGATTAAATTTTGTCCCTCCATAACACATGAAGAAAAGAAATGTCATTCAAAATACAGAAGGATCTAAAATTACTATCTTTTGCATTCTTCCTCCCTTTGTTTGTTTATTGCTTAGTTTTGAGTTATTAGTCACAAAACAGGACACTACTTTTTAAAATGTTATCTTTGTAGAATTCGGATTGGAGCAGAGCCTCTGTTCTAAAATTTCAAGGGATTGTATGAAACTATTCTCAAAGGCAGCACCCTGCATCAGCACTCCAAACTCTGCCACATAACTTTCATTTCATTTCCATGAAACCAGATGTAAAATTTCACTTCCTTTACCCAGGGCATGGTACCTAGCCAGGGACACTACCTTCTCAGGCTCTCTTTCTCATTCAGGTATGCCTGGTGCACTGTGCTATTGGTAAGTAGGACCCTGCCCTGACACACACATGCCATATAAAGAAGGGATTGTTGTTGATGTCTTGTGTGTATTCTTCTAGCTGCTTGACTGTGACCAAACAGCAAGCTAAGCAAAGGCTTCTTTGAGGCTTAGCCCACATTGCAGTCATGGCTTGGACCATCCTTTCAGACTTTTCTCTCCTATTATATAAAGAAACAAACCATGTCCCCTGTTACTCAGTACTGTCATCTGGTGATAGCTTGAGCCATGCTGTCCCCCAGCCAAGAGAAGCTTAGCCAACTTCAAGGTAGTACAGGTTGAGTACATGGTATTCTTTGGCCTCAACATTCATGTTTTATTAGCTGAAGCCATATGCACTGCCTACAGAGAGAGTATTGTGTGATTGACTGCATCTCCTTCCTTGTTGGTATCACCTTAGACACTCTTTTCCTACTGCTAGTTGGATTTTCCAGATTCAACCTCAGAGGAATTTCTGAGATGTTCGGGGAAGGAAACAAGAGGACTGTCAGTAGTAGGCAAACCCCGCTTTGAAGAGACCACCTTTTTTCTCAGGTTTGGGGAAGTATATTATAGAAGCTGATAACTGCGACTCCAGACACGACCTACATGTACAGTGCAGATACCACATGCACTAAAGATCCTTGGTTTCTCCATTCTCAGGTCACTGCAGATGGTGACCCTTTGTCAAGCTGCAAGGGAACCTACAAGAGGTAGAGTAGTTGCATGGAGTCTCTACTCCTGCAGAGTGGAACATGACGCCACAGACGGTGGGATGCCCCTTAACTCCAGGCAACAAGTCAGGCATCTTTACCTGTGCTGGTGCTGATGTTCTCAGTGCCTACTGTCTGCCCCATGAGGTGGTACTGGTTGAGTCTGGAGCCATCTTCTGCCACCACCACAGACTTGGTGGAACCATTGGTCCAAACATAGACAACTTCCGAATTAGGGTAAGCATCTGTGGGGAAAGGGAAAGAAAGTGGAGTAAGTACAGAGTAGTTTCCACTGGAGGAAAGACAAAGATGTTGTTGGAAGGGGGAATGAAGTTGAGAATCGACCTCCAGGGCTAAGAAAGCATGTAGAGCCGCACCCTTGTGGGTCAGACCCTCCCACCTCAATAGAACTGATCCACCAAATATGCCACAGATTAAGCCAATTCATACACCTTCTCTTTCCACACATCAAAAGAATAGAGTCAGATATGAAATAAGTCCCTGCCATCCCAGCAGACCTGTGAGTGTAATAGGTCAACTATTCTGTATTGCATTTCCATCATCTGTGGGGTGGGGTGATAGAGGACTCACACTCGAGATATAGATGGCTGCCTGACTCACACAGTAATACTTATCTGTAGCACACAGATCTTCCTATTCCAAACCTTCCCTGTGTACTGACCATACAGTCCAGGAAGGAGGGCTGGTAGGCATCAGCATCTTGGCCCAAGAGTCACACCTGCCAAATTGTTATTTAGATGGGAAAAGGAACTGTGCAGATGAAATAACAGCAATGGGATTGAAATCCAGAGATTATCTCAGATTATCATATGAGTCAGTCCAATCAAAACTGTTTTCTCAACCTGGAGCCAGGAGGAGATTTGCAAATGAAGGAGGGGCTCAGCTGGACTGGCTCTGACACTGGAGGGAGGGACCACACCAAGAAGAAGGAAATGATCCATGTGTAGCAGTTGACAAGAAGAAAAGACCCTTCACCCACAGACACATTTAACTGAATTACACCCCACCTCGAAAACCGGCTGAACCACTCGGAACCCCCAAATGAAGCTCTTCTAACACAATGACTCCGGCCTTATGAGACAAAGAAATTTATGAGGTAATGTACGCTTCTGGTTATGAGACTGTGGGGCAGCACAGCGTTATTTTAATCTGCAGAGATGGTGATAGTTTGCCACACTAGCAGAAATAGAAAATTAGCACAGACTGGATGGAAAACAGATCCAAGGACCTCTCTTCAAGAAATTCATGCTTAGAGAAGAGAAAGAGCTCTCACAGGAAAGACACACAGTGTGAGAGGTAGCAGCAGCAAGTGCTGTGAAGGCACGTCCTCAGAGAAGAAGGAGACCTGTTAAAGAACGGGACTTAACAAAGCTCCATTTAGCGTATCTAAGAGATGTTCAGGAGTGACTCTCTGGGATAAAGGAGGCTGAAGGAACCAAGGTCCAAAAGGGCAATCCTTAGATACCTAAAGTAAGATAGTAATATAACAAAGCGGGCCAGGTGTGATGATAGGGTCTTGGGACACTAAACTTTTTATCTGAGCCAGGTAAACCTTGGAGAAAGGGGTTTAAAGAAAGTATGTGACCTATTCAAATGTAGGTATTATCAAGGTCTGTCAGCCAGAGTGAGACACAGACTATAGGAGGGAAGAGATGAAGAAGTACATTCATCATTAATTCATTTTGTTCACTAATGGAAGGAAGGAGAGAAATGGGGAATGCACTTTTAGCGGCTAACTGAATCAATGTGAGATGGAGAAAGAGTTTTTCTTGTTTCTACTGAGCAGAAAATAGAGGTTCTGGAGTCTTGGGTTCTGGTAAAAGCACTATTCCAGGCTGACTGGGCAGGGGGCAAAGAAAATTGTGAAGGGAAGATCTACTTGGGGTACTGAGAAGACAAGTGTGCACAAGTCCAGAATTCCCAAATATGGTCAGGGTATGCCCAAGGCATGGGCTATGAGATTACCCATGTCATTTCCAGGCACTGCAGGTTCTAGAATCTGAGATAAGTCAACAGCAGCAAGCAACTACCTCATTGGGAGGGGCACAAGTGGCTGATGGTAGCTGAGGGATGCCCAGGGACACAGCAATTTAGGAGCAGTTCCACTCGAGCTTGTGTATCTGAGCTGTCTGTCAGTCCTGCAGTTATAACAGCACGTCTGCCCAAGAGCCCAACACAAAATCTTTCACAGATGCCCCCATGTGGGGAAGTGAGCTATCATATCTTCAGCTTTCATGCTCCAACTCCTAATTGCAGGTTAAGAAAACCAGTGTCCCATTGCAGGAGGTAAGCTGCCAGGAGCTAGCAATGAGCTGGAGAAATGGGCTACAGGGACCGCCTCCTAGCACTCAGGCTAGTCCACTCCTCCAAGTGTGCCTACAAGCAGCCATTCTCTGGTCTTAACAGGCAAAGCTCCCTGCTTGGCTTCTAGACAAGGCTCAGTAGGGATAAGCCAGAGCAATCAGGTGGTTGACTTACTGAAAAATACCAAATCCCTGTAAAACTACATTGTAACCTTGACTCCTTTTCTTTGTTCAAACAATTATTCACAGTTGTGAGAAAAAACGGTGTACATAAAAATATCCCTTTTTCTGCTGTGATTCATGAAGCCCCTGTTTTTCTGCCAAAGCAGTATTGTAAATCTTACATTCTCTCTGGTTTCATATTCTGAACTTGTATTAGTTTTGGACTTGACTTGTATTCATTTGCCCAGGCACTTAATCCTGACAATATGTGCATGGGCAAGAGACAATCTGCAGGTACATAGGTTGCCTCTCAGATGTCATATCCCTAAAGAAAACTTGACTCGCCCTCCCCCAACAACATCAATTGCCTGTGGGTCTTCTCCATCCATTTGGGGATTTTGGCTGGCTTTGTGTTATACAGATGTGCTTGTAATCACTGTCCCTGTGAGTTCGTGTTTGCAGTAGCACATCTTTCACAGCATCTTCCGCAGCAGTCGTCCCGCTACCCCTGATTTAGCAAAGAATTAAGCCTTTCTATTCTTCTTTCAGGATGATTTTGGGAGAAGGATGTGTGGAAGAGATGTCTCATTTAGAGCCAAATATTCCACAGTCTCTTAAACTGTTCACATTGACCAGTTGTGGGTGTCTGTATTAACTGAAATCTTTTGCAAACATATGCTTCTCTGACTAGGATAGGAGGATGCACTAATAGATATAAAGATTAATAGTTAGGGGGCAGTTTATTACTATGTATATTTAGCAGAATAATAGTATTACATTCTCCCCTTAGGACCTATGACTTAACTGGCCTTGGGTTCTTGACCCAGTTAGCAGTACCAGGCATGAATTCTTATGGAACAAATCCATAAATCGAATCACAATTGTAGTTGTTTACCCTGGACACTATTTTACCAGTGGCCATATCTTGTCAGGTCAATAGTTACTGTAGCTTGTAGAGTTCACATCTGGGTAAGACACTTGAGTACTTTAACAGTAATGTGCAGAACACCTTAAGCACTGTGACACATAGCCAGAGGGATGAAGCTCCCCAGTCTTTACCAGCTTGAATTCTCAATGACTTATGATTCAAGTACGTGACATCTTCAGAAATGGGTCTCACATTAAGTTTTAGAGATTAACCAAGGGCAAAGGCAATAGCTGGTAATGGTGGTCTATTGCATCTCACTGAACACCAAGTCAAACAGAAGTAACCCATTCCTACCCCGGGCTATTTGTTTGGTAGCCTATAATATCTAGAGAGGCACTGTCGTCACTTTATAGGATAAATTAATTTAAACTTTAAATATATGTGTATATTTTAGGAAGTGTCTATAGCAGTAGTCTTCCACCTTCCATTTTCAAACCTTTATAGTGTTAGTTATTCCCTCCCATCCTCTCTCTACTAACCTGACCTGCCAACCTCTACCACATCTACCTTTTTCTTATCCATCATGTACTTCCCCTTTATACCTCCTGTTTTCTATCAGCCATTACTTAAAATTCTGGCTACAATGTAAGCACATACATTTAAAGAGTTAGAGCTGGGATCTATATGTGAAAGAATGTATGTAGTTTGTTGTTTAGGATCTATGTTACTTCATTATCTTTACATTTCAAGATTGCATTTTTATGAGTAATATTCTGTTGTATATATATGTACCATATTTTCGTTATTCGTTTACCATTTGATGGCTTTTCCCATTTCCTTGTTATTGTGAAAAAGCGACAATAAGTATGGGTGAGTAAGTATCTCTGTAGTAGGATACACGGTGCCTTGGGTATAAAGGGAAGAGTGGGGCAGCTGAATCATATGGTAGATCTATTTCAAGCTTTCTGAGGAAACTCCTTGTTGATTTCCATAGGGGCAATACCAGATTACATTTTCATTAGCAGTGAATAACTGTTCTACTCACTGATGCCAGGATTTGTTGTAATTTTTCTCACACATTTTAATTGAGGTATGATGAAAACTCAAAATAGCTTTAATTTGCATTTCCTTAATAGCTAAAAAAATTGGACATCTTAAAATACTTCTCTGCCATTTGTCCTCCTTCTTTGAAAAAATTTTCTGTTTAGTTCCATGGCATATTTTTATTTGGACTTGTTGTTTTCTTGGTGTTTGGGGTGGTTGTCATCATCGCCGTCATTTTTGTTGTTGTTGTCAGATCTATGGCTGGCACATATAGATCTATTCCCAGTTTCATGAGGAACCAAACCACTGATTTCCATAGAGGCTGCATCAGTTTGCGCTCCCACCTGTAGTATGTGAGTATCCCCCTTTCCCACATCCTCACCAGCATGAGTTGTCATTTGCTTTATTGGTCTTGGCCATTCTGGCAGGTGTGACATGAAATTTGAAAGTGGCTTTCAAAGTAGAAATTTCTGGTTTCTCAAAAATTTAGTTGTGTCACGTGATGTTTGTCTGGAAGCTGTCTTGTGAGAGGGCACATGACATTTGCTGAAAACAGACATTCGAGAGGTTACATGATGTTTAGAAGGAATATAATCCCACAAACAGTGAGAAGCTGACACACTTGCATTGCTGTGCCATGTAACACTTGGCTTCTCCACTGGTCTTTGCTTGCCTTCATTTCATATAGAGGAACACAACAAAGATTCAGGTCAGTTCTGGCTGCTTCCTTTGACTTGTGCTGATTCAGTGGATCCTTCCTGTTTCTGTTGGGTAGAGCTGCCGTTTGCTTCTGGAGTGTGCTTTTAAACTGAACTGCTGGTATTCTGAGAATGAAGAGTGGAGTCATCCCAAAGCACTACTACTAAATAGGTCTACAAACCCCTTTTCCTTTTAACCTTTCCCCTAACTTTGGTTAGTGGGCTAGAAGGGAGAATGAGGCATTTAAAAATCCTAAATAAAGTATGAAAAATCTAAGCCTAGAGGTTTTACTTCGCATTTCCCTGATGTCTAAGGATGTGGGACATTTCTCTAAGCATTTTCAGTCATTTCTATTTCTTTGTTTAAGAAGTCTTTACTTACTCTATATTCACTTAGCTCTATATTTATTTTTCTTGATGTTCAGTTTTTAGTAGTTTATTCTGTCATAAACTATCAGGTCTATAATTGGCAAAGATCTTTTCCAATTCTGTAAGCTGCTACTTTGTCCCAGTGATGGTGTACGTTAGCACACATCTTTCCAGCTTCATGAGTTTCCATTTACTATTTGTTGGTCTTAATGCCTATGCTATCAGTGTGCTATTCGAAAGTAAGTACTTTTCTGTGTCAGTGAGTTCAATCCTATTGCCCAGTTTCTCTTTTATCAGGGTACTGGTCTTATATTGAGGTTATTAATCTATTTGGAGTTAGTTTCCTGCAAGATCATAGTATGAATCTATTCTTATTCTTCTACATGTAGACATCCAGTTTGACCAGAACTGTTTGCTAAAAATTGTCTTTTTTCCTATATGCATTTCTCATTTCTTTGTCAAAAGTCAGGTTTGTGGACTTACGTCTGGGTCTTCACTTTGATTCTATTAAAAGACATGTGCATTTTTATGCCAATGCAACAATATTTTTACTATAATTCTGTAGTACAATTTGAAATCTAGGATGCTGGTAACTCCAGCAGTTCTTTTATTATTTAGGATTGTATTAGACATCTTTGTGTGTGTGTGTGTGTGTGTGTGTGTGTGTGTGTGTGTGTGTGTGTTTCCGTATGTTGAGAGTTATTTTATATTTTGAATTTCTGTGAAGAATTTTGTTGGTATATTGATAGAGATTGCATTGAATATGTAGACTGATTTTGGTATGACAGTTATTGGCACAATATTATTCATACTGAGCCATGATCAGGGGAGATCTTTCCATCTTCTGGTATCATCTTTCATGTCTTTTTTCAATATCCTAAGGCTTTTATTATACAAGTCTTCTACTTGTTTGATTACAATTATCACAAAGTATTTTATATTTTTGAGGTTACAGTGAAAGGTACCACTCCCTTAAGTTTTTTTCTCAGTGTGTTTCTCATTTGTATATATAAACATTACTGATTTTGTGTGTCAATTTTATACTATGCTATATTGTATATTAGTTATAGAAGTTTCATGGTAGAGTTTAGGTTATATACAAAATATTATCATCTACAAAAACAGATACATCAACTATTTTCTGTCCCAGTTGTATACCCTTGATTTCCTTCAATTGTCTTTTTCGTTCTGGCTTAGGTGTTAAGTACTACATTGAATAGGTATGGACAAGTTTGTCTTGTTCCTGATTCTGGAGAAAGTGCTTTTTCATCTCCATTTAGGTTGATATCATTTGTGAGCTTGTTGCATATTACCATTAATCAGAGAGATGTGAACACTGTAGAGGACTCAAGCAGAGAGAAGATGAAACTAAAAACCCTGTAGCTCAGTTTGAAAACTGAGGCAGGCCTCACAAGTAGAATGAATTGAGCAGAAGAAAGACTAACAGGTCTCATGGATTAAATAGAGGATCTAGATCAGATAAGAACAAAACATTGAAAACTTTTAAAGCACAGAAAACTTGGGATACCGTGAAAAATCCAAAGTCTTTGAATTATAGGCACATATGAGGGAGAATAATCTCAAGTCAGTGGCATAGACCAAATCTCCCACATGATCACAGAAGAAAACTAATCCAAACGTAGGAAACGCACACACATACAAATATAAGAAACACACAGAAAACCAAATAGACATTACTAGCAAAGGAAATCCTCACAGTGTATGATTGTTACAACACTAGGATATAACAAAGAAAGGTATATTGAAAACTGCAAGAGAAAAAGAACACAAGTCATATAAATGAAAAGCCATCATCATAACACCTTTGAACACGTTTGAAGTGGAAGCTTTGAAAACAAGAAGAGCCTTGAGCAGTGCATCCCAAGTGACAGTCAGCTTAAAATAACAAACTGAGAAAAATATCTACCATGATTGAAAGAGGAAGAAAATTTTTCCATGGAAATAAGCCAAATTTATCAATGAGAATAGAATAATAAACAACACCAAACATCATCAACAACTAACACATTAAAATTTCAGTAATAACTTCAAATATCAATGGACTCAATTTCTTTTCAAAATATACTGACTGAATGGATGAAGAGGCAAAAATCTATTTATCTTCTACCTCCAAGACACACATTGTGTAGCTGGTGCCACTAGACAGAAGAACTGGTATGATTGAGTCAGCCCAAACCCCTGGGAATCTCAGAATTGTGAGTGGCAGGCATGGGGCAATCTCCCTGCTAAACTACCTGATCTGGAATGGTAATCCTGACACCCTACTGAGGGAACCATGACAATCAGTCACTTGGCATAAAAACCTGGAGTTCTCCATGCTAATGAGATACCTAGATAAGCCTGGTGTGTTTAGCCTCAGCATCAGTCCCAAAGCCTGCTGTTTCTCACCAGGGGAAACAATGTCTGAGATCCCTATTATGGACTGTGTTCTGCCTCCCCTGAATGTCTCACTGGCAGCACTCGGGCACGCCAGAGGCAGACATGCAGCCCAACAACACATCTTAGTTTTAAAGATAAGCGTTGCCTTAGACTAAAAAGATAAACAAAAATATTCTAATCAAATAGAACCAGGAAGAAAGCTGCTATTGATCTGCTAATATCTGTCAAAATAGACTTCAATTTAAAACTAAACAGAAGAGATAAAGTGACTAACTGCATTCCAATTAAGATACAGTTAATCAAAAAAATAGTATTATTCTAAGTGTATATGTGCAAAACTCAGGTGTGAGCCAATTCCATTAAGAATCTAATACTATATTCAAAGACACAGATTAATATTAATCCAGGAATACCCCACTTTCTCAATTAGGCAGATCATCTGGGCAAAAATCAAACAAACAAACAAAAGAATACACAGTCTATGCAGCAACACATGGAAACTTTCTAAAATATTTTACATCCTGGGACACAAAAGAAATTTTTACAAATTAAAAAGAATTTAAATCATTCCTTGTAGGATTATCTGATCCCAATGCAATACAACTTACCATTTCTTTAGGCACTTCCAGGCCATTCGATATTTCTCAGTTAAGAATTCTTTGTTTAACAATATCAACCAACCAGACAACACCAGGGATCCCAGGGACTAAACCACTAACCATTGAGTACACATGGAGGGAACTATGGCTCCAGCCACATATGTAGCACAGGATAGCATTGTCTAGCATCAATGGGAGGAAATGTACTTGGTCCTGTGAAGGCTCATTTCCCCAATGCAGGGGAATGCCAGGATGTTAAGGGGGGAGTAGGTGGGTGGGAGAGGGAGCATCCTCATAGAAGCAGGAGGAGGGGGAGGGGTAGAGGAGAGGGGAGAGAGAGGATAACATTTGAAATGTAAATTCATAAAATATCCAAGAAAAAATTTTTAAAAAGAAAAAATGAATTCGTTGTTTAGCTCTATTCCCCATTTTTAATAAGCTTGTTTGATTCTCTGGAATCTAACTTCTTGAGTTCTTTGTAAGTATTAGATATTAGCTCTCTATCGAATATAGAATTGGTAAAGATCTTTTCCCAATCTGTTGGTTGCCATTTTGTCCTATTTGACAGTGTCTTTTGCCTTACAGAAGCTTTGAAATTTTATGAGATTCCCTTTGTCTATTGTTGATCTTAGAGAATAAACCATTGCTGTTTTGTCCCCTGTGCCCAGGTGTTCGAGGCACTTTCCCACTTTCTCTTCTATTAATTGCAGTGTATCTGGTTTGATGTGGAGGTCCTTGATCCACTTGGACTTGAGCTTTCTAAAAGGAGATAAGAATGGATCAATTTGCATTGTTCTACATGCTTACCTCCAGTTGAGCCAGCAACATTTGTTGAAAAGGCTATATTTTTTTCCACTTTTAACTCCTTTGTCAAAGATCAAGTGACCATAGCTGTGTGGGTTCATTTCTGGGTCTTCAATTCTATTCCATTGATCTACCTGCCTCTCTCTATACCAATACCATGCAGTTTTTATAACTATTGCTCTGTAATACAGCTTGAGGTCAGGGATGGTGATTCCCCCAGACATCCTTTTATTATTAAGTACAGTTTTTGCTATTCTGGGTTTTTGTTATTCCCGATGAATCTGCAAATTGCTCTTTCTAATTCTGTGAAGAATTGAGTTGAAATTTTAATGGGGATTGCATTGAATCTGTAGACTTCTTTGGGCAGGATGGCCATTTTTATTATATTAATCCTGCCAATCCATAAACATAGGAGATCTTTCCATTTTCTGAGATTTTCTTCATTTTCTTTCTTTAGAGCCTTGAAGTTCTGTCATATAGATCTTTCACTTGCTTGGTTAGAGTCACACCAACGTATTTTATGTTATTTGTGACTATTGTGAATTGTGTCATTTCCCTAATTTCTTTCTCAGCCTGTTCATCCTTTGAGTAGAGAAAGACTAGTGATTTTGTTTTTTTTTAGTTTATTTTATATCCAGCCACTTGGCTGAAGTTGTTTATCAGGTTTGGGATTTCTGTGGTGGAATTTTTGGGGTCACTTAAGTATGCTACCATGTCATCTGCAAATAGTGATATTTTGACTTCATCCTTAGTCATCAGGGAAATGCAAATCAAAACAACCTGAGATTCCACCTCACACCAGTCAGAATGGCTAAGATCAGGTGACAGCAGATGTTAGTGAGGATTTGTTGGTGGGATTGAAAGCTGGTACAACCACTTTGGAAATCAGTCTGTTGTTCCTCAGAAAATTGGACATAGTCTTACCTGAGGACCCAGCTATATCACTACTGGGCATATACCCAAAAGATGCTGCAACATATAACAAAGGCACATGCTCCACTATGTTCATAGCAGCCTTATTTATAATGGCCAGAGACTGGAAAGAACTCAGATGTTCCTCAACAGAGAATGGATACAGAAAATGTGGTACATTTACACAATGGAGTACTACTCACCTATTAAAAACAGACCATGAAATTCATAGGCAAATGGATAGAACTAGAAAATATCGTTCTGAGTGAGGTAACCCAATCAAAAAAATAAATAAATAAAATGCACATGATATGCACTCAATGATAAGTGGATATTAGCCGAAAAGCTGAGATAATCCAAGATACAATCCACATACCATATGAAGCTTAAGAAGGATGACCAAAGTGCAGATGCCTCAGTTCTTCTTAGAAGGGGGAACCATAACTATTCAAAGGAGTAAATACAGGGACAAAGTTTGGAGCAGAGACTGAAGGAAAGGCCATCCAGAGATTGTCCCACCTGGGAATCCATCCCATACACATGCAGTCACCAAATCCAGACAATATTGCTGATGCCAAGAAGTGCATGCTGACAGGAGTCTGATATAGCGGTCTCCTAAGAGGCTCAGCCAGAGCATGACAAATACAGAGGCGAATGCTAGCAGCAAACCATTGAACTGAAAAAGAGTTTCCCACTGGAGGACTTAGAGAAAGGACTGAATGAGCTAAAGGGTTTTGCAACACCATAGGAAGGACAACAATCAATCAATCAGACACCCCAGAGCTCCAACCAAAACATACACATGAAGCAACCCTGGGTTCCAGCCACATATGTAGCAGTGAATGGATATTGTTGGGCATCAATGGGAGGAGAGGCCCTTGGTCCTGTGAAGGCTTTATGCCCAGTGTAGAGGAATGCCAGGGTGTAAGTGAGAGGGAGTGGGTGGGTAGATGGGAGAGCCTTCTCATAGAAGCACGAGGAGGGGGGATGGGATGGAGACTTCCGGAAGGGAAACCAGAAAATGTACATTTGAAATGTAAATAAAGAAAATGTTTAATTAAAAAAAAACCTTAAAATTGACAGTCCAAACAAGCAAAGAAAAAACAAGCAAAAATCTTCTAATAAATACACAAAACTCATGGTTATTAAACAACTCATTGTAACAGAGCCCCAGGCCTTAGTAGATCCAGAGAACTTAGCACAATTGACTCTGTGACGGAAGTAATATCAGGTTCTAAAACTCAGTGTGTAGACAACACCTGCCAAAACTAAAAGTAATCTATCAAAGTCCATAGTCATGGGAAAGTCTCTATATGTACTAACCTTGCTTGTGGCTTCTGTAAATCTCCTTCTGGATAACTATCCCTTGTTATCCAGAAGTATGTCAAACCACAACAACATTGTTGTGCTTAAAATTCACTGGGGGAAAGGCTCAAAGCTACACTGGAATTCCAAATACCCAGTGTAGTTGGCAGACAGCTAATAAAGGCTTTCTATTGTCTTATTCCTAAATCTGAACAGTCACCTCTGTTGAATACTCCACAACACTCATTATTAAATGATGAGCCTGTCAAAGAAGAAACCAAGAAATAAGAAGAAACATCCTGGAACTAAATGAAAATGAAAACACAATTCAACACAACAAAACCCCTGGAACATATTAAAAGTCATTTTATAGCTCTAAGTGTCTATATTAAAAAAAATCAGAAAGAGCACAAAGAAATGGCTTAATGATACAACTTAAAAAGTTGGAAAAACAAGAACAAATTAAAATCAAACCTTGTATATGTTAAGAAATAATAAAATCCACAGCATAAATCAATGAAATAGAAACAAAGAACAATAAAAGGAATCAACAAATAGAAGAGATGATTCGTTGGGGAGGGCATGTTGCAGTAAAAATAAAAAAGCAGAGAAATTGTTTCCCATGCATACCCTGGCGGTCGCTAGTTCTGGTTCCAACTAGCCATTGAAACTACCGTTAATCTATCTCAGTGGCTCATGCTGCCCCCAAGTACTTTCTGACCGGCTGTCTGAGAGTCTTTCTAATGCAGCACCCTGTCAGGCCACCCAGCCCTCATTCCCAGTTCTCTTGGCTGGTTTCCACCATGCCAGGCATACATATCCCAATTCGGTGGTGGGCCCAGTTGCATCCTGTCACTATACACTCTCTTGAACTCAAATTAAGTCGCCGCATGAAAGAATACATCACACAATATCTTCTAATACAATTGATGTGATATAATTTGCCTATCTAGACAACACGAAATCCTATACACATCTATCTCTTAAAAATAGTCATTAAAACCTGTAACTATGTGCAGAGGAGAATCTTAAGGTCTGTTCCCATGTTTTCTCAGCTGCTTTCCTTGCTCCAACCTCCTTTGCCTCTCTAAAACTTTTCTCCCACCCATCTTTCCTTCTCTTCCAATGACAGGCCTCGTTCTATCCTGTACCAGCCTTCACCTGCACAATGATATCAACCTACAGGGAGAAGATAAACAATATTGAAAGGCCTTTGACCCAATTAATTAGAAGAAGGAAATGACCCAAATTAACAGAATCAGAAATGGACAGGGAACATTACAGCAGACAGCAAAGAAACTTGGGATATTATAAGGAAATATTTAAAAGCCTGTACTCCCTAAAGCTTAAAAAGACCAAAAGTAATGGATAAATTCTACCAACTTTAAAGCAAAAAGACATCAATAACTCAAACAGACGTAGAGCAAATGATGAGTTGAAAGAGTAATAAAAATTCTTCCAGAAAAAAAATGCCATGACCAGATAGATTCTCAGAAGAATTGGACAAATATCCAAAGAAGGTCTACAGACAGTCCTTCTTAAACTTGGTGAAAAATATAGTAAGAGAAGAAGCAGTGCCAAACACCTTCTATGAAGTTATTATCATTCAAATGTCCAAACCAGGTAAGGACACAACAAAAAAAAAGGGAAAACCTGCAGGTCAATATCCCCAGTAAACCTGTATTCAAATATACTCAGAATGCAAACCCATATCAAAAAGAATTACACCATGATCAGGTTGACTTTCTCCTGAAATGCAGTGATGATTTAATATTTAGGTATGCTGTGTTTTCATTTCCACTCATTCTAGTAAATATTCTACTTCTCCAGTGGCTTTTTGTTTTTCAATAATATGTTGTTAAATCTTAATGATTGTATTTTTGTTTTCTATTGCTGGTGATTTTTATTTTATTGTGGGGGCCAAGAGATAGTACAATTTTTGCATTTGTTAAGAAGTGTTTTTTGTTACTATTGAAAGGTGCATATTGATTTCTGTGGTCTTATTGGTCTTACGGTATTTGTTTTTTTAATCTCCCTTTGTTCAGCCAGTGATCTAACATTGTTATTTTTTTCACTGTCACTTCTTGGATATATTTCTTTCTTTCTTGAGTCTCAAGCATTCCTTCTAGTATCCCCAGTACCCCTAGCTTAGTAGACTTTGTCGTCCTATTAGAATAGAGGGTTTTGCTGTGTGTAACAGCCTATGCTTGCATGAGTGGCATTTCAAACCTTATATTACGTTGACCCAAGCCTTTCTGGCTTTTAAAATCTCACTTGAAAAATCAGCTGTTCTTCTGACAAATCTGCACACTTCTTGCAGAAGCCTAAATCATGCAGGACTGTAAGACTCGTGAACAAAGTAGTCCTCTAGATTCTGGTCAAAGGAGGGCAGCAAAGTAGTATGCTTTAGGCAGAGAGCAATCTTCTACTTTCTGCTCTTCCCAGGCTGTCTCTGACTGGTTGTGCACCCTTGTCCCAAGCACCTCCTTTGTATTCCTTCCTTGCTGCACTTTTATAAATGCAGGGATTCTGTACCTGGCCTCTAAATAGGGATGTACTTACATGGGGGGAGGGGTGCTGTTAATAGACCCTCTCACGGGGACTAGGATTCCCACCCCCTGCCCAGAGCCAGGAAAAGTAACATAGTTTTACATTTATTGAGAGACTTGAATAAGTTGGGAAATGTGAATCAGAAAACTCATATAGGATTCAAAACTTGGGGCACTAGAATATTGTGACAGAGAATTACTGAGGGAAATAGAAAGGGTTCTAGTTCATTCTCTGTTGCTGTAAGTAAAACCATAACCAAAGCAACTTAGAGAGGAAGGGATAATTTGGCTTACAATCTTTATTCCATAGGCTAAAGAAGAAAGGGATGGGGAATAGCTGACATGGGGCACAGGAAGTCACACAAGGCATAGGGATGATCCTAAGAGTGGTAAGCTCTAGTAATTCTGGTGCTTCCTAATATGTAGTTGAGTCATATAGTCCAGAGCCACACTGGTGACCCTGACAGCCATCACAGCCTAATCTTCTAAGTCATGAAACTCTTCAACATCATCTCCTTTGTCTGCCTTTTGAGAGCAATGTATTGGGGGTGACACAATTGCTGATGTTCCTTTTGGGACTTGGAGATCATTATGTCCAAAGATAGACCCTGGGTTACCAGCTGGGTAGGGTGTGGGGAGAAACACAAGGGATGGAGGCCAGACTGCTCTTTGCTACTTGATAGGCATGATTTCCTAAGCTCGTCTTTGATGTTGTAGGATAAGATTAAAAATCAGTATTTGCCTTCCAGTAGGGTTTAGCAGAATAGTAATTGTAATTTAAATCACAGAATTAACACATTATAACTTACATGTTCTAACGTTCAAATTGTGAGTATTAAAAGACTTATTCATGTGTCTGGTGTTAGTAAAGTATTGACAACAGCAAAGTGACCATGTGGCCACTAGCATGTCTGCCTTGTCAGTTCAACATGGCTGAGAGAGTTCAGCTCTCCTGATCATGCTAAGAGTGGAAGAAATGGCTACTCATGTTTATTTCAGCTTGGATGTTAGCATACAACACTAAAATCTCTTTGTTTAGACCTGTAATTTCTGCTGGGACAATATAGTAGACAGTGATTCATAATGAGAGTTTTGTTTTATTTTGTTTTTTAATCCAGTTATGTTCTGTGAATATGTTTTTATTTTCTCAGGTATGTGATCAGAGGCTGTTTCACAGTAGGTGATTATGATTTTTCCCTGTGCAGGGGTGTGGTTTTGCCAGCTACATATGATTTATGTTTGGAATTCTGGGAACTTTAGACTGGGTATAAATGCAAGAGCCCCTAGAGGGGAAGGTGGACACTCTGAGAAGGCTGCTGTTTACTCTTGCTGTTATTTTGGTTTATCAAAAGGCCATGAACAATAGATTCAGAAGAGGAAATTGGATATCATGACAATGACAGAGATTGTACTGTCCCTCAAGGAACTCAACAACCCTAAACAGCAGGGAGTAGTCTATAAAAGTCTACATCCCCCTTTTCCCTCTAACTCCCTTTTTCTCCTACCTAGTATTGGAAGTTTAAAAGGGATTAGTGTGGAATAACGGTTGGAAGGGAGGGAGAGATATAAGAACCCAATAAAATAGCTTTAAAAATATACCAGCAGCGAGGTCTGCTGAGTGCCATTTGCTGTAACTTAGAGCTTCAGAAAGACTCACACTTTTCCTCCTTGACAGGCATGAGCTGAACTGTGCAGGGAGGTTACAGGCATCTTCCCTTACAAGTAACTTGCAGAGGATATATTGCTAATTCAGAGGCCACCGTCCCCCAGTGACGCTTTTGACTTCATTAATACTGAAGATGTAAGGGGAGGCAATAGTACAGTCATCCCCTTTTTGACAAGGCCATTCAGAAATTATGATCTCTAGAGAGCAAAGTCCTGGAAGTGAGCAGGAGTAAGCTCTTCCCACTTTAATAGAACTTACCTATCTGAAGTATAGGATAAACAATGTCCATTTCTAATAGATCAAAATGAGGACAAAACATAGACATACATATACATTTAGTAAAGAAGTGACTTATTCACAGTAGGTGTTTAATGATTAATACCTAATATTAATGTAACCAGATATGGAGGATTCTAGAATGCTGTCAAATTTAATCTCATGGAAACCCCTTGTACTTGAATTTATTCATTTTCTCTTTTCTTTACCTTTTTCTTCAATTTTTCTTTCTTCTCTCCCTTTCCCCCTTCTCTTCATGAATGCTGTGGATCCAGTCCAGAGCATCAAACCAGCTAAGTGCACACTTCTGAGCTATGACCCAACTTTGACTTTAATTTCTCATTTTAGGTTCAGAGCCTCATACAGCCTGTGAGGACAGTAGTAGCCTTGTCTTCTGGCTATGTAGGGACACTTAGGAGCTTCTGATCAATATATAAGATGTTATTTTGCTCAGGATTAATTTAATCTGACATTGAACATATTAGAGTTTATCAGAATTGTGATTTTAAATGCATAGGATTTGAGTAATGGAAAACTCATATCTCTAGCAGTCCTCTCTATTATAAAACAAGGGTAGAAACACAAGAGTTAAGAGTTAACTCTTCGGGTTGGGGATTTAGCTCAGCGGTAGAGTGCTTGCCTAGCAAGCGCAAGGCCCTGGGTTCGATCCCCAGCTCTGATAAAAAAAAGAAAAAAGAAAAAAAAAGAGTTAACTACTCAGAGCTTGAAGGGGCTTGAGACCCCATATGAACAACAATGCCAAGCAACCAGAGCTTCCCAGGGACTAAGCCACTACCCAAAGACTATACATGGACTGACCCTGGGCTCCAACCGCATAGGTAGCAATGAATAGCCTAGTAAGATCACCAGTGGAAGGGGAAGCCCTTGGTCCTGCCAAGACTGAACCCCCAGTGAACGTGATTGTTGGTGGGAGGGTGGTAATGGGGGGAGGATGGGGAGGGGATCACCCATAAAGAAGGGGAGGGGAAGGGGCTAGGGGGATGTTGGCTGGAAACCGGGAAAGGGAATAACATTCAAAATGTAAATAAGAAATACTCAAGTTAATAAAAAAATATAGAAAAGACAACATTGCAAAGGGTAAATGTCTATCAGTGCAGCATCGCTGTCGTCCTAGAAGATCAGTATCCCTGCTTCAAATCCAGAAAGGAGCATTGGTCCACTAGGTTTTACCCACTGACCAGAATCAGCTAAGAGGTAAGAAAATTATAAAGCAGGAGGGTGAACCAGTAAAGTGTCTCACTTTTACCATCTAAGGTGCAGAGTAGGATCATGGCTGCTAGGACAGGAAGGGAAGCTAGGCCTTGCAAGATGTTTAGATACTCCTCTCCATGAGTATGGACCTCAGTTAGATCAGATGTAGAGCAAAAGAAATGGACTCTCACCCAGCCTATAGAAAGAATGCACCCCCCTCCCCACCTCTCTGTCTCAGAGGGGGCAGGAGACTAGGCAATAATGTATGGTGAAGTTAAATGTACAATGTCCTATTCATCATAGAGCAACCAAACCGAAGCTGCTTCTGGTCACTTCAAATCTCTCAGGCAAAACTGTTTTCTAAGTACCTGGTGTTTATATCATGCTGTAGTTATTAAGCAATGGCCTTTATATATGTTACACATTTGAGTTTCCTTCATGAACACTATTGTTCCAAAATGCTGTACTATCTGGCTGCCTCCTATCTTTGTCTGGGGAATTGCCCCTCCCCACATCTTTGTTCCATCTCCATGAACAGTCATGGCAATATATGCTTCTTTGACTCAACGGACATCACCAGCTCTGCTACCAATGTGCACTTCATATTAGTTCCCCTTCTTGTTGGAGCTGTGGTCTAGCCTTCATTTCCTTAAATGAACCTTTTCTTTCTAAACCTTTTTTTATATATTTTGATCTATGTATATATTAATGACAGATTCAATTGAGTAATTTATCTTTTATACCATAATGTTTATAATTTTTGCAATGTTTAAATATACAAGCTATTGCCCACCATGGTCATGTGCTATGTAGTGAATCACTGAATTTTCCTTTTTGTGGTTGAACTGATTTTGTACCCATTTCTAACATCCATCACTTGCTAGCTCTAGGCTCTGGCAACAATCCATTCTCCTCTCTGTTTCTAGAACCAAAGTACTTTTAGACTGAGATCACATGGTCTCCAATTTTCTGTGATATTTTACTGTAGCTTCTCTTGTTGGGACCTTTTCTGGTATTTTGCCCTCATTCCCATTCAGGTCTCTTTCTTATGGGTTCAACCAGGTTCACTTCAAAACATGCTCTCCTTTGTGAAACAGCTCTATCATTTGGGAATCCCATTAGCCTTTTTAACTGCACAAAGGTACAGAGTCAATCTCCAATGTGTGTCCATAATCAGCTCCTTGAGGAAAGTCTATGGTCATGTATCTAATTTTCTCACTGCATTTAGTACAGTGAAGAGTTTGCCATGCCACTAACTGCCCACTCCTCTAAAGTTCATACTAGGTTAGCATTCTGGAGAGGTAAGTTATTAGCACTTGAATAGGCTATGTGATGGAGCCATCAAGATAGGATTTGAGCCCTTATGAAACAGGTACAAGGAGGTCTTTTGTTCCTTCTACTCTTATAGCAAAAAGACAGCCTTGGGTAAAGATGAAGCAAGACTGTCCTAGATACAAATTCTGATGGCAACTGGACCTTGGCCTTCCCAGCCTCCAGAAATGTGGGGAATGAATATACTAATCTGTCCATAAACATAAAATTATAAATGCTATTAATGAACAGTGTGACTAAATGATAATCTAACAGCCCAAACAAATTAAGGCCACATACAAAATAATTTGAAGCAGTATTTATTTTAGTCTCTTCAAAAGTATTTCTCTTATTTTTGTGCCATGTCCTCATGGGGCAGAAAGGATAAGAGAAGCTCTTTAGTAAGCAAGTAATCCTATTCCTCAAGGCTTTGTCCTCATGATGTAATCACTTTATCTTTAATGCACTGAGAACTAAGTTTACAAACATGAATACTAAGTTTAAATCATTCAGGCCACAAAAAAGTTAAAATTAACTACTGTGTCTGCATTCTTATTCAACAAATCTGAACTTCACACACACACACACACACACACACACACACACACACGTAACACTTTAATGTGTTTCTAGACCTTATGAACTTTGATGTTCATATATACCAGGCTTTTGGAAACTGTAGAGCCACTGTTCCCTGGGTATCTTGGGCACAAGGACAGGCTCATGTACCCATACTTGAGATGCACTGAAAGCTCATAGCATGAAATGTACAACTGATTTTCTCACCAAATAAGTTTCTATTTGTAACTTAATAAGTGTTTTCTAGTCTCCAGATATTATCTCATAATTTAATCCAACATGTATTGTACCATTCTAAGAATAAAATGAACAAAAGAATTAGGACTGGGATTGAGAGATGGCTTAGTGGTTAAGAGGACTGACTGCTCTTCCAAAAGTCCTGAGTTCAAATCCCAGCAACCACATGGTGACAAACAACCATCTGTAATGATATCTAATGCCTTCTTCTGGTGTGTTTGGAGACAGCTACTGTGCACTTATATATAATAAATAAATAAATAAATAAATAAATAAATAAATAGATAAATAAATCTTTAAAAAAAATTAGGACCTTACTTTCTCTTATTCAAATAATGTGGATTGGAATGCAGCGTATGGAAGCCATGCCATTATCCCTAAGTAGCATCTCTAAAGTCTAGGAAAGCCTGTCTATAAGCTAGAACTAATTTCAACAGTGAGAGGAGAGGCAGCAATGATAGGTGGCTAGCTCACTCAGGCTCTCACAAACCAGGGAAACCAGAAGAGAGACACTCATTTGCATTCTTTTGTCTCCTAATAGCGAAGAACTGTTGGATTGGGTAATTTAAACTCATTACACTTGCACATTTAGCTTCTGCATGCTCATATGCATAAGTAGTATAAGAGAACATGTTGGAGGAGCTTCTAATGTTTTTCAGCAAATCTATAGATAAAAGACAAATGAAACACATTTAATTGAATAGCATTTCTCCTCTTAAAATGAGTGTGTTTGAGTGTGAAGCTTATGAAATGAGGAAGAATAATTTTTCCAGAGTTTTCTAGCTCTTGGTCAATTTATTTAAACATGTTATGTGACGGTTTGCATAGTGTTATTGACAGACACTGTGAATAAATGACCAACACTGGAATAAAATCAAATCCATCTTCAAAATATCAAGAACATTAAAAGAAATCGAACATGACAATCTCATCAAGGACATTAAAAGAAATTGGACATGACAATCTCAAATTTCTACTAAGGTCAGTAATTGTCCCTGCTGACTTTGCTTTATGTGTGGTGCTCATACTGTGATGGAAAGAGTGGGGAGGCTCCATTAGGAATGTGTGCATCTCTGAGTGTGAGAAGTGATTTCACTGCAGTTGGTTGCCTGACAAGTATGAGATAATTTTAGTGACGAAAAAAATTAGGCTGTCAAATACCTTTCTTTATCCAAAATTGCTTTTGAGCTGTTTGCCCTGCACGTCATTGCCATTAAATCTGGGATCACAGTGGCCTGAATTCATCTAGCCAGTGACCAGAGCAGCCTCATAGGGTGGCAAGAATAGTCTTTGTATTTTGTTTTTGGATTAAATCAAACGATAATCTTCATATATTAAGAGCAGCGTTAAGTTAAACTACAGTTAATGTTCTAGAGATGAGGCCAATTCCTGTTCCTTCAGGCGTGGGATATGTGTTCTCAGATGACCTACCTGAGGACCTTCAGACTCAATGGCCCCTCATCACAAACACTGGTGTTCACTGCCACCCACAAGGAATTCCAAGAAATTCTGGTGAGAGTCCTTTCTGCTACCAACCCCCTAAGAACCAAATGCTGTAATTGCTCTGGAGCACTTGAAGGTAACAATTTGAAAAACTAAATAAAAGATTTCCTTCCACTTAGTGTTTTGCTCATCAGACAAACTTACTTACCTCCTGTAACCAAGCCTCATTTTGGAAGCATAGGGTAACCCATAATGAAGCCCTTTGGGTCAGAAAGGCTCACTTCTAGGAACAGCAGATGGTAGAAATCAGGCAACTATTATCTGGATCCCCATACAAAAGATACTGAGGAGAGCTGACACCAAGAAGTGTCAGCTTCCTGGAAGGAGGAAGCTATAAGTCAGAGAGAATTTCTCTGTCCTGTTGAAGAACTTGAGCCATCACTGCAGCACAGCTGCAAAGGGAGGAACTGGATCTTTCAGAGAACAGTCCCTGACAGACGCTAGAACCGTGATGTACATACATGCTCACACTCACCCCAATCCTCCAGCTCACCGCAACACTGCAGCCAGGAAAAGCTGAGATTGAAGCCATGTACCTCTATTCAAACGTGTGTGTGTGTGTGTGTGTGTGTGTGTGTGTGTGTGTGTGTTGTGATATTTTAAATGTAGAGCATATTCTCTTTTAATATAAAGGTAGCAAATATAATATTTAAATATATAACTATTATAAATATCATTTAAATATATACCTATACATTGTAAAAAATATATAAATTTAACGTAAATTTCATAGCCTCTGCAATGTACCTGGTATGAATTTGCATCCAGACCTTTCTTTTTTTTTAAATTTTTTTAATCTTTATTAACTTGAGTATTTCTTATTTACATTTCGAGTGTTATTCCTCTTCCTGGTTTCTGGGCCAACATCCGCCTACTCCTCTCCCTCCCCTTCTATAGGGGTGTTCCCCTCCCCATCCTCCCCCCATTACTGCCATCCCCACAACACTCACATTCACTGGGGGTTCAGTCTTGGCGGGACCAAGGGCTTCCCCTTCAACTGGTGCTCTTACTAGGCTATTAATTACTACCTATGAGGTTGGAGCCCAGGGTCAGTCCATGTATAGTCTTTGGGTAGTGACTTAGTCCCTGGAAGCTCTGGTTGGTTGGCATTGTTGTTCATATGGGGTCTCGAGCCCCTTCAAGCTCTTCCAGTCCTTTCTCTGAATCCTTCAATGGGGGTCCCGTTCTCAGTTCAGTGGTTTGCTGCTGGCATTCGCCTATGTATTTACTGTATTCTGGCTGTGTCTCTCAGGAGAGATCTACATCTGGTTCCTGTCGGCCTGCAGCATACCATGTGTGTTTTTCTGTGATTGGGTTACCGTACTCAGGGTGATATTTTCAAGTTCCAAACATTTGCCTATGAATTTCATAAAGTCATTGTTTTTGATAGCTGAGTAATATTCCATTGTGTAGATGTACCACATTTTCTGTATCCATTCCTCTGTTGAAGGGCATCTGGGTTCTTTCCAGCTTCTGGCTATTATAAATAAGGCTGCTATGAACATAGTGGAGCAAGTGTCTTTTTTATGTGTTGGAGCATCTTTTGGGTATATGCCCAAGAGAGGTATAGCTGGGTCCTCAGGTAGTTCAATGCCCAATTTCCTGAGGAACCTCCAGACTGATTTCCAGAATGGTTGTACCAGCCTGCAATCCCACCAACAATGGAGTGTTCCTCTTCCTCCACATCCTCACCAACATTTGCTGTCACCTGAGTTTTTGATCTTAGCCATTCTCACTGGTGTGAGGTGAAATCTCAGGGTTGTTTTGGTTTGCATTTCCCTTATGACTAAAGATGTTGAACACTTCTTTAGGTGTTTCTCAGCCATTAGGCATTTCTCAGCTATGAATTCTTTGTTTAGCTCTGAACCCTATTTTTTAATAGGGTTATTTGTCTCCCTGCAGTCTGACTTCTTGAGTTCTTTGTATATTTTGGATATAAGCCCTCTATCAGTTGTAGGATTGGTAAAGATCTTTTCCCTATCTGTTGGTTGTCGTTTTGTCCTAACAACAGTGTCCTTTGCCTTACAGAAGCTTTGCAGTTTTATTAGATCCCATTTGTTGATTCTTGATCGTAGAGCATAAGTCATTAGTGTTTTGTTCAGGAAATTTTCTCCAGTGCCCATGTGTTCGAGATGCTTCCCCACTTTTTCTTCTATTAGTCTGAGTGTATCTGGTTTGATGTGGAGGTACTTGATCCACTTGGACTTGAGCTTTGTACAGGGTGATAAGCATGGATCAATCTGCATTCTTCTACATGTTGACCTCCAGTTGAACCAGCACCATTTGCTGAAAATCCTATCTTTTTTCCATTGGATGGTTTTGACTACGTTGTCAAAAATCAAGTGTCCATAGATGTGTGGGTTCATTTTTGGGTCTTCAATTCTGTTCCACTGGTCTATCTGTCTGTCTCTACCAATACCATGCAGTTTTTATCACTATTGCTCTGTAATCCTGCTTGAGTTCAGGGATAGTGATTCCCCCAGAAGTCCTTTTATTGTTGAGGATAGTTTTAGCTATCCTGGGTTTTTTGTTATTCCAGATGAATTTGCAAATTGTTCTGTCTAACTCTCTGAAGAATTGGATTGGTATTTTGATGGGGATTGCATTGAATCTGTAGATCACTTTTGGTAAAATGGACATTTTTACTATATTAATCCTGCCAATCTATGAGCATGGGAGATCTTTCCATCCAGACCTTTCTATGTGCTTCCATAGGGAAAGGTTTCTGTTTCATTTTACTTTAAGTGTTGTTGACTGAAGGGATTAGAAAAGCTGCAAGTAACTAAGAACAAAGGGGCCAACACTAGGCCAGTGAGCACAGGTACTGCAGCTCAGGCTGGTGGCAGTCATAGCCATGGAGCTTAGTTCAAGATGGCACAAACAACAGCTACTACATACACATGAAGAAGCATCTGGAAAGTGGATAAAGTAGGTCAGAGATCCACCATGCTGACTCCTCTAGGGGCTATATGGAGGACTATTAAAGAGTCAGTGAGAACCAAAGATTTAGTCTGATGAAACTCACAGCAGGCCAGCAAGATCCATTCCCCCACTCATCAGCTTCTTTTGGGGAATAAAAGTGCTGGGTGGAGACTCTAATGATCCAACTTTTTCTGAGGGCTGCTTGAGAAGTAGGCCTTGATCATCCTACTCTTTGAGCACTAAGAGAACTCAGCAAGCACAGGAAACATCACAGAGTTGCTTAAAGTAATGCTGATAGCTTAGACTAGTTTGATGAGGTTCAGAGTGTCTAACCAGGATACCTAAAGAACATGGACAGGTCATGAAGACTGGAAGACAGTTACAGTAAGTTCTTCAACGTCGTCCAAAGGCTTATGTGCTAAAGACCTGCTCCCTGAGGCAATACATTGGCAATGTACTTGAGTGAAGTACTTAGGTCATTGAAGGTAACCCCTTGAAAGAAATTTTGGGATCCACCTACTTCCTTTTCTCTTTGCTCTCTATCTTGTGAAGTGGGTATTTTGGTTCTGCCATGGATTCTAGTAGGACATGCCATCTTGCTATAGACCCAAAGAAACCAGAATGATCAGTTATCACAGACTACAACCTTGAAAATTTTTGATCCAAAAAGTATTTTTTCTTTATAAGTTGATTATGTCAGATATTTTGTTATAGTGACAGAAAACAACGCTTTGAGTAAGGTATTGCCAATATGAATGAATGACTAATAAATAAATAGACGAGAACATAAGAAAATAAATATGTTCAAAAATGAGATGAGATTAAAAACAGACTCAAATAAAATGAAGTTACATGACTTACCTACCAATATCTTCAAAATAACCACTGCAAGCATGTTCACCAAGGTCAGAGAAGTGACACATGAATAAAGTAAAATTTTAACAGAAAAAGAATGTACAAAAAAGTACCGCACAGAAACAACAGAGTGGAGGACTATGACATCTGAACTGAAAATTTAAATAAAGTGAATAAACAAAAGACTAGAAAAATAACAAAAACTAATTGGTAAAATTGAAGATATGTAAGGGGAAATTATTCTACCAAAGCTGAAAAAAGAGGCAAAAGAATGAGAGAAAAAGATATTTAAGAGATTTATAAGACACCATCAAGTGGACCAACATGATGAAGCTTCAGATGACAGAGGGGACTCTGCAATGTCCAAACGTGGCAAAAGAGATGAACAAACAGACCCAGGAAGCCAAAACTGTCCGCCAACTCTCAATCCACGAAGAAACTCACACCAATACACACTGTGAGTAAGTTATCAAAGCCAAAGAGCAAAGAGATGGTTGACAGCAGAATGAACAAAAGTGACTTACGTATACTTAATGTCCCAGTCATCTGTCCCACAGCGGAATAGTGAATGAATTGATTCTGGGGGCTTAGCAAGTCTCAATGGCCTCTCAGGCGTTTGGCCAAGGGGTAAGGTATCCAAGACTCAATAACCCCTACCTTTCACAATTAATCTCAAAAAGGAGAGTCTGTTTTCAAAAATGGAACCTTGAACAGAGGTCTTACAGAGGTCTGAAATCCCAGCCACTTTGATGACTAAAGCAGGATGATCATAGGGTCAAGGGCAGCCTGTAGAGGAAGTGCATACAAGGCAACCTGGGCTAACTAGTGAGATCTTATATCAAAATGAAAAATAAAATGAAAGCTAGAGATACAGTCCAAAGCAGGGCTCTAGGGGCAGAAAGAGATTAAATGAAGAGTGTCAGGTCATATGAGCACAGAGGAAAAAAAGAAGGCAGGTAGTTAAGTTCCAACTTCACACACAGGGACTGGAGCCCAGTGAGTAGAACCCAAGAATATCCTTAAGATTTGAGAAATGTGCACCTAATATATTTTCATTTGTATTTGTATCTGCATTTGACCAGTTAGTCAAGTAATTATCCTCCTCATGTGGTCTGTACCAGGAGACCTGGTGCTGTGAGCATCCATCATTGATCATGATAAGCCTGTCATGTGTGAAGATACAACTGACTTACATCTTGAGTGTTCTGAATGAGCAGAGACCATATACATGACAGAGAAGACCACTGAACTTACTAGACTCTACAAGATAGTCAATATAGCACTGCAAGAAAAAAAATCATTGGCTGCATACTCAAAACTTGGAGACTTATAATCTAATTTATGAAGAACACAGGGGAGAGAAGTCTTTGCAAAGAAATGCTGGTAAGAGGGGCTACTAGCAAAGATCTTCGAAAATACTTCCATATCAGAGATACACGTTCTAGACTGTTCGGTGTCTTAAAACGTGACCAGCTACCTTGATCTATGATGGAGGCTCACGGCACCAGTTTTCATAGTACAGATGGCATGCAGATGGATAATGCACACTCAGGGTCTCCAGATAAATCATATCCCAACACATGCACTCGCAGACTGAGCCCAATTCTGAATAAATGTGGATTTGACCCCAAAACACAGCCATGGCTCTTAACAGGTGAAAATAACTCACAACTGCCAAATTTCAGGGGACAAGCATGGGCATCCATCGGGAAGTCCTCAAGCTGCATTGGACACTCAGCAGAGATCGTCAGGCTGAAAAGTAAAAGAAGATGGTTAAAAGGGCCCACCTCCTCCTCCCACAAAGCCATTTGTATTAAACAATTTGATGAATGTTTTTATGGAATTGTCTAACTGTTCCCACTAAATTACACGTTTGTGCTGAAGAAAGCATCATTGGGAGTAAAGGTATGGCTCCAAAGTACTCAGAACCCCTGTAGCCTGATATGTGTACTTATATACACATCATCACTCATAATGCCATCTAGGGTGCTTTTCCAATAATGATTGCCACGTCCTACCTCTTGTCCATCATTGTCTAACATAGTTTCTTTGACAGGGCTAAATATACATTTATTTTCTTAAATAGTTTATGCTCTTAAAAAATATAAATGTAAGGTAAATGTCCAATCTCATCTTTACCAGACTCTGCTTTTTTCATTGCTTAATGGTCCAGAAAGGAACTCGTATTGCAATAGCAATTTTCTAGCACAATCTGATTATTAGCCTTTTAATTAAAATCTAGTCTTCTACATTAGAATTCCACAGACCACAAGGTTAATGGATGCAGTAGCTCATGCTATGCCAGGCATTGTGTGAGTGCTCTGGCTACATTAACCCCCATCACCACAGTAGAGTATGGAGGTCTACTGCAGCTACCACATCATATTACAGATGGAGGCAAGGCCCAGAATGGAAATCTACTCGGTGGCACAGCCATGAGTGGAGCTCAAGCTGCTGGCTCAATCTACAGAGAGGTTCTTATAGCACCTAGAACCTGCCCTATGACTGTGGGTTCTGCTTTGTAAGAGGGTACAGTACTGCCCCACAGGGTGTGGGTGCTGAGGCCCATCCATGGTGGAGTGGAATCCCCGGATGTTTATATGCTAGAAGTCTTCAGCATGGTTGTGTACAGTTGGTAGAGCCTTTAAGAGGCGAAACTTTAAGAGGTGATGACTGGTCACTCAGGGAACCATTCTAGAAAGAGCGATTTAGTTCTTGAAGAGTTCTAGTCGTTCCTTCAAGAATGGGTGGCTACAAGTCCCAAACTAGCCTCTGATTTCCTTTGATTTCCCATCTCACCATGGGTTTCTTCCACACATGCTCCAGTCACTGTTATGTCATCACCACAGAGACCATATTAGAGAGGTGACACAAATTACCTAGATGTTTCAGCTTCCACAGCAAGTGCTAAATAAGCCTCTTTTCTTTGTATATTACTCAGCATCTGTACATTGTGTTGTACAGAACAATAATACACATGCTTTTATGTCTCTACAGAGATTTCACTAATTTGGCAAAATTCTAAATTGTACTAATGAGCTTGTTTTTTGTTTTGTGTGCACTTTTCCATCATTTAAAATTAAATTAATTACACAAGATGAAATAAAAATATGAAACACTTGACTTCCTCTATAGTATACTTTTAAAGCAGAAAAAATAAATAGCTAGCCATTGTCCATTGCTTGCTATATTAAGCAGAGATGTTGTTCATGCTCACAGGATGCAAATGAAATGCAAAAACATTCATTTTTGCTTTTACAACCTTCTTTTGTTAAAGCAGATTAGTCTGTTGTTAAATTGGTAACATTAATCACAGGTGACCACTGCAGCCTGAATGGCCAATTTAGTCATTCTACGAATAAATAGGATAGAAGTGCATGCCCATCAATACAAGGAAATTCTTTGACACTGTTTTGCAGGACAGTACCCAGGGAAGGAGTAAGTCACCGAGGGCCATGAGTACAGGGTGACCAGAAATGCTACCAGTTCTCATATTCATGTTCAGATGCAGAGATAGCATTGAAGGGGATATACTCTGTTCTATGAGTTCTATCTGGAACATTTAATTTGGAGTTTTTCTATGTGTGTACCTACTGCCTTCTTACTCAGTATAAAAATGTACCTTCTACACATTCAAGCAGAACTATCACCCACATCACAAAAACTTCACACCTATGACTTTTAAAACCTGACTTTAAAAATGTGATTTGCATTATGTGTATATCTTTCAGCTTTGCTCATAACTAAGTTACTTTCCTTAAACTCTTAGTATTTTACAGGGTTGGTAACTGAAAGGAATGTCTCCAGCTACAAACTATAAAAGAGAGAAATTATCCAAAACTGTGGGATGGCAATGAGATTAACGTATCAGAATTAGGAAAATAAGGACTTAAAAAGCACAGCCTTTGAGAATAGTATCCAGTCATCATAAAGATACTATCTATGATTGTTAGTAATTTAATAAATGTATTAGAGAAAGCAACATGAACAGAGAGATTCAATAATGGAACAGAAACCATTATGACCAAGGAACATGACAGTGGGCATAGGATAGAAGACTACTGGGGGAGTTTCAAGCTTCTGTGGCTTCCACTATACCATACAGCACAAAAAAACGTCAACTAGCAGATTCAGTTCTATGTCATCTCTTAATGACATGAGCAACTTCATGGGCCTCCTTTTCCTTTTCCCACAGGGCAGATCTAGAGATGATGGCAATGACAGGACTCCTCTCTGGCTGTTTCCATGTTGACCAACTCTCTTAACTGGTCCTTACTCCAACAAGATCTCAGCTTCCCATTGGTGTGCAGGCTTCCTGGAAGCTGAGTCTTCAGCTTAATTGCTGGCATGGGGATTACAGTTCCATTCTTCACCCCTCAGTGCTGGCTTCATTTTGTTCACATGGCTCCCATGGATCTAACTAAAACTTAGAATCTCTGTCATTTATCTTCAATTGCCAAAATAGACCTCACAGGAACAAGACTCCGAGCTTGGTCACTCTGTCCATTTCTGGTGTACACTTTTTCTCCATTGCTGGCCAACATCAGGCACAGGAGGACCAGAGTACCCCGGTTACTTTTGTGGGCTTCACTGCAGATGCCTGGCCGTAAGAGCTGTCCACCTCCTTGGAATCACTGTGCCAGCCAGTTTAAAGAATTCTGGCAAGAGATGCTCAACAGGAGTCATCTTCTAGAATATTGTGAGAGTGAAAATGTCACGTACATATAGCAGTGGCTAGAGGGCTATGGAAAATGTGTGCAGAAACCAGTAGTTCTTATTTATCTAGGTATGTTTTAAAGACTCTGTAAAAATGGTTCCAGCAAAACTACAAACAACAACAGTTTGTATAATACAGCTATCATCTTAGTAATAGTCATACTTATTTGTATAAAGTGCCTTGTAATCAGTCTGAAGCCTCAGGACAATCACTTCATCAGCGGTGGACTCTGCCCTCTTAATAGACATCAACCGTTCTGATGAATCCCTCAAGAGCAAGTGCTTCAGTGTTAGTAATAAATTAACATTTCTGCTATCTTTAAACATTGCACAAATGGCCGTGGCTTTTCTAGATAGACGAATTCTTCTGGTTTGAGCTTCCAAACACAGAATATACTCTCAAGTAACTAAGCTCCACATGGAATTCAGCTCAAACCCTTTTGTGGAAGGGCTGCCTGTCACAGACCAAAAGAGACACCTAAGTCACATCTTCAAAGTCTTCATGGTTTTAGCTAAAGTAAATAAAGCTCAAAGGAATCAGAATTCTTCTATTGACAGAAATTCATGAATTACTAGAAGATACTGATACTTGGTATTTGTTTTCCAAAGGTCCAATTTCTGTTTTACTTATACATTCTGCTAAGTCAATTCAAGCATTAACACAAAGGACACAACATCTGCACAACTTAATTTATGATAAGGAAAAGGACACTTTGCAAGTAGAGATCATTGTTTCTAATTAGTTTCATATCACAAATGAGATCTTAGGACCCCAAACTCATTAGGGGGCTTCCAGTTTGGCCAGAGATCCCCTCAAAAGTAGAAGATGCTTTCAAGTAGTCTACACAACCACATCCCAGAAGATACTTTTTATTAGCTGTGTGATATTTATAAAAAGGCCTAACTTCTTTAGTCCAGTCTTCCCATTTGGAAAAGAAAGAAAATAGTTGATTGTACACTCTGAAAAATGTAGCTAGGAAACGAAAGGTTTAAAAGGATTAATCAAAGTAGGAAGTTCAGGGACAACAAAGTGACTACAGATTGAAGACTTTCTTGTTTCCATGGCAAAACTACAGCAGAAGGTGTGCTGAGAACAGGCATACTGCATTGCAAACATTAAGAAAATGAACAGCTCTCCAAGACCTAGGACTACTCACTTCATATGGCAAAAGGATTTTTGCCAGTAGTATTAATGTAAGTTTCTCAGAGTGGGGCAGTTGCCCTAGACTAACCAAGTAGAGCAGTATAATCCCAAGGCTTCTTATAGGAGGAATGAAAGAGTGGGAGTCTCAAAAGAGAAGCAGAGACAGAAGCAGACATGAGTGTGATAAAGCCTAGAGACCAGAAATGCAAGTGTCCCACAGTAACTGGAAGCAGATGTGAGAATAGGGCCAAACATTCGGAAAGGCAGGTATCTTCCAGGAACTGGATGAGACAAGCGTCTCCTCTGGAACTCCCAGAATTAATGCACCTGGCCAATACCTTGATATACAACCCTATGAGACTTCTGTGGCTTCTGACTTCCAGAACTAGAAGTCAATAGGTTTTGATGTATTTTAAGAAAATACATTTGTGGCAATTGATTGCAGTACCAATAAGAAACAAATACAAATTTTGGCATCCAGAAAAGAGCCATTATTGTAACAAAATCTGAAAATATGGAAATGGGTTTAACAATGGGTTGACAGGAAAAGCCTACAATGGAAAGATCATGAGTAACTAACGACTCGTGAAGGTATGGTGGTTGAATGAGAATAGCCCCCATAGGTTCTTAATTGAATACTTGGTACCCAGGTTGTAGAAGTGTTTGAGAAAATAATTATACAATGTTGTCCTGTGGAGGAGGTGTGTCACTAGAGGTGAGTTTTAAAGTTTCAAAAGCCTCTGCCATTTCCAGTTAGCTATCTTGCCTCGTGATTGTGAATTGGATATAAGCTTTCAGCTGCTGGTCCAGAACCATGCGGGCCTTGATTGTTGCCATAATGCTCGTGGCACACCCTTTGAAACCGTAAGCCCCCAATTAACTTTTAGATAAGTTGCCTTGGCCATGTAATTGAAAAGAAACTAGGACCAGTGGTGAGAAGCAGGTGGAGAACTGTCAAAGGTCACTGTTAGAAAGAATGCAAATGTCAAAGGGCAGAGTCTGAAGTTACTGGAAACAGATCCTGTCATATGGTAGCAGTACGCTCAGTTAAATGCTATCTACAGTAACAAGGAAGCAGAATTTGCACATGATTTACTAAGCTAAATAGTACTACATTAATCTCCACAGCATGTAAATATTCCCATGCATAAGAAAGAGTTTTTGAGCCTCATTTAACTCTGGGCTTCCCAAAGTCACCCTATCTAGACTCTGCCATTGTTTATTTCTATTTTGAAATATATCTTCCTTTACGTCTTTCAACTATTTGACTGTGCTTCATAAACCAGAATATAGCACCTTGGTAGTTGTCAGTCTTTCCTTTGTATCTTCAGATGATTTGTGAGTTTGCATTTGGTTTTCAGAACCCCTTTCCTGTTGTAATCACTACATTGATATATTTGTATATATCTTTACTATGGACTTAGAACTATTTTTAAAAGCTTGTTATGTTTATTGTGTATGTGTGCACATCCACAATCATGTACCATGACATGCATGTAAAGGTGAAAAGAAAAAAGGGGGTGTGGGTTGTGGATGTGAATAAAGTATCTTGAGATAGAGAGAACATCAAAGTGTACCCCAAGAAATTACAGGAATTCCTGGGGAAGAGAGGTGGGAAATGAAACCAGGCAGAAGAGCAGAGCTGAAAATGGAGGTGTGTGAGCTGTTATGCTGTTAGCTTGAAGATGCAGTCAGGAGTCCTGATAAAGAAAAGCGAAAGGCACAGCTCTGAAAAATGATGGTAATGCTTACCTGAGCCTCTAGAGAGAATATGGTTCTGCCAACATCTCCATTTTGTACCTATGAAACCAATTTTTGATTCTTGGCTTCTAAAAGTTTAAGAGAATATCCTTGTATTATGTTAAGTATCTAAGTTTGTGGTGACTTGTTAGGGAGCAATCACAGAATGTGAATACCAGGATGAAATTCGGTACTCATGTGGAAGAAGTTACCTTTTTAATTCCCACTTTTCATATTAAATCATGAGGAGAAAAGGGATGGAGGGAAGGTTGCTAACAATGGAGTTACATTTGATGACATGACACTTTACAGCCTGTCTCTGCTGTAATTGGTATAGACCTTACCAGGAGTGTATAAGCTGAAGCCCAAAGTTGTGATAGGACACACTTTGTCAAGAGCCTCTGAATGATCAGAATAGACCAAAAATTAGAACAAGGAGCAGGACTTCAGATTCCAAATAATTATTCCAAGGCCAGGGTTGTGAGGGTGTGGGGATAAAGCTTTCTTTTCTATGGCCTGTCAAATGGGAATGCCTGTGAGTATTTCTCTCTCTGTCCTGCTGTGTGCTGGTCCCAAGCTCACCCAAGGAGAGGATAATGCCCGAACAATCATCAATAAAGTATGCTGTGGATATTGGTTGTGCAAACATCCCTCATTATATAACTGTAGTTCATAATAGTGTACGGAGAGCTGATGTCTTCAAATCCTCATTAACAATACAAAATTGAACTGTATTGCATATGAAAAGAGGTGAGTTAGGAGTTTGTGTTGGAACATGAAGGTCATTGCCAGCTGGATCAACTCCCCATATGTCACAGCCTGTGTCACCTGAAATGTGTCCATTCAGTGACTATTGTAGATTCACAGTAGCTGTGTTCTGTCTAGCACAGAACTGCAGATAGACTTCCTTCCAGAGGCCGACCACTGTCATATCCTTATTACCCAGATTCAGAACTATGTCTCATTCACACCCTCAGAAGGACTTGGCATAATTAAGAAAACCAGTAGGGCTGCTAGGATAGGGGATCAGAGTTGGAAGAGTGGCAGGCACAGTAACCTACTTTACATACACTGGAACTTTACTGAATTTTGTGAAAAGCAAAATTTTAAATGTTCACAATAACATTGCATTAAATGCTTTCACTTGTACAATTGTAGAATTCCACCCTTTAAAAGTAATATGCTCGGCCTTAAATGGAGAGATGGCACAGCAGTTAAGAGCACTGACTTACATAGGTCCTGAGTTCAATTCCCAGCAAACACATGGTGGCTTACAACAATCTGTAATGAAATCTGATGACCTCTTCTAGTGTGTCTGAACACAGTGACAATGTACTCATACATAAAATAAATAAGTAAATCTTTTTAAAAAGCAATATACTCAGAGATAGCACCTGGACAAGCTAGAGCAAGATGGCCACTGGGCAACTCTTTGCCTCTCGGAGGAAAATCAACTAAACATGGGGAAAGGAGATCCTAAGAAGCAGAGGGGCAAAATGCCCTCATATGCATTCTTTGTGCAAACCTGCCGGGAGGAGACCAACAAGAAGCATTCACATGCTTCTGTCAACTCAGAATTCTCCAAGAAGTGCTCAGAGAGGTGGAAGACCACGTCTGCTAAAGAAAAGGAGAAATGTGAAGATAAGGCAAAAGCTGACAAGGCTTGTTATGAAAGAGAAATGAAAACCTACATCCTCCAAAGGGAAGATCAAAGAGAAGTTCAGGGACCCCAGTGTACCCAAGAGGCCTCCTTCGTCCTTCCTCTTGTTCTGTCTGAGTACCGCCAAAAAATCAAAGGCAAGCCTGGCTTATCCACTGCTGATGTCACAAAGAAACTAGGAGAGATGTGGAAGAACACTGCTGTGGATGATAAGCAGCCCTATGAGAAGAAGGTCGTCAAGCTGAAAGGAGAAATACAAGAAGGGTATTGCTGCCTACAGAGTTAAAGGAAAACCTGATGCAGCGAAAAAGGGGGTGGTCAAGACTGAGAAGAGCAAGAAAAATAAGGAAGAGGAAGAGGAGGAGGAAGAGGAGGGAGAAGAGGAAGACAAAGATGAAAATAATGAATAAGTTGGTTCTAGCACAGTTTTTTTTCTTGGCAATAAAGCATTTATTCTCCCTGTACACCATTCATTCCTTTTAAAGAAAACAATCAAAAAGTACGGCTGTGTAAAACTTGTTTCTAAACTGTAGAGTGTCTATTTCTTGTATAGTTAACACACTACCGAATGTGTCATTAGATAGTCCTGTCTTGGTGGTATTTCCAGTAGCCACTAACGTTGCCCGGTACAGTCTGAGGGGTGTACATTGGCATGGAAATGTAAAGCAGGTTCTTGGTGCACAGCACAAATTAGTTATATGTGGGGACAGTCGTTTGGTGTTGTTTTTGTTCTATTGTTTTTGTTTTTTCTTTTGGCTTTATTTTCGTCTTGGTCTGTTTCATCTTTAGCTGTCCCTGATGCAGCACGTATGAAGGCAATTGTTATTCTATTAACTGAGCACCACTCTGTATTGAAAAGAATGCAGCTGTTTTGTTGACATTTTTAATTTAAAAAAAAGTACTATACTCAGTACAAGTCTGCAGTTTCAGCACTCTAGAAGTTGAGGCAGGAAGATTCGGAGGTCGTTGCTACCTTGGACTAAATAGCAAGATCCTGATTCCAAAATCTCTTCTCCTCCCCAACATTTACTATTGATATAGCATAGCTTACATTCTTTTTAGAAATGAACACACACAAATTCTACAACTTACTTCAAGCTTCAGTTACAGAGTTCAAGGGTTGTTCTAAGGATAACTGACTCATTTTATATGCTTGCGTATAACTGGAATGTACATGAGTCCAACCACCAGAATTACACTGAGCTAAAAATACCCATGGAGATGTGCACCACTTATTTGTATTTTTGTTCCTCTTCAGCTGTTGGGGAGAAGATGTCAGCAATTCCTGTTTATGTTAGGAAAATCAGCATAGATGTAATCGTCTCAAAAAGCTGATGTGTTGCTGAACCAAAAGGGACACGGCTATTGTGGGTCTATTTCAATTAATGACTTTCTTTTGTTAAAAATATTCTGTAGAAGCCATTTCAATAATGAATGGAGGAGTAGAGACATTTAATTTTATGTGTATTATATACCCCAAAATAAATGCACTATAATAGATCAAATGTGGGGGAATAAAGAGAATCCTGAACAGTAAATAATTGTTACAAAATAGAAAAGCAAAACCATGCAAATGAGCTTCTTTCTGTAAGGCAAACTAAAAGTTCAACTTTGGAAACTGCATTTCTTTAAGTATAGAGCACAGACAACCAAAAGCACAGCATAGTGAAAAAAGCTTTCACTACTCAAAGATCTGGAGCTCAAATCCCTATGGAGATTATAAAGCCTAGTGTACAGTATTCTTTAAAATGTCTGAATATGAAATGAGGAGCACTATGTGTGACACGTAATGGATGTTTCTAAAACTCTAGGGAAGGAGCTGGAGACATGGATCCGTAGTTAAGCTCACTAACTTCTGTAACAAAAGATCTGGATTTAGTTTCCAAGTTCTGTGGAGACTCTAACATAAGTTAGTCCAATTTCAGGGGATCTGACACCCTCTTCTGATCCCTTGCATACATGTACTTACATACATCATGCACTTACATACACTCAGCCATGAACACATACACATCAAGTAAAAATTGGAAAAACAGAAACTCTAGGGATTAAGATGACACCACCAAAACTTGTCCATTCAGAATTCCAATAGTCCAGGAGGACAATGATGTATCAAAATTACCAGCAAGACTTTTCCTTTAAAAATAATCCATAATCTATTAAGAACTCTACAACCCATGGTGAGATGCTTGGTGAATGAAAAGGACTTAGACCACAGTAAGCAAGACCTGTGGCCTTTACTTATTGATCCCACCCTCTTCTGCAGTTCTGCTACAGTATCAGTCAGTGACTATGTGTTCAAGGCTCTTCCCCCACATTTTCTTCTATTAGTTTCAGTGTGTCTGGTTTGATGTGGAGGTCCTTGATCCACTTGTACTGAGCTTTGAACAGGGCAATAACAATGGGTCAATTTGCATTCTTCTACATACTGACCTCCAGTTGAACCAGCAACATTTGTTGAAATGGAGTCTTTTTTCCACTGGATGATTTTAGCTCCTTTGTCAAAAATCAAGTGAGCATAAATGTGTGGGTTCATTTGTGGGTCTTCAATTCTATTCCATTGATCTACCTGTCTGTCTCTGTACCAATACCATATAGTTTTTATCACTATTGCTCTGTAATACAGCTTGAGGTCAGGGATGGTGATTCCCCCATAAGTCCTTTTATTGTTGAGGATAGTTTTTCCTATCCAGGGTTTTTTGTTATTCAAAATGAATTTACAAATTGCAAAATGAATAGAAATTGCTCTTTCTAATTCTATGAAGAATTAATTGCATTGGGACTTTGATGGGATTTCATTGAATCTGTAGACTTCTTTTGCCAGGATGACTATTTTTACAATATTAATCCTGCCAATCCATGAGCATGGGAGATCTTTCCATCTTCTGAGACCTTTTTCAATTTCTTTCTTCAAACACTTGAAGTCCTTGTCATACAGATTTTTCACTTGCTTGGTTAGAGTCACACTGAGGTATTTTATATTATTTTTAACTATTATGAAGAGTGTCATTTCCCTAATTTCTTTTTCAGCCTGCTGTTCTTTGAGTAGAGGAAGGCTAATGATTTGTTTGAGTTAATTTTATATCCAGCCCAGCTACTTTGCTGAAGTTGTTTATCAGCTGTATGATTTCTCCAGTGGAATTTTTGGGAGTTACTTAACTATACTATCATATCATCTGAAAAATAGTGATACTTTGATTTCTACCTTTCTACTTTGTACCCTTTTGACCTTCCTTTGTTGTGTGATTGCTCAGGCTAGGACTTCAAGTACTGTACTGAATAAGTAGGGAGAGAGTGGGCAGCCTTGTCTAGTCCCTGATTTTAGTGAGATTTCTTCCAGTTTCTCTCCATTTAGTTTGATGTTGGCTACTGGTTTCTGTATATTGCTTTTACTATGTTTAGATATTGGCCCTGAATTCCTGATCTTTCCAAGACTTTTCACCTGAAGGGGTGTTGAATTTTGTCAAATGCACCATCTAAAGAGTACTCATGGACAGACCCATGGTTCCAACTATATATGTAGCAGAGAATGGCCTTGTTTTGGCACCAATGGGAGGAAAAGCCCTTGGCTCTGCCAAGGCTCCACCCCCCACCCCTCTGTGTAGGGAATGTCAGGGCGGGGAGGAGGAATAGAAGAAGGGGAGGTGAATGAAATAGATGGGTTATGGATGAGAAACTGGGAAAGTGGATAACATTTGAAATGTAAATAAATTTTTAAAAATCCAATAAATAAAAGAAAAAGAAAAAAAACATCCTCAGTTAGGTAAACCAAACCCAGAAAAACAAGCAATAAATAAAATAAAATGACTCCTTATGATTATTGTGCTATCAATAGACTGGTTCTTCTCTCAATCCTCACCAGAGAAATTTTTAATGTAATAGTTGACAATGAGTACAGAGACTCCTAAGTGAGTTAAATATTGGGAATCAAAAACTGTTAGAATGCTCAGCCATAAACAGAGAATCTATGTCACACACACCCTCATCAAGTCTCAGAAATCTTCACATAGAGGGGATGCAAAAGCGGTAAAAGCCAGAGGTAGTAGATGACCACAGGGAAAATGTTTCCTTGACATAACAAGGCAGTTGACTATATGAACTCTCACCAGTTATGACAGTATCCACAAGACGTATATGAGAACATCCACGGAATGGGAGGTATAAAGTCCTACTTTTAGCAGAGGTGTTATTGGTAATATATCTGCTGAGCTGAGAAAATTAGTTTTCACTTAAGGGTATGGGCCCTGATAAATTCACCATGCTCCAGTGGAAGACTAAATACTCAAGAACAGTAGCACAAATTGAGCTTCATGATTTGTTTTATCAATAGTATCCCAAAGTTGGTGAATATGAAAGGGAAGTTAGATCTGGGAAGAAGTGAATATAGTCAAACTACAAGAATTAATGAAAAAAGTTAAAACAAGAACAAGCAAATTTATGGAGACAATAAAAATTACACAATTGTCAGAAACCAAGGGGAGGGATATATATATATATATACACACACACACACACACACACACACACACACACACACATACATCAGATATTTAGGGTAGAAGATTTCTATGAGATATCATTTGGCTATGTGTTATTACACCTTTGGCCAAACTCATGAACTAGACAGTTCAAAGTATGAACTCTGATAAACCATGGACCTGGGGATACAACATGAACATTACTACAGTGGTACTGGGGCAGGGAAGGCTGTGGATGGATGGGTCAAGGCAGCATGGGAAATTCTCTGCATGTCTCTTTTAATTCTGAAACTGCTCTGAAAGGTGAATTTCTTTTGCAGTTATTAACAAAAGTTGAGAGGAGTAAGTTTGGATGTGGGATGAACAAAGGCAGCCTGTAGTTAATCAGTGAATGTGGTATGCATATGTATAAATTCCAAACTGAAATGTATTATTATATACAATTAAAATGTCAAAATAGAAATAACTATAAAAATTTAAAAATATATGGGTAAATAAATACATTTATTTTTTAAAAAATATTAAGTTCACGACTTTGCTGTTTTATTCAGTTTTTATTAGAAAACATTGGAGAAAAATAATTTTTAAAAAGGAAAAATTTCTCTATGTTTCATAGTTTCTGAGCATTGAGCCCATGTTAGATGTCTTGTTTGCTTTGGTCCTGAAGTTGAAGGGCTTGAGAAAACAGATGTTCACTTCAGGATAGATATAAACCCTGATGAATCAGAGAGGAAGGGTCCAGGAACAAGATGTAGCCTTCAAGGACACATCCTTGTAACCTACTCCAATCCAGGCCTTCTAAGAAATCATACAGCTATGGTTGCATTAAACAACATATGTGTTGTGAAGGGAATGTGGCCGTGACAGGGACCATGACAGCAGGAATTTGACTCAGCTACTTATAAGTAAAAGAAACATGGAGTTGGGAAGCCTGGAAGTCTATCCCAGCACTGAAAAAAACCATACCACTTCTTCCTGAGAAGGACTCTTAGATTCTATAACTGTAGCTATGAGTAACCTATCCTTCTGTGTAGTAGGTAAAGAAATAGAAAGATTCATGGTGCACATGGAGTAGCTTACCCTACTACTGCCCCAGTCCTCAAGGGCATAGCACAATAGTTTTTCCCAGAGTTGGCATTTACATTAGTCAGCTCATGTTGCCATAACAACACAATATATTCTTATAATTTTCAAGGCTGGGAGTCTGGGTTGAATAAATCATACATTTGGCTTCTTGTGAGACTGCTCCCCTTGGCTTGGAGACAGCAGCCTTTGCCTGTGTCCTTACAGGCTCTTTCCTTTGTGTCTGGCTATGTCCTTTTCTTTTCAAACAAGGACACCAGCCAGATTGGATAAAGGCTCACTGGTCAAGACCCCATTTTAACTGTCATTTTCTCTTCAAATATCCGTTTCCAAATATAGTCATATTCTAAGGTACCAGGGGGTTTGAGACTTTAATGTAAAAGTTTTAGATTAATAAAATTTAGTTTACACATTTTCACTTCACCCATGGCACTACTTGCTTTCTGACATGACACATGATGGTGCCAAGAAAGAAGCAATGAATAAGTAGACTTAAACCAGTTCAACTGCAATTGTTGAATAGTAACATTTTTAAAGGGTAAAAGCTTAATTCATGCGAGGAATGGTTCCTATTCATATTGCTCTTATGAGGTTATTTACTGAGATCTTTTGGCTTTCTTTACAGAGACACCAATAGATTCTTTGATTCTTTGAGGGTGACATTGACACCCATACACAAAGAATACTCTAAAGGAAGGAATGGGAACAATGGACAAGGATGACGTAGGGGGACAACAATAGGGATATGGTGCAGGAGAAAGAGTGTATGTGACCTTTTACCCAGTGTGGCAAAGAAGGACAAGTACACATCTTGTCAGAACTATGAACTCTAAAATACTCCTTTCACTTGTATTTATCACTTAAGCAAACAAAAATTCTTTTGATTTCTTTAAGAGTTGGTATAATGGCCAATGTTGTCAGTGTGATAAAATGTGAAATGACTTTGAAGATGAGCTGCTGAGCATGCTGTGAAATATTATCTTGATAACATTAACTGAAGTGGGAAGACCCACCCACTGTGAGTGACAACATTCCCTAGGCACTATATATCGTAGTGAAGAATGTAGTGCTGAGCTTAGGTGTATGTGTTCATGCATTGATTGTATATGTTGTGTGCAGACAGAATGTGCCTGACACTCCTATTCCTGATGCTGTGATATCCTTTCCATAGGGTACTGCAACCAAAAACTTCCACCGACATAAACTCTCACCCCAAAGTAGTGTTTGTCACAGTGTTTTGTCATAGCCACAGAGAATAAATTAAGAGAAATGCAGAAGTTAATTAGTGGCAGACTGAGGTTTCAATTCATGTAGAATAGGTTCAGATCCTGGACAGCAATAAGAGTTGGATAAAAGTATGTAAGTTAGTTGGCTAGAAGTAAGCCCTAAACATGTCAAGTGTTTTGTAAGGATCCCAGTGGTCTTTGCCAACTGGCTTTACATCTATATATTCAGAAAGAATCTGAGAGAAACTGAAAAGAGGGTGTCAGCCAAACAAAAGTAGAACTATCTAAAATCTGAGGACAGGAGCTCACGTGGGTAACAGGTGTCCATAGATGTAGGCCAGGAGTAAGAGTGGCCTCTGGGAGATGGCAGCAGGAAAAGAAAGTCATGAGTGCCATAGCATAAAAAACAGTGCAAAGGGCTGGAAGCAAACAAAACTGGCTGGTTAATGTAAACCTCAGCCAGCAGCTACTGCATGAGAGGGACTCTGGACTGTTTTGAGGAGTCTACAGGCAATACATAGGGAGTAGCATGCATAATCCACTAGACTTCAACTAGAGTTTAGGTTGGTTTCTATGCTTGGTGGTGGCAGCAGAAGTTGGATGTCTGGGGACAAATGATTGTTGAGATCTTGACTGAGCTTGGGTGGGTGATAGAGGGATACATCGTCCAGACCCGGTAACTAGAACTTTGACAAAGGCCAAATCCCAGTTCAGTTTACTACAAAATGGTGCAAAAATATACACTAATGGACCTTACAGGGAAGCATAGAGCACAGTGACAGAGGCTAGAAACAACACCAAGAAAGGTACAGAGAAGGGAAGACATGGCACTGGTAATGAAGGCACGGGTTTAATCAACCTATGATGATGAGAACCAAGGATTTGAGTCAAGTAAACAGAAGGGGAACTAGATTTAAGCAGAAGACACTTAGCCTGACTAGGCTAGCATCTGCAAGGAATGGCAAATGAAGCATAGGAGGCAAGGCTCTGAGAAAACCGTGTGCTGTTGGGCATACCAGAGAAAAATGGAATTTCGACACATAGGAGGCCTCTAGAAGTTACTCTAGACATATCTACGCCATCTCACTAATGGTCCAATGTCATCCGAATCTTATGGATGGAAATGGTGAACAAGGGCTCATATCACCTGTGCATTGGTGAGACAAAGATACCACTGCCTAGGCTGTTGGGAGAGGTGAACATTCCAAACACTTCCTATATTCTCTATAAAAAGAGCAATGTTAAGGGCTGGAGAGATGCCAGGGTAAAGCAATTGCTTGAATGCCTGTGACCCTAGGTTCCATCCAGAATACCACAAATAAAGAAGTAAAACCATTCATACATTGAGAGAAAAGTGTATACCATTACCCCAGTAGATTTTGTTTTGATATTTTTCCCAACAGCATAGACTGTTGTATAGTACTTGTGCCTCCAGATAAAGGGAGCTTTTGAAAAGTCTAAGTCTGCTTACAGTTGTGGCTACTCCCCAGAATTCCGAGGAAAAGGAGTTGAGCATGAGGACATGTCTGGCTTAGCAGGAGTCCTTTTATCGTATGATGTATCTTATGATCACCCTGCACACAGAGTTCTCTGGGTTGTTTTTTTGTTTGTTTGTTTGTTTGTTTACTACCTACTGTCATTTTGCACACAGGGTTCCCTGTGTTGATTTTTACTACCTATTCTCACCTGTATATAGACCCCCTGGGTTACTTTTTATATACTATGTCTCATTTTTGACTAATTCTTATCAATTCTTAGCAACACTATCAGGTAAACACTTTACGTAACTTCATATTCATTCCTTAGGTTGTACGTATTTCTGAACTTGCTGGTCCCTATGTCCAGAACACTCTGGTAGCTGTTTCCTCAGGTCATTGTTCATTCCAGCCTAGCTGTCTCCGTATGAACTCACACTGCCCCTCATTCATTACTGCATCCTCAGCATGCCCCATCATCACTGTGACCTGACAGCTGGGCAGGCAGCTGCTCTCAGACAGGCTCAGAGTAAGAAACTGCGATGTGACTAAATGGATAGAGTAAGGACTAGGGAGCAAGGAAAGGGTGGATGTAAAGGGCCGAGGCAGCAACAACAGGGTAGAGCGGCAGCTAAACCAGTGTCCCAGGGAAACACTACTTTTTTTTAACATGAATTGACAATTAGGCAGATCAACACACACACACACACACACACACACACACACACACAGAGAGAGAGAGAGAGAGAGAGAGAGAGAGAGAGAGAGAGAGAGAGAGAGAGAGAGATTTTTACAAAGTTGTAGACTTTACCATATATCCATATATGGTGGTTTGAATAGGTTTGGCACCTATAAATTCATGTGCTTGAATTCTTGACCCATAGAGAATGGCACTATTATGAGGTGGGGTCTTGTTGGAGCAAGTGTGTCACTGTGGGGGTGGGCTTTGAGTTCTGCTATGTCTAACCACCTCCCAGGGTGGAATTAGACTCTCTTCCTGGCTGCCAGCAGAACAGTCTCCTTCTGCTGTCTTCGGATAAAGACATAGAACTCTGGTTTCTCCAACTCCATGTCTGTCTGCACACTGCCATACTTCTTACGAAAAATATACCATATTCCATACACCAAACGCTCATATATATGATACTACTCACTCTCCTATGTACCTTGCATACCCGTTCATACTCATCTATCTACCTGTATACTCACACTCACCAGCTCCTATTATAGCCATCCTCAGTGATATGTTCTCAAGCTTAATGGTGCACCATCAAAGAACAGAACAGGGAAAGTTAACAAAAGGGCTTTCTTCCAGTATTCTGAGCATGTTAGGTTTCACAGCTGGGTAGAACAGGATGTGTACTTTGAGCTGATGGCACACAGTAGACACAGAGATGCGTTGCTCAGAATGGCTAGCACTTGTCACTTATTACATGTACCTACCCAAAGGGCCTATGACCCCCTCCCCATTTCTAGGGCTCCGTCTCTGTAGGTCAGTACCCAGGGAAATTTATCTTACAGTGCTCTCTCTGTAAAGTCAAACACAAATGTTACTTGGGATGTTCTTTTCTCAGACAGTTTCATTTAGCTGTCTCGAAGAAAATCTTCGTAAAATTTAGAACAGAATTCATTTCTGTCACTCACTGTGAAACCCTGGCAGCCTTCAAATGTCCCTGCTTATTCCTTTTCCCCTTTCCAGGCACTACCTAGGGGGAATGACAACATTTTAAAGCCAGAATTATTTTTAACACCTCCAAATCACTGACTGCTTCCCATCTTGACCAATCTTGTTAGCTCCTTAAAGAGCAGACATGGTCCCTTTCTCCTACACCCATGGAGTCTGCCCTCTTCTCTTGTCTGGAAGCATAGTCTCCAATGGCTGACTCTTGGATGGTGATCCCACCGTCCATTATCTTCACAAAACAGCAGGTTCTTTGCTTCAAACACAGTGAGTGTTGATGCTTTCCCTCACCTGCACATATCTCAGTGGTGCAGCGTTCCCAACAACCATGATTAGTCTCCTCTTATGTATTCAAGGCCATGTTTTCTCTTGGGCCTGATAACAGACAGCTCATTCCAGGAAGCTGTTGCTGGCCTCGGCTAGCTCTAAGGGCATCTCCTGTTCCCCTACTGTGTTTGAGTACTGTCAGTCAGAAACAACCCATGATCTTTGACCAGCCTTACTAACACTGTGTAGGGTACTGTGGAAGAATTTAGCTTCCGCTGGAAAGAAATCAAACTTCAATAATAGAAGTTAGCCATGTATTATTTTTCTGTTAGCTGTCTATGAATGTACTCAGAGTTTGTTTGGCCACACTCATGTTTGAAATGCTTCAGAAAGTCTCTTCATGCTAACAGAAGCTTTAATGTTCCTCAAAGTACTCTAAGATGCCACCAAAGCCTAAAACGTCCCTTGATTCTCAGCTGTTTGGCTCTTTGTATGCTCACATGACTAGCACAAAGCCACTGAGACTACCGCCTGTGATAGGTATGTATGGTCATGATCAGAGCTTGATTCTCAAATCTGCCTGAATTTCCAATAGATCGTGGTGGACTGAAATGAATTACCCTGAATGATCTGCCTAATACCGCTCACATCTAGCTACTGGCTGCTTGAAATACAGTGTCTTAATTAGAGTCTCATTGCTATGAGTACACACCATGACCAAGGCAACTTTTATAAGGACAACAATTAATTGGGGCTTGCTCAGAGTTCCAAAGGCCCAGTCCATGAGCATCATGGTGGGAAGCATAGAAGTATGCAGGCCGACATGATGCTGGTGGAGCCAAGAGTTATACATATTGATCCAAAGGCAACCAGGAAAGAAACTGTCTCTTCCACACTAGGAAGGGATTGAGCAGAGAAGCTCAAAGTCCACTCCCACAGTGACACATTTTCTCCAATAAGCCCATGCCTACTCTAACAAGGCCACACTTCCTAATAGTGCCACTCCCAGGGCCAAACATAGTCAAACCATCACGTGTGGCAAATACCCTGGAGAGCAGAATCACTGATTTCATCTCTCTTTAGTTTCTTAAGATTTATGATTTGATTTTACTCCTTAAAAAAAAAGTGTGCTGCTGGGGAGGGGCTGGAGTGAACTATGGGTATGTACCTCTGAGTGCAAGCATTCGCATAGACTAAAAGAGGGCCTCAGATTCTCCATAGTTTCAAAGGCTGGGGCTACATGAGGTTGTCATTTGTCTACTGTAGATCCTATGAGCCAACTCAGGTTCTCAGCCAGAGTAGAGCACCCTGTTAACCACCAAGCCATCTAACCGCATCTTTACTTTTTAAATGCTATAGAAGACTGGTCTGTACTGCATCTAGAAAAACCATTAAAAAAAACTTACTATTTGAAATTTTTTGAGAAATGGGACGCATGTGGGACTCTGTAACATATCTCTTCATCAGCATCAGGGGCATACTTAGTCATTTCCAGATAAATTTCAAAATCTCACAGCTACTCCACCCCCCATCGATCATTTGGCTGACATTTATAGATCATCTCAGGCTCAGGAGGCATGGATGGAGTGCAGACAGGGCGATGTATGACATATACTCATCAATTTCTAACTACTAAAAGCCTAGCCACGTCCTTTGTTTAGTAAATTCATGAGGCCCGATTACTCATTTTTTTCAACAGGATGGGAAGTTAGGATATTTTAGCAACCTTTGACCTTGGCCCAGAACTCTGGTGTTGCCCCTGTCTTTCCCAGTCACAGTCCAGCCACACATGAGTGATGACCACAGCTGGCTCCCTCAGGAGCTCTCCAGACAGCCAGCATCTTATTTCCCCTGAAAGCCCTGCATGGATGCTTGCTCAGCAGCAGACTCCCTTCTCTGGCCTACTTTCCCCTCCATGTATGTACTCATAGCACCATCTAGTGGCTGTGATTTTCAGCCCTGTTGTCTAACTAAAGTTCACTACCCAAGTTTCTTGGGGTTTCTGCAGAACAGGGGCCTACTGGCTTTCCCAGATAGATGTATGCCTACAGTTTACATGATCTGTTGATCCTTGGATGTAGACAATGCTGTCACAAATTCTACCATGAGTTTGTATTTGTCGAAACATCCCGTGCAAAACAAAACTATATAAGGTCTTGTAGTTAGCAAGAGACCAGATCAAATGGTTCCTTTCATTCAGACAGAACTGTTTGCCAGGTCATTTTCTTCTAAAGCTTGGGATGAAAGATTGAAGCAGAAACTCTCACAAGCTTGGGACTCAGCACGCAGCCCACCATCTTCTCTCTCACTAGACATTCCCCAGAACCTTTGGGGGTTGCAGCCCTATATAATAGGTAGCTCTGTTTAAGAAGATCCTCAATAACCAGGGGATGACATGATGACACCAGGCAAGAGCAGCACATTAGGACTGAGATGACCCATAGCATTGGAGAGGGGACAGGTATAGGGAGACAAACAAGGAGGAACAGTCCATTTGTGCATCCTTCCAAATGCCAAGAGCACTCATGGGCTGAACGGATGCACTGACTATGGAATCACAACACACCCAGAAGAATTCTAGTCATATTTTTCAGAGCAACAAATATATGTGTGTGTGGGGGTGTATTCTTAGAATTTCCTTGTTTGCATATTTTTTATTAAATATAAGCTCAAATCTTCACATAATTGGAAGAAACTCATCATTCAGCAGATTTGTGAATGAAATAAGATTCACATTTGTGTTCTGTATGGTTTTGTGTTTGTGTATATTGTATGTTTGTATTTTTGTGTGTCTGTGTGTCTTTATGCATTTGTATAATTTTATATGTGTATATATTTGCCTGCCTACTTATGTGTGTTGTCAGAAACTATATGACTATTTACTGATTCAGTATTACACTGTTTGGTGAAATGTGACTCATAGAAGTCAAGAAGTAAATGAAAAACTTCCTAGAATTAAATTTAAGCGAAAGTACACTTATTAGAACTTTTTAATAGCAAATTAGAGGGACTCTTAAGAGAAAAATTTATAGCTATGAATGCCTACAATAAAAATCATGCATCAAGGGGAACATGGGGTTCCAGTTCCGTGCTTATAATTCTAGCAGTAGAGAGGCTGAGCCAGGAAAGTTGTCATTAATTTAAACATGGGCTGCATACACAGTGAGAACATGTTTAAAAATAAAGCAAAATAAAAGCCAGGAAGATCATGAGTAAATATTTATAATGCACTTCAAGGTAGTGTAAAAAATATAAGCCGATTGATGGAGCTCGAGACCCCATATGAACAACAATGCCAAGCAACCAGAGCTTCCAGGGACTAAGCCACTACCCAAAGACTATACATGGACTGACCCTGGACTCTGACCTCATAGGTAGCAATGAATATCCTAGTAAGAGCACCAGTGGAAGGGGAAGCCCTTGGTCCTGCCAAGACTGAACCCCCAGTGAACTAGACTGGTGGGGGGAGGGCGGCAATGGGGGGAGGATGGGGAGGGGAACACCCATAGAGAAGCGGAGGGGGAGGGGTTAGGGGGATGTTGGGCCGGAAACAGGGAAAGGGAATAACAATCAAAATGTAAATAAGAAATACCCAAGTTAGTAAAGATGAAAACAAAATGTAAGCCGAACTTAAGGTAGTAAGCAGTAAGAAATTAGGAAGACCAGTCAGAAGATAATAAAATGAAGGTGAAAAGAAAACCTCAAAGACCCATAAAGCCAAATGTCACAAATAGAAACAAATTAACCAAAAGAGAATAAACCGAAATTGTTAAAATTTAGCATGCTATTCCATTGTAAAAGACAGCAATGAAAACCATACGATCATTAGCAAACACATTTTTTGAAAACAAAGTGGACAATCTAAAAGAAATGTGTAAACTCCCTTTTATAACCTACCAAAATTAAAAAAAGGTTATAAATGATTTAGACAGATCTATAGCAAATAGCCAATTGAAGCAGCAATAGTTTTTCAATGAACAGACCCTCCCCACAAAGGAAGTGGTCTGTGATGCTTCAGCGGAAGACTCAGAGTGGGTTTCAGATCTGACTCTCATTAAGGACCACAGTCATTGTCAAGTTCCACAACTCACAGCAAAGGTTGCAGACGTAAGCAAGAAGCCTTAACGAACAAGGCAATACCTGGTATCCAATGAAAGACCCCAGATAGAAACTCTAGCCCCAAACACCAGCTCCTTGGAGAGAAACAAACCATCTACCCTACCAGGAATTCTTCTCACACTGAATACTGCAAAGCCCACCACTGAAAGCAAAAACAGGACTTACCATTTCCAAATTAAAATCTAAAAGAAAAGCTCAACGATGAACTAACTCTATATTTGCAAGTTCTAGTACAGATAAGAAACATCCTAAGAAATAAAGACACCATATCTCCTTCACAAATCATTAATTCCAAAATGATAGTACCTAATGAAAAGTCCTTAGAAGAAATAGCAAACAAAGAGAATGTTTCAAGTATGTTCTAACAATTCAATGAAGACTGAATATATTCAAAAAGGACAGAGAAAAGAGAAAGGAGGGTGTGGAGAACAGAGAAAGATAGAACAAAAGGAAATAAAAGTCTACAACATAAAACTAGAGTTCCAATTGTCAAAATGAAATAATCGATTTTTCTTTGCATACTGAACATACTTATTTGTATGTGATGTTTAGGTTTGTTCCTTTGCTGTGTTGTAATGCTAAATATTGCCCCCGCCCCACCCCAAGGCCTGGTTGAGGCAAAGAACAAGAGAATCTGCAGGTAGACCCAAGTGACTCTGGGACCAAGTTATCCCTGATTGGTAATAAAGATGTCTGCCACCTATAGCTGGGCAAAATTGAGATGGGCTAGGATTAAGGTTCTCTGTGTTTGGGGTCTGAGAACCACAAAGAAGAGAAGAAGATGCTATGGATTCATTGAGGCATGAAAGCAAGAACATGAGAGCTGGCCAAATGAAGTTAAGAGCAGCCAATTATCATTTGGGGTTATTGGTGGAAAAATAGATTCTAATATCTTCAAGGGAAAATATCTGCCCAGCTCTAGTGCTGATAAAGGCTTATTAATCAAAGTTGAGTGGCTTTTATTTAGGAACTTATTGATCAAAAGTGAGGTAGAAGCCTCCAATTGAGATTAAATATTTCCACAAAGAATGTTCAGATATGAGAACTGAAATTGAGCTCGTGTGTAACATTACAGTTTATTTTCTCGTCACTGGCCATGGGGCCTCCTCATGCTCAGCGTCTGATCTATGCTGCCTCTACAGCGTAAAGCTTCACCAATGAAATGGATCATGTGGAAATCAGCGAATCAAAGACAGAAGACAGGATAGAGGAATTGGATCACTCATTAAAGGTATAGAAGAATTTCTAAAAGAAATATGAACATGGAGTGGCACAGATTTGGGACACCATAAAAAGGCATAGATGTCAGATGCAGATAAAAGGAGAAAAACATCATAGTGAAGGGATAGAGATATTTTCATGAAAATCATAGGAGAAATTTTCCCAAACTTAGAGGAAAACAATGCCCGTGCAGGTGCAAGATATCTACAGAATTTCAAAGAGATGGGGGCAAAAGAGAAAATCTTTATAACATATTGTAGTTAAAACATTAAAAAACAAATAAAGGGTCTTAAAGGTTTTGAGACAGAAAAGTCAAGGTACTTTATAAGGGAGAGTCACCAGAGTAACTGCTGATTATTAGACAAAAAGTACAAAGCTAAAAAGACCTGAAAGGATGTATTCCAAGTTCTGAAAGACCACATTTATGAACTCAGTTATTGTGCTCAACCAAACTAACTGTTAAAATTAAAGGTAAAATCAAAACATTTCAAATGACAATAGATAAAGAAACTTATGACTACTTGGATCTGAAGACAAGCACAAACAGATCACACACATAAATTAGTAATTCCAGAAGAGTTCAAGAGAAAAGATCTAAGAAACACCACAAGACAATAAGATGACACAAATTAAGAGACATCATTCAAAATAAATCTTAAAATTAACAGTCCCAGTTCCCTCAATAAAAAGACACAGACCAGCAGACTACATTATAGAACAGGATCCATCTTTTTCTTGCCACCAAAAATTTACCTCACCATACATGGTAGGCACCGCTTTAAGGTTAAAGCATTGGAAAAGTGCACTTTCAAGCATATGAAACCAAGAAATAGCAGGCATAGCTATTCTTACACGGGACAAAAAAGTCTTCAAAGAAGGCTCAATTCATACTCACTGAAGGAATGAATCAATGAAGAGCATATTACAGTCCTAAACATATATGTACCAAACACGGGTACCTAATTCCATACAAGCAAAGCAAACAAATGTAAAAGCACAGAGTATATCCAACATGGTGATAATGAGTGACTTCAATACCTGAGGCTCACCAATACACATGACATCTACAAAAATAAATAAAAAAAAAAAACAAACAGAGATTCTCTGGAGTTAAATTACATCATAAATCAAATGGACCTAACAGACGTTTTACAGAACACCTCATCCAAACACTAAATACACTAATTTCTTCTCAGCAGCCCATGGAATTTTCCTTAACGTCAATTACATATTATGACACAAAACAACTCTTAACAAAAATAGGAAACCAAAATAGCATCCTTTATCTTATCTGACCACAATGGAACAAATTTGGATCTCAACAATAGTAACTACAGAGAGTAGATCAACTCATAAAAGCTAAACAACACATTATGAATGATCATTGGGTCAGGAAAGAAATCAAAAAGGAAGTTTGAAATCTTGTAGAACTGAATGAAAATGAATCCAGAAAATATGAAAATTCATGGGAAAGAGTGAAGATAGTCCTAAGAGGAAATGTTATAGCAAAATTGTTTAAGATATATCAAATTTAAAACTTTATGATTCACCCGAAGACCTTTTCAAAACCAAGAACAAATTGCACCCCCCCAAAAAAATAGAAAGTAAGACACAATGAAGGTTAGGGATTAATAAAATAGATTTTTTTTAACAAAACAGTGAAATAAAGTTAAAGTTCTTTGACAAGATTGACAGAACTTTAGTCAAATTAACCAGATAGGGAGAGAGGAGAGGTAAAGAGAGGACAGGTAGGCCCCAAACTAGAGATAAGAAGGAAGACACTACAATAGACACTAAATCAGAGAATCAATCATAAGAACATACTTTAAAATTTATTGGAAAATCTAAAAGAAATGATTGAATTTTTAAATGCATGTAACATATGAATATTAAATTAAGATGAGGTAGATAATTCAAATAGACATATATCAAAAAATGAGACCAAAGCAATATTTAAAAATATCCCAGCTAATCTATATGTATGTAATGTAAAACAGCCCTCTTAAAAGCTAGTGCAGTATAATATGATCTTGACTTTAACAACCTACATTATATGCAGTTGTTATATTTTATTTTACTAATTATGTGGTAACAACTTGAAAAAAATATTCTCCCAGTTAAAACAGCCCAGATGGATTCAATCCACAATTCTATATACTCCTCAAAGAAGAACTGACATTAATCTCAACGTATTTATAAAATAGAAATAGAAAGGAAGTCTTTCAATTTCTTTAAGAAGTCAGTATTACCCTGGTACCTAAAACAAAGACCCAATAAAAAATATAATTATAAATCAATATCGTAGCTGAACCCTGGGCAGAAAAATTCTCAATAAAATATCTGCAAGCTGAAATCAAGTATACCATAAATATCATCTTCTGTGAACAAGTTGGCTTCATATCGGAAACACAAGATTGGTCTGCCTTGGGAATAGGGAGGCAAAGTTTAGAACAGAGGCAGAAGGAACACCCATTCAGAGCCTGCCCCACATGTGGCCCATACATATACAGTCACCCAATTAGATAAAATGGATGAAGCAAAGAAATGCAGACCGACAGGAGCCGGATGTAGATCTCTCCTGAAAGACACACCCAGAATACAGTAAATACATAGGCGAATGCCAGCAGCAATCCACTGAACCGAAATCGGGACCCCCGTTGAAGGAATCAGAGAAAGCACTGGAAGAGCTTGAAGGGGCTCGAGGCCCCATATGTACAACAATGCCAACCAACCAGAGCTTCCAATGACTAAGCCACTACCCAAAGACTATACATGGACTGACCCTGGACTCCAACCTCATAGGTAGCAATGAATAGCCTAGTAAGAGCACCAGTAGAAGGGGAAGCCTTTGGTCCTGCCAAGACTGAACCCCCAGTGAACGTGATTGTTGGGGGGAGGGCAGTAATGGGGGGAGGATGAGGAGGGGAAGCCCATATAGAAGGGGAGGGGGAGGGGCTAGGGGGATGTTGACCTGGAAACCGGGAAGGGGAATAATAATCAAAATGTAAATAAGAAATACTCAAGTTAATAAAGATAAAAAAAGATTGGTCTGCCTTATCTAAATCAATAAATTGAACCTATCACATGAATAGATTCATTGACATAAATCATATAATAATCTCAAATGAAAAGTCTTTTAACAAAATGCAACATTGCAGCATGCTAAAAGTCCTAGGGAAACTAGAGATAAAGGAAAGTCATCTCAACATAATAAAGACGCTATACAGCAATTTAACATCCATCATCTGGTTGAATGAAGAAAAAACTCAAAGCATTTCTGTTAAAATCAGGAACAAACACAGGGTGGCCACTCTCCCTAACCCTGTTTAATATGATTCTTGAAATCTTCACTAGAAGCATTAGTCTCAGTTATCACTGATACACAGAATTTAACTTTTGAGTTATGTCCATGTATAGTTCAGCAAACATCTGTAAGAAGTAAGCTATGGGATCAGATGTTGACGTAATTATAATTTCATGTGCCTCAGAAATGTATGGTATTATCTAATAAAATATCTTATGCAATTGTTCTTGCTGTAAGATACCTAAATAATCTGAAGTAGAAAGTCTGCTGTCAATAAAATAAAATGATTATCGTTGGAAATTCCAGATATTGGGAAGAAAACATGATTGAGAAACTTTAAATTCTTGAAAGAAAAACAAATGGCTGAGAAATATTTTTAAGTGTTAAACATTCTTGGCTATTAGGGAAATGCAAATTAGAACAACTTTGCGATTTCATTTTATATCAGGTAGAGAAGCTAATATTAAACAAATAAGCAAACAAAAAAATCAATATATGCTGACATGGATTCTGGGAAAGGGGAACACTTTTTTATGGCTGTTGATATTGCCAACAGTTACAGCAACTATGAAATTCCAGGGGGATTCCTCCAAAAGCTAGACATTTATCTACCACACGCTCCAGTTTTACCACCCCCGAGCATACATCTAATAGCATCTTCATATCCTCCTGTAGCTATACTTGCTGATTCTTGCTCATCTCTGCTCCATTCACAGTAGGCACAAAACACAGACTTAATGTCTTCCAATTAGTAAATGGATAATGAAGATTACTACAGTGAAAAATTGGTACATATACACAACAGACCATCATTCAGCTGTAAAGAAAAACAAAATACTGAAATCTGCAGGTAAACAGATGAAGCTGGAAATCATCACGTCAAGTGAAGCAACCCTGACCCAGAGTTCCAAATGCTGATTGCTTTGGTTGTTTGGATAAATGTGTCTAAACTGGCACACTCATAGGACACAGAAAACAGTAGAAGGCTACTGGTGGACATCAAAGTAAAGGAAATAAAACCCTGGTGGTACAAAGAGAGAAGGATGAATGATGGCATAAGAAGAGTTAAATGGGCTGCAGGATGGATGGTGAGAGAAGAAGGTGTAGGGGGAAGAATGACTAACACTAAAGACCACTGAATATGCCATATGGAAACCTATTACAACAAATTCCTAAAATATGTCTAAATATATAAAAAGAAATTTAGCTGGAGTTAGCCTATAATGAGGGGTGGTGGTAGTGCCTTTTAGAAACTATAGACTGAAGTAAAAAGCTAGGTGTCAAGTACCTTTGAGTTGTCTGTCAGGTGGGTCTCACAGACCCTCCCCAAACTTTCTGCTATTGCTCTTGGCTGTGAATTGAGTGGGAGGACTCTATTACTCCAAGGAGGAATTCATGCCCAGATCTGTAAAACTGGTCCAAAATCCATGGCTATGGGCATCATAGGCCCTATGGGAAAACCTACTGCTGTCTTGCTGTATGAGCATGGTGTCAAACAGCCGTCTAAATGTTCATGTTTACATTACTTATGCATAGTGTTGGTTAAAGAAGCATATTCTCGAAGTGGGCAATGGTGAGAGCAGAGAGTCCTGACAGATGAGAGCACTGGGAAAAAGTGACTATGGAGTACTCGACCCTAACTGAACATCTAGAGTACCCCTCCAATGCTCAAGAAACACTGCTAAGGAGAAGTTAGAAAAAAGGCAAAAAGACAGAGGATGGGAAGGAGTGTTTGCAAAAACTATCTTTTGGCTATGACATAGGTATTGAATCCATGAATTCACAACAACAGAAGACTGGGCTCATCCTCGTCAGCATTCTATCATAGATCAAGGGAAAATTCATAAACCCTGGCCCTCCCTGAGGCAGTTCATGGTTGATGGAGGTGGGGGAGTCATATTCTTCATTTGGTAGCTTAAGCAAGTAACACCCTACCACCCTACCCACGCTCACAAAAGAAACCCTAACTACAGTAGGACACAGACATGGACGTAGCAGGGGCTTCTTGGCAATGAGGGATCTGATTGGAGGCAGAAGTGAATAAGAAAGAATAATGGGGGAGAGTATAACCAAATTATATTACACATATATGCTGTGGAGTCATGAAAATAAAGTTTATAAGATAAATTGGGTAAATGAATTGAATAAATAGCATTCACAGGAAGCAATATAAATGCACACAGAATATTTGAAGAAAAAAAAGTTGAAAATTCTCAGTCTCTAGGGCAATGCAAATTTAATATATTCTAGAATTTCATCACATACCAGCCATGGGGCTATGAAAAAAACAAATTACAAGAAATACTTATAAGTCTGCAAGGAAAGATGATAGAGTCACTGCTAGTAAGGGTGTAAATTTGTGCACCACTATGGAAATCAGTGAGGAAGGTGCTCAGGAAACTAAAAATGGAATATACCCAAGGAATTCTAAGTCAACAGACCACATCCATATGGTCACATCCATTTTTACTGAAGTACTATTCACAATGCCCAAGATATGGCACCAGTCTAGATGTACACTGACAGATGAATGGATCAATAAAGTGGGTTATAGATATATACTGGACTATTTATTTCTTCATCAAGAAGAATGAAATGACATCCTTGGCAGGAAAATTGGATCAAAGTAAGTTAAACTCAAAAAGACAAATGCTACAGGTATTGTTTTATGTGTGTTGTGTAGTAATGCATGTTGTTACTAGAAAAGGAACTATGAAATAAAAAACTTCAAAAAGGGTAGTTAGGGAGGGGAACAAGAAAGAACGTGGGTGTGGGAGAGAGGCAAAATAACCTAAGTTGTCTTACACATGTTAGACTCAGATTCACCCATCTGTACATGCACACGGGTCACATGAAGGCAGAATGGGGAATATTTGTGGGGAGGAAGAGGACAAGTGAGGGTGGAGAGGGAGGAGAGTTGGGTGACAAGTATGGGAAATAAGTACCATGATGTATGTATGAAAGTGTCATAATGAAACACATTATCTTGTGAGCTAAAAACAACAAGAAGAGAAACTTCAAGACACACTTTAACATCTTCCTGGTAGACTTTTTCTCACCCACGGGTGACTTCTCATACAAAATGCAATATGAAACTAGATAAATAACTGTTATGTTGTGTTGAATAGAAAAGTTGTCATGTTTGGTGCAGGTGTTCTTGTTTGTGTTTTTTGTTTGTTTGCTTGTTTGCTTTTGTTTTTGTTTTGTTTTGTTTTGTTTTGTTTTTTTACTATGTGAGAGCTGGGACTGTGTGATAGGCCCCTTTCAAAGGTCTTAAACATGGAACACTGTCTAATCTAACAGTATGCTACTCAGCATGTTGAAAGCCCAGACTACAAAAAGATGAGGTTGTTGGAGCAGACTAGACAGAGGAGCAAACTTCAGAGTCATGTCTAGGAGAGCCAGCAGCCAATGAATGGGAAGCTGAGTAATGATGGGTGCGTGACTACTTGGCGAGAACAAGCAAATGAGAACAAAGAGATGCAAGTCAGGCTCCAGACTCCAGGCTCCAGAATGAGTGCATTGAAATCGGGCAGTAAAAAAGGAGGCTTCTCTGAACCTTACAGGAGAAAAGGTTAGAAGAGATCTGATGTTATTAGACTGTGTAAAATGAGTGACAGCTATGCAAGTTTTTTAAAAAGCAGGCTGGTTGCTAGAGCATCTTATGGAAGGACTGCCACTTCACCCTCACGTATAAAGTATGGGAGGAAGTAATTAAAGAAATCTCTACCTTTTAATGTTGGTGGGAATGATGACGGCAGACTCTCTAGAGAACAACTTCAAAGTATCTGCTTGTTTTTTTCCAGTTCCTGGAACTAATCCACAGTATATCTTATCATAATTAGAAATCTGAAGTAGCATGACCTTTGTACAGACTCGTGAAGGTGAAATACCTACATAATGGAAGACAATGTGTCAGAGTTTCAATTTTTTATTCTGAAACATTTAAGACACATGAAAGGTTTCCAATGTATGTTCCATAATAGACAAACTAGATTTTGAAGAAATAAGCCATTTAAAATCTTTGAGAGACTCATGTGTGTGTGTGTGTGTGTGTGTGTGTGTGTGTAAACATACACTATATGTTAGACACACAGACATGATAACATGCTACCCTCTTAAATATTAATTTAGACTCTTGATTTACTACTATGCTTTGTGCTTCTCAAATTTTAAAATCAAATGTAAGATTCAGCTAATGCATTTGTTAGTTCGCAGTTTTCATATTATGTGTACAATCAGTTTACCTGCATGTATGTCTGTGCACTACATATATGCCTGGTGTCCAAGGAGGTCAGACGAAGGTGGAGTTACAGATGGATGTGAGTTCTGTGAATTGAACTCAGGTCCTCTGGAAGAACAAGTACCCTTTTCTTTTTCGGGGCTGGGGACCGAACCCAGGACCTTGCGCTTCCTAGGTAAGCGCTCTACCACTGAGCCAAATCCCCAACCCCTAGAACAAGTACCCTTAAACACTGTTCCAATTCTACAGACCCTAGTTTATAAGTTGTTTTTTTTCCGCTTTGGTTTGGTTTGGTTTGGTTTAGGTAGGAGTGTGTGTGTGTGTGTGTGTGTGTGTGTGTGTGTGTAGGCCAGAGACATGTGTCAATCCCTCCCCATCACTCCTTTATACAGGGTCTCTCAACTGAATCTAGAGTTCACTAATTGGCTACCCTGTCTCACAATTAAGCCCAGAGTCTTGCTGTCTTTGCTTTGCAGTGCTGGGATTAGATGTGAGACAAGTCCTTCACATATGAGCTTTCTTTGTGCATGTTAGGATCTGAATTCAAGTTCTCATTCTTGTAGAACAAGCACTGCCCTCAGTCCCATAACTAGACACTGGGGTATATTATGTGTAGATGTTTACATGTGTGTATGCATACACACATGTAACTGTCCAATTAAAATTTTGTGGTTATAAATGTATGGTACTCTTCAAATACATTACCTATAAATCAGATATTTATAACATATGTAACTCCCTTATGTTACACTTTAACCAGAAGGATGATGCCAATCTTTGAGTTGAACTTGGATATACTGCCCTCCAGTGGGCATTGGGCTGATGTGCATATTTACTCTACCGTGTTCTCAGCAAAAAGTCTTAAGACCTAATGTTCTTGCTGTAATAGAAGAGATAAAAACAGACAGTGACAGAGGTGCGCATGATCAAAATACATTATATGCATTATGAAAATGTGGAAACGAAAGCCATTATCTTACACAACTAATATACACTACTAGATTTTTTTTAAAGGCAATAATTTTGGTTTTGTTTTTAATATGCTTTCTTCAAAGTAGAATAGCAGAAGGCAAACTCACTGGGCAAAAGGGAAACTGGAGTGACACTTGACGCAGACAATGCTGGCAGCTGCTATTCTGCCATGTGCTTTGATACAATGGTAAAACTGTCAACACTCCAGTGTTCCTGCTCAGATCTTGAAGGGATCTCAGGTGAAAGAGCTGCTGGTTCCTGACAGGAAGGACTCTGGTGGTGCAAGCCTATTCCCATAACTCATTTCTTGCCTCTGGTGGTTTTCTGCCCAACACACTAACAACTTCAGCCAGGAGCCCATAATTCAATGTTATGTTCCCTACGGTGGTGCTTACAGCATTATCTTACGGAGCATGCATGTACAGGGGTTGCAGCAGAAGGGAAAAGGAAAAGCAGCAATTGATAGCCAAGCGAGCTGCTTATGAGATACATCAAATCACAGCTTGATGTCCAGCTCTGAGGCCTACCAGAGGTCCTCCAAGCTCACCTTCCATGCATGATGTCAGAAAACTCCATCGAGAAAAGTAAAAGCAGTTACATGGGCTGGTCATAGCCGCACTCTTGGAGAGATGACGAGGTCTTTGGAGACATTATGCCTCCATTCCGTGACCCAGGTAGAAAGGCCTTGGGCATCTCTGTGGAAATATCCTCAGAAGTGACCTACCCACCAGTGGGCACACAACTATAGGGAGGGTGTGTGCTGGAGGTGTCCTATCAGAAATCACTGGTCACAATCTCTTACTTCCCATGTCAGATTTGAAGATTTGATAAGAACAGGGTGTGAAAATAAGACACGAAGGAACAACAGTATTTTGAATTTCATATTAGTCCTTCCTGGCTTAGAATACTGCAGTCTGAACTTCTTAGACCATGATTATGTAGAGGTATCTACATTTGCATATGTACACACATTCAGTGTCTGGTTAATTTTTTTCTAGCTATAAATGTATTGTATAAATCTATAATAAATGTATAATATAAAATATAATACAAATCTCCAGAGTGACAGAGAACCATGTTCCCAGAAGCCTTGTGCTTGTGGGAAAACATCAAAAACTTGCAAGATGCTACTACTAATCTTGTCTACCAGTCTGAAGGAATAAAAGGCATCTTCAGCTCAGGATACTTTTCATTTACAATGGGTCTACTAAAATGTAACCCTTAAAACAACATCATAAGTCTCTGAATCTATCATTGTGTTTCTTGTGTGTTTCATTGGTTGGTGCCGAGAGTGAAGCCTGGGGTCTCATACATGCTGAACTAACACATTTTCCTCCGAGATACACTCTCAGCCAAAAGTAACTTTTTTTTAAGATAATGGGAACCGTCAGGGGTTCTCCTTAGGCTTACTAGAGTTGCTGGTAAAGTTTGTCTTTAGATCATGGAAATAAGGGCCCATAGGTGTTTTCAGATACTCCATTCACTGTTGGCTCCTTATAAATGTGTCAGGTAACAGGCACTTGAAGAACTCGCATCAGCAAAGGCTAGAAAGATCCCGGTGGTGCGGTAGGGATTGTAAGTAAAATCTTATCCAAGCGCAGGCACTTCTTTGCTTCACATTGAGTTTTACTGTACGTGGTGGAGCTTCACTTTATAAGACAGTGGCTACTGCTTTTAAGTATTTCTAGGTCCGCCTTTAGGTAAAAAGGACACCATGCCCTTCCTACACTACATCTTTTAAATTAGATACACAGTCTTACAGAAGAATGGGGACAAATTTTTACTTTACAATTGTGCCCATTGCATATTTCTTCTACTGTTGGGTCTCATGAGCAATGTCATAATACACATCTGTACAGATGTTCATAGCCTGTTTCTTATGACCCAAGGTGTTTCTTATCACCAAGGTGCATACTTCATAAGAATCGCGGCACTAGGGGAAAACCACTAGTTTTGTATGGTGTGTGTTAATTTGCTATCTGTTTCTGTAACAAATGCTTGCAAAATATCAATTTACAGAGAAAAGGGCCTTTGTGTCTGACAGTTTGGAGATTGCAGGAATGACTTCTTGTCTTCCTTGCTGTGGTCTTGTTGCAATACACATAACACACTCCTGCACACAATGGCAGGAATGTACGGCGGAACCACACCACAGGTCTTGTGCTAGGGAGCTGAAGGGAGGAAGGGGGAAGTTACTCCCTGACTTAAAGAATATTCTACATCTCTTGAAGACTTCACCCCTGCCCAATATTGCTGCTTGGAGGGTAAATTCTTTAGCATAGTGGCCAAGGAAGGAAATTCAAGATCTGAGCTACAATGTCAGGCCCCCTGAGTAACCTCAGTACTGAACACAAAAGCTGCTCCCCCAAATGCCCATGATAGTTGGTTACCAGCACGTGCTCTGTGAATTGACAGTGATTTGTACGGTCATTTCACCCTCTTTCTAAATCAGTCACATGCTCGTTAGCTTTTGCAATCTTAACACAAACTTAGACATATCTGGGAAGAAGGAGTCTAAAATGAGAAGATACCACTGTAAGATTGTTTTGTAGGCAAGTCTTTGGGGGTAATGTTTTGATTTGTGATTGATATGGGAAGGCTCAGCCCACCGTTGGGGTGCCACCCCAGAAAGGTGGCCAGAGCTTATATGAGAAAACAGAGTGAGAAGGTTATGAACTGTAAGCCAGTGAGTGCACTCCTGGTGTCTGACTCAGTTCTTGCCTCCCAGGTCTTGTCTTGAGTTCCTGTCCTGACTTCCCTCAGTGGAAATATAAGCTGAAATGAGCCCCTTTCTCCTCACCTTGCTGTTGGTCATGGTGTTTATCACTGCAGTGGAAACCCATCCTGGACAGCTTTAGCATACTAAGATTCACAGCAGTTCCAAGAGCTATTCCCCTTCTCAAATGTTGTAGACCGAGAGAAAGAAAACTCATTATCAACTTTGCAGCTCATTAGCAGCCTCACTCTGCATAAACAACCACTCATTACTGCCGCAAGCAGCTCTGTCATCATGCTTCCCTTCCTTCTGGACGTGGTACTCAAAAGATACACTAATAGGACTCTCCTAGATCCAGTAAGAATGTGGCTGTGTTCCAGTGGTCAATTGTGATGGATCCAGCAAGGATATTGCTTAAATTGTGGCTGGCCTTTTGATGGCTCTGTGACCCTGAGGTTATTACCAAACTCCTCTGGCCTCATTTGCTCTGAGCATTAGATGTGAAGGTGTTTGCCTGCACCTGGCTAGCAGAACTCATTGAGAGTGGAAGGATTTGTTGTCTGTACTCTGAAAATGAGACTCAGTGAGGGACTCCCTATTCTGTCTGTTCTCGCTGTCTGTAGTATACCTAATTCCACTCCTCACATAGGCAATTTGCACCAGAGCTGTGAGTAAAGCTGCCCATTTTATGATGTGCAGCTTATATTTTGGATTTAACTATTCTCTCAGAAATGAGACTCGAGGACAATAATCTAATGAGATGGTAGATGTCTCTATTATATGGAAAAATGTCACTCCCACAATAGCCTCATTCAATCCTTCACCCCAAAGCTAAGTACCCCGTCGCTGACTGCCTGAGCTCCTATTCTATCTTGCACCTTTCTCTGCTGTATTGAGTTCCCTTGCAGACTGTATTCCATAGGCTGCTGAGCCAGGATTTGTTCTCAGTTTTGTCGCTGTTTCTCAACTTCTCCACAGACTTCTTTGCGTGGAGAATGTACTGTTCAGAGACACATACTCTCACGTGCTATGTCCATTGACAGGCACAAGTTCAAGAGCAGTATGAGGAAAGTGGAAAGTTGGACAGAAAATGAGATGCCAAGATGTGTGTCACAAAAGTATACGAAATGTAAGTCTGTGGGGACTAATTTCATTAAATCCATGCTACATAGTTAAATAATATTAGAAACTGGACTTTTTATAGATTCTAATGTGATAAAAATCCTTTGGGAATACTAAGATTTTGTACATGTTTACACAAACACATACACCTCACACTCATGCAGAAAAGTTCATATCCATGAGCATGATGTTACTATACAACTAGGATATATCAATAATGATGTATTTTTAAAATTTATTACGAGAAATTGCTTTTAATTTCTGTCTTTTAATATATTAGTTTATATAAAAGAAAGAAATTAAAATAAGTATGTTGCTCTTTCAAAAAAAAAAAGATGTGTGTCACAGGCTTGCTGCTGCTACCACTCCTTGCTAAAAGTCAAGTGTTGCTATAAGATAGGTGCAGGACCATATGCCCACGTTCTTGAGTGCCTATAATTCAAAACAGCCTCCATGAGAATAGCTATATTATTTTCCAATATGTTTACAAATTAAAGTTATTTTTGAAAAAAGTTTCCACAGATACCCAGATTTTTGGGAGGGTGTATGTGTAAGAAATGCAGCCTTTTGGTTTTTATTTTGTTTTGTTTTCTATAATTTTGAAAGCATTTCCTGCAACCTACTTAGTTTTGCCATGGAAACCGAAAACCTATGAAGGACTCTTGCTCATTGGCCAATTCACTGATTAACTGAAGTCTGTGAATGATTAAGAGCGACAAATATTTAAAATTATAAATTCTACGACTTATTCTTAGTATTTGAATCTTATCAAAACATAAGAAATGGGTTTTCAAACCCTGAAAAACCTGTACAACTACAACAAAAAAAATGGGCTCCTTTTAGTTTCTTAATAAAATTTTTATAAAATACAATTTCCTTCTTTCATTATCTGAGTTGCAACTTCAAAAGATGCTCTTGAACACATACCAAAAATAAAACTGAGTTAAGATGTTGATGGCCATTGACCCCTACAGCCCAGGAAAACAATCTGATCTAGCCTTAGTATCTGTAGTTCTTAAAGCATAAGTGCTCACTGTGCTTATACATCACACCTCTGCAACCCGTGCAACCTTCAAATCATCTACATACACATTAGCCACTGAGCTTGGTCCAGATATGTCCAGGACAGCATCAGCTGACCTGACCCACCACCCAGGGCTATGCAACTGCTCACCGCATGGTGTAGAGAAGTGTGCCATCATCCTCCAGCCTCAGCAGCTTGTTGGGTGTCGTCATGTTGTGCGCAATGGACTTCTTCCCATTGTGGAAGAATGTGTCTGGGGTCCAGATTTTGCTGGCAAGAAGGTTGTTGAGAGGGAGACGTTGCATAGGCCCCTTAAACCGCAGCCTTTCATCTTTCCAGCTTTGTCGGAAAAACACATCTATGGTATATTCCTAATGCACAAGAAGACATCAGGGTGACATCTCAGCGAGAGGGGTCCTTACCACAGTTAATTCAATATAGAAATTGTCTGTGTTAACCAGGCTTTGGTACCTACCATTTCCGTGTCGGACACTGGGCCAAAGCTGGTAACATAGATGTCTGTTCGCACCTGCGTGATTCACTCTGAAACACAGACACAGGTTGCTTTGCAACTGCCTTACCAAGAGCCTCCTCTGTAGTGTGCTGTTGATCTCAGTGTAGTGCACAACTTCATTCTTCACAACCATAGCACACTTTTGTGTTTTGTAAACCTAGAAGACTGGAGTAATATTCACTGGACCTAGACTGCTTCAAACTACAGATCCAATAGTGTATCTATCCATCATTAGCAAAATGGCGTAGGTCTCATGGTACCTCTGTCCCTGGGGAGTCGTCCTCAGTAGATGTGGACTGAGATGGATGGTAATGAGTGGTGACACTACTAAACCTGGAGCTCTAAGGCCATCCTGCTCTGGATACTGACTTGAGTGATCTCTCAATAAAGCTGGAAGCACTAGATGGCCTCAAGAAAAGGGTAATGAGAAAGGGTTTTGGAGCACACCAACACAAGTGCGGCTAGAAAACAAGAACCACTCCTCCTTATATGACATTGTGAATTGTTTGAAACCCCCATCACAGGGTCCTATTATATTACTAAAGTAATGAATATGCAGAATTGATCAAAATTATCAATAATGCTGGGGTAGGGACAAATGTTTTCCATGGATCATGCATGAGTAGATACTCCATCTAGAATCCACCACCTCCAAACTGCCTGACGGCATAGTGGGCTCAGATAGTTTCCCTAAAGTTTCTCTCACAGTGATAATCAACTTATTTGCCATGTCTGTGTAGTCTGCCTTCTGGATAAGGTACAGGTCTACGGCACCCTCTGAGCCAGTGTGTCCCATTAGGTTCTCTGCTGAATGAGAGTGCCTGAATAAAATTCCAGAGTCAATGACAGCTCAACAGTCCTCCCTATACTTTGGCCCTTTCAATGTGCAAACAAAGATGGGAACATTGGGCACTGAGCCTAATAATGTCTTTCAGTGGCACAGAGAGATGTGGCCTAACCTATGAGGACCTTTCTTACACTGGAACCTTTGAATACAAAACTTTGCTTTCTGTAAATCTTCATTAATAATACAAATACTGAAGAACTCATTTTACTTCAAGAATGCTTCTGGCAAAAGGTCTAAACCTCAGTTTCTATGTATTAGGAGCAAGGATAGTAGCTACAGAGTTTGGAAGTATTTGCTATTTCAGACCTTCACTGGGGTTCAGGAGAATTCCCCTTTAGATAAACAGGGATATTATAAATACCTTAACTGTGGTCTCAGTGAGAAATCATACACTCAGAATGTAAAGACACAAAGAAAAACTGCAGTGGATCATTAAGTTCTGACAAGCATTTACAGATAAGAGAGGGACAGTTTTTTAAAATTATTTTTTGGGTGCTCAGTTTTAACAGAACCTAAGAACTAAAATGGACCAGGGTTCTTTCCTAAGGAACTAAAATAGACTGTCCCATTATCTAGCAAACAGGGAGTCTTAAGACTTTAATAAAGAGACCATTTCACTCCAGCATCATGAATCTGAAAAACGATAACAGGACATGATATAGATTGGTTTTCAACTCAGAATCCTGACAAAGTAGTTCTCTCCTAAGTTATCTGGACTTCAGTCAGCACAGCTTTATGGCTGAGGGTAATTTCTCCCTGTAGCTTCATCAGCCTCATCTGGAACTCACCTCCCAGCCCAGGCCGCAGTCTGTTGTCATAGCCATCCAAGAGCCCGTCCAAGATCCTGGTGAATATTGTGATGTTGTCATTGGTCTCGTCTTGTACAGAACTAGTTGGCATTTGTGAAAAGCTTTTAAACAGAGAAAGAAAGAGAAAATTCCAATTGCTTTGTATAAATATTTTTTTCCAAGACAGGAACACAATACTCATATGGCATCTGACCTTGGAGGACTGGCATCTGAGAAACATACCGCCCACACTGCCTTGGCTGACAACTGGATTCCTTTAATGAGCTCTGGAGCTTGACTATTCTTTCTTCTGCTCTAGGCCAAGTTATTGCTAACTTAACATCATGTTCCAGGTTCCCCTCTCCTTTGTTTGAAGAGCTGAAGGTCTGTGTTTCTTTTCTAAATGCCAGGCTACTCTTAAAGAGAGTACACTATGACTGTATCACAGAACGTGGTTATCAATGCTATAGCCACCTTTGAAAAAAAGAACCTCTGTACATGGGCTAGGAGGATGATGAAATCACATGGGATTTTGGAATTTTTATTTAAAACAATGAATTTGCAAGTCATCAATGAGAACACAGGGAGGCTGAAAATTTCAATCCAAGTATGGTGTGGTAGCACACAACTTCAATCCCAGAGCTCGGGCCACAGAGGCAAGCAGACCTCTGTGAGTTCAGAAGACCATCCTGGTCTATACAGTGAGTTCTAAGCCAACAAAAGCTACATGGTGAGAGCCTATCTCAAAAATGTATATAAAAATTGTACCCAAGTTGGAAGACAAGTTAATGAACACAAATCTCACTGCACTCTTACTAGCAGACTACCCTTCAGAAAAGGGATTCTAAGAATATTCTGGTTTTATTCAATAGTGTAAAGTTTTGAAGACTGCAAAAGAAGGTGGAACTGGAGATGGACACTAGAAACGACCCATTTCAATGTAATCAATGAAAATGCATGGTTTTCAAGAGCCGAGTGGGGGAAGGGCATGTGCATTCTGACCTCAGCTTCTCACAAAGAGATGGCAACTCTGATTTCAACAAGTATGTGAAAGAAAGTGCTTATGCAGACCTGGCATCCCACAGCCAAGTTCCATGAACGTGGGGTGGCAGACATACAGCAGTTCTGACCTCAGTATCTACCTGGAGGAATGCTAAACAAGCCAAGGAGACTACCTGGGGGACAGAAAGTCTACATGCCCAGGAGACGGAAATGTGCCTGAAGATTAACAGAGCCTCCTCCATTTATTTCCGTTGCTTTCAGATGTGCAATCAGCACTTGACGTGCAAGATGGTCTTGGCTCCGCACACTCAAGGCAGATTACTGGATGAAATTCAGTACTCTTGGCATTCAAAAAAAAGAGCACATGATTCCTGGCTCTTCCCCCAGAAGCCTGGCTGTGGGATGGCAGATCTGCATAAGCACTTTCTTTCATGCCTTTGTTGGAATCCGAGTTGCCATCTCCCTATAAGAAGCTGAGGTCAGAATGCACATGCCCTTTCCCCACTCAGCTCTTGAAAACCATGCATCTTCATTGATTGCATCTAAGCAGATCAATCCTTTACCGGCCCCAAAGGGAGTCCCTTTAGAATAAGCATAAAATTTCCTTGATCTAAATTTCACATCGCCACTAAAATGAGTACAGCTGTAGCTCGTACAAACTAAAACTCAGTCCTGTTAGAACAGAACCCATAAATGTGAATATTTTCTTCTTTTATTTTAAAATACTTTGAGCTTTTCTCCCCCACCCTACCTCTCATTTGTTGAGACATGGTCTTCTTCTATAGCTTTGGTTGTACAAGGTTATCCTGGAACTTTGTAGACTAGACCTTGAATTCACAGAGATCTACCTGCCTCTGCCTCCTGAGTGCTAGAATTAAAGACAAATGCTATCACCTGGCGGTCCCATGTGTCTCTCAATTCTAATACTCATGATAATTTCATCCTTCAGAAGAAACAATAGAACCCCCATAGCTACTAGTGGAATGAAAAGCCTTGAGGCATTTGAGCTGTGTAAGAAGAATATTGTCCTTTGGTCTTGCCTGGTTGTCTAAAAACTGGTCCCAAAAAGTCTGGCCTCATAGTCTGCTTCTCATGACATTCAAAGATTGTCAGTCTGGTTTCTCAGTTTAAGGCAATGTCCAGATGCCTAACACTGGAAGGGCCTCACTATTTCTTCAATTTAAAAAGTAATATGTGAGAAAATACAACTGTAGGAAACAACAACAGCATTGTCTCTCCTCACACATAAGTCTATTTTCTGCCATTTAAAGTACCCAAGGTCCACTTCAAACAAAAGTCTTAAGCATAAAAATAAGCATAAAATTTCCTCAGAATTTATAAATTGTATATTATTCTAAAAATTATAGTTTTGAGTATCCACACTGTATATGCTGTCTGCGAGTTAGTTGTTTGATAGTTGTCTCGGTTGAAGTGAGTTGTTTCAGCTGCTCTGTCAAAATCACTGTAATGTACAGTGTCAAGTAAAATTTAGTTTACTTCATAAGTGGTCCGAAGTACAAGGGTAATGATGTTGGCAATCTCATTACAGTATATAACATTTAAATTTTACTTAAATTGTTGTCCTTCATATCTTAGTAAGCTAATTTATAGACTGTACTTTACCACAGTGTTCAGTACAGAAAAGAAATTAAAAGATGGGGGATTTAATACTATCCTAAGCTTTAGGCATACACCAAAGGTTTGGAATATATCTCCACAATCAAAGAACAACTATTTCATCTTTCAAGGACTTTTCTAAGTTTGTCCATATCAGTTGTAAAATGTTCTTCAATCATATTGGATAAGAATGTCCCTGGCCATCAAGAAAAAAATGATCAGATGGTATTACTGGCTATTTTCATGATAGTGAGCCACAGTGTTGTTTAGCATTCTATCTATCCATCTATCTATCTATCTATCTATCCATCTATCTATCTATCTATCCATCTATCTATCCATCTATCTATCTATCTATCTATCTATCTATCTATCTATCTATCTATCTCTGTATATATATACATATATGTATATGTGTGTGTGTGTGTGTGTGTGTGTGTGTGTGTGTGCTATGCCCACTGCTTCATTGTTTCAGACCACTTGCGTATGTTCCTTGGATTGGAATCTCACTTTACTCATACCCAAATTCTCATCAATTCCAGGGATAGATAGAGTACTTATAAATTCCAGAGCTGTTTACATTTATTGGACACATATTTTAATGTATTACTTTTTATTTTATATACATGGCTCTTTTGCCTGCATGTGGCTTTCTATAACAAGTACATGGCTGGTGCCCACAGAAACCAAAAGGTGGTATTAGATCATTTGAAACTGGAGTTATGAATGGTTGTGAAACACCATGTGGGAGCTAGGGATTGAATCTAGGTCTTCTGGAAGAACAGTCAGTGCTCTTAACTTCTGAGACGCCTCTCCAGCTATACACAATTCTTATGATACAGTTTTAAATGTCTACTCACACTACTTATCCATAATGACACTTCTCTTGGAGAAATTTCAATATCTTCCCTGTCCTACCATTATTTCCTCCTGTACTGATCTTTATTTAGTTCTTTCCATAGCAGCATTCAGGGCTGGGGGTCTGGAATATTTTCTATTCTATTTAAGTAGTCATATAGCAAGAGGAGTGGAAAAAAGACATCAAGAAATAAAGATCTTCTGAAATGCCTCTTAGGGCAGAAGCAGGGTTTGCATTCTGCTCATGTTGTTTTGGGCATTTTGTTTGTTTGTTTTCCACAATCAACCTGAAAAACAAATGAACTGTAATTCATGGCCATGCAATGTCCTATTCTCACAGTACTGAGGAGATTGCAAGTACTGTTTTCCCCCTGGCATGGTGCCTCCTTCACCCACAGATATCTGAGGACTTGGTTATGCTTCCATGAGGCTGCAAGGTCTTTAAGAACTACTTAGGCAAAAAGAAACTCTCATTTGGCTCAACAAAAGCCCTTGAAAAGGAAAACAACTGGGACGTACTAGTATCTGTGTACAGTGAGAAACAGTGTGACTGAAGAGCATCATGTGACGCGATGGTGGCTTCCAGGCAGGCCTACCCACCCTCTTAACACTGCTGAGAGTGTTCTATGGGGTCAACTCCTAGCACAATTGTGGATGAACTGCTTCAGCAGCAAAATAAAGATCTGTGAAGGACTAGATTTTTTTTGTGAAGTGAAACTAAATCTCTGGGCTGGAGAGACAGCTCAGTGGTTAAGGACACTGAATGCTCTTCCAGAGGTCCTGAGGTCAAATACCAGATACCACATGCTGGCTCACAACCATCTGTAATAAGATCTGATGTCCTCTTCTGGTGTGTCTGAAGACAGCTACAGTGCACTTATACATGATAAATAAATCAATCTTTTTAAAAAGAAACAAAATCTGCTATTTTGTTTTGACAAGTATTTTCAACATAAAAGAAATAATTTTAAATGTTGGTAGCTTACTTCAAATATAATCAAGGCTAAAATAGCCAAATCCTCTTAAAATGTGGAAGTTTCTTTAGAGTTCATCAATATTACTTAGTAGAACATGCTACACATACCCAGTGGTCCAGTTATGGCCTCTTCACATTTATTGATCTTTCAGAAAATTGATTATTTTGTTATGTTTGTTAAACTGCATTTTAAGTTTTAGTTAGTTAGTTAGTTAGTTAGTTAGTTAGTTAGTTAGTTAATTTACATCTGGCCACAGTTTCCCTTCCTCTCCTCCTCCCATACCTCTTCACCCCATCCACCCTCCCCCATTTCTCTTCAGAAAAGGAGAGGCCCCATGAATATCAACCAGCCTTGGCATATCAAGTTGCAATAAGAATAGGTGTATCTTCTCCTAAAGAAGCAAGACGAAACAGCCCAGTTAGGGGAAGGGATCCAAACCCAAAGGGAGGAAACAGATACAGCCTCCTCTCCTGCTATTAGAGTCACACATGAAGAGCAAGCTATACAACTGTTACATATGTGCAGCTGGCCTAGGTATATCCTATGCATGCTCCTTGATTGGCAGTTCAGTCTTTGTGAAACCCTATTAGCCAAGTTAGTTGATTTTGTAAATTTTCTGTGGTATCCTTGACTCCTCAGGCTCCTAACATCCTTGCTCTCCAACTTCTACAGGATTCTGCAGCTCTACCTAATCTTTGTCTGTGGGTCTCCTCAGTTTCTGGGTGAAGCTTCTCTGATGATAGTTATGCTAGACTCTTCTCTGTGAGTATAGAAGAATACCACAGTGTCATGGGTGGGGCCCCTCTCTTGGCATGGGTTTCAAGCTGGACCAGTCATTGCTTAGCCATCTTCTTAATTTCTGTTCCAACTTTACCCTTTGCACATCCTGTAGGCCAGGCAAATTGTAGGTCAACGGTTACAACTCAAGTGACAGATCATGCTGTCGAGGATATGCAGGAAAGGGAAAACTCCTTCCTGGCTGGTGAGAGTGCAGACGTGTATAGCCAATGTGGAAATCAATTTGGTGGTTTCTCAAAAAATTGAGAATAGATTTACCTCAAGACCCAGCTATACCACTTTTGGGCATATACTGAATGTTCCAATGTGCCACAAGGACACTTCTCAACTAGATTCATAGCAGTTGTTTGTAATAGCCAGAAACTGCAAACAATCTAGATGACCCTCAACTGAAGAACAGATAAAGAAAATGGAATTTAGTGGAATACTACTCAGCTACTAAAAACAATGGCATCATGAAATTTGAAGGCAAATAGATGGAGCTAGAAAAGATCATCCTGAGGGAAGTAACCCAGACCCAGAAAGGGAAACATGCCATATACTCACTTATAGGTGGGTATTAGCCATAAAGTGAAGGATAAGTATGCCACAAGCCACATATCCAAAGAAGCTTAGTAACAAGGAGGGCTCTAGGAGAGCCACATGAATCTCACCGAGAAGGGGGAGTAGAATAAATAGAGTATGCAGGAGGGGGGATGGATAGAGAGAGTGTGGGTTGGAGGGATCAGGTCAGAGGAAGATGGAGGGAGGGAATACTTAGAAAGACAACTAGAATGGGAGGTCATCTTTGAGATGAGCTAAAAACCCAGGACAATGGAAACTCCTAGAAGCCTATGAGGGTGACCCCGTAAAGACTCCTAGCAATGGAGCATATGTAGTCTGAACCTGCCTTTTTCCTGAACCAGGTAAGACTTCCAATGGAGAGGTTGGAACATGAACCCAGGCAGAAAAGATATTCCTTTTTTTCCCCCTGTGGCAAAGTCTTTTTTATCACATTTAGTTTATTTCTGCTCTAACATAAATTGTACACTGGTAACAAATAAACTCTTAATCTCCTTTCAAAATCTCTGTAAAAGGCAAGAGTCCTTTAGCATGTCTAGACAGTACGTTTGTCAATATATGTCACACACACTTGTGGTTTACATTTTTAAATTCCAGCCATTGGTTGTCATGTTATATTATTTCACAATGCTCTGGATTTCTTGTAGAAAAGATATTAAGACTACAGAAATACCTTTCAATATAGAACCCAAACCTGTGGGTGCTCAGGTCTCTTTTCATAATTTGTTGTGGGTTTCCATAGCATCTCCACACAGCCTTCCTTATACTTAAATGATCTCTAGACCTAGTTATTCTGATGTTATTAAAGCATGTTATTTAGGGAATAACAAAATGAAAAGAGTTTATATATTCTCAGTTACAGAGGAGATTTTTAATCAAATATGGAAAATATGTGGTCGAATCCACAGATGCAGAATTTGCAGGTATGTTGGGCCTGTATAGAACCAACCCAACCTGCTTTTAAAAACCACTCCCTCTTACATTTCCTTTCTAGTTTATATAGAAGGGACAAGGATTTGACCTGATGATTCTGATGAGTTGAGTTTGACAAATAAATGACATAAATGAGCCTTGTTTTCTAGGCTGGTGAAAACAGTGACACAGGATGGGGCAGGGGCTGGAGGGACACTGGTGGGTACTGCAGAGCTCTGAATGTACTGGAATCCCTGTCATGGTGATCTAACTTCTGATTCTGATAAACCGAATTTAGGAACCACCATCTCATGAAATCTGATCTACCAGCAGGCAGGCTTTCCAGGCAGTCTGTAAGTGAAATAAATTGTGCATGCCTTCAGCAAGAGTGAAATCTTCCAAGTACAGGAATCTTTCTCACTCAATGTTGTCTCATTCCTGTCCTTTTCCAGGCATTAGCATCTCAGTTTCTGGCTCCTGGAGACACGGGTTTAACTGATCACAGAGGGAAAAGGAAACCGTATTTTCGGAGCCTGACTCCTATCTGGAGATCTTCCTATGTGGTTCTGGTGGAAAGTGTGTGTTTTGGGCGTAAGATGCAGGCAAATCGACTGCCCCAGGGCCAGTAACATGGGCCCCAGCAGCCCTACAGTCTTCAAATACTTCCTGGACAATGCCAGCGATGGGTTTCAATGAATGGTGTTTGAACCTGTGTCTCACTCTGGTGAGATCTAAGCACAGGTAGAAGGCAGAGTTGTCCCTGACATATTATGAACGATTTTCATACTAGAGAATTTCAGCAGAGTACATAAAGGGCAGGAATCTAGTGTCACTTCACAAAGTATGAATGACAAGATAGGAACATAAGGGGGAGGGAGAACATGGACTCTGTCTAGGTTTGGAATGAAATGGCAACTGTCATTTGCAGAAGACGAGTGGGAGACCTCTGATACAAGCCAGCGCTAGGGTGGCACTGCTCCTCAGTAAGAGAGTACTGTAAGTGGCCAGACACTCGGTAACAGACCACTGCAAGGGGCTAGCCTCTGGGTAACCAAAACAGCAAGGGGCTAGCATCTGGGTAACAAAGCACTGCAAACACCAGGCAGTGGGTAACAGGGCACTGTAAGCACCAGGTGCTGGAAGGGGCCAGGCTCTAAGTTCACTCATCAATACCACAAAACTTTTAAAACTCAAAATTGTAACCTAAGGAAACTAATCACATACAAGTTTATAAAACACTTTGAATGCCACGCTATACTTTTTTTTTTTATTAACTTGAGTATTTCTTATATACATTTCGAGTGTTATTCCCTTTCCCGGTTTCCGGGCAAACATCCCCCTCCCCCCGTCACGCTATACTTTTAAAATCTTCTTCAAGGTAATGGAAACCTGCAGGGTTTTTGTTGTTGTTGTTGTTGTTGTTGTTGTTGTTGTTGTTGTTGTTGTGTTTTGTTTTGTTTTGTTTTTGACCAAGATCATGGTCTGCTTATAAATTACAGACTTGGGAGAAGTAAGATTGGAAAATAACTCAGGAGACAACAATGGTGACAAGAGATGGACACTCAAATGTCATTAGTTAGTTGTATTTCTTCTGGCCTTAAAATTTTTTGGGGGGTTTTCCTCATGCTCACAGAGCTTCACCATGATGCCCTTCAGTTACCCAAATCAAAGTTGTCTTCCTCAGGACCCTTTCTGCAGGTTCTCTGCTGCCTGGATCATAATCCCAAAGCTCATCACTGGAGCTCTACAGGCTACAGCACCTACAAATTACCCTGCCCTTTGTTCCTCTTCTCAGAAAATTCCCTGGAAAAACCATATATATTACACACACACACACACACACACACACACACACACACACACACACACACACACACACCTCCCTTCCCTCTCTTACAGCCGCTCCTATCTAGATCCTGCCACCTATCACCTATAACTTTTGCTAAAGGCCAAGATGAAACTCTGAATGGGCAGATCCAAAAGTCAAGACCAATCACCCACCTTCATGGGCCCAGTAGTTACATTCAGCAGAAATGACTGCGTCTCCCTTCCTACAGAGCTTTCTCCTCTTGGTTTCTGAAAACTCTTCTCTTTAGGTTCTGGCTGTTGTGTGCATATTTGATGGAGTTTTTTTTTTTTTTTATCTTTATTAACTTGAGCATTTCTTATTTACATTTCGATTGTTATTCCCTTTCCTGGTATCCGGGCCAACATCCCCCTAACCCCTCCACCTCCCCTTTTACATTGGTGTTCCCCTCCCCATCCTCCCCCATTACCACCCTCCCCCCAACAATCACACTCACTGGGGGTTCAGTCTTGGCAGGACCAAGGTCTTCCCCTTCCACCGGTGATCTTACTAGGCTATTCATTGCTACCTATGAGGTTGGAGCCCAGGGTCAGTCCATGTATAGTCTTTTGGTAGTGGCTTAGTCCCTGGAAGCTCTGGTTGCTTGGCATTGTTGTTCATATGGGGCCCCGAGCCCCTTCATATTTGATGGTTTTGGTTGGTTGGTTGGTTGGTTGTTGTTTTGGTTTTTGAGACAAGGTTTCTCTGTATAATAGCCTGATTCATTTTGTAGACCAGAGTGGCCTCCAACTCATAGAGATCCGCCTGTCTCTGCCTCCCAAGTGTTGGAATTAATGGTTTATTTTTTATGACAGTGTTATGTTATGTAGCTTGAACCTAAAATCTTGCTTGAATCCTTAAGCTACTGTGTCCTGCTATACTCTTTTTCCTCTTCTCTGAACCTCTCAGTCTTGTTTATACCCTCTTAAACTCATTAATGCCTATGCTCAGTTTCTATCAGTTCTCATGCCCATTGTCTTTTAAATCATGATGCAGCCCAGTCCTTTTCTGGCCTCTAGCTCCCCATCTCCAAAGGCCTGCCCTAGCTACTTGGATATGGATGTGGCTTCTTCAAGGACTTATAAAGCACAAACATCTTCTACCTTCTTCTCCATCTCAGTGATAGAAGAAAGAGTTGATGGAGTATCCTTGACCCTTAATCTTTCCTCGTGCCTATGTCAGACCATCCACACATCCCACTAGTCAAAACAGATGTGTCCTGATGTGAATACCTCTTAACTGACTGCATACCACTTTCATCTCTCCTCTTCTTACCCCGGATTCCACTTAATTCTCTTTACTCTGCTCTAACAGGGGATGAAATGCTAAGGTCCACTTCTAAATAGGACCATGAGACGACTTGGTACAGTCTATGGTAGGAGGATTACATAACATCAACCATTCTTATGTCCAAAACAGTAAAATGGGATGAGGCTGTAGTTCAGTTGGTAAAGTGCTCACCTAAATTGCACAAAGCCCTAAGCTTGACCCTAGTCCTGCATAAACTGGGCACCATGATACATGCAGTCATCTCACAAGTCAGGGATGGAGGTAAAAGGATCAGGGGTTCATGTCCTTCCTTGGCTTCATAGAGAGTTCATAACTAACATGGGCTATATGAGACAAATAATAAAATAAATAATAATACAAATATACCAATAATAAAACAAAAATACTAACAAACATAAAAATTCCACTCCACTCCATGGCCCTCTGTTACTCTCCAGGTAAAGTTACCCAACATGGCAGGTTGTCCAAGATCTAGTCCAGTTCTTTCCCTTACACTGTGATTATACCTCCTATGGATCTCCACCGCCAATGCCAAGCTAGCTTCTGACGGCTTCCAATTCCTTGTGTGGTGTTCTGCCATTATCACCGTTCCCCAACACTGGTTTGGTCTTCTCAACGATTAGAGCTGTTACTAAACCCCACTTCCCTCAGGTTCCTGCAATAGCACCTGCTTCCATCACATTCACTATCTCCTTCTGAATTGCTCTTTTAGTAACCACCATCGCTTCCCTGTTGCTTGTTCATTGCCTGACGTTTTCAAGTCTGAACACACTCTCATTGAAGCTAGGCCCTTAGCATCCATAATGGTGCCTAGCACATGGAAGGGGACACATTCATACTACTGTCAAAGCAGGGTGATAACTTCCACCACACTCAGGCAAGGGAGGCTGCTTGGCTATACCCAAGTGATGGTCTTAATTGTGCTCAGGCCATGCTCAGGAACACTGCTTACCATCTGAATCACTAACCTGGTCTAGCATTTTGCATATCAATCAGTCTTGTGATGAAGGGTCCGTTATTATCCCCAGGTATGACATTCAGAAACTGAGCTGCAGGATGGTTATGGAACTTCTGGCTCCATAGAAGGACCCACTATCAACAAGACTCTGTATTTATCATTAGTGATCTTGGGGTAGAACCAAACTGATTGTGAACTGGTGGGAAATTTCTTTTTTAACTGAAAATCAATGCCTTATGTTGCTCTGACTTTTACATTCTGTCTGTTTTGGAAACAGCTCGTAAATACAGATAAGGTGGAGCTTTTCTACTCCCCACATGTGATGCTTCTCTATGCATTACCTGCCAGAAACTCACATCATAGTGAGCTTGGCCTGGGCTGCTCAGGAGTGATCCGATTCATCTACTGGTTTAGGATGTTTCTAACATATAAATTGCCTCTCTTGCCCTCTTCTTTTCTGCAGAGCCATAAATATTAGGACATGGTGGAGAGGCCTTTCTAATGGGAACTCTTGCCCTGGCAGGCATCTAGGAGGCAAGGGGTGATTCCACCACTTTGGTCAGCAAAAAACGTGGACACAATTCAATAAGTTCTAAAGTTGGGGCTCTCCTTATGCACCAAGTGAGGACTTGGCGAACATTGAACAGCATGGTTTAACAACGTCATTCTGAAATTCATGCAAAGCACCTATATGCCTGTTGGTAATTCTTGCTACTAGGAGAGTGAGCTTTGCTTTTTGCTTTAATTCTAATACGTCCCTTTGAAATGCACAACAATTAAAACGTGGGTTTTGTGCCATTGAATATTCATGAACATCCAAATACACACAATCTGTGCACGTTCACACACACACACACACACACACACACACACACACACACACACCCCTCTACCCAGAACCCAGCTAGTGAATCATCCTGGAGCTTAGGGCTATCCTCCTTCCCAGAGCTGTGCTCTCTGCTGTCCTGAGTGCTGTTCACTGAGCACGGGTGCATCAAACATCCTTAAAGTCAGCTTTATAAAGTCAAGAGTCTGGAAATAGGCCCTGCTTTCTGTCTTGTAAAACAAAGTTTGAGATGGCTCTCTAACTCCACTAAGGCGCTGTGCAGTTTCCCCTTCCTCCTCTCTGCCTGTCCCTCTCTGCAGCTTCCAAGAAGAGCCATCAGAGCAGTTCTGTCCCTCCTAGTTGGTTTGACTGCACTGCTATGGTGCTCTTACAAACATTATACTGACTGTGTGCCCTGAGCCTCGGGAACCTGCCGCTCTGGAAAAGGATGAGTCGGTTATCTGAGGGTATGCAAGCCAACTTCCAGCTTCAAAAGATATGATTCAGACATGCCTACAGCTCCAGTGAGAAGCAGCATCTGCCCTTGAGTATAGGAGGGAGGATGAAAAGGACCCTCTTTGTGGGACACAAGGCCAAGCTGGCGCACATGTACACAGAGAAAGATCTTTCTTCTTGTTTGTAAGAGCTTGCTTTTCATTGCCAATTTAAACATATTGTTTTCCAACATGTATTTGAATTGCAGTTCCACTGTAATAAAAATTAAAATACATTTCCCTTTCAATGAACAAATCTCTACTCTAATACCAGTAAGTGAATGGAATCTGGCATTATCTATTGAGCTGATAACCCTCAAATGTGCTTTGCAATTGTCACTGGCCTATCAAGTCTGGTAAAGTATGATTTTAAATGTTGATAAGTTAACTCTAGTTTAAACTAATTTGGCAGCAATTAGATCCCATAGTGTTTCAGTGCTAATTTTTCTATACTGTGCTGGTTTCATTAAAATAGCTGTAATGGCTTCAATAAGTCCATCTATTTGCATGGGCCATAGCAAAGACTGACTAGAAGGCCTTGGTTCAGTTGTATGCTCTATCATTCACAATGTATAATAAAATTTAAAAAACTATTGAAAATGAACTCTTTTTTTTTTTCGGAGCTGGGGACTGAACCCAGGGCCTTGTGCTTGCTAGGCAAGCGCTCTACCACTGAGCTAAATCCCCAGCCCCGAAAATGAACTCTTGGTGATTAAATTTGGAAAAAGATGTGGAGAAAGTCATATAATTCTCTTGCTATTTTCAAAGCAAGTTTGCTTGAACTATCTTATGTAATCACCAAATACACTTCCCTCTTCACAAGTGCATCTTTTGTTGCTGAATGTGCAGGTTTTTACAAATGTGTTGTGTCAACTTGTACCTGTGCAGAACCTTGTATGTTGTTTCTTTCTCATTCTCTCCTGCCCTTTGCATAGAACTCCTTACTCCTGCCAGCTCTCAAGTCTCCTGGGCATACTTCGGAGCATCAGCAGTTCCGTGACTAAGTAGTGATCAAACCAGGACCTTTGTAACTTCCCTTTTCAACTTCCTTTGAAGTTCAATCACAGAAATCCTTTCTTTGGTGGAGGGAGGATAGGACAGAGAATTTGTTCAACTTGTTCTTTTCCCCAATTTCAGAGTACAGAAAAAGCCCAAAGTGGACAATACATTTCAGGTCCATATCCTCCCAGCTTCTAGATTGCTTTGACATATTTCAAAATTGTAGTCAGAGAAAAAAAAAAGCACAGGGTGAAACTGAGCAAAATGACACAGAGCGGTGCAGAGTGAGGAGAGCCAGCAGGTGCTGACTGGGTAGAGCTCCCTGCTTAGATACTTATCCGTCCCACTTTGCCAACTGCAGAATGGGGCTAATGATACTGAGCTCATAACGAGGCTCCGGGGATTGACTTAAAACCTTATGATATTGGGTACTTTGCATTCTGTCAAGACCTAAAGTCAAGGAAATGTTATGAAATTGCCTGGGTTTCAACACAATTATTCCTACCTACAATTAATCTGAAAGCAAGCAGAACCTCATTTAAGAAGGAACAAGTGGGGGATTGATATGTCTTATGATGTGTTCAGTGTGCAGTGTGTTTTGCTGGTCTCCACAGTACCTGGTGTATAATTCCAATCATAAGATTATCTTTTTTTATTAATTATTTTATCCATTTACTTTCCATGCATCACTCCCCCTCAATGAGTCTCCCTATCACAGCTCCTCATCCCACCCCACCCCCATTGCCTCTGAGAAGGTGCTCCTCTTCTCCCCCAACCCCAGGCATCCCCCTTCCCTGGAGCCTCAGATCTCTGGAAGATTGGGCTCGTCTTCTCCCACTGAGGCCAGACAAGGCAGTCCTCTGCTATGCTTGGACCAGTCTGTGTGTCTTCTAATAGAAACAAGTGCAAATTCTTAAGAAATTTCCAAACCGAATGTGTCCTCTACAAGAGAATCTAGAGCAGGAAAATGAGAAATGATGTAAATGTCCCAAAGTAGGGAAATAGCTAATGTCAGCCCACTTTGCTCTGCTACAGTATCTATCCATGTTAAAAATCACACAGCCTAAAGAATTTGTAATTGTGGAAAGGTAGGGCCCAAAACCAACAAAAAGCTGAATATGTAGAAGACAATACAGATATATACAGACGTATGCAGATATATACAATACACAGGAGAGCAGGCAGTGGTAGGAACCAGAAGGGAAAGTATGATAACCTGGGAGTTGGTACAAGTTCATAAAGTAGTCTGCACCTCACACATTTCCTGCAGTTTGTAGGTATTGCTTTATAATAGACTCTAAAACCATGAAAATCTTTCTATCTGAAAGATGAATACCTTCTACAACAGTTAATGCTTTTGAGAGATTGAGGGCTATCCTCAGACTTAGAATTTCCTTCCAGAAACTGACAAGCTCAATCTGCATTTTGTAGAAGACCTTGTAAAATAACACAAATAAGAAACTAACTAAACTCATACACATAACTTTCTACTTCAGACTTGTACTACCAGAAAGTGTAATAGCTTTTCCTGCCTTATTCTATTCATAGTCAGAATTATTGTACTAATCCTACAAACTGTATGTTACCAAGATAGCACAGCTCAGCATGGGCATCACTTTTAAAATGTCTCCCAGTATACATAGGATATCAGAAAACAAGCCAACTATTTTAATGTATTAATTTGCAGTGATGAATATTCATGAGACTTCATTCACAGACACCTTCCATTCAGAAAAGCAATGGAGAAACTACAATTTATAGGATTTAATTTAAAAACTTGCAAAGAAAAGCCGTCATATAGTACATTAAGAATCAAAGGTTCAGGGATAGGGAACATGTTTCCCCCACTTTAAGCAAGGCAAGAATAGCACCTAATAAGTAGGCCCTCACACATCGTTCATGGTGTGCCTTATAATCAATGGAACATACAACCTGCTAGACAGGCTTGGTTTCAGAACCAAAATCCCCAAGCATTTGACCTGAAAAACAAAAATGGACTCTAGAGCATATTCTGCACATGTGTACATGATAAATGCACAGGACTGGGAAACAGCCCACAAAGACATTTTTTTTTCCTGGCATGAAAAGTTGTCCTTGCTGGGGAATGACATTTTCTGCCTGTGCTCTCGACATTCTCTGCCTTTCTGACCCTTCCAATTTGAACAGAGGAAGAGAGACAAAGAACAAGAGACGACGAGAGAAAAGAGACAGAGACAGAAGCATACACATAGTGGCAACAGAGATAGATAGGGGGAAGATGAGGCAAGAGAGGAAAGAAGAAAGATGCCAGAGGTATGAGAGATGAGAGGAGATAGGAAAGACAGACTGACAAGACTTTCTCAGATACTCAGAATACATTGTAACTGCCCCAGGCACAAGCCCCAGCCCTCACGGAGATTTTGTTCAGCAGAGTGGACCTGTGAACGCCTGCCAAGTAGCCTGTACACTGGCCATACGAATGGAAACAGGTGACTGTGCGCTGCAGTCCTTTTAAGTATCCCAAGTGTTCCCTTGGGAAAGAGCACTGGTAAACAGGAAGTCAAGCAGCACACTCTGTTCAGTGGGAGTACTTCAACCTGCAATCCTTTTGATTAGCCAGGACAATTTGGGGCAGCGAGGGACAGAGGAGAGAAGACGGACATTGGTTGCCTTCTAACAGCATGCATCTTGAATGAGAGGTATTACTAGTGTGGCAAGGAAGGCTGGTATTAGTACAGAGACACTGAAGGCTCAGATGAGAGCGGTCAGGGGAAACGACATTTCCAAAACCGCAGGGATGAGCCAGTCGTAGTTTATGATCTCTGTACTTGGCCCAGGCCAAGACTATTGTGGATCCCTTTCCATGACACATATATAGCACTAGCCTGGCTTGAAAAAAATGAGTGTCATAATGGACCCAAGGAGAGAATCAAAGTGTGGCACACTTGTCTAACAGCAGCAGATGTCCTTAAAACAAATGAACTTCTGAATCTCTTCCAACCCGAGTAGGAGGAAACAGCTTCCTTTAAACTATCTTCTGCTTCCACTTGCAAAACCCTCTTTCCTTTTGTCTAACTAATTTCCGAGACCCTGCACCAGGAACAGCTTTGTTCAGGAAGAAAGCATGGGTCAGGACATATTCAACACAAACCAGAAGGTGCAGGACTGCAGAGGTGGCAACCAGGGGCTGTCCTGATCTACCGGCTTCACAACAGCACAGGTCCCCAAGACCACACAATGAAAGCACAGGGGACAACTTACCCAAAGTGACTGGATAAGGTCATGGAAATGCAGAAGACAAGGAGGGTTTTGGTCATGATAAATCTAGAGAGCATTCCATTGTCCATTCCCAGTAAGAATAATAGTTGAAGCAGATGAATTTAGAAGAAAAACCGTCCTTTCCTCCAACTTGATCTTGAAGCTGAAAGTGCATCAAGGGGAGAAGCACATGAACATGGATATTCCCATCACTACAGCGAATCCAACCATGCTGCTGCCACAGTGAAGCTGACAAAGCCTGGAGCCTGGCCCTTGTTACCAGCAGACTGTGCCAGCACAGTTTGCACCACCTTCTCTGGGCAGCAAGGCGGTGTAAAAAGGTGACAGGACAGCTTTAGTCCACTTTTACAGAGTGTGCAGTCGTCCTAACAGACTGCTTGCATCCCTCGATAGTGTACTGTTTTAGCATGGCATAAATGACCCAGTTATTAACATAGGGCTTAAAGTTATCGGACAATTGCATTTTGCATCTATCAAATCCACAAGTGAGATAAATTTACCTTTCTGAAATATTTGCCACACGTTCAAAGCCAGCAAGCTGCTTCTGGTTCTGCAAGGTGCTGAAAGTGTGTGGGAAGAGGGGGGAAAGGCACATGTCAGAAACACATCTACAGGATCGCAATGGTAGACTTGCCTGTGAGGGTCAGACTTTCTGGGTTGGCAACCTGCCCCCAGGACTACATGGCTTAATAATCACGACGCTTGGAAAATAATCTCTGTTCTTAGCTAGACTCTGGTTAGCGCAGTGGAAATCGAAGCAAGCACTGCCCCTGGGCCAGCAACAACCTTAGGGAAGGCACATAATATCTCAACATGCGCATAACGCAAATAGATGCTCAATGTACACTAGTAAGCCAGAGTTCCAAAAGAAACGCCTTTCTAAGGAGACCCCTCTTCCCCCAAAAAATGTCTAGAACTGAAGAAGGCACACAACAGGTACTTCCATCTCAGAGGAGAAGGCCCTCTGATATTCCATTCAAGAATAGAAAGCTGGCATGAGGTGGTCGCCTGGGCGAATCCTAGGGCTAGGCGCCCGTAGCCTGGCGAGTCTAGGAGGCGAGCACGCGGCGCCGCATGCGGGGAAAACCCGGGCGGTTTCTTTTGCCTCCCCTGAGCCCCCGACTTCCCGATCCCCACCGCGAGACTGCTCTTCTGGGGGACCCCAGATCCCCGCGCGAGCTCACCAGTGCTGGCGCACAGCGCAGGTGGAATAAGGGATGGCACTGCGGAGCCGCAGCCTCCGCCACCCCGCACCTGCTGCCGCTCCGCAGCGCCACCCGATACCTCTAGTGGTCCGGCCCTCAGGCTCGCGCCGAGCCCTCCAGACCTCCTTAGCCCCCTGAGCCGGCCGGCTGAGCGCTCGCCAGGCAGCGCCTTCCTCCTCTGCTGCGCGCGGTGCAGTGGCAGCGCAGCCAGAGCCCGGCCTCGAGCAACCCGCGCGACAGGCGCGCGACACCAAGTGGGGCCCGCGCCCACCGCGCGCCCCTGCTATCGGGCGGGAGCCTCCTTCCAGGCGGGCGAGCTCCGCGACGGTGGCAGGCAGCGGCTATCTGCTGTCTACAGCGAACCGGGAGGCGCGGCGCCCGGAGCCCCGTCCAGCCGCGCCACCGGATCCCCTGCCCTCCGTGCCGGTGGCCTCCGCAGTCTCCGGGCAAAGTTTGCGCTGCGGTATCCGCGAGCGCCCAACTGCTCTGCGCTCCTACCGGTCCTGAGGCCCGGGTGCCCGCAACGGTGGCCGCCGCAGCTCCTTACCCTACGCCGGCTAGCGAGCCGTCGGCGAGGGCGCATCCTGCTTCGCCGCCGCCCGCTGTCCCTGCGGCGGGCGCGGTGGGCCGGTGAGGGGTCACCGCCCCATGCTGCCGGCGCGAACTTGCCCGGCGCTCGGCGCCGTGCAGTCCGGGAGCCCCGCGCTCCCGCCGCCGCCCTGCGGCTCTGCTTCGCGCCGGGCCTGAGGCCGCGCGCTGCCCGGCTGCAGATTCCCCCAGCGCCCCCGGCGGACTCGCGCTCGCTCGCTCTCACCTCTCCAAAGCGCCACATGTCGTCTCTGGGTTTGAGGAACGTCCCTCTGCCTAGGCGCCCGGTAGAGGCCGCCAGACTCTCACCAAATGCCCGGCCCCCGGCCCCCAGCCCCTGCTCAGTCCAGCGAGGGCAAGTCTGACCCGCTTCGGGGAAGACCACGTTTCTGCTGAAGTTGCTTGTGGGCATTAGAAGCATATTTGGTTCCCCCCCCCCCCCTTAGAATAACCGCTAGTCACCTTTTAGGACAGAGGAGAAAAGGTGTGGAGACTGGCAGCAGCGTCTGTAACCTAGGTGGATGCTTAGGTCAGGTAGGATGGCCAGCACTTTCTGTTCTTCCTCAGTCCTCAGGAGCAACCTTGGAGTTACCCAGCCATTCTATTCAGAAGGAAACTGGTACAAGAGAAGCTCGTCATTTAATTCACCGATAGTAATCATTGCTGGAGCTGATAATGAAACCCTTTCACAGTAGCAGGGCATGTTTAAGGGGTTACTGAAGACTCATTCCTTGACAAGCTATAGAATCCTTAGTGCAGAGACAGGGTATGGGGTCACTGATTTAAAAGTAGGTCACAGGCAATGCAAGGCTTTCCGGTGACCCTCTGGGCCTGGAAGGAAGACATCACCTCTGCGGGCACATGCGGTTGATTAACATGTTGGTCCAATGTCAGTAGCATAATTTCTGCGAGGCAAGGGCAGCCAGGACCAATTAGCACTGGGCAGAAAGAGGCCCTTTCAAATGCTACACAAACTGGACGCTGAGGCTCCTTGACTGCAGTGTGCTGTTTCCACTGGAGTAGGCTTTGTGCTTGCTGAGCCTGCAGGAAGCACTGGGTTCCATTCCCTGCACTACGTAATCCCTACACGGTTGGCAATTCCTACAATCCCAGAACCCAGGAGGCAGAGCAGAAGATCAAGGTTATTGTGCATTATACTGAGAAGTCTTTGCCCACCTAAGATACATGTGAACCTGTCTAAAAACAAAACACCAGAAAAGACTTAAAGTGAAACCTCGGAATTTGCTTTGGTGCTGCAAATTTGTGGGGGACAGACTGTTCAGTGACTTCTAAGTGACAGAAAGAACAGTTAAATCTATCTCTTCCTTCTGGACCCTTTTCTAACAACGCTGAGCAGAAAAACCCACCCAAGCCTTTACTCATTCTCCAGTTTTGTTAGTCACGGGGTTTTTCAAAGTACCTGATGGTACTTCTACACATTACTGAAATTCTGGTTTTCCCAAAATGATTAACTTTAAAATTATTTCAGAAACAGAATAGAAACGTTACCTTTTGTGCACCAGTAATAGTGTTTACCATAACTATACAGTTAGCCATAGTCTTAACTCTGAGTCAAGGAGTTCTTCATGAAATAGAAGATATTCTTTCAAGTGGCTTTTCTAAGATGGATAAAACGAACACAAGCATTTCTCCATTTGCCCAGTTCTCTGAAGATATGGCTCTAAAAGTTCCCTGAGTATTTTATAGGTAAGATTCTGAATGTCCTCTGAAGGTTCAAGTTCCAGAGTCTTGGTTACCTGACAGTGAGACTGGTGAAGAGAGGTGACTGGTGTTAAGTGTTGGGCCATTGGAAGTGTGTCCTTGAAAGGGAATGGGGGGACAACCCCTCTGACTTGTTGCTCCTGATGAGCACCGTCCTGAATCCTGCACTCACAGCCACAAAGGACTAAGTAGCCACAAACTCAGAGGCAACGCTATTGAAATCTCTAGGACTCCGCCCAAAAGGACCTTTCCTTCCTGCAAGCTGTCTATTCTAATTTTTTCCTCATGGTGTTGCAAATATAACATAACAAATAAAATCACTGAGTTTTTTAAAAAGTTGATTTGAATTTATAACTAGCTTAATGTGCTTTTCACTTATTGTGTGTTAATTCTAGATTTACAAATGCCAAGGCATCTGCTATCCTCTTGACTAATACTATAGCATAATGCAAGTAGGAAGACTTAAATAATTAGTGAGTAGAAAGCTGAACGCAAAGTAGCTAGGGCTATTTTGGCAAAAAAAAAACCAAAAAAACAAACAACAACAACAAAAAACAACTCCATGTACTAATAGGATAACTTCTGTATTAGCATAGTTATGAATATTAATTTGTCATGAACTAAATATCAACTGTGTCTGAACCTTTTCTTTTGACAGGCTACATTTGCTATTTTAATGTTTTGGACCACCAGTTTCATAACAACACCTTTAAACATAAAAATGAAAATTATGAAAAATAAAATCCATTCCTTAAAACTATTGAACTGAGCATGGGACAAACACCTCTAAGCCCAGTACCTGGGCGGCTGGAGACGAATCGTGAATTTGAAGTAAGCCCAGGTTACAACACTACCTCCAAATCCAGTCATCACCAACAAAACCCTTGTGTGTGATCATATTGCTTAAGTTCCATCCCCCTTCCTGTGATGAAGTGTTGTCACACTCTCCCCTGGATGTTTACATGATATTCAACACAGCTATAAGATAATCAACATAGATGGGGCTGAAGGAATTCTGACCAAGAACCCAAGGCTTACAGAAATGTTTGATTCCAGAAGTCTACGTACTGTCCTTTCAACAAATTTGGGGTAACTTTGAATGCAGTGTTTGTCCTGGCTAATAGTCCTGACCACATTTCTGTTTGTTCATTAGCAATTCTCCTTTTATTGAATGAAAGTAAACATCGTAGCTTTAAGTCTGGAAAACAGTAGAGGGCACCCCAGTTCCACATAATCCCCATACTGGCTCATTCTGTATTTTATTTCTAATGTGAAAGCCTAAAATAGTTACTCCCAGAGTAGCTGTGTAATGGATGGAGGGACATTTTAGCAAAAGAAGCACTGACTCCATATACCAATAAATACAGAGTACCACTACATGTACAATAGGCTGAGTGGTAGCTATGCTTATGTAGATGGATGCTGTATAGGGTATAGTTACCTAAAACATGACAGGTGTATCACATTAGCGAGCCTATGTGGCATCTTTCTTTCAATGCCTCGCTCATTTTACTTAGCATCTCTGTCAGTTTCATCCATGTTGTTACAAACAGCAGAACATCCTTCATTGTTAGGGCTAGAGAATATTTCATATAATTTATACATTCTCTTTATGCTTTCAATGATCAGCATACATTTGTGCTACCTTCCATATCTTGACTATTATGAAAAATGTTAATATGGACATAGGGACCCAAATATCTTTTCAAAATGAGCATTATGGGTTTTTTTTTTCAGATATATCCTCCAAATAGAGGGCATGGAAATAAAGCCTAAAGGAGAAGAACTTGATCAGCTTGCATGGGATGGAGATGCTATATTAGCATGTTACCATACATATGTGGTTATGTGTATATGTATATGTCTGTGTGCTTCTGCTCATATATGAACAGGAATTAGTATATAAATATGAAATATATAGCACTTTGACACCTATTAGCAACATCGTGTTATACATTTAAAATTTGCTGAGGGGGTGGACTTTAAGAGTTCCCAACCATACAGAAGGACCAAGGATGAGACTGAAGGAGGCAGTGCACACATTTATAATTACCCTGTGTATGCATATTCCAAATTATAAAGTAGATCGATTTTAAGCCATAGCATTTCACTTATTAGTGATACCTCTAAGAAAAAGCCCATCAAGCAGAGCACGCAGTAGTCTACAAGCTAAGAGTACACGCGTGTGGAATGAGAGACCTACTTATGGAACTGTATGTGCTTTCTTCGTGTGATTATGAAGACTCAATTTCAAGGTGAAAGTCACAAGAGATGACGTGAGCTGGGTGTGTAGAGTCTGGGAAGGAGATGGGCATGGATGAAGAAATAACTTATTCCTGAAAGTTTTGGGTGCTTCTAAGGAGCTCTGATGTCACAAGTGCCAGACTAAGCAAGAATCACATTGGCAGCTATCACAGAGCAAGCATGGAGAGGGAAATCTAGCCTAACAGCAAACAGGTGCAGCAAGGCAGCACAGGGCAGCCCTGCAGGCACTTCTGCAGCTGCTACTTCACTGACAGAAAGAGCATGGCCACAGGTCTGTACATCCAACACGTGAGCACTCTGAGCACATGGAAGATGGTTTGGTTGTTAGGGAAACAGAAAGGGTGAGACTGACATAGGAGATGCAGGCACATTTGTAGGGAAGCAACAGTGGATTGACCATGACAATGGATATGGGCAGCAGGGGCAAAGGATGACAGAGAGCAAGGCAACAATGGAGGAGAAAGCACATTGTGCCTGCCTTCAATCTGGTACTTGGTTCCTTTGGGGTTTGTGTTATTTAAATTTGAATGGTGGAACTAGTCATTTGAAGACTACATACACATGGGCCATTCTGTAATTAGCTAGGATAGGTTTAAAATAGAGATGGTATTTTAAAACCCGATTTGTATATCAATGAATAGATGGATGCATATGTTCAGATTTCTAGGTTCCATTTACAAAATGAAAAAATTATCACACAGATTTTATTGCATTGTCACATTCTACATTCTTGCCCAGCTCTGCTCACTTACCCTGGAATGGGCTCCTCAGAGCAACAGAGCCTGGATTCTCCACTCAAGACCTCATTTCTGTAACTAGGGACTGAGAGCTGATGAGAGCTGTTGAAACGTCTATTTTTTTTCCATTTTATATTCACTGTTTGTCACAGTGGAAGCTGTCTTGACTTTACGTTCAATAGATAACCTTCAGGTCTCTCTGTTTTTCTCAAGTAACATTCTGCCCTTTTATTTCTAAAATGGATACAACTGACAAAGGCTTTCTTATACTTAGGTGAGTATGGTAGTATGTGAACAGACAAGTCATGTAGCGTGTGAATCTTACACACCAACCCACTGTTCTTTCCTGTCCTACTTGGTAGGATTAATTCTATATTCCACCAATTATTTTTTTTTAGATTATCAATCAATGTTTAATGGATTTTTCAGTCAGGAAAGTTTCCAGTGCGAATCCTTTTAATTATTCTCAGAGAAACTTTATTTTTATCATTTCTACATAACAGATCTTTTATAATAAACTCCATGAACATGCATTACTTGAAAGAGTATTTCTTTTAGAATCACTTCTCAATACCAGCCTGGCAGGTGTTTCTGTGTTGACTAAGGGTCTGTGTCTCTGCATTTGGATGCATCCCATTCCTAATAAGAAACCAACTGTTATTCTCTTATATGCCCTTTCCTGAGTCTGACTTTCAAATTTCCCCCGGATCACCACTTTCAGCCTCTCTCTCTCTCTCTCTCTCTCTCTCTCTCTCTCTCTCTCTCTCTCTCTCTCTCTCTCTCTCTCTCTCCTCTCATTTCCCCCCTCAGTTTTGATTTAAAATCTTCGACCCTAGAGCCTTGGTTATGTTAGCTAAAAATGTTCGTCAAATTTAAAAGCATTTTAAATCCATCACTTCTTTCAGTCCCGATTTTTATATCCTGCTCTGTTTCCTGCCTTCCCCACAGGTCATGGAACATTTGCTTAACTTCTTTCTCTGGGCACTTTGTAATCCTAGGCCTAGGTTAATAACCTAAAGGTTATTCCTAATAACCTTTCCTTTTGAGGCTGAAGGGCTGCCCTGACCTACCTAGTGTACCTTTTACTTCAGCCATTGCATATCTCATCTCTCTGATTTTATCTTTTTATTGTCTATACCCCCAGTTACCATGTGATGTTTTGCCTTAAACTTCAGCAGACCTTTGTTATAGATATTTAGTGGCATTTGTAAGTCCCACCATTGATGGTGTTTGAGGCTGGGGTTACTAGTTCTTTGGCTTATGACTCATAGTTTTCTGTTATGTGCTCCGGCTGCTGATTTTTGTATTGGATTATGAATCTTTTGTTAAGTGTGTGGTCTGATTGTCTTCCTTTAACGTTTGTGTCCTTTGGAGCTAGGGAGATGGCTAAATGAGTAGGGAGCTTGCTGTACAAGTGTAAGGATCTGAATTCAGACTTCAAGCCTCTGGGAAAAAAAGGCAGGAGTTGTGTCCACCTTTAACTCTAGCACTGAGGATATGGAGACAAGAGTTCCTGGTGACTTGGTAGCCAGCTGGTCTAGCAGAAATGGCAAGTTCCAGGTTCTCTGGCAGACCTTGTGTCAAAGATAAAATGGAAGTGGTAGAGAAAGACAGTGATATCAACCTTTAGAATCTACATGTCCATGTATTGGAATATACATATACACATACATGTACATGTCACATGTCTGCATAAACCACACATGTGTGTGCACATACAGCACTATACACCTATGTGGATTCACACAGTACAAACATGCATATTCCATATAATACACATACACATTCACATACCACATAATGCACATATACCTGTACACACCACACACATGCATGTATCACTAACATTCATGCAGTACACATATGAACACGTGTAGATACTGTAAACACACACACACACACACATCTATACTAAAAACTAAGACTATGCATTTTAATATGGAAAGGAAGTTAAACCACCTGAAAAATCAGCACATGATCCCAAGTCTTTAAGCTCTACAGTAACTAATTTGCAAAAGCTTCAGTATAGGAGTAGTTTAGTCCCTCATGAACGTGTGCTCCCTTCAGTGCCTCCATCAAAGACTGGGCTGTACAAGTCCTGTTTCTTCAGCTTATGTCTAGGAAAGGTGCTTTCTGGGAGCTGCTCATCTGACTGCTTCCTGGCCATGCATTATTCAGCTTCCTGGGGTTTCCTGCATGAATACATAACAATGTATTCCTGGCCACACTTACCAGCATCTCTGAAGACTTCTGCAGCTACTACTTGCTACTACTCCTTCTGTCTGATAATTTACCTTACAAGTTCCAGTTACTGTCTCCCTTTTGTCTGTAACAGCTGGCTGGTCTGGTTTGGGGTGTTGGGCTTTCTCCTTTCTCCTTGTGTTTACTTTCTCACTGAGACCTTGTGTCTATGTACAGCTGTCTAGCATCTGGAAAGCTACTTAAGGTATTATTCTGTCTGATTTTCTAGGTTTTTATAAAGGATATGTTGAATCCTATTACACTTATCTCACTATGACCCCCTATACTTACTCTGATGAGCACGTGTAGTAATTTTCTCCTGTGGACCTTTATGACAATGAAGTAAAAAGGGACTTTTGCCATACATAGATATGCATTGTTTTATTTACTTTTGGTTATTAGAAAATTCCTCTAATGTCAGGCATGGTGGTATGCACCTGTAATCCATGCACTCTGGAAACTAAGGCAGAAAGATTATGAATTCAAGCCTAGCTCTGTCTACACAATGAGATTGTGTCTCAAAACAGAAAGGCAGACAATAGCATAGGTCAAAAAAAGGGTAGGTTCTAGTTTCCTGTCTTTTACTGTAATAAAATCCAATATCAAAAGGAATATGTGATTTATTTCCATTTAGAGCTGAGAGAAGTCAGGGCAGGAAGTCGAGGTAGGAACCTGGAGGCAGAAAGTAAAACAGAGACGATGGGGAAGCACTGCTTATTGTCTTGAACCTAGTGACTTGTAAAGCCTGCTTTCTCATACAGTAAAGGTCCACCTGCCCAGTAGTGCGGCCACTCATATTTGGCTGCTCTTTCCTATATCAGTCATGAATTAAGAAAATGTCCACAGACTTATACAGACCAACAGGATGGGTGAATTTTCACAATTGAGTTTCCTCTTCCCAGATGACCTGAGATTGTGTTAAGTTGACAAAAAACAGCCAGCAGAGCTACAAGCTATCATCAGTAAAGATGATACTCTCATGAGTAAGCTGAACCTTTGGTTATCTCTAGTGTCCTTTTATAACCAATCTTTTTTTTAAAAAAAGTTTTTTTGTAAATCTCACTTTTCAACTTTCTACAGAGAGATGCTTCCTGAGTTAATTAATCTCTTCTTCCTCCTGTGGTGCCGGCACTCTTCTCTAGTCAACTGTACAGCTCAGTATTGTTTTAAACCTTTAAACATGGTTTTCTAGGCCAGGTGTTTCTTTAATCCCACAACTCCACTGAGGAGGCAGAAGTAGGGACTGTGTGAATTTGAGGTTGGCCTGGTGTACACAGCAAGTTACAGGATAGCGAGAACTACAAAGAGAGACCTTTTCTCCGAATAAATAAATATATAGATACAGATACAGATACATACACAGACACAGACATAGATAGATAGATAGATGGATGATAGGTAGGTAGATAGATAGATAGAGGCTTTCTTTTATCTGTAGTTATATTTATTTGTACAATATTAATTGCGTAAGTTTATCAATATAGAAATGTGCAAAATAAAAATGAAATATGGTCAAATTTTATAAGTTAATTAATTATTATAATGGAGATGGTTTGGGTGAGGCCTCCAAAGCCTATGGAGTGGGATTGCTGGCAGGCAGTGTGACTGTGAAGACAGAATATCTAATGTAGAGAGTTAGGTCATTGGGAATATTCAAAGGCACTAGCTCTGGCACTGATCCTTCCAGACTCCCTGACTTGCTGAATGATGTCTTCTTTTCATACATACTCTCACTATGTTGCCACTCCACCATGATGTGATATGGTCAGATGTCCACAACCAGGACTGAACAGAAACCAAGACCACATTCTTAAACTTATACACTGGTGAGCTCAGTAAAGCTTTTTGCTTCACAACTATGTAGCCTTGAGTAGGTTGTTATAGCAACAGAAAACAACAATACATAAACTAACCAATGACCTTCAGAAATATATTATTGATTACATTAAAGCTTCAAGCTTATTCTCTGCATCCATTCAATCCTATTATTTGAAATGGCCTATTTAAAATTAAGTTATTGTGTTTATGTGTTCTGTATAAGCAATATGCTTTCTACATAAACACTGATTATTAGATATGACAAAATTCAAAATAAAAGCTCAATCTTTTTTCATGTTTGTGTGACACATTATGAGGAAACAATTCTTCCTACCATTTTAGTGACTACCCAATCGCCTCCCTTTGCTGAAGGTCTCGTAGGTTAATTGCAGTATTTTGCTTTCATGATAAACAATTTGTATGGCATCAGGGACACAGGAATAAGTAGACTGCACTTGCCAACAATGTTGGTTCTTATCACCCACTGCGCTTTGAATCCTTAATTACCATCCCTCAGCCTTCCACAGATTCAAAATGCTCCTTATAGCTATTATCTTAAATATGCTAGAAATAAAAGTAGGATTTTAGGATGCTTTTTATTTAAAAATAATTTGCATACTAGTTTTGTTCAAATAACTGTACATTGAAGAATTTCTGTGAGATGAGCCACATCTGTTCAGACTCTGTCTTAAGATAGTGAACTATTCATGTGGAATTCATGTATCTTCTGCCTCAGTGTGTTGCATGCTCTTTTAGACCAAATGTTAAAAACCAGTGCAGCATCATGCAAATTCATATGGGGGAGAGGGGAGGAAATTTCCTGTTCTTTGCTTTTTTTTAAAACATTTCCTTTTTATAAAAATTTATTTATTTTATGTATATATGTACACTGTAGCTGTCTTCAGACAAACCAGAGAGAGCATGGGATCGCATTACAGATGGTTGCGAGCTACCAAATGGTTTCTGGGAATTGAACTGAGACCTCTGGAAGAGCAGTCAGTGCTCTTAACCGCTGAGCCATCTCTCCAGCCCCCTTTTTAAACATTTTCACTTCTGTTACTTAATTCATATAAATGTTTGGCTTGCATGTATGCATATGTATCATGTGTGTTCCCGGTGGATGTGGAGGAGAGAAGAGGGCATCACATTCCCTGGAACTCAAATCGCAAGATTTGTAGATTGTGATGTGGATTCTGAAGACTGAACTTTGGCCCTCTGCAAGAGGGAATGCGTGCTCTTCGCTGCCGAGACATCTCTTTGGTCCTGTACATCAATGAAAATTACTTACTTATTTATTTTTGGTTAAGTTGTTTGTTTACTTTACATCCCATTCCCTGGTTCCCTCTCTCCTTTCCTCCATGCCCCTCTAACCACCTCCTCCCCAGTCCTCTCCTCCTCCCTTTCTCCTCAGAAAAGGGAAAGACTCGCAAGGATATCGACCAGCCTTGGCATATCAAATTACAGTAAGACTAGGAGCATCTTCTTCCATTGAGGCTAGACACCCCAGTTAGGAGAAAGACGAAACAGAGACAGTCCCTGCTCCTGCTTTAGGACTCCCACACGAAGACCCAGTTGCATAAATGAAGCATGCTACAGACCACGCGCCCACAGGAAATCACATGATCACATCATGCAAACAAGCATGGTTTTCTTTAAGAAAAAAAGAAAGAACAAAACTCTCCTAACTGGTACATTTGAAAGAAAAACAGGAATGTGTCACGTGTCTTTATAACAAACCTGAGTCTGTAATTAAAAGGTATAGAGAAAGCTCTAGGCCTGGCACCTACGAAACACTTTCAATTTAAAAGCAATATTTTCTAGTCTCTGTTGGAGAAATAAAATAAGAAATAAAAAATTGCAAGATTATTAAAGCCAGAAATATTATTTGAAAAAAAGGGGTGGGTGAAAAAGAAAAAGAAAAGTCACGAACAGTGTAGCTGAGTAATATCATCACAGAGCACTAGACAATGCCATGAGTAACAGTAGCGGATGGCAGGTCCATCTAAGGTCAACTAAGTCTTTGAAAGTTCTTTCTTACTATAATGCAAAGGCTCTATACTCTATATTCATTCTAGTAATTGCAGAAAACATTTAGCAGCCATTAGTGATCGAACATTTTTTAATTTTATTTTTCTTGGATATTTTATATATTCACATTTCAAATGTTATCCCCTTTTCCCCTTCTCCCGTACCCCACCCCCTCCTCCTGCTTCTATGAGGATGCTCCCACTCTCACCCACGCACTCCCACCTTAATGCCCTGGCATTCCCCTACATTGGGGAAACAAGTCTTCTCAGGACCAAGGACTTTTCCTCCTATTGATGCTGGACAATGCCCTCTTCTGTTATATATGTGACTGGAGCCATGGGTCCTTCCATGTGTACTCATTGGATAGTGGTTTCATCTCTGAGAACTCTGGTGTGGTCTGATTTGTTGATATTATTGTTCTTCCTATGGGGTTACAAACACATGCATCTCCTTCAGTCCTTTCTCTAACTCCTCCACTGGGGTTCCCAGGCTCAGGCCAATGATTAGCTGCAAGCATTCTCATCTGTATCACTAAGGTGCTGGCAGAGCCTCTTAGGAGACACCCGTATCTGGATCCTGTCGGCAAACACTTCTTGATATCAGCAATAGTGACTGGGTTTGGTGGCAGCATATGGGATGGATTCCCAGGTAGGACAGTCTCTAGGTGACCTTTTCTTCAGCCTCTGCTCCACTCTTTGCCACTGTATTTCCTCCTGGAAGCATTTTGTTCTCCCTTCTAAAAAGGACTGAAGCATCCACACTTTGGTCTTCCTTCTTCTTGAACTTCATGTGGTCTGTGAATTTTTTCTTAGATATTTCAAGCTTTTGAACTAATATCCACTTATCAATGAGTACATACCACATGTGTTCTTTGGTGACTGACTGGCTTACCTCACTCAGAATGATATTTTCGAGTTCCATTCATTTCCTAAGAATTTAATGTAGTCATTGTTTTTAATAGCTGAATAGTACTCCATTGTGTAAATGTACAACATTTTCTGTTTCATTCCTCTGTTGAAGGACATCTGGGTTCTTTCCAGCTTCTGGCTATTATAAATAAGGCTGCTATGAACATAGCAGAGCATGTGTCCTCGTTATATGTTGGAGTGTCTTTTGGGTATATGCCCAGGAATGGTATAGCTGTGTCCTCAGGTAGTCCTATGTTCAATTTTCTGAGGAACCACCAGACTGATTTCCTGAGTGGTTGTACCAGCTTACAATCCCATCAACAGTGAAGGAGTGTTCCTCTTTCTCCATATCCTCACCAGCATCTGCTGTCATCTGAGTTTTTGATCTTAGCCATTGTGACTTGTCTAAGGTGGAATCTCAGGGTTGTTTTGATTTGCATTTCCCTGATGACTAAGGATGTTGAGCATTTCTTTAGGTGCTTCTCAACCATTCGATATTCCTCAGTTGAGAATCCTTTGTTTAGCTCTGTACCCCATTTTTAATAGGGTTATTTGATTCTCTGGAGTCTAACTTCTTGAGTTCTTTGCATATATTGGATATTAGCCCTTTATCAGATGGGATATTGATAAAGATCTTTTCCCAATCTGTTGGTTGCCATTTTGTCCTATTGACAGTATCCTTTGCCTTACAGAAGCTTTGCAATTTTGCAAGGTCCCATTTGTTGATTCTTGATCTTAGAGTATAAATCATTGTTGTTCTGTTCAGGAAAATTTCCCCTGTGCCTCTGTGTTCAAGGCTCTTCCCCACTTTCTCTTCTCTTACTTTCAGTGTACTTGGTTTTGTGTGGATGTCTTTGATCCACTTGGACTTGAGCTTCCTACAAGGAAATAAGAATGGGTCAATTTTCATTCTTCTACATGCTGACTGCTAGTTGAACCAGCACCATTTGTTGAAAATGCTATCTTTTTCCAATGGATGTTTTCTAGTTCCTTTGTCAAAGATCAAGTGACCATTTGGGGTCATTTCTGGGTCTTCAATTCTATTCCATTGAACTACCTGCCTGTCTCTATACCAATACCATGCAGTTTTTATCATTATTGCTCTGATACAGCTTGAGGAAAAGGAAGATGATTTCCCCCAGAAGTTCTTTTATTTTTGAGAATAGTTTTCGTTACCCTGTTTTTGGTTTTTTTGGGGGGTTTTGTTGTTGTTGTTGTTGTTGTTGTTGTTGTTGTTGTTGTTGTTGTTCCAAATGAATTTGGAAATTGCTCTTTCTATCTCTATGAAGAATTGAGATTTTAATTTGGGTATTTAAGGTACCAACTAAAGAATATCAGGGAGTCTCCAAGAATTCATGGGTCTGCTTGTAGAGCAGGGGGAATACTACCTAAAGCAAGTTCCATGCACATTCAAGGAGGAAGAAACAGAGAGCTTTACTGAGACTTAGATAGGCTTCTTAAAATTAGAGTTGTTTGAACAAAATGATAAATTAAACATTTACATCAGAAATATATCTAAAAGCAAGAAGAGAGAAAAATAATCAACAGTTTCATCCAACTATTAGCCCTGTGAACTACAGTAACTGCATCCCTGACAAGAAACACTCACTGGTACAGGAGTGGTGTGAATATTGTCAGAGCAACTAAACATTTTCTGGTTGGATTTGAGGCCCTCTTCACAGCATTAACTGGGTCACTACCCTCTGGCTGGCTAAATCCTTATTTCTCAATAGAATGGACATAGCATTAAACTGTCCACTGTTTTCTTTTTCTTTTTTAAGACTTGAAAAACTTATGAGTGTTAATGTTTTGTTTGCATGTATGGATATCTACCACATGTATGCCTACTGCCTGTGTAGGCCAGAACATGGTGTCAAATCCCATGAAACTGGAGAACCAGAATTACAGACAGTTGTGACACCTTGGGGGTGTTGGGAACAGAACACAGCTCCTCTCTTACAGAAGAAGTAAGTTATCTTAACCACTGAGCCATCTCTTCAGCACATAGCTTGCATCTTTTTGTGAACAGATTATTGTATCTCCCAGCTCTCATCAGAGAAGCTTCTTTTGCAGTAAAAACAATTAATGTAGAAACCCAAGACTGGCCAACATGCAAAGAATAAAAGACTCTGGAGTACTCGTGAGACATCTATGTCATACTCCCTCCCTATAAGGCTCAGGGATTGTTATATAAGGGGGAGAGCCAGAGGGAGTGCATATCTGTCATGAAATAATATTTGCTAGTAATTGTTGCAATATATTTTAAAAAGGCGCACTCGTCCTGGTCCCCAGAGTTCCCACTCCACAAGAATCAGTGTGCTCTGTTTCTGTTACCACTTTTACACACTGTCCCCGGGCAGGTTTTTACCATGCCTCAGACTCACATCGCTTTCTGTGGGCCATGCTAGCATAGTCCCATGCCAAGCTAGCCCCAAGCATTCTATAGCCTAGCATGGCTTCCTGTCACAGACTCTGTTCATGCTTTCAACTATCTAGTAAAGACATAACTCAACAAACTCTAACCCAGTAACCAGGTTCATATGTTAAATGCTTAATTTACAATATATCCACACAATTAACTTACAACCAATTGATAAGGATATAAATTGCCCACCTAGATAAGACACAGTTTACTCATCTAGACACTCAAAATGCTGTACACATCCATCCCTTAAGAATAGTCATAACAACCTGTAAATGTGCAGAGAGAAATCTTAACGTCTGCTACCATGTTCTCTTGGCTCCTCTCTTCCTCTAACTCCAGTATCCTCTTCCTCTAAAACCTTCCTTCTTGTCCAATGACTGGCTTCGTTCTATCCTGTACCTCCTCTTACCTGCATAATGACATCAACCTACAGGTAATGGCATAGCCATTGTCCAGATGAACTTTCAACAACTGGAGTTGTGTACACATAAGCTGCACAATGGCAAGACACTCAAAATCTCAGCATAGATGGGGAGAAGCTCATGAGTTTCCATCCCATCAGAACAGCCCACAGACACACACATTTTCTACACTATTCTTATAAAACAAGTTCAAACAAACATTGAGAAGACCATACAAAGGTCTGTAACTGGTTTGTCCATGCCTCTATTTGGTGGTGATTACATGTATTCTGGTTTTCGTCACACATTTTTATGATGTACATACCTTAATTTCTTGTAATTATTTGACAATGTGTGTATTTAAAATATGAACAACCACATTTAGGTTTCTGAAGGGTGTTCTTTTCCATTTGCAAAACATCAGCACATCAGTTATGTTTTCGAGTGCTGGCCTTCCGTTGTGGGACACCATGTCTTGCCTTTTTAAAAAGTCAGATAAACATGGCAGCATAAAAAGAAAAGGGGATTAAAAGAGAAGGCTGAGAGTTACAGCAGTGGAATTCTGAAATCATAGCACTCATCTGGAGAGTTAAGACAGGGGAAGTTTAAGCTTGAGACAAGTCTAAATGATATAGATCTATTTCAAGTAAAATAATTGTGGAGATGTAGCTCAGGGGTAGAGTGCTTTTGCAGTCTATGGGAAGCCCTGGATTCAATCCCATGCATCACTAAGATGGGGAGTAGCAAGGATAGAAAGGAGTGTCCAACTCCTATTGTTTCCCCTTAAAGCTCTCTTAGTCTAAGTAATTTGGCTTGCTGCCCATGCCTAGTATATTTGAGTCTCAGTGTCTGGGTTTGTCCCAGATACCGTGGGTTTGTTCCCAGTACAGCCTGGACTACAGTGTAGAAGAGGAGCTGTGAACTGCCTGCTCCCATCATATAAACAGAAACCAGGAATCTGGATATTTAAATTGTGCTTTATTCAAAAGCCAGTAAGTCTGAAAGGCAAAGAAAAATCCATCTTCCCAGACCCTTTTCTCATTAGTCTTTTCATAGAGAATCAGAACAATCAATTCAAAGTCCTGACAACATGAAAATTAAATTGGAAATTGATAGCTAAAATATTTCCATAATTATTGAAAGTGACCAGCATATTTTTAAGTAATTAGCATGTCAAAAAGAGAAATGGCAAAGAAAAATCTAAAAATTAAATTTAGTAATAATAAAAATAGTATTAATACAAATGAGATAAAGTTATCATATAAGCTTAAACAAAACTAAATATCTGTTATAAAAATAAAGTACTTAAGTTCATCTTTCAAAGACTGGCCAAATAATTCATTGGTGGAGAAAGCACTTGGCAACTGAAAGACCTGGGTTCAATAACAAGCACCATTAACAACAAAACATTTTTAAAAAATCAAATACATTCAGATTCCTTTGAATTAATTTTAAGATGCTTGAGTAGTTTCTTTCTTAATTTTACCTTTGCTTATTTTGTTTTAAAAAAGCAGTAGTCAAGAAACAAATCAAAAGACAGTATAGCTAAAGCTAGAGTAAATAAAATATAAAATTTAGATCAAACTGATGTTCTGAGAAAATATTAATAGAAATTGTTAGACATGTAAGGAAGTACATAAACAAGATGGTCTTTTGGCAGATGTTTGTTTTTTTTAATAAGTTATCACAGTAAACATTTTCATTTTGTATGCCTTTCTGTGTGCATCTATGTTTTCAGAATCAAAAGAAAGTAGCTATATGTATCCACAATGGTATTTCTGTGAGAATGAGCAAGAGGATTTGGAAATGGCACAAAACACAAGGAGTAATAACTCACACACAGCTCCAGCCCAGACCATCCATGTTGCTCAATTCTTGTCCTTTCTTTTCCTCTCACTCAGAGTTACTTGTAAGAAAACCCAAAATTATATTCTATTTTGATAAATGATTCATTTTGTGTTCAAGATGAAAGAGTGGTGTTTTCAACATATTCCAGTCTTTTCTAAAATTCACGGCATACTCTTGTCTGCTGAGAATGTGCAATCCTCAACCCTCCTGTCTCAGTCTTTGGAACTGAATGCTGAGATTATGGCCATTCACCATCAAGCCAACCGCAAGATTCTTTTGGGTGAAGGGATGAAAGTAGTTTTGATCTCACAGAGTTTTTAGTTTGTTCTGGTTCGATACTCCTAATCCAGAAGAAGGGAAGATTTAAAAAGGTATATGCAAAAAATTTTTAATGAGTGCTTTGCATTTAAAAACCAATATCTATAGTTGTTTCAAAAACAGTGTCTTCCATTGGCCTGTGACAGCGCTGTATGGTCTAACAAAAAATTCAGAGAGCAGGACCCCCTAGAACACCGTATAATTGAGAGACGACATTTGCACCTGTTGGGAGCTTCCTGTACTGAGCTGCGGTGAGGTATAACTCAAATGCATGTTCTAAAAATGCTCCTCCACTTAGATGTCAGTCCTGGAGATCCTAACAACAAGGAAGGAATTTCTAGGTTTTTACTTATTATAGTTAAAACTTAGAACATTATGTAAGAAAAACAATTAGTCACAATTCTGGTCAGTTTGCACAACCAAACTCATGATGGTAACAATGTAACAATTTATCATTTGCAGGTTTTTAATTTTTTAAAACATTTGTTGATTTTGTATGTTTGAGTGCTTTATCTACATGTATGTTCGTGTGCCATATATGTGTTTGGTGCTCATGGAGACCAAAAGAGGGCATTAGATTTCCTAGCACTAGAGTCACTGACAGTTGTAAGCCACCCTGTGGGTACTAGGAATAAACTTTGGTACTCTGGAAGAACAGTCTATGCTCTTAAGTACAGAGCCAACTCCCTACACCCTAGGATGGTATTTTAAAAGGCACATGTGTTTCTGTGCTAATTTGCATCTGTTGAGCACAAACACAACTTTCAAGAAACACACACACACCTCAAGATATAAACATGTTTTGCTTCTTATAAAGGAAACAGAAGGCTTTTGTTGTTCTTGTTTTGTTTGCAAAATATGGTGTTTTACACTGTTTTCTGTCTCCAGACCTGCATATTTTGTTCCTAGATAGCCATTTTAAATGGCCATCTAAAAAGTTACAAGTTTGTCTTTTATCAGTAAAGAAAGGATATGCATAGGAAGGAGTTTTGAGTATCTAGAAAATTAAACACACATGGCATACACACATATAGTTTACATAAATGAATGCCTAAGGCAATTTTCTGTTGCTATAACAAACCACATAGGGCTTGGTACCTCATAAAGTAAGGGGCATTTGTGTAACTCATAGATAAGGATGCTGTGAGTACAAGATCAGATTGATTCTCCTGAGTGGCCTGTGTTGAGATTCCTTCAGGCACCCTACAATGTGGCAGAAAATGTCACAGTAGAAGTATGAGTCAAAGGAACAAGAAGTCTCATGAGAAAAAAAGCAGAGAGGGATTCAGAGAATAGGCTTTCTCTTTTCATAACAACTCTGAAGGTCCCCTTAAAACTATACCAGTCCCCTCTGAGGATGGCACCAATGACCTACTTACCTTCTGCCAGGCCCCATCTATTAATGGTTCAGTCACCTCAACATAATCACAATGAGGAACCAGCATCTAGCACATGAACTTCTGAGGGAAAATTCACATTCACATCAATGTATGAAGGAAAACAGAGGATGCAGGAAAATCTGGGGCAGATGACTTGACTGAGCACCCATTATGTGCAAGGATCTAGCAAGCAGATGAAAAGAGTGCAGCATTGAAAAGCCCTAGCTGAGGTGGTGGTTCATGCCTACAAACATAAAACTCTGCAGCTGGGTGCGGAAGGATTGTAAGATGAAACTAGCTTGGGTTACACAGTTCTTAAGACTGTATTCCAAAAAGAAAAGTAAAATGAGAATCGAGAACAGAGTGGGGGAGGAAGAAGGAAAAGGAAAAAAAGAAAGATAAAGAAGAGGATGGAGAAGAACAGAAGAGAAATGAGGGAGAGAAAGGAAGATGACGATAGGGAAGGGGAAGAGGAAGAACAGGAGGAACAAGAACAAGAACAGGAAGAACAAGAATAATAAAAAGAGAAAGAAGCAGAAGCAGAAACAAGAAGAAGAAGGAGGAGGAGGAGAAGGAAAGGAAGTGGAGGAGGAGGAGGAAGGAGAAGAGGAGGAGAAGGAGGAAAGGAAGTGGAGGAAGAGGAGGAAGGAGAAGAGGAGGAGAAGGAGGAGGAGGAGGAAGAGGAGGAGGAGGAGGAGGAGGAGGAGGAGGAGAGAAGAAGAAGAAGAAGAAGAAGAAGAAGAAGAAGAAGAAGAAGAAGAAGAAGAAGAAGAAGAAGAAGAAGAAGAAGAAGAAGAAGAAGAAACTGACAATTGTTCCTCTTTGCAGCATCTGTTTAGTGACAACCAGTCTTAGCAACTAGACAGCAGACATATTAGAATATGTCCGAGTACCTACTAATGGGCACCCAGATTTTTTGAAGGACTCTTGAGGAACCCTGCAGATAGATGCCTCTTAGTCACATCAGGTAGAAATCAGTATCTCCAGAAGAACTGCAACAGCTCTGGACTGAGGACAGTGTGGCAAGAGAAATTGAATTAGATTGAATTAGTATGCATTTCTGCTCTATATTGTCCTGGACCAAACATAAACAAATACATCCCTAGAGCCTCTGATGCAAGATGAGACATATTTACATGCAACATTCACTCAAAGTAAAAAGATATATTTCTCAGATAGAATTTCTTAGGTGAGAATTATGAGTTTAGGGTTTGAAAGAATGCAAATGTTGCCCAGAAGGAAAAGAAATATTTCAGATCTAAATTACATCAAAATTGTATCAAATTCAGTCAAGTTGATTTAGTCAGCATGAAAGTTTTAAAAGAAAAAAGTATCAGAAAATGTGGAATGATGTGTGTGTGTTTTGAGGAAACAAGCTGGAATAAGACATACGAGCTGTTATAGGCACACGACACTGGATGGTACCTGAAGCCTATCTATGGCATTTGTCTCCATTTTCCAGTGTAAGTGTGCGTGCACCTGCACTTGTGATGGGGTGAATGCTATGATCAATCCTCCCCCACTCTTCTGTCTTATACACTGTAGTAAGGAGACTTCCGTGTAGTTAGAGATGGTCATGACACCGTAACAATCCTTTGTCTGTGCCTTCTGAAGCTGGAATAGCATTTACCTGGACGCTAGGAAATTATACTGCTGATGGCCCAGCAAGCTCGGTAATCACTGAACCATCTACTTATCCATTTTTATGACATTTGAAAAATAGTTTTCTGGATCAAAGGAAGATCTGATGCATGATTATTTGGGGCAGCAGTGTATTGGGATCTAGTCAGGATTGGGATAGTCACCAGACAATGGTAAATTTCCACCATGTCTACTAACCTCCTTCATTGTCAGTTACCATTTTCAGTCTCTGGCTCTATAGCCATAATTGCTAAATGTGGTTAAGATCTCCACTTTCCAAATGGGATAGGGAGGTCTTTGTAGTGGAGCGTGTATGTCTGCAGAGGAAAAGTACCTCCCACAGCAATGTTACCTCTGTGAGCTTGCCAGCCTATTTTCATAGCATGTTTTCCAGACTTCAGAATTGTGAATTACTGCGATCTTTTGAAATAATGTCATGCTAATTGGAACATAAATTAAGGCACTTTAACTACTTAGAAGAAATTAACACCAAAGACCCACACATCACAAAGAAACCATGATTTCTTCTAACTCCTGTAAAGAAGTCTTGAAATTCCTGTTCCTTAAGAAGCTGTCTCACTAAGCCTGTGATGACACCTTGGGAAACCAAATTCTTTAGGAAGTACTGTGTGTTCCTGCAGAAGCAGAATTGAATTATCAGTGGAGATTGACCTGATTTTAGGTTTGGGGTTAGGATGATTTGAGGCCAGGTGCTGACACTAGAGCATATCTTACTAGGCTAGTGACATTAGACAAGTGACATGGGGCTTATGTATCTTCAAACCTACATGAGTGGAGATGGGTGCCTCCTGGGAGAAGGCAAGGAGAAAATGATGAATGTAAAGACAGTGTGTTTATATGACCCATTTGATAGCAGCTATAAATGCTCCATGAACTGTTCTCTCTCTCTCTCTCTCTCTCTCTCTCTCTCTCTCTCTCTCTCTCTCTCTCTCTCTCTCTCTCTCTCTCTGGTTCATGTGAAGATCCGAGGGGTTGGCCCTGACCTTGAGACAAGGCTCTTATTCCCTGCTGTAGATACTATCCTGACTGGCTTGCAGGGAGTGAGGGATTATGCTTTCTCCATCTCCTAATGTGATGAAGGAGCACCTCTATTTGCTACCATCTGGCTTCATTCAGCTTACAAGCATCCGAACTCAGGTCTACACACCTGAAACACATGTGATTTTTGCATTCTCTCCACCACCTCACTGGCCACCATTTTATCGCTTGTCGAAGCAAGTTCATGTAGAGATCCAATATACCGAAACATAGAGGAAGGGGATCAAATGTACAGTTGCAACAAAAAATTCACACGCAGCCAATTCCCAAAGCATGTGCTCTTTAAGAGAACCTAAGAAGCATTGTCCCTTGCTGTAGATCAAGCAGAGCACCATTCCATCATCTGTCTTTTCTGTTTAAGGAAGGGACAGAGGAAGGAAGGAAGAGAAAAGAGGAACAGCTAGTGAAAAGTGTCAATCTGATCCATCGATGTTTTTTTCCTAGTCATCATGTATATTGTTCAAATCATCTAGTCCCCTAAACAGTGCTCTCTGGAGCTTTCATCCAGGGGAGAAGTAAAAGTCAGCTGTGTGTGGATGCCATGCCCCGTGTAATGACGGGGAATTAGTCACTGTCTGGGCAGTCTTCTCATTTGTGATTTATTTTTTATTTTAAATTCAGCATAAGAAGCAAAAGTGGGTTCTGAGAGGCGGAGACAGATTGATGTGAACTGGCAGCTATGTGAGCTCTGTGCCTCAGCATCCTGAGTATACGGATGCACAGGATCCATGAAAAACATGTATGAGTTGTTAGGAAACCTGTAAGCATGACGAAAGCGACAGGGATCATAACACACTTGTTTCAGTGTACCATATGTCTGCTGACATTTTAGTACAGCAGAATCCTTTCCAAAAAATATAGTTTGGACTCCAGTAAGTTCCTTATTTAGTTTTTGTTTTTGTTTTGTTTTTCCCTCTGAGACAGGGATTAACCTGTGCGGCCTGGAACTACTGTACAGATGAAGCTGACCTCAAACTCACAGAGGTCAGCCTGCCTCTGCCTCTCTGACTACTGGGATTAGAGGTATGTGCCGCCAGGCCTGGCTAGTTCATCATCTTCTGAAGAGATACATAATCATGATGTCTCTCAGACTGATATGAATGCATAAAAGAGAAACAAAATGTGCAGTGTTTCCTGAGGTGACTCAGCCCTGACACCTGCTCCTAAGAAACATTTCGCAGACTCTGTGGTAGGTTAGATTCTGAACGCATTGCCAACAGAAATACCATGCGACAGTGAACACAGGCCTGGAAAGAACTTACTGACTGGCTGGCAGCCAGGTGTGTGGGGCTGATGGAGATTGGGGAAGACCAGGAGTCAGTCACGGACTGCATGTAATCACTCTCTGTGTACTGGGGATGTCACCTGGGCCTGACACTGTGAATGTGGCAGGATCCGAGAAATCAACGTACCAACTCTTCTATACCAACAAGCACCAACTGCATGTGAATGCTCCAAAGAGATATCAGCATTTGACAGCCTTCTTCCACATACCCCTCTGGAGGTACGGACTATCTCCAATTTTCATGAATGAGCACACCCGGACCTTAACTTGAGGTTGGAGCTTTGTGGACAGGCAGCCTGAGATCGCTTTAGGCTGTGCCCTGTTTCCCAGGAATGCCATTCAATGGGCATGTCAGAACTAATTCACAGGTCAGTGTGCACATTGGAACATCCAGACAGACCATTTTTCAGGAAATTTAGCACTCAGCAGTAGCAGTGCCAGAGCAGTGGGGTGGGATGGTGGCCGCAGCTCACACACAGTATGTATCCAGTGGGCCATTTATCACCACTTCTCCAGGCTTCTTACCTCCCATTGATACTCCTCTCCCCACTTCCTCTCATTTAGGTTTTGCTAGACAAGTCTGTATCAATGGGCTTCATCCCTAGCCCTGTATAACGTGATTCGAAGACATTTATTTTCTTGTGAGAGCAAAATTAACTTCAATTTAATAATATCAATGGCAATTAAGGACCATTTCTATATTTTAATATGGTCTATCTTGCTAATTAGCATCAATTAATGAATTTAACTAAATTTTATTTAGTTTGTTCCTGTTTTTACTTCGTTCCTGTTTGATGTGGTTTAAGAGCACTATTTCCGGATATTTTTTTTACCTTACCTTTAATGTCATATACTTTTACATGGAAAGAGTAATGGCCTACATTAAATCCTATTTTTATTTGTTCATCTCGTTCTTTTACAGCTTTATTGCACGGTACATTATTCCTTTGACTTTGGTGTCTATTTGAAAGTTAGGGCTATTCTCTGGCTATTAGGGTTTTGAGGTTAACGTATTTCTATTAGTTTTGCTTTTAAATTAAATTTATTTTTATATTTTAAAAATATTTTTATTTATGTGTATGTGTGTGCATGTGCCACATGTTGAGGGCAGTGCCTGTGAAACCTGGGTATCAGGCCTCCTGGAGCTGAAGATACAAGTGGATATGAGTCACGTGGATGCTGAAAGCAGAACTCTGTTCTCCTGGGAGTGCGAAGCAGCACTGAGCCACGGCCCCACGTCTATATCCTAACTACTGTTTTGGTTTTTATTCTGCATTTGCCTGCGCACAATGTGTTAATGTGTACTAGCGTCAGTTTCTATTAACACGAGGAACTCGAACTTTCTGTGCTGAACAATTTTACTTTAATTTGTGCACTGATAAAAATAACTCCTTTATTCTTGGAGGACTGTTGCCTTTCTTATAACAAAATGCTCTTTATTTTCTCATTCAGTACTTTTTCTTAGACTGCATACATATCTTGGTATCAAAATTTCAACTCCTCCAATCTTTAAAAGTAACGAAGAGTTTTGAAAAGCAATTGAGGAAACTGTGCAAGCCGAAGCCCTGCACCGATTCTCCCAGTAATGGCTTCCTTACTGCTAGCAGCTGATATGAGTTAGGCATTGTGACTACGTTAAATATCAGCTACACACCTTTGAAACTACGTGCAAACCAGTCTCACTGACCTAAAAGTTTCCTGTGCTTATTCGCCTCTTCTACCCTTCAGTCGCGGGCAACTGCTTGTCTTGGAAGGACCTCAGTAAGTCTGCCTTTCGACGATGTCATGGTGATGGAGTCGTTCAATGCCTAGCCTTCCAGACTGCTTTCTTCCATGTATGCAGTGTGTTTTCAGCAAGAGGATTGAAATAGATGGACGGCATGAATGTTTCCTGGGCCTTCACTGGCAATCTGAGATATATGTCTACCACACGGAGTTCGTAGTTTTCGCTTCTGCTTCTTACGGTCTCTCTGTTGCCGGGCTTCATTCTTCTGACTCTTTCCACAACTTCCATCAAGCACATGGTTTCTCTTTTTAAAATCATTCTAAAATATTAGATTTTGTATTTGGGTTGAGATAATGGACCATAGTTTTCTTAGGGTCCTAAACCATGCGCTGTGCAACTGCTCCCCCAACCCCCGCCCCTGCACACTTTGAATTTCACCTATCCCTGGATTCCCTGAACACAGGTCTCAGTGCAAAGCCCCCTGAATGTATGTATACACTCCATCCCACTGTGGTCAGGGGTGTTCCCACTCTGATGGTACTTTCAACTTGCTACAAGCTCATTTAGAGCTTGAAAGTCAAGGTACATTCAGGTCCTTTTTGAGGGGGAAATGTGTTAAAAAGATATGGGGCAAATGACATCCAGTTACTTCTGGTCACAAGAGCGGGTGGAGGGGGGCAACCCCAGGGCTAGCTACGTAGCAGCACTGGAGTGACTGGAGCTCTGCAGGCAGGCAGGTGCAGCCCATCAGGTGCTCAATGAGATTCTCAAAAGCAATGCTTTTCCTAGTTGGGTTTCTCCTGATGGGCATGTCCACTGTCAGATGCTGTTCAGTTCCTGCAAACCTTCTCCAGGCCCCTTTCTGCCATGGAGTTGGTCTTGTGTGTTAGAGGTATGTGACCTAGGTTCTTGTCCCTCTGCCTCTGGGGATGGAGGCTGGTGTGGACTTGTGAGCTGGGGCTTGCAACATGGCACCTTGGAGCTCACTAAGGCCTATGGGAATCTTTTTCTCTGAGTGGAATGTTTCATTGGTCTTTCCAGGATCCTGTACCTGTCGTTGTGCTTCATAAATCACATTTCTAGTAACTTGACACCTTTTGGGGTTTTTCTGAGTTATCCATGTTTTCAGAATCATTATTAGCTTTGTCTCCTTGCTGCGTTGTTCACGGGCATGGTGAATGGGAAAGCTTGTGATTTTGTACACATTTTGTATCTACATTTTGTAGATGATTTTTTATTTTTGCTGGTTCTTTGTGGCTATTGACCCATATCCTTGCAGGTCAGACCAGATCCGTCCTTCTGTAGAATTCACAGCAGCTCCTGTTTGTCCTCAGTGTGCAGCAGCACAGCTTCCCTGTGTCCACTGTGTTACTTTGCTTTTCCTGACTCTATACAAGAATATCAAGTGCACAAACAGACAAAAAGTGAGGAGGATAAAGAGGTGAAGCTGTCAATCGCATTCTTCCAGCTGAATGTCCGGTTTTGTTTTTGGACTGCTCTTCTACAGTTTCATTTACTTGGAAAAGTGTTCTTTTCATCTCCGTGTTCAGAGAATATTAGGGCACGATGCCTCACAGCTCCTTTCTGGTGGGCTTGCAGGCCTCGCAGCAGAGTTTGCTCTTCCTGCAAATTGTGTATATTTAGTTGTCTTAGCCTTGTCATGTTCTTACCAGAAATGGCCCAGTTTTTGTCTCTCAAAGAGCCAACTTTTGATTCTGTTACTTTTAATTTTATGTTTTGATGTTTATCCAGTATCTGCTAATTATATTTCTTATTCTTGACTTGAAAAATATCTTTTTCTGTTCTGACTTCAGGTAGATTAGGTTCATCTCATCTTTCTTAGTCACTTTCTCCAGTATAAATTTGGGTTATACATTCTTTTATGATTTTCAGTTTCAGTTGCATGTTCAAAGTTTAATAGTTTTTTTAATATACTTTCTAAATTTTAAGACCCCATTTCTTCTTTAATCCATGGGTTAATTTCTGAACAGGTTGAAATTTTGCTGTGTTTTTTTTTTTTTTTTTTTGCCAATGATTTTGAAATGAATCCCATCATTGGGGGAAAGTATGTATGGTGTCTTCTTTGGAAAATGTCGGAAATGAATTCAGTTTGACAGTGTAATACCGAGACAATAGATCTTCAGAGGGACTCTGCAGTGAGCGTGTCCTGTAGTCCACATGGTCTAGATAGTTTCTTCTTAGCAAGGGTATTGAACTATCCATAGTCCACTACAAATCTCTCTGCTTCTATTGATAGATATGGAAAATGTATTAAAGTTCTGTGAGTATTGTTGCATATTAATCTCTTTTCCTATTTCTCTAAATGCTTGCTTCATATCTTTTAACACAGTTTTATGAAAGTATATTTTAAGTGATTTTTTTACAGTCCATTAGATGAGTTTTCTTTCTCAAAAATCTGTCTAATATGGTGATTTTAGCTTAAATTTATTTAGTCTGATAAAAATAGGTCCATTTAAGGTTTCTTGGTTAAGGCTGTCAGAAATAACCATGTTCATTACAGTAATCTTGCTGTTAAGTTACATTGTGTTTGATGTGGACATCATTTCTTTTTATTGACACGTGTTCATTGTATGAAGTAATGAACTTCATTATATTTTCATGGATTTGACTAATTTTAATCATATTCTACCTCTCTTATTTCCTCTTCTTTTCTTCTCATTAGTTTCCTGTTTATTTTCGTGTCCTTTCTTTAAACATTGAAATTGCCATTTTTGAAAGTTCTATGGTTCTTTTAGTTGACATATAATCCTGCATACTTATGGGATAGCGCACAATGCTTTAAAACATGTACGTACATCACGTGGTGATCAAATAGTGGTATTTGTATTACTATAAAGGGGTCAGTATTGGCAATCAGTGTATCTTTGCATCAGAAGTAACCTTTTTTTTTTATTTAACTTTTACTGATTCTTTGTGAATTTCACATCATGCACACCAATCCCATTCATCTCCCTTCCCTTAGTACCTGCTCTCTTCCCTTGCTACCCCCTCCACAAAAGAAAAAAAATCTCATTGTGGAAGCAAATTGTTTTACATGCAAATGTGCATTGTAGTGACTCACTCATTTCATCTGGTTTGAAATCTCTGGCTTCTGATACCCTATCAACACTGGATCCTCTTGGATATGCTGTTGTTGCTCTGTGTCATGGAGAATTGGCAGCCTTGGAAATGTAGGACCAGTCCCTTCCCATGCTCTAGTAGTTCATAGATGGGGTAGACGTTGGAGTGGGTCAACTGAGAACTCTGGATCTGGGCTTGGGTGGTAGCTAAGCTGTTCAGTCTGCCTTCTCTCCCACACCACAAGGGTAAGCTCTCTAGCATATCCTGGCTGGCTCACCCAATGCTGCAGCCAACAAAGGTCAGATCCATCTCTCCCAACTCTTGGTCCTGGGGTTGGCCAACTTGAGTCCATATCAACTGAACCTGCTCTACTTTGCTGCCCACACCAGGTGCAGGGCCCTTGCTTTACAGAGTGTTGCCATCAGTGAAGACCAGGGACATCTCTCTAGCTTTCATGACCTTGGGGCCAGCTCTTCTACCTACCATCAGGGCCTACCATCAGGGTAGTGGTGTAGAAGAGAGATCTTCCCATCACCCGTGCCATCGATCGACAGTCAAGAGGCAAGACCTGCTCTCCAATCCTCATACTCTCAGGACTAGCTCGCCCACAACCCCAGCAACCAAGGCCAGTTCCACTGTACTTATTAGTGAGGTGGGACCACTCTTCCAAGTGCTGGTGCTAGATGAGATGCAGCCAACTCTCCTGCTCTCGTGCTTTCCAGGGTGTGCTTTCCCAGGATGCCTAGGAAAGGGGTGGAGCCAGTGTTACCCAGTGCTCAGTCTTCAAAAGCGTCCCAAACTAAGGACATCTGTCTGGCCTTTCCTGGACCCGCGCTGCTGCAGGGCCACAGACTTCAGTGGCAGTATGGGCCAGAACCTCACCATAGCCTTAGGTGTCATTGCCTGAGATTTACATCACGCTGTTCTTCACTACCTTCAAGTCACCAGTTCTGCCTCTCTTTGTTGTGCGCACATCCTTCCTTCTGTGTCCCCTTCTCTTCCTTTCTCTACCATTTACTTGCTTATCTTAGTGGCAGCTCTAGCCTCTGGGTGTCCAAGGTTGTCTCAGTGCTATGCCCTGCCCCTGCCGGGTGGCACCGAGCAGAAGCAGAGGTTGTCTGGGGCATGGTCTGCCTGCCTGGACTGCCTGCCTGGGCTGTATGGTGACCTGCAAGCAGATGAGGATGTTCATCTGGCACAGTATGGTGCCTGCTCCCTCACTTGTGTCAGGGCTCACTTGCTGACTGGTTGCTGGCTCCTGGGCTTCCAGAAGTAACCCTTATATAGATATCATGTGGTTGGAATTTGTATTTGTTTTTAAAAATCAATACAGAAATGACTTTATTCTAAGTGGATTGTTTTTATTACCCACAATTAATGGAAAAAAATTACATTTAATTTTGAACCATATGCAATTTCCTTTTTATATATTCCTACTAAAGATGCAGCCATCATTTTTAGTATAAAAGTTAAAGCAGTCAAGCAAGAAAAGGAAGAATACAAAGTTGCATGCTGATTTCAAGTGAGAAAGTATTTTTATGGACTGCTACATATTTTAAATGCCATAATTATATTTATAGAAAGCCCCAAAGGATAAGCTGAAATAAACATTGGAATGTACTTGAAGCAACTTAGAAGCGTACGCATCTCTAGGTACTTCATTAGTGTGTGTTCCAAGGGAAGCACGGATGATTCTATCAAGGTAAAACCATATCCATGACCTACACCTCTAATCCCTAAACTGAGGAGGCTGAGGCAGAAGCATTGATATGAGGCCAAGGCCATGTTGAGCTCCAGAGTAAAACCCTGTCTCAAAACAACAACAGAAGAACACTCTTCACACAAACATGTTTAAGAATACGCTGTGGAATAAAAGTAGGTGTTCTGAAAATATAAGGATCTTAACAAATAAAATCACACACAAAAAAACAATTCATTGAATAGTATAAGACAAGAATGCAATAAAAGAAGAATGGTGTGTCCTTTTATTCAGGGAAAACATTAAGTTATGTAGATTTTCACAATTCTTATTTTGCTATGTTCAAATGGAAGAGTAGGCACTAAGACATCACCTGCTGTCTGCTCTCACCAAGGAAAGGACTAGTATATTACACATTAGACAGGTCAGTGGTCTAAGGAAAGACCTGCTTTTAATTTGCTGTATACTGAAATGCCCAATAGAGGCACTATGCATGTGTTTCCATACATATATGTGTTTATATCTTTTCTGATTTTTGACATTCATAGTGATCACAGAAGAAGGAAGGTAGGAGAAGATGCTTCTAGACACATAGAAATAGTATTCTTCCCAAGGCGAATAAAGGTTGTACAACTCCTTCCTTTAGGTGTAATTGACTTACACTCAGAGGATAAGATCAGACACTTCAAACCTACTCGCAGACCCCCAAGGTTCCTACATCACCTCCCTTAACTAGTCTCTTTACCACCCCTTTCACATCTCTCCACTTCCAATCTCTTCTCCATGGAGAACCCAATAAAATCTTTTCGAAATCAAAACAATTTACTGTTTCACACAGAGAATAAGATGAAATTATATAACATAGCCCGTCTTCCTCCCTCTAGGGAACCCTCTTATTTCCACCTCTCCATCCATCTCCAGCCACCTCTGCATCTTCCAGCGGAGTGCAATGGTCCTTCCCTTAAAGATATTGGCGCCATCTCACTGCGCCATCTTGTGGCTATCCAAGGAACTTTCCTAAATAGCTTGGTTCCAGTAGACGATGAAACAAACTGCCAATCAGCCAATTTGGAGCGGCCCTTTTCTGGTTTTCTGTGGATTATTACTAATTCCTTGCTGTAAAAACCAGAGGCCCTAACTGCAGGGGCCTGGTTTGGCTTCTAGGTTCCTGCTGCTCAGAGCATGTCAAAGAAACCCAATGTCCAATTCAGAGAGGAATTCTAGAATCACAGGAAACAAGGAGGGCCAGAGTAGAAATTTGGTGACCTGTGGAGTGAATGCAACACAACGCACAGCTACACATCTTTGCTTCATAGAGCCAAAGCCTACAAGAATCACCCTGAGGACGATGAACTGATACAGATACCTGGTATGTACTTGTTAAAAGAATACATGAGTTTGCTCTATTTAGTCATTTGCTGGATCACAAAACTAGGAGATAGAACCAGTTAGAGCAAGGCCTTAGATTCCATGAAAAGCAACAACCAGACCCATAGATGTATAGAGCTCTTCATGCCACTTTCCAGGAGATGCAACCACATCTCAGAGGAAGAATTTATCAATGAATTTTTAAAAACTCATGCTACACCTTTTGTGAGTTTTGACTCCAGTGAAATGAAAGTTGACCCTAACTTTATTAGCTAGGGGTCTTTAGAGGAACCAGATCAAAGAAATTCATATATCATGAACTATATGATAAACCTGCTAAAGAGATGTTGCATCATGATAGCATATTAGAGAGAGATTTAACAAACTTAGAGGAAAAAAACATAAAGGAAGCACAGACACGCTTTCAAGATATGTGTAGAGTAGCAAACCTACTTCAAGAAGGTACAAGAACCTTTCAAATCATATTTAAAAAGCAAGGTATATGCATAAGCACCTTACCAAGAGTCTTCTATGAGGAAATATACAAAGGTATCAGCACTTACCTAGGTTCTTAGTGAAATGGATTGTGAGGTACAAGAATACACATGAATCAGAACTAAAAGGACCAAGTGCTGTGAGATGGTGAACTGAGCAGGAAAAGGTAGGCCATCGTGGGAGAAGTGTGCTCCCTTCTCATAAATTACACGTATCTACAGTACCCAGCCCATAGTGTCAGATGTGGAAAGCCACTTTCTCTCCTTCCAGGAACCTCTTAGAGGAACTTCACCAATAAGCTGAGACAAACAATGGTAAGGACTGAACCATAGTAGTGGACACAGGTAACAGTGGAGCATCTCTCCAAAAGTCCATGAACTAAAAGCTTGGTTTCCCACTATGATGCTTTTGGGACTTGCTGGATCTTTTGAGGTAGGGCCAGGTAGGATTACATTGAGTTAATGAGTAGATACCCTTGGGGAAGATATTGGGACATGGCTGCTTCCTGTTTGTCTATTTGTGTCCTGTCTGCTTCCTGACCCATGTGCTCCCTGTCGTATTATGCTGACTTAGGCCCAAAAAACAAAACAGCCAAGAGTCAAGAAATCATGTCCAAACTGAACTTACTGTGTGTTGATTTTTTTATTATTATTACTATTATTATTATTATATTATCCTTTTAAGTTGATCATGTCAGGTATTTTACTCATGACAACTGAAAGGTACTTGAGAGGTTGTCAGAAGTAATCTGGTCATTTACTATATTCTTTCTAAGTATGAAAAAGCAAATTGTAATGATTGTGAACCAGCAACTAGGAAAAAAACGTTATTGATGCCACTTGCAGTATAATAAGAACACATCAGAATAAACAATTATCCTTAATCAGATCAACAACTCAAGCAAATAAGCAACTTGAAAAATATGGGCCTTTGCTGTGGCCCAGCAGAGAAGGTGCTTGTGACCAAAAAGGGAGGAGTCAGAGGAGGTAGGGGGTTGGGAGACCTTATGGGCCTAACCTAAACCTCAACTAGATATCCTGGATGAGCTTAAAGATTGTCTTGACCCACTTTCTGTTATTGTTATAGGCTACCACAGGCTATCTGATTTATAATGATGAAAATGTATTTCTCACAATTGTGAAGTCTGAGGATCCAAGATCAACATGTTCTGAGGGCCTTGAGCAGCATTCTTATGGGGTACAAGTGTATTGCTTGGCCAGTGGCAATCCAAGGGAGATGGGGAATAAGAAGGAGAAAGATCCTGATCTCGTGAGACTCACCACTGTATAGAGGGACATGTCATGAGGGGGCAGCCCTCACAAATGAACACATCTTTAAGTCTCCCCTCCCGTGCTATCATAGGAAGAAAAAAATCTGGGCATAAGTTTTCGATAAAAGATTCAAATTGTAGAGTCCCTGGGTTTCATCCATGGATATGACCTCACTTAGTGTCTACGGATACCTTCCCAGAGTATTAGCTATTTACCTCTGTTCTATGTCACATATTTGTTCTTATACATCCTCTAAGTTATCCAGTTGTCAATAAAAAATTACATAGAAAAAACAGTCTGAGGAAACAAAGAAAGAAAGATGTGGAATCTTCTGTTTCTCAAATGATAACAGTGTCACAAAGGGGTTGTGGTAGGCCAGTGTAGTCTGCAGCAGAAAGGACAGGAAATATGTGAGACTGGCTGCACCAGGATGGAGCTGCAAGGATCCAAAGATGATGGGAAGGGAAGGCAAGAAAGAAATGCGGGATGCCTTCAAGGGATTGCTAGTAATCAGCAGCAGTTGAAGTACCACTTCCATTTTACCACCAAAGCAGCCTGTGGCTTCCTTTTCTTAGAGACTGTGTAAATCTGTATTGGAAACTCCAAGGATACAAATAAGCCAAGAGAAATAGAAGTAAAGATTATCATACCTCTGTATGCACCATAGTCATAGTCATAGATAAAATAATAAGTGGCAAATTTAATTGCAAAGATTATGCATCAAAGGCTCAGTCTCTACTTACATGGCCCAGAATTATTACTAGTAGTATTATTAATATTAGTATGCAAAAATATGTTATATATCAGCCCCTCCCATTTTCTTTCCCCTTACTATCATTCCCCTCTGTTCACTTCTGCTTTAATGTCCTATATGGATACACGGTTCAGTAACTATATAAAATAAAGTAAGTGCAAATGAAGGAAAAATATGTCTATGACTGATTTAATTTGCATATATCTTCTAGTAAACGATAAAACTTTATTCTTCAGGTTGAAAATATCTATGTGTGTATGTGCATATATAGATAAAGATTTTATATAACTACATTATTTTACCCTTTCATTTCCTCCCTTCAAATGCTTCCATAGTCTACTTCCCACTTTTCTTCAAATTCATTTCCTCTTGTTTCATTAATTGTTATTGCATATAAATGGATATGGATATGAAAACATAAATAAAAGTATATATGTACATGTATATATACATTCCTAAATATAGCCTGTGCTCAACTTTACTCGGTTATCTGTAGAATTCTGTGAAGGATTGAGGCCTTGTGACTTTGTGGGCTTTTTCTCAACTTTGTTTGACATGCCCATTAGTCTTTTCCTATTTCAGTTCATATTTAGGGAATCATGCTTCTCAGAGTTTATGGTTATAGCTCCTGATGTTACTACAAGACACAATCTCACAGGGAATTCTCTGATCCTCTGATGCTTACTATCTATTTGTCCCCTCCATTGTTCTTCTACTCTTGGATATGGGGGTATTTTATAGATTTATCCATTAGGACTTGACTCCACAATTTGCATTTTGATTGGTTTTCTGTCGGGATCTCCATGTGTTACAAAGAGAACTTTCTTGATGAGGGGTATGGGTTATGCTGTTTTAATAAATTAGAGGTTGTAGATTCTCTCCTAAAAACGACGACTTCATTAGCACTGAGTACTTAGTTTTATTTCCAGTACCAGCTATCATGTTCCTCTTGTCAAGTAGGTCTTAAGTCTACTACCGCAACCTTAGGGTTATTATGCCCTGCTGGCCCCGTGGTATGGTCCAAAGGTGTCATAACTGGACAGGACTGTAGACTGCTTCCTCTCTCCTTTGAAAGTGTTCATGGTGCCTTCTGGCACCACAAAAGATAGTTCTCAGGGAAGGCCTATCTCAGGGTTCTCTAGCTCCTGTTACTAAGGGCAACAACAATAGACTGTATATTTGGGGAGTCTCTTGGACAGCCCTAGCTGACAACTAAAAGGAGTGATTCTCATGCCTGGTATTGGAGTTTTTGTTAGGTATTCTTTGGCTCTTGGAGGGAGCACCATCAGCCTAGATGAGAAAACTTCATTAAAACTATATATGTAGCTCTAGGCCTTAGAGCCATCTTCCTTGAAGCTTCTGTACCACGAGAGTGAAGTGACAGAAGAGAATTCCCAGGCTGAAGAGCAAGAGAAGCAAGATGAGGCAGAGTAAATTAGCTTATTCACCCATGAAGGCTGCAGGAGCAAACGTAAGGGATGAGGAAGGCTGGGATGCTGGTACAATTGATGGACTGTATGCTGCTGTCAATAAGAATTCTCAGCAGAGCCTACAGGAAACACACCTCAGAGACAAAGACAGGCACTACCTCAGAGTGAAAGGCTGGAAAACAACTTTCCAAGCAAATGGTCAGAAGAAGCAAGCTGGAGTAGCCATTCTAATACCAAATAAAATCAATTTCCAACTAAAAGTCATCAAAAAAGATAAGGAAGGACACTTCATATTCATCAAAGGAAAAATCCACCAAGATGAACTCTCAATCCTAAATATCTATGCCCCAAATACAAGGGCACCTACATACGTAAAAGAAACCTTACTAAAGCTCAAAACACACATTGCACCTCACACAATAATAGTGGGAGATTTCAACACACCACTCTCATCAATGGACAGATCATGGAAACAGAAATTAAACAGTGATGTCGACAGACTAAGAGAAGTCATGAGCCAAATGGACTTAACGGATATTTATAGAACATTCTATCCTAAAGCAAAAGGATATACCTTCTTCTCAGCTCCTCATGGTACTTTCTCCAAAATTGACCATATAATTGGTCAAAAAACGGGCCTCAACAGGTACAGAAAGATAGAAATAATCCCATGCGTGCTATCGGACCACCACGGCCTAAAACTGGTCTTCAATAACAGTAAGGGAAGAATGCCCACATATACGTGGAAATTGAACAATGCTCTACTCAATGATAACCTGGTCAAGGAAGAAATAAAGAAAGAAATTAAAAACTTTTTAGAATTTAATGAAAATGAAGATACAACATACCCAAACTTATGGGACACAATGAAAGCTGTGCTAAGAGGAAAACTCATAGCGCTGAGTGCCTGCAGAAAGAAACAGGAAAGAGCATATGTCAGCAGCTTGACAGCACACCTAAAAGCTCTAGAACAAAAAGAAGCAAATACACCCAGGAGGAGTAGAAGGCAGGAAATAATCAAACTCAGAGCTGAAATCAACCAAGTAGAAACAAAAAGGACCATAGAAAGAATCAACAGAACCAAAAGTTGGTTCTTTGAGAAAATCAACAAGATAGATAAACCCTTAGCCAGACTAAGGAGAGGACACAGAGAGTGCATCCAAATTAACAAAATCAGAAATGAAAAGGGAGACATAACTACAGATTCAGAGGAAATTAAAAAAATCATCAGATCTTACTATAAAAGCCTATATTCAACAAAACTTGAAAATCTACAGGAAATGGACAATTTCCTAGACAGATACCAGGTATCGAAGTTAAATCAGGAACAGATAAACCAGTTAAACAACCCCATAACTCCTAAGGAAATAGAAGCAGTCATTAAAGGTCTCCCAACCAAAAAGAGCCCAGGTCCAGACGGGTTTAGTGCAGAATTCTATCAAAACTTCATAGAAGACCTCATACCAATATTATCCAAACTATTCCACAAAATTGAAACAGATGGATCACTACCGAATTCCTTCTACGAAGCCACAATTACTCTTATACCTAAACCACACAAATACACAACAAAGAAAGAGAACTTCAGACCAATTTCCCTTATGAATATCGACGCAAAAATACTCAACAAAATTCTGGCAAACCGAATTCAAGAGCACATCAAAACAATCATCCACCATGATCAAGTAGGCTTCATCCCAGGCATGCAGGGATGGTTTAATATACGGAAAACCATCAATGTGATCCATTATATAAACAAACTGAAAGAACAGAACCACATGATCATTTCATTAGATGCTGAGAAAGCATTTGACAAAATTCAACACCCCTTCATGATAAAAGTCCTGGAAAGAATAGGAATTCAAGGCCCATACCTAAACATAGTAAAAGCCATATACAGCAAACCAGTTGCTAACATTAAACTAAATGGAGAGAAACTTGAAGCAATCCCACTAAAATCAGGGACTAGACAAGGCTGCCCACTCTCTCCCTACTTATTCAATATAGTTCTTGAAGTTCTAGCCAGAGCAATCAGACAACAAAAGGAGATCAAAGGGATACAGATCGGAAAAGAAGAGGTCAAAATATCACTATTTGCAGATGATATGATAGTATATTTAAGTGATCCCAAAAGTTCCACGAGAGAACTTCTAAAGCTGATAAACAACTTCAGCAAAGTGGCTGGGTATAAAATTAACTCAAATAAATCAGTTGCCTTCCTCTATACAAAAGAGAAACAAGCCGAGAAAGAAATTAGGGAAACGACACCCTTCATAATAGACCCAAATAATATAAAGTACCTCGGTGTGACTTTAACCAAGCAAGTAAAAGATCTGTACAATAAGAACTTCAAGACACTGAGGAAAGAAATTGAAGAAGACCTCAGAAGATGGAAAGATCTCCCATGCTCATGGATTGGCAGGATTAATATAGTAAAAATGGCCATTTTACCAAAAGCAATCTACAGATTCAATGCAATCCCCATCAAAATACCAATCCAATTCTTCAAAGAGTTAGACAGAACAATTTGCAAATTCATCTGGAATAACAAAAAACCCAGGACAGCTAAAACTATCCTCAACAATAAAAGGACTTCAGGGGGAATCACTATCCCTGAACTCAAGCAGTATTACAGAGCAATAGTGATTAAAAACTGCATGGTATTGGTACAGAGACAGACAGATAGACCAATGGAATAGAATTGAAGACCCAGAAATTAACCTACACACCTATGGTCACTTGATTTTTGACAAAGGAGCCAAAGCCATCCAATGGAAAAAAGATAGCATTTTCAGCAAATGGTGCTGGTTCAACTGGAGGTCAACATGTAGAAGAATGCAGATTGATCCATGCTTATCACCCTGTACAAAGCTTAAGTCCAAGTGGATCAAGGACCTCCACATCAAACCAGACACACTCAAACTAATAGAAGAAAAACTAGGGAAGCATCTGGAACACATGGGCACTGGAAAATTTTCCTGAACAAAACACCAATGGCTTATGCTCTAAGATCAAGAATCGACAAATGGGATCTCATAAAACTGCAAAGCTTCTGTAAGGCAAAGGACACTGTGGTTAGGACAAAATGGCAACCAACAGATTGGGAAAAGATCTTTACCAATCCTACAACAGATAGAGGCCTTATATCCAAAATATACAAAGAACTCAAGAAGTTAGACTGCAGGGAAACAAATAACCCTATTAAAAATGGGGTTCAGAGCTAAACAAAGAATTCACAGCTGAGGAATGCCGAATGGCTGAGAAACACCTAAAGAAATGTTCAACATCTTTAGTCATAAGGGAAATGCAAATCAAAACAACCCTGAGATTTCACCTCACATCCAGTGAGAATGGCTAAGATCAAAAACTCAGGTGACAGCAGATGCTGGCGAGGATGTGGAGAAAGAGGAACACTCCTCCATTGTTGGTGGGATTGCAGACTGGTAAAACCATTCTGGAAATCAGTCTGGAGGTTCCTCAGAAAATTGGACATTGAACTGCCTGAGGATCCAGCTATACCTCTCTTGGGCATATACCCAAAAGATGCCTCAACATATAAAAGAGACACGTGCTCCACTATGTTCATCGCAGCCTTATTTATAATAGCCAGAAACTGGAAAGAACCCAGATGCCCTTCAACAGAGGAATGGATACAGAAAATGTGGTACATCTACACAATGGAATATTACTCAGCTACCAAAAACAACGGCTTTATGAAATTCGTAGGCAAATGGTTGGAACTGGAAAATATAATCCTGAGTGAGCTAACCCAATCACAGAAAGACATACATGGTATGCACTCATTGATAAGTGGCTATTAGCCCAAATGCTTGAATTACCCTAGATCCCTAGAACAAACGAAACTCAAGACGGATGATCAAAATGTGAATGCTTCACTCCTTCTTTAAATGAGGAAAAAGAATACCCTTGGCAGGGAAGGGAGAGGCAAAGATTAAAACAGAGACTGAAGGACCACCCATTCAGAGCCTGCCCCACATGTGGCCCATACATATACAGCCACCCAATTAGACAAGATGGATGAAGCAAAGAAGTGCAGACCGACAGGAGCCGGATGTAGATCGCTCCTAAGAGACACAGCCAGAATACAGCAAATACAGAGGCGAATGCCAGCAGCAAACCACTGAACTGAGAATAGGACTCCCGTTGAAGGAATCAGAGAAAGAACTGTAAGAGCTTGAAGGGGCTCGAGACCCCAAAAGTACAACAATGCCAAGCAACCAGAGCTTCCAGGGACTAAGCCACTACCTAAAGACTATACATGGACTGACCCTGGACTCTGACCCCATAGGTAGCAATGAATATCCTAGTAAGAGCACCAGTGGAAGGGGAAGCCCTGGGTCCTGCTAAGACTGAACCCCCAGTGAACTAGACTATGGGGGGAGGGCGGCAATGGGGGGAGGGTTGGGAGGGGAACACCCATAAGGAAAGGGAGGGGGGAGGGGGATGTTTGCCCGGAAACCGGGAAAGGGAATAACACTTGAAATGTATATAAGAAATACTCAAGTTAATAAAAAAAAAAAAAGAATTCTCAGCAGACCTGGAACATCCTCTTGCCTAGATCACCTGAGAAACTGACTGCCTTCTCTTTACAACCAAAAATAGTTCCACTGACCTTCTGCTCTGGATCTTTGGCATTCTGGACTAGTTCTGCTCTCAACTGTGGTCAAGTGAAACTCATGTATAGTAAACCATCTTTTTTGCTGTCTCCACTGAAGAAAAATACTGTGCTTGTATATTTATACATAGAATTACATGTGTTATAGGAGTGTTGTTTATTTTTAAATAATTAATAGTACAATTCCCTTGTGACTTTTCACCCACCCATATTTCTATTCTATCTTGTTCCCTCTTTTTTACTGTATTTGCCTCTTTCTCCAGTCTGTAAATTGCTCCTCCTTTTCTAGTTCCCCTAAGAGATCACTTGTATCCTGATAATTCCTTTTTCTCTGCATGAAGAGACATAGCTCTTCCATTTTCGTGATCGCTTGTGCCTGGTATCTCTCTCTGTGTTGCCCATTTCACCCCATCCCAGCAATGGTTGCCTATTACTTTCCAGGCTATGCATTCACATCTGAAGATTTGAAGTTAGGAGTCACTAATGAGAGAGAACATGCAATATCTGTCTTTCTGATTCTGGGTTACCTCACTCAGTATGATCTTTTTCTAGTTTCAGCTATTTACCTGAGAAGCTTATGATTTCATCCCTCCTTTCAGATGTGTAGTATTCCATAGTGTATGTGCCACATTTTCATTATGAATTAATTGACTGTGGGACATTTAGATTTTTTATTTCATAGCTATTGTGAATAGAGAGGCAACAAATATAACTGAGCAAACATCTTTGGAGTAGGAAATCAAGTTCTTTGGGCATATGACAAAGTGGTATAGCTAGGTTATATGGATGATTTTTGAGAATTCTCTACACTAATTTCCACAGGACTGGATGAAGTAGCAACAGTATTTCAGGTTTAGTTCTTTGATTTGTTCGAAGTTAGTTTTTGTGCCAGTTGATAGATACCTATCTAATTTCATTCCTTCATACAGATCTACTTGCATTTTTCTGCATCCAATTTTCCAGCCTCTCTTTTTTCTATTTGTTGAAGATTCTTTTTTATCCACAGGGTGTGTTTTTGAAGTATTTTTCAAATATTAAGTGACTGAAATTACATGTACTTATTGTTCCAGTTGTTCTATAAGTTTGTTTTCATGTCAATACCATATTGATTTTATTACTAAGGTTCTGTAATGTGCCTTAAGATCTAGACTCCTAATCCCTAATGCATTGTTGGTTTTGCTCAGATTGTTTTGAAAATCTGGGATCTTTTGTGTTTCCACATGAATTGTAGGATATTTATATCTATTTCTGCAAAGAATAAAATGAGGATTTTGATTGGGGTTACATTGAATTTGAAAATAGCTTTTTGTGCAATGCCCATTTTTCACAATGTTAACGTCACCAATCCATGAGTATGGGATCCCTTCCAATGTATAGTGTCTTTCTCTCTTTAGAGGTTTAAAGTTTCCATTGTAAAGGTGCTTCACTTTCATGACTAGATTTATTCCTAGATATTTTATTTTCTTTGAGACCATTGTGAATGGAAATGTGCCAGGGGCTACCTTTTCTGTATGTTTGTTGTTAGTGTAAAAAAACTATTGATTTGTTGCAAGTTGTTACTTAATCCTGTTTTACTGTTGAATGTGTCATTTCTAGAGTTTGGGAGAAACTATTTCTGTTTCTGCTTTTGTGAATAGTTTAAGAATTGACTTTAGAACTTCTTTGAATATCTGGTAGAATTCTGCTATGAATTCATCTGGTTGGAATTTTTTTCTAAACTGGAAGGATTTTTATTACTATTTCAATTTCCTAATTTGTTATGGGTCTGTTTAGGTTTTTAACTCCTTGGTTTAATTTCAATAGTTCAGCTGAATTTAAAAATTCAGGTTTTCAAGCTTCATGAAGCACAAGTTTTAAAATATTCCCTTATGATATTCAGAATCTTATGTAGGCTGTAATATTTCCCTTTTTATCTCTGATTTTGTTAATTTGAGTCCTTTCTTTATTTCTTCTGATAAATAAGGCCAGAATTTTGTCCAGGGCATTTCTTGGTCAGTAAACTATATTTTAAAACTGTAACAAACACTTCCATGCAAAGAGACACTCTAGTTCTGTCTGTTTTGTGAGTGGCAGCCACTACTTATATTGTATCAATTCCATTAAAAGGGATTTGATAGACGAAGAAGTTCAATATATTTTTATTCTTTTAAAACTTTTTATACAAAATATTTAAATCCTATTCTTCCTTGCCCATCCAACTTATTACTATTTCAAAAGAATACAAAACCCCTACACCAAACCAAACCAAACAAACCAAACAAACCAAACAAACCAAACAAACCAAAAGGTTCACAAAAATCATGAAGTCTGTTGGTCAACCACTCTAGATCAGGAGGCCTGCACAGGAGTGTGCCAGAAATATCTATCACATCCCTTCCCATAAGGCTCAGGGATCTGTGAGTGTAAGAGATGGTGGTTAAATAAATCTCAAGGAAACAATGTTTTTCAGATACAACAGTGCTGACCCACACATGAACTTAGAGATCTGACTGTGCCAGCATACACAAGACCTGGGCAAACATGTAATGGTTCAGAATTCAGTTAAGAATCATACCCTGAACTCAAATATTATATAAATGCAAAGACTTTTTATTCAGCAGAAGTCCAGCATCCTGAGGTCTTCCATTCCAAAATGGAGATGCTCAAGTGAGCTCATAGGCCAGATTTAAAGCACAGTAGGAGAAATTCTAGGGAGGGGTAAGTGACCTGTACTGTTGGCTCTACCTCTAGAGACATTCAGGAACCATTGCTGGTCAAGTCTGGAAACTGCTGCTGAGGAAGTCTGGAAACTGTTGCAGAACCCATTGTCCTTGCCTCAGGCCAGGTGCGGCTTCTGAGGCCTGGACTTGCCCAGTTCTTGGAAACAGTGATTTAGGTCTAGTCTCCTGAATTTGAAGCCTGTAATGGTGTCAGCCTGTCTCAAACTTAAGCCAGAAAAAAAATCAAATCTGGAGAAAGATAAAGGATCACAAAGTCTCACTGCCAATCACGGAGCTCTTTGCTTTTGATACTTGCTGGGAGAGAAAAATTCATTTTCTTAGTTATTTACTCCAGAGATGTCTTCCATAGCAAGGCACAGACAAGCAAATAAACAAATAAATGAATAGGAGAAGAAACAAAATATCAAAAACGAAAGTTCTATCATCACTAAGAAGATTAAGAAAGTTTCAGATCCTCTGGAGAAAATGGGTAAGAATTAAGAGATACTAAAGAGCAGCTCTGTATCAGTAACTAAGGCCTTTTGAAGACTTTTCTTTACTAATCACTGGTGGTTACTCCAATTTCAAAGAACTGTATGGCTTCCAAGAAAAATAACCAGCAGCATGTCTATTAATAGACGATACTTGCTTAGTACCATATTTTTTAATTTGGTTGTAGGGAGTGGGATGTAAAAACCAGGGCTTCTGGCAAGTGGGCCAAAAAGTCTTCTATAGACCTGGCTTTGAATTTGGGGAGGGGGTCCGGTGAGACAGACACCGGAGTTCCAGGCTCTCTGAATCTCTATGCAATGTTTCAGTTATGCAGAGACACAAGTATATTTATAGGACAGGAGATCATTTATCAAAGGATAAATGCAGGTATGTTAAATGTGTCCTGAGGCCTGATTTCAGAAAGCGAAGTAGTGGGGGCTTACATGACTTTTCATGGGTCACACAGTTTCTACCTCTCATAAGCTCAGTTGACTCCAAGCATGCTCCATTGATTCAGTTAAATCCAGGGAAAATAAGGGCTTTCCAGCTTTCCACTGTGGCTACCTTTCATGTGTTAAAGGACAATTATCCCCACCTGCTCTCAAATCTGCCTGGCTGTAGTTGAAGTTCCATGTTCTCGTTTATTTAAGAGGAAACTTTGTATACTGGCACTGAGGCTCATGCCTTTCATCTCAGTACTTGGGAGGCCAAGACAGATGGACTTTTGTGAATTGGAGGCCAGCCGGTTCCAAGACAGACAAGGTTGTTCCATGGAAATTAAAAAAAAAAAGAAAGAAAAAGGAAAGAAAAGAAAAAAAAGAAAAGGAAAGGAAAGGAAAGGAAAGGAAAGGAAAGGAAAGGAAAGGAAAGGAAAGGAAAGGAAAAGGTTTTGTTCTGTAGCCTACACTGGCCTTGAACTTGATTATCCTCTTCTGCCTTTTCGCCCAAAAGCCAAGTGCTGAGATCTTACAGCAATGTTGTGATGGGTGGGGTTAACTTTTTTATGCATCATTATATTGTACAAATATTCCTGGTTGTTTTAATTTTCTAGATTTTGTTTGTAAACTATTTTCACTTTCTGAAAAACATATCTTCAAATAGCAAGTTTACTTTTCAAAGTTTATAATTTAAGACAGGGAAAATGGTTCAACCCTGTTAATCTCAACACTTGGGAGGTTGAGGTGTAAGAAATAGTAAATATGAATCTTTTTTATCAAATACTATAACATTTGTGTTTAGGACAAGAATCAAATTCTTTTCAGTCCCCAATTTCTAAAACTTTTATGTGAATGAGTTGTACAAATGAGGGCAGCCTGGGCTACAAAATGAGACCTTGCTTCAAAAATAAAGCAAATTAAGTTCATAGCCCTTCAATTACTTTAAAGTTATGTATGCATTCGCATGCTACAAAAGTTAACTCACTATTTTAGTACTCTGGATTATAAATTGAATTTTATTTAATTGCTAAACACATGCCTACAAGATTTTTCCTTGTATGAGAGATGATCAGAACATTTTGGCTTCTCATTTCTAGTGAGAAAGCTGCTATGGACACACGTGCATAGACCCTGTGTGTTAGATTTCTGTAGTTGGCCTAAAGAAAAGAAGGAAAGCCGGGAGAGGCTTATCTGACCTTAGGCAGGATTCTGGTTATTGGAGAGCATACAGCAAGAGTGCATAACCTTAGATCTCTCACCCATGTGAATGGATATGTCCTACATCCTAGGCAGATGAGAGAATTTCCAGTCACATGTAGGTGAGTGTAAATCTTTATGTCTATGATAAAGGTCAAAAAGCTAAGGCCTAGGTTGTATGACTTCTGTGTTTTTATTTCCAAGAATTTGCCAAAATCTTTTCTAGTGTCAGCTTGTATTACCTAGATCAACAGATTGGTTACCAAGTTTCTGAGCATGCATTGCTTTTGATGTTTGGTAATTACTTCACTATTCTGATGGGTTACAGTATTTCATGGACATTCTACTTGTGCCCTACCCATAGCCAATTGTCTTTATATAGTGCTTACAGTCATGTATCTTGTTCATGGAAATGCCTTGCATTTCCTGTTTTGTAACTAAGGCTTGGGAATTTTGGCTATTGGGTTTTGACAGTCCTCCATCCACATGCATATCACTAGGACATCTATTTTGAAACACTTCTCTCTACTCTGTAGCCTGTCTCTTGTACATTGGTAGACTAATTTACCAACCTTTCCATTAGGTATTATGCCTTTTGAGTCATGTTCAGAATGCCACTGTGTCCAAATGGTTCCTTTCTACGTTTTCTAAGGGTTCATAATCATTATCTATAAAAGTGCCACAGTTTGCAGGCACATGTTTACACAGACTCCTGTGTTACCAGCTCACGAGGTTCTGGGCAATGAGTGGATCAAAGCCTCTGCCTTCCCAACTGGATTAACTCAATGGGGGCATTCAAAATGTGAGTTTGCTAAGTTTTTCATGCCCAGCGACATGGAAAGTATATGGAATTTGCACTGGTTGGGTAGAGGGCTCTGTAAAAAGTCAGTTACATCACTGGTTGGAATTATTTCCTCCTTGACCTAGCCTGTTCATTCCTGAAAGGAAATCAGAGGTGGTTGTAGGTCATCTCCTTCTGCTTTAAATTTTATCATTCTTGTGTTGAATGCCTAAGACTAGGAGTAAAGACACATAGAATTACTGAGTGTGCGTGAGGACACCAAACATCATTGTATCTCTATCATCTTTAACATGGTAAATTCTCTCTGCTCTGAGATACACAGTAATTCTGGTTTGTTTTGGTTGGGATGTGTATAATATTATGCATCTCATCATTTAAATCTATTTGTGTCTTCATATGTAAAGTTAGCATCCTGGGTCTGGACATGCAGATTCATAGAAGGCATGTCACTCATATGGGAAACTCAGGCTTCAAACCCCAGCACGTTGATAAGTGAATGTGTAACTACATTCACATATTCTTAAATATGTAAAGCTGGCTTGCTGCATGGTTTGGGTCATTGCTATACTCTAATCTTCATATTAGGCCATTTATATGTAATATAAGCATTGATATGTCTGAATGTAGTTTTAGCTAATTTTTAATATGCATATATATGTATATGTGTATATATATGTGTGTGTGTGTGTGTGTGTGTGTGTGTGTGTGTGTTCTAAACAAACACTGACTTTCATCATTTGTTTAGAATAACAATTTTAACTGTTCAAGTGGTATCAGACCTTTTGTCATTCCATTTAATCTAATTATTTTTGGCATACATACCTTACATGCTTTGCATGTTATACAAGCCAATTTAAACTATTTCTTATTTAATTTTCAGAAACATGTTTTCTTTCACTACATTATTTATTTCCCAGGTCCCCTATATCCTAGTGGTCCCAAATACTGTGTTGTCATTCCAGTATCAGTTACATTCCATTTTCTGTTCTCCCAGGTTGTCAACTTTGTCATGGTCCTTCAACTTATTCACTCAGTCTTTGCCCATTTACATTTCATTTATCTCTTCTAAAATAATCTGTGGTGCTGGGAACTGAGACACAGGATTTGCATATTCTACTTACCAGTTCAGAGACTGAGCCACACCCCACTTTAAAGTTTCTGCTCTCTTGCTCTTACTCTCTTCCCACTTTGTCCCTTCTCTCCCCATTCCCTTCCCCCTCCTCTCCACTTGTTCATGGCCTGACTCCCCTCCCCTCCCCTCCCCTCCCCTCCCCTCCCCTCCTCCTCCTCCTCCTCTTCTTCTTCTTCTTCTTCTTCCTCTCTCTCTCTCTCTCTCTCTCTCTCTCTCTCTCTCCCTTTCTCTGCCCCTACTACCCTCTTATCTCCCCTCTCCATGCCCTAAATAAACTCTATTCTAAACTAAAAAAAAGTTTCATAGGAGGATTTTGTTTGGTTGGCTTACTTTCGTTTTTGGGTTTGAACCCAAGACCATGTGTATGCAGAAGGAGCACTCTATGTCTTCATCCTTAGCATGCTTTCTTAAAATAGTTACATAGTTCATGACTAACACTTCATTAGATTTTTGTTTTGGTTTTTTAATTTTTTTTTACCTTTTCTGCACTACTAATATTTGATGCTTTTCTGTTTATTTTGCTTGTTTCATTTTCTTGTCCCATCTTTTCTAGCAATTTCATCTCAGGTAGAAAGTGTTGTCTGCTTCTTCTCATTTCTTGGGTATTTAGTGATTTTAGAAGCAAAGGACCTGGCCACGGGTAGTGTTCTTCTCCATCACACATAGCTGACTCATTGTCATTCATGGCTTTATTGCTTCAATTAGGCCACTTATATCGATTTACTTTAATCATCTTCATTGTATTCCAGCATAACATATACAATGCCTTATACATAGCAATCAATATATGCCATCATAGGATGTCATCAGTCATGCCTTGTATGTTCTGTCTGTAAAAGCAGTAAATTCTGTGGCTTAGGTTTCCTACATATCGCAATGTTGGCTTTTTTTTTTTTTACTGCTCCGATTCCAATTAAAATGTTTCATTTATGATGCATTTCTGAGGTCCTATTTAGCATGACTTCTCCCAAGAACCCTTCTATTATCTTGTTTTGTTTAATTTGTATCAGTTTACCTACCCTAATTTGGAAGCCTTTCTCTCTCCCCTTTCTTTTCTGTAGAATTTAGCCATGGGTTCAGAGTCCTCTTAGCTACTGTTAGAGAAGCAACCCCAGCTTGAGCTAAGTGAGTGCTATATTGATACAAGTTGAAGGACATGCATGGCTCCTTTAAATGGTATTTCTCAGATTTTCCAAAAGCCAGTACGAATACTTCAGCAAGTAAATGCAAACTGATACATATCGATTCAGAGCAATTTTAGACCTTACAATTTAAAACCTTACATCATCTCCCTCTTTGTATTTTTTTCAGGAATGCAGTCAAAGAACATGGAAAACTTTATGCCATTTATGAAACCAGGTAAGCCTAAGAGACCTCATTTGATAAATATTATGAATAATATATATTATTAAAAGATTTCATCTTTTGGGGTTGGGGATTTAGCTCAGTGGTAGAGCGCTTGCCTAGGAAGCACAAGGCCCTGGGTTCGGTCCCCAGCTCTGAAAAAAAGAACCAAAAAAAAAAGATTTCATCTTTTTATTGATGCTACTGTTAGATCATCAGGGATGCAGGAACCATTGGTTCCTCCTTCCCTCCCTCCCTCCCTTCATCCCTCCCTCCCTCCCTCCTTTCTTCCTTCCTCCTCATCTTTCTCTTCCTTTTTCCCTCCTTTCCTTCCTTGCACCCGGCCTTCCTTCCTTGCCCTTTCTTTCTGTATATCCAGATTCTAAGCATTAGATATTTCTGGTGTAGATAGTGATCTATGATTAAACACAACTTTTATTAACAATTCATCATTAACACAACTCATTACTTAACATATTTTGTGAGTACCATTTAACATGTAAGACTCTCTGATCATTTACTGTGTGTAGATAGTTTTATTTACTCATCCAAATGTTTCCTCGGAACAATTTCTTAAACATAGAATTTTATGGTGGAGGTGCAAATTTAAAACTTTCTTTTTCCAAAAATAAGTTTGTACAAAAATCTGCATTATAATTCTAATGTTCAAGTTTCCTTGTGTACATCACCTTCATAGCCACCTCACACAACTGGGAACAAAATATTAGTGGCACCTCAAAATCTTCACTCTGTTCCACCCCAGACCTTGTTCTTTTCTGTTGAAAGGTAGCCAGTAGCCTCCTGTCTCAGGTTGGGATCTTGCTCACAATTCCTTGGAAGGAGGGGATTACTTTTAGACAGCCCCCAGTGCTGCAATTATTCAGAAACCACAGCAGACGTGAATGAGACAACACCATACCCCTTCATTTCAAATGTTCTCCCCATCACTTGTGCTGGCCCACAGCAAAGCAGAAGGGCCAGTATCCCAAACAATCTGTCTTAGATTATCATCACCCTTTCGGCTGTTTTTCTTCACCTGAAAAATTACAGTTGAACATGGTGTGAGTCCTTGTCAAGAGAAGCTACAATGGGTCCTCCAGAAAGTAACCGAGAGTAAATGTCCTCCGACTCCTTCCTCTGACAGTGAAGTGGGTCAGTTCAAATTCCATCCAGCTCGGCAACTGCCTCCTCCAGCACACAAGAGCCCAACCTGTATCTTTATTGGAATTACTAACATGTTCCCTGGTGAAAATGGGCCATTTCTCGGAAGAAGGGCCCTGATAACACTGCTGTCTTGTGGCTTTAAAATGTTGTAATTGGGGTTGGGGATTTAGCTCAGTGGTAGAGCGCTTGCCTAGAGAGCGCAAGGCCCTGGGTTCGGTCCCCAGCTCCGGAAAAAAAAAAAAGAAAAAAAGAAAAATGTTGTAATTAATTAATTAATTTGCTTTGTGATGGTGACAGAAGTACTCTTTCATTCAGCTTCTTCCAATATTATTTCTGTTTCTTATTACAAGTTGTTAAACCCATAGTCTCCATTAAAGTTGTACATTCTATGCCCTTTGACAACTAAATATTGGCATTACAGTCACAGAAACCATGGAACTATCCAACAGAGAAGTTTCTCTGCTCTATCCACCACTGTTCTCGGCTTTCTTCATCTTTTCCGTCAGGTTTCCATCGTTTTACCTCTTCCAGGTACTCATGCATTTTTCTCTTGTAAGTTTGTTTGTTTGTTTTAGATTGGTTTTTGAGACAGGTTCTTCCTACACATTAGGCTGACCTGAGGCTCAGAATATAGCTACCTGCTTCAGCCTCCCAAGCTTTGAGATCACAGGCATGTACTACCACCATGCTCATATTCTACCTTTGTTTTTAAATTAATAGTTCATTTTTTCCATTTGAATAGTCCTCCATTGGGTGGGTTATAAGAACTTGTTTATGGCTTCATGCTGAAAGTAAAGGATCTGTGCTCAAGATTTGAAAATTATGGATGAAACTACTACTATAAATATTCTTGAACAGACATTATGTAGACATAATTTTTGAAATCAAGTGAGTGCTACAAATCATAATAGTTGGGGACTTTAGTTTATTTAAAAAAAATCAAAGTGCCTTGGAGAATGGGTGCACCACTGTGACTTTGAATCAAGAAGAGGGACCCCCTATAGATTTACATTCCAGGAGGCCAGCGAAGCTCTTTCTGTGTAGATCATCTCATGGTGGGACTAAAAAGAACTTGTAATTGGAACCTTTTGTGTAGATGTGTGTGTTCTAGGCAGAGACTCATTACTGCTCTAATTGGGCTTATTTGTTTTCATACTCTTAAGCTTAAAGAGACATTTTGGATATTTTGGGTAACAGTTTTTATCAGACACATCTGTGTAAAGACATTCCCTAATCTCTCTCTCTCTCTCTCTCTCTCTCTCTCTCTCTCTCTCTCTCTCTTTCTCTCTCTCTCTCTCTCTGTGTGTGTGTGTGTGTTTGTTTGTTTGTTTGTTTGTGTGTTTTAAGTATAGTAACTTTTCACAGGGCAAAACATTTAATTTTAATGAAACTCACTATAGAATTGTTTCTTTCCTGGGTTATGCTTTTTGTGTACATTCTAAAATCTTAGCATAAATTCCAATGTCATATATATGTTTCTACATAATATGTTCTGGATTTGTGTTTTTTATTATATACTTAGATCTCCAATCCATTTTAGAATAATTTTTAGAAAGAGTAAGACCTCTGTTTTGGATAATAATTGCTTTAGCAACTTTTTTAGCAATTTTTTTAAGTTTTATTTATTTTATGTATGTGAGTACACTGTCACTGCCTTCAGACACACCAGAGGAGGGTATCAGATCCCATTACAGATGGTTGTGAGCTGCCATGTGGTTGCTGGGATTTGAACTCAGGACCTCTGAAGAGCAGTCCATGCTCTTAACCACTGAGTCATCCAGCCCGCTTTAGCATCTTTTGTTAAAAAATTTTCATTCCCGAATTACCTTTGCTCTCTCTCTCTAAAGATGTACAGACTACTATTTCATGTACATTTTTATTCTCCTAGTTGTGAACTCCTATTTTCTTTCCTGTCTTTATTGTTCCTCCAAAAATTACTCTGTGTTTTAAAAAAAATCTGAGAATTTCATATAATAAACAATACTTACTTAATTTTTTCCTCACTTCCCCTCCTGCTTCCCCCATATTTCTCATGCCCTTTTTGAAGTCATGACCTCTTCTATTATTATTTCCATGTACATATAAAAGAAGGGAAAACAGAAAACAATGTATTGTGTCCAATTAGTATTGCTCATATGAACATGTGGTTAGGGCTTACCAATTGTTATTGAGTACCATATCTCTCTTTGCAATCATTGACTGCCTGTAGCTATTCAACTGGTAGTTAAGTCTTGTGAAATTTTCTACTACATGCTGGCATGCTATTATTATTATGATGTCTTATTTAGATAGTCATACTGTTGCGTGTCATGGGTGTAGCATACTTCGTTTGTAGCCAGTACCATGGACCTTTGACTCTTAGAATCTTTCCATCTGTGGTGGTATGAATAGGTAGGTAATTTATCCCATAGATTCATGTGTTTGAATTCTTGGCACCTAGAGAGTGGGCCATAGAGTGATACAGCCTTCTTGGAGTTGGTATGGTCTTGTTAGAGGAAGTGTCTCACTGTGTGAAGTGAGCTTTGAAGTCTCCCATGTGCAAACTATGCACAATGTGGTACACAATCCCTTTCTGCTGCCGGATGTAGAGCTTTCAGCTTCTCCAGCACTATGTCTGCCTGTATACCACGATGCTTCAGATTTCACATTGTATTATTTGATATATCCAGTGGTGATATTTGTTTAGGTGATAATTCTGTTGCTTTACATGTGAACACTCAATTTTTCAGTCACCATTTGTTAAGGATGTATTCTTCCAGTATGTGTTTTTGAGTTCTTTGTCAAATATCAGATAACAGTAACTATGTGCACATATGTTTGGGTCTTCTCCTTAGTTCAATTTATCCACTAGTCTATTTTGTGGAGTAGATGCAGTTTTGATTATTATAGCTTAGAATTATAGCTTGAAATCTGATATAATAATCTCTTTAGCATTATTCATCTTTCCCTCAGGATTTATTGGGATAATCAGTGTCTTTTGTGCTTCTATGTGAATTTCAGAATTATATTTTGCATTTCTATGAATGATGTTATGAGAATTTTGGTTGAAAATGCAGTGGAGTTGTACATAGCTTTGGATCATTTTCACATGATTATTTCGACATGTCTGTAAGCATAGGAAGTCCTTTCACCTTCTCGTGTCTTTCTCAGTTTCTTTCTTCAGACACTTAAAGTTTTCATTGTAGTAGTCTCTCACCTCCTTGAGTAGGTTTATCCCTCGATGCTTTGTTTTCTTTTCGTGTTTGGAATCTCTTGTGAGTAGTAGTGCTCCCACGATCTTCCTTAGCATGTATTGCTATTGTTGTATAGGAAGGCTAAACTGATTTGTAAGCCACTTTGCTAAAAGTGTTGATTATTTCTCTAAGTCTTCTGGTGGAATAGTTTTGTATCTCTTGCTTATAATATATCCTCTTCAATTATGTATAATTGTACAATTTAGCTTATTCTTTCACATTTGTATTCCTTTAATTTTCTTCTCCTGCCTTATTGCTCTAGCTTGTGCTTCAACCACTATAAAAAGCATTGAAGATAATGGATAGCCCTGTCCCATTTCAATTTTAGCATGATTGCTCTCCGTTTAGAAAGATGTTGGTTGTAGGACTATAATGTATAGCTTTTTTTTTTTTGAGTTATGTTCCCTCTAATTCATCCTATTAAGGACTTTTGTCATGAGGACAAATCTCCATCTTTTGAGATAACCATATGATTTTTATCTTCAAATACATTTACATGCTTTACTACATTTGTTAGCTTATGGATGTTGTAACAGTCCTGATTGGGCAAGTTAAAACCAACTATTTAGTGGTGGATATCTTTGCGATATATGCCTATATTAGGTTTGCAAGTATTTCACTGATAATTTTTACATCAATGTCCACAAGAGGTAGTGTCCTAGGTATTTGTTGTTGTGCCTTTACCAACCTTTATTATTAAAGTGGTACTGGCTTTGTAAGAACTTAGAAGATGTCCTGTTTGAGAAGCAGGGTTGGTTGAAGTTTTTCTTTTCTGTGAATTCGTCTGGACCTTGTCCTTTTTTTTTTCTTTTTTTTTTAAAGAAGGCTTCCCTCAGGGGGCTGAAGAGATGGCTCAGTGGTTAAGAGCACTGACTGCTCTTTCAGAGGTCCTGAGTTCAATTCCCAGCAACCACATGGTGGCTTACAACCATCTGTAATGAGATCTGATGCCTTCTTCTGGTGAATCTGAAGAGAGTTACAGTGTATTTATATATAACAAATAAATCTTTAAAAAAAAAAAAGAAGGCTTCCCTCAGTCCCCAATTTCAATCTCTTCATTTATTGGGGGTCTGTTTAATTTGTTGACCCTTCTTGGTATAATTTTGGTGGTTTAATTGTATCTCAAAATCCATCTATTTCCTTAAGCTTTTTCAACTTAGGGAATTATAGAAGTGTTCCCTCATGATTTTCTACATTTTTTGGTGTGTCTTATGGAATATTTTCTAATTTTATTATTGTAGGTCTCCTCATTTTCTTTTGGTTTTAAGCATTTAGCAAATAACAAACTAGGAGCTCATTTTGATGCTGTCAATATAAACAGTGTCTTGTACTTTTTCTGCTTCATCTTTCTCTTAATCTTTACCATCCCAGGATCAATGATGAAAGCGCAGTGTATACAGAGAGCTGTCTCCTACTGTGTGATCCTAACTGTCAGCTCCTCAGAGTAGAGAGAGTCCTGGTAGTTTAGTTACTTAGTTTCAGACCTGTTACTTCCCACTGTGTGCTCAGCCTTCCTGCCCCATATTCCAGGCACCTTAGGAACTGATCAATGAAATATGGTCAAACTTGTGAATTCATTTTTTTTTTCTGCTGCTACTTTTCTAAGGACCTTGTCCTCTCCGATACTAACTATTTGGCAGTCTGGTCTTCAGTATGTAGCCTATCAATACTACAAGATATCAAATATGTTTTCCAACCTTTCTGACCCTTAGCAGCTACTTCTGTTGTTCCTCTTCCCACTCTATGCTTATCTTATCAGCAGGGCCACTTAGCATAGATCCTTACATAAATACCAGAGTACAAGTAATTGATTTGGTGAAGCCAGGGGACAGTGGCATGACATGGGGAGTCCGTACAGAGAAGAGAAAGTAGGCCAATAACTGTAGTAGCACCTGTAGCTGACTCATTCATATAGAAACGAGCTGATACAAATGCACACCTCAGATTTATCAAGCTCAGTAGCTAAGGAGTTTACTGTATTTTCATACCAACTCTCAGAGCAAATGTGGAGTAAAGCTTTGCTGGTGATCCTTCCTGCCCTTAGCCAATGTAGACCCTGCTCTCATGAACAGCAACTGGCTAATGTCCCACATCCTTACACCAGACACTTGCATACTGAATGGCTACTTAAAATTTCTCCAAACAAAACAGAGACCTAGGAGTAGAAGTAAAGCAAGCCTACATTGAAGGTCACATGCATCCCAGTGAGACTGCTTTCTTTCCAGAACTTTAGCCGCAAATCCTGAGTACTTTCATACTTCACTGCACCCCAACTTCTATACATACTTGTTCTATTGCTCCCCTCCCCCAACTTATCAGCCATGGTTGATGAGCTATGATCTAAGCTATGATCTGAAACTTAGAACATTATTCTCTGAATACTAAAAGTATTTTGTTCAGTGATTTATGTATCTGAACACTACAATATAGCTTTATTGATTTAAAATTTAGATTGTTGTTATTCAATTAGTTTCAGTTAAATTTAGCAATTTTCATTAGGCATGCATCCTCCAAAAACTCATATGCTGTTGATTGTGTGTTCTTTTTCTGTGAAAAAAAAACTCCCACTGCTTCATTTTTAATTTTTTCTCTTTTATTTTCATTTTTATTTTATTCTTAGAGAGGGGTTGTTCTGTAGCTCTGGCCAACTTGAAACTCATGGCAATCCTTCTGCTTCAGCATCTCGGGCACTAGAATTCCAGGTATGAGAGGCTATCCTGGCATGTGCAGCAGTTCTCTGGGACAGGTCAAACTAGCATCTTTGAGGACAGGATACACTTCCAGAGGAGCTTAACGAAGCAGAGTGGTTAATGAGCAGCTTTGAAGTAAAGTGGGTTATTTAGAGATGATTGTTTCCAGTGAGAAGAAAAGACAAAGCCTTCCCTGTACTGGATTTCTCTGCCTTTGAATCCTCATGTAGGCAGTGTGTCTCAAATCTGCAGACTTGCATAGCAGTTGAATATCACCTTAGGGCACAAGGGAGACTGGTCTATCTATTGGATTGCCATTCAATTTAATTATACTTATAGCAGAAATAAAGCTCACAGAATTTTATCCGACAATGATTGGGCTAAATGAGTCAAAATCTAATATTGGATCTTGCTGCTAATGTTAAGTTGAAAGAAAAATAAACCCGTGTAGGATATATATAAACCCTTGCACACATCCCCATGGAACCTTCCACTGATGCTGCACTATCCTGTGCTTTTCGTGTCATCTATGCTCAGCAGCAATACTGCCAATCATTACATCCTGAATGGTCAGAGTAGTTATATTCCTATACCCCACATAGGCAGAATCCAACACATTGTCTCCTATAGAAGGAAATAGGGACAAAGTTTCTCGTTACTACCCATGTGTATGAGATACCTAGCAGAGCTGTCTGCCACCTCTCTGTTCAGTAAAAAGAAGGGTATTGGATAGTTCTAACTTAGCTTCATTATTGGCACTTGGTAATTAATGCCAACCTCCTGCAGTGTGACCTCTTCAAGACCCTGGATGAAAAAGCCCACGATCATGCCCAAACTGGATACTGGCTGTGCTCTGTGCTTCATCCGTAGCTATGTGTATCTGATACATCATGATACTACTCACAGAGAGTGCTCCTTTAGGAGGAGTGTGTACTCCCCATGCCCCACTGCACATTGTGTATGTCTATAATTTTTAGATTAGCTAAAAGAATCACAATTTTTGACAATTTTTACATCTTTTTTTCCTCACTTCTTGCCTAACTGTAAATTTTGTGTTAGAAGTTTTAAAATAAGAGTTCTCTGTAGACCAGGTTCTTAACACATATCAAGAATGTCTCAAAAACACACAGTATGTGGAAGTTCTACCTTGGGTCTTTTCATGACATCAGATCTGTGTCCTCTCAGAAAGGAATGTGTGGTAGGAACACAGAGAAGCTGTGGTTCTGTTGAATAGCCTGGCAGCCATCCCTCTACTAATGGCTTTGATAGGCACATAACTGTGATCCCTGAAGTCAAGAAACCCTATGATCCTTGGGCCACTTTCTGATCAAGGAAGAACAGCTGCATAATAGGATGAAGTTGAATGGCAAGAATGAGAGATAGAAGGGATTGGGATTATCAGAGTCTGCTCCAGTGCCCTTGATGAAAATGCTTAATGAAAGGGTATGACATAGATTGGTAAATCTTAAGAGCTTCTAAAATGAAGGCATAATAAAATTTCAGGGCCAGATCATTCAATGTGCAGAGATACGGAAAGCAGCAGTTTAGGACCAGATAGCCCAATAGGCAGAGATAAGGAAAGCAGCAGCCTTAAGGGCTTGAAAGGAAGGGAAGGGAGGTGGGGGACAGCTTATCAAACCCCGGGGTCAAGAGTTTCAGTGTGCCCGCAGACAGACAAGAGACTTCAGAAACATGACTTGGGCTATGTCTGAACTTCGATCTACATTTATGATAAATAAAACTCTGTATGGCCATGTAGTGGAGAACTTGAAGTAAGGATAAAGGGCAGAGGAGTTAATAAGAAAAAAGAGTACCTCTGTTATTACACAGGGCCAAAAAACAGGCATTCGTAAAATTCCTAGGAGAGACAACAGGAAATTGTGCAGTGGTCAGTAGACTCTAGAAAGAAGATGTCACAGGAGCTAAATTAACGCTGGAAGGAATCCCCTATCTCTGTGAGAAAAAACAGTTCAAAAACAATATTCCAAGAGACCAATCATGGCCACTAAATTCAGCTTGGACACATCAATATTATATCTCAATATTGGCAGGTGGTGTAACTCAGAAGCAGGATGCATGCTTAGCAAGTGCAAATCTGTAGACTCAATTTACTAAAAGAAAAGACAAGTTAGAGAGACGTCAGTCAAGTGCTGCCACTTAGGCATGAGGACTTCGGCTTGGGTCTCTGGCACCGATGTATTTTTTTTTTAGAAAAATGATCATATGTATGATCATTGTTATAGACACCTATAGTCATATCTCAAAGGAAACAGGACAGGTCCCTGGAGTTCATTGGACAACTATTCTACCAAACAGAGAGAGAGAGTGACCCCGTATCAAAGGATAAGTAAGAGAACAATTGAGAAAGATACCAGTTATCTTTCACTGGCCTCTGTAGACACATGTACCTGAGCATAGAAGCTTGTACACACAAGCACAGAAGCTTGTACACACACAGGCACACGCACACACACACACACACACACACACATACCCACACTTTTAACATAAATAATAGACCTCAATTTACAATGTAATTATTATTACATTATTCACTTGTATATAATAAACTATAAAGTTAGCATTCTTCTAAAATTAATGTAAATTCAAATCTATAGATTTACCAAGGGTGTTTGTGATTTAGTGATAGGAAAACTGATATAAGGAAACACAGAATTAAGATAAGATATCTGGAGACATAGGAAAAACAGACTTTCTACCATGCTTTGAGTACTGTCTCAGAGCTGAGATAGATAAAACTTCATGAGCTGAGTGATTGGGTTTGACATTCTAAGAGCAAAGTGGCAGGGATACAGGGATACATGGCAAAGTGTCAGGAATACATCTAGGGCCATATCTGTTTTCAAACAGACAGGGCATCTTGAACTTTGATATTTGTTGCCATGACAGCTAGCTGTGGATGGGCAGAGTATCATCTCATACCCACACAGAATTAGCACCAGGGAGGCTAAAGATGGAAGAAGAAAAAATATACTATAAACCATTCTTGATGGTAGTCATGGCAGAAGACAAGTTCATCCAACTGCAGACACAATGGCCTACATTAAAAGAGAAAAGCCTGAGAAATTTGACTATCCCAAAAATCACTTCTGGATAAAAAAAAAGTGTAAAACTAGAAAATCCTCACAACCTTTAGTGAGATAAATCAGTGAACACGTAAATATGCCCTCATATGCATGTACATAAGTGTACAGAATCTCCTTTTGTACTAAAATGGCGAAAGTATATCAATATTGATCTCTAAATTAAAAGAATCCTAGGCACTTGTAAACTCATTAAAGGTATCACATTTAAACTGGAAAAATTAAGACTGAACACCTGTATGTTGCTAGCTTATAAAAGTAATAATTCTGATAATGCCAAGCGTGGACATGAGGTAGAGACAGAACACAAGGTTGACACTAGTGAGAGGGACCCCCCAATAGCGGGTCATGGCAGGTGATAAGAGGTGATGTGGGGCAAGTCATGAATGCTTTGAAATATAATTGGCAGAGAGTAACAAGTTTGAAAGTGTATGTAGTCAGCACTTCTATTCCTAGTCTAATTTTCACTCAGTAAGATGCATGTGTCAGATACTTACTTTGGTAGTATTTCAAGGTAAAAATTAGAAATAAATATAACAAACCTCTCCATTTCAAAGTTTGATTGTATACGGAAATGAATAAATTAAAGGAAAATTCATAAATGTACAGAATGGCAGGTGATGAGCAGGTGGATGATGATGCAGTTAGTTAAGCCTTGCTTTGAGAGATGAGGAAATGTCCATACAATCTATGGATAGTCTGTTCCTGCGTGCCACCGGGAGGCAGAGACAATCATGTTCTTGGAGAGATAACCAGCAGTCTATTGTTCTTCATGAGTTATAATGAGAGGCCTTGTCTAAAACATAAAACAAAAGAAGAAAAATGTAAAAAGATGAACAAAATCTGAGGAATAATTCTTGAGGATATCCTCTGACCTCCATATGCATGCATAAGTACACCTGCACAGACAAAATACATATACACATAAAAATAAATGGAGTCTGACTGCCAAACTCATGCATGTATGTTTACTAGGGCATGCACAAACATACATATACAAGTAAACAAATAGGGTCTGGGCCTCTGCATGCATGTGTGCATATATGCACTAGGATATAAAAATACATATATACACACGAGATAAATAAGGTCTGACCTACACATGCACACACACACAAAAACACATATGCACTAGCACATACACAAGCATACATATATACATATACATATACTTATGTATATATACACAAAAGTAAATAAATAGGCTCTAAATTTCTACATATATGTGTGCATATGTACACTAACACTTGCATGGACATACATGTAAACTGAATACATACATATACAAATTGAATGAATATGGTCTGAGCTCCACACACTCTCTTTTTCTCATTTATTATATATATATTTCTTACTAATGTATCGATTTAAATATTTCATAAATTTCATCATTTGTTATTGTTTAAAAGCTGATTCAAGGCAACAGATTTTTATATAAATAAGGGCATTTTGAGTAGCAATTTTGTAGGTCCTTTCTTCTTTCTTAGTAGCTATTTGGCTGTTTTAGTTTTCATATGTCTTAGTGAAGAGGAATTAATTTGCCATCTTTGTGAATAGTGTTGTGCGAGCACCAGCCGTTGCTACTTGTTTTCTGCATTTGAAAGTTGTGTACATGTTTCCTTCTTCACAATATAGGTGGCTGTGACTTACGGAGTATAAACCTCCCGTTTACACTGTCTATGCAATTCTGCTTAATGATGACACTCACAGGTGGTATTTAAACTTATTCTTACCTATTCTGAGAGAATGTCTACTGACAATTTTGTTAACTCTAAAACTCACCTTCCACTGCTGTTCATTGTAATCATTTACAGTATAGCATCTTATTGACATCACCAGGGAAATAAATCAAGAACCAGAACATAGAAGAGAATGTTCAATAGTGTTCATTTCTAAGGTGTCTGTTTGTTTATTTTTCACAGTTGTTGACCATAGAAATAAGGAATACAACTTTTCAAATTTTATGAAATCATTAAAATAATAAACAAGCTAAGAACTCACATAATGATCACATAAAGAATGATATGTGTACAGTTCTGGTTAATCAGAATTCATAGTATGAAAGCCTGAATGGTCTTGATTAACTTCCTCAGACAAGCAGCATAACAGGACATGGATATAAATATTTAAGTGTCTGTGTTCCAGAGAAAAACCTGAGATTCTGAGAGGACTAGAGCCAATCTTGTCACTCAGTTCTCACTCCAGCGCTGCTCACCTCCTAACACTCCAGTGTCTTCAATGTGTGTCAATAAAGTCATTGCTAGCCCATCACGCGGTGGGGTAAGATGCTGTGTGGAGAAAGATGAAGGACTGGACATGCAAAACCCACTTGATAAATGCTAACGCTTAATCCCAGAAATTAAATGACTCGGACAGATATTTACTTGTCTGTAAAATGTCCTTATAAATTACTAAAAGGAAATATGAATGTATCACAGAAACCTGAGCAAATGAATAGCCAATGACAAATGAAATGAAAGTCAAATATGAGGAGCATATGAATGTTATAAAATAAATATGTGGTACTAAATAAATGAATATTAAAATATAATAATGCAAAGCAAGTTAAAATGTTGATTGTTAGAATGTGGCGGTACATGCCTACTCGCAATTTCAGAACTTAGGCAAGAGAGGCAAAAGGTTATATATTTAAAGTCAGCTTTGGATTCACAGTGGGACTCTGCTTCAAGAAAGTAAAAATAAAATAAAACAAATAAAATTATGATGGAATCCTGTTGCAATGTGGACTCATTAAAAATGGTTGCTTTCTTCACGCCATATGAGCAAACCCACAAACTTGCTGTTTGTGTGTAAAAGATGCTGTCAACCTCTTCCTGAGGCTCTCTTATGGAACCTTCAAAAAGAGTCATGCCATTTGTACTTGAACTCCCAATGCAGTTTCAGAACTTCATTCTAAATAAACAAGTACACAAGAGAAAAGGAGTGCTTTACAACCAATGAATCATGGTGGTACCAATGCCTTAAACCACCACACAGCAGGGCTGCAAGTTCGAGGCCAGCCAGGGCCACAGAGGGAGCTTTGTCTTAACATACAAACATCTCTATGTGGTTGTTGTAGGAAAAAAATTAGTTATATAACCAATTATGAGAGGTTACTGAAGTAGATTATTATATATAGACTGCTCTTCAAAAATCAATAATGATTTTGAGGTGTGTTAATTTTTGGTAATTGATATTGTTTAGTTTGCTAAGAGACAAGCTATGAAATCCTATATTACCAATTCTCCCATAATATCCCATTTTATTAAGAGTAGTTTTACCAGGCTATGTAGAAAGATCTGGAATGGAAGTTCATCTTCCACTGTATAAGAAGTGTGAAGACAGTCTGGACTACCTAAAACCCTGTCTGAAAATAAATGTCAAAGAAAAAGCAAATAGTTTACATGAAGGTGTACCTTGCAAATAATAGTACTTGCTGTAATAAAAGTACTGCTTTATGTTAAAAATGAGGATCAATTATACACTTATCTTGGTACAGTGAATTTATTATTCCCATAATTTGAAAAGGAGTAAATAAGAGCAAGAATATATGAACAGGAGCAATATGGGGATGGTTAATATTTAGTTTTGTTATATAATATTTTGCACTATATTTGCTGCTTTTCAATTATAACAAATAATATGTTCTTTGAAGTCTGGTCATGCTTAGCTCACTGGACTACAAAACTAAGAATGCTGCAATAATACTAAATGATCAGGTTAGCATAGACTATTTTTGAAGGTTCATTTTTGTTATTATATACCAATACATAAATGGTAGCTCTCAGTGAGTCAATATTTCCTATTACAAAACATGTGAGGCTGAAGAGATGGCCCAGAGAATAACACCCTTGCCTATTGGACTGTAAGGACCAGAGTTTGTATCTCTGGTACTTATGTAAAACCAGGAAGGTATATTCTTCATGATTCAAGTGGCTGAGAGGCAGAGACAGCGGATTCTCCATTGTCGGCTTGCTAAACTAGCTGGATTGTGAGGGCTGGGCTCTTCAAGGGACCCGTCTTCACTTAGTAAAATGGAGAATGACTTAGGAAGATAACCTATGTTACTTTTTGGCCTACACACACACACACACACACACACACACACACACACACACACACACACACACACTTTAAAGGTTTTATTTTGCGTTTGAGTGTGTTCATTGGCTACACATATTAGGGGTGAATTAGGAACCAAGCATACATGTGCATGTGCTTGTAAAGGCCAGGTCACGGATATCATTCTTCAGGTACTATCTGTCTTCCTTCCTTCCTTCCTTCCTTCCTTCCTTCCTTTCTTTCTTTCTTTCTTTCTTATTTACTTACTTATCTATCTATTTAGATAAATAGATAAAAAAATCTATCTATAGTTTGTTTGCTTGTTTTTATTCTTATTGAGAAAGGGACTCTTTCCTGGTCTGGAAGTTACCAGGTAGGCTAGGTTGGCTGCCTTAGGCAAGCTCTAGGGATCCACCTCTCTCAACTTCCCAGAACTAGGTTTATACCTGCACAGCACTATGCTTAACTTGCTTTTTAAACATAGGTGGGGGGAATGAAACTCAAGCCTTTGAACTTCAATAGCAAGCACTTTACTGACTGAGCTGTTTTCCCTGCCCTTATATTAAAATTTTAATTATGAACTCAACCTGAGTTTACATTAAGATACAAAATGTATGCAAGTTATTTTAGGAGTGTATAGCCATTCTAAAGATTGATTTTAATTAAGTATTATACTGATTCTGATTTTTGGCGATGAAGTATAAAAGAACTTGAAAGGAATTGCTGCTCTATCCACCAACAAAGAGCTGAACATTCTATATCAGCAGCTTTGTGGGGGCTAGCACACCCCTGTTAACACAGAGAAAACTACTTCTAGAAGTCTGAGATGATGAGCTTCAGAGAATGTGGAGGTTTGCTTGGTGGGGCTGATGCTACAGGGCCCCCCGAGCTTTCAGGGGCAACAGGGATACCACAGCCTACCTCTCCACTTGTATCTCAGAAATATGAAGCTCGAGGATGACCAGCGGGTAAAAACCAATAACTCGACTCTGCTGCAGAAGACAATTTGAGGCCAGATCAGGATGCAGAAGAATTGTGTTACTACCCAACGATGGAGGATAATACTGTACTCTTTAGATCTAAGTATGTGAAGAAGTGGAATGAGACAGCCAACTGTTTTAATTGTCACTTTGTGATTTCTAGCCTTTGACGTAATGACGCTCAGAAGATTTAATAGTTCAATCATTACATAGCTTAAAACTGAATTAAAAACATGAGTGGGTTTATTTACTTTTCTTATACCATGAATTTTCTTTCATAAATGCAGATGTCAGTTGCTCTGTGTGTGTGTGTGTGTGTGTGTGTGTGTGTGTGTGTGTGTGTGTGTGTGTGTGTGTGTGTGTAATGGGTCAACTACCTTTCTGGGCCTAAGCAAGAAGAGGTCATGGCGATGTCGCATGGAGAAGGGAGTACTGTCTCTGCAGACAATCTTGATTGTCTTAGTGTTGATGAGAATCTTGACTCTCAGCTGCAGGAGATGCCAACAGAGTCCTAGAGCAAATGGCTTGTTTCCCTTCACAGATTTCTTCTTTTTGCCAGGCATTTGGGGCTAGAAACTCTTGGAACAGTTCTCTCATATTTGAAAGAACTGCCTGAGGACTTCCTTGAGGGGGAGAGAATCCTGAGGCATTCAGTCTTGGAAGATGGGCCCAGTGTTTCTGGATTTCCCCTTGGAAGTGTCAAAGGGTCCTCAAATGGAAGGTCTGAAGAGTCCCTGGTGGTTTCAGTAGGAAAGGGGAAATGGCCTATGATGACATAGGCCTGGAGCCTGGAGTTTTCTTTGTGCAATGATTATCCCCCCAAAGAAATTTTTTTGACTGGAGCTGAGGAAGAGCTCCAGTATGTGTCCCTCACAATAAAGATTAAAACAAAACAACAACAGCCAAAACAAACAGACAAACAACAACAACAACAACAACAGCAACAACAACAAAACACTTTGGAAAAGAACAGCAATTGTTAATGATTATTTAACTGGAACCAAAGTCACAGGCCAGACTCTGGCATTCCAATGTGTCAGATCTGACCACTTACTCCAAAGAGAGCGAATGAAGATCAGAGTGAAAAGCAGGAAAAGGGCTCTAATCTAAGAATTCTGTTGAGTAGATGGAAAGTCAACACTTCGTCCCCTCTTCAGGTTCTGGCTTGAACATCTACTATAAACAAAGGAGGAGTTGGGGCCAGCTGAGAACTGTATTCCGAAGCAGTCTTGGGCAGTTCTGGTTCCTTACTGTGTTCTGGAAAGTGTCTGAGAAAGGCTTATCACCTGAGGAAATAATTCAAGTCCCTTGAGATGATTGTTGTTGCTAGAGGTAAGCTGCCCTGAAGACCCTGCTGTCCCTAGATTCCACGGTGGCAGCAGATTTAAGATGTAGGCTACAGACATCCAGGAACATTTTAGGAGACTAGAATAAGGCATTGTAAAAGCTGGAATTATGGCAGTTCAGTTTCTCCTCTTTGTACCTTTTGGTAAAGCATTAAGATTTCCAGTGTTTTAGAAAGATATTCCTTAAATGAGTAGCAAAGTCTAAAATTAGGTAAAAAAATATATGTTTTAATTATTCCTTTAATTTTTATACATTATGTTTGTGTGGTGTGTGTGTGTGTGTGTGTGTGTGTGTGTGTGTGTGTGTGTGTGTAGGACACACTATTTTAAGTGTGCCTTTCAGGAATGCCATACACTTTTTTTTGAGACAGGTCATTCATTTGCCTGGAGCTGCTAGCCAAGACACTTTGGGGCTCTATCTGTCTCTACTACCCAGGTGTGGGATTAAGATTAATCACTTCCATTCTTGAGTTTGTGCTTTGCTTTGTTTAACTTGGTTTGTGGAGGTCAAACTTAATTCCTCACGCTTTCAAGACAAGTGGTTCACTGACTCAACATTTCCCCAGCTTAATAATTTCCTTCCTTGTGTAAATGAAGGGTAAGATGGTTAAGACATACATTGTAGGGGTGGGGTGATGATGTTGCTAAACTCTTTACGTGTTGTAGTCCTAATCAAGGAGTGCTAGGAAACCTGGATGTTCACATGTAGAACTAGCTTCACAAATGCAGTTAAATAGGTGATTGGCACACCATTAAACAGATAGGCACATACAAAATGAAGACAGATGGTGTGAGAAGATTGAATGTTCACATCTAGAAGACTGAAATTAGATCCATGCACATTATCCTGCACAAAAAAAGCTCCAAGTAAATGAAATACCACAATGTAAAACTGAAATTCTAAAGCTTCTAAAAAAATAAACCAGACAAATCTGTAAGAAAACACACCTATATCTACAAGATATATGTGTAGGAAAGAACTTTCTGAATAGGATTTCATTCATTCAGGAATTAAGGTCAACAACTGACAAAAGAGATTAAGATTAAAATGCTCTGAGCAGCCAAGGAAATAATAGGAAAAAGAGGAACCCTGCAAAGTGGGAGAGAAGCATTGTCAGGTATACATTTAAGAGAGGATTAATTTTCATAATAACAAAGAACTAAAACATAATAATAATAATAACAATAACAACAATAATAATAACTACACAATCAAAAATTGCCTAAGGATCTGAACTTAGGCTTCTCACAAGAAGAAATAAAATTGGTGAACAAAATCTCAAAGTACTTATCATCCTTAGCAATTACAGTATGGGAAATTAAGTCTACCTTGAGAGTTTGCTTACCTTAGCCAAAATGACTAAGATTAAGAAGTCATCTGACAGGCTGGAGAGAGGGCTCAGTGGTTAAGAGACTGATTGCTCTTCCAGAGGTCCTGAGTTCAATTCCCATCAACCACATGGTGGCTCGCAACCATCTGTAATGGGATCCAATGCCCTCTTCTGCTGTGTCTGAAAACAGCTAGAGTGTACTCATATAAATAAAATAAATAAGTCTTAAAAAAAGTCACCTGACAACAAATGCTGAAGGGGATGCAGGGAATGGGGACCTTATTCACTGTTGCTGATATTGCATACTGGTGCACACACTATTGAAATTTGTGTGGAGAGTTCTCAAAAGGCTAAAAGATCTACCACATGGCTAAGCTCTACCGTTACTTAGCATATACTCAAAAGACTCAGTATCCTACTGTATGTTAGGTTCGTTTTTGCTCTATTCATAATACCTAGGAAGCAGCCTAGGTGTCAATTAATTGATGAATGGATTACGAAAATGTGAGACATCTGCACAATGGAATTCTCAACTGTAAATGAAAGTGAAATGTTCAGGTACTGAATGAAACTGGAAAGCGTTAAAACTGAGGTAACTTGAACCAGAAATGCAATGCTCCATGTTCTTCCTTACTTGTGTATCCTAGCTCCAAATCCTTAGACTTGAGTACGAAACTTGAAGTAACTACAGAAGACATGAAAATAGAAAGAGTCTATGAGAGAAATGGAGCTATAGAGGGGAACATAGAACACAGTTGCTATAAAAAGACAAAGAGGAGAAACCACATGGGGCTTACCTGAGGAGGGAGGATGGTAACACAGAAGAAGGAGGGAAAAAGCAATAAATAACACTAAGGATATTTGAAAAAGCCATAGTGAAACATATTATTTTATAATTTTTCTTAAAATACATTATATCTACATACAAATAATAATATATTTTAAGTGAAATTCACATGATATGAAGTGATAATGCCTCTTCTTACAATACCATAGACTGTCTACCAAAAACCTCCAGAACCAAGCAAAGAAGGTACTTCTCTATTCAAGTCGTTAGTCAGGGGTGTTCCAGAGAACCCTAAATCAATATAGGTTATTGCCATTGCTCTTGATTCCCTTCCAGAACTTGAAAGTAATAACCCATTGCTGAAGACACCACATATTTCAAACACAAAACTTAGAGGAATAAAGTCAACATCAACCGGAAGCCTGTTCTTTGATTACTAGCTCTCATAGTATCATAAGGCGCTGTGTAAACTGCCAAAGGGGAAATGTAATCAGTAACTGTAAAGTCTGTAAGCCACAATGATGGCTAACATGGCAAGCTATCCTCAAGGATGCACTAGTGGCACTTTTATCTTGGGGCTAACCAACAGCTGTCCAACTGAGTTGAAGGCCAGCTCAATAAGAGGCAACACATTGCTGGTAGAGTAAACTTTGCTAACGCTTCATGGCTAGAGAGGTCATAACTCTAAAGGAGAACTTCCTGTTGTGCTAAACTAATGTAATTTCCAACTGTATTTAGAATATTTTTCCTATACCCACAGTTAAATATATCTCTTACTCTTCCACAAAGAAGCTTCTTTCTGAAGCAGATAAAAGCCACTACAGTGATCCCAACTGTTTGCATGTATTTATACATATGTGAATTTCACATATGTTCACATACATGAATTATATATGTTTATATGTGTATATATGAATTAAACACAAGAATCAATTAAGTACACACACACACACACACACACACACACACACACACACACACACACAAGTGCTTTCACTGTTCCTGTTTGTTTTTTTAGCAAAATCAGTTTCTAAGTAAATGCTCTAATCACACAATCTTTCTGCACCAAAATAATCTATAGAGGCATTAGCAATGAACTTATTAGTGACATATAAAAACCTGGTCCTTTGCCAAAAACTCTTTATTCAATTTACTGAAGGAAGAAGCAAGAGGAGGAGTAAGGAAGAAAGAGAATAGGAAGAGATTAATCCTATGGGTCTAAATGTTGCCCCAGTTCTCTGAGAGACAGTTGACTGTAGAAGACTTGCACCATTGCCTAGAGAGTCTGGGCCAACCTTTCTGGGAAACGCTGATAATTGCTAAGTTCTCACACGTAGGACTCAAGTAGGGAAGAAGCATATCTTTAGTTCCATGAACAATGTGGAATGCACACCAGTTCAGCAGTACATGAGAGTCCTTCCTAGTGTTGGTAATGTCACAGAAAAGCACATAGCTCGTGTATGTAATTATTGAATCTTAATTAAGCACAAGAATTAAATAGCCTAATGTTGGAGATCTTTGTCAATTTGAACAGACATGCATATATACTCTGCACTGATGATGGAAATTGGGACCTCAGTTTTGTTAGTCAAATGCTTTACCTCTGAGCTACACCCTAATCTTGGCAAAACTATCATTGTTCTCCAGTCAGAATCAGACTTATTAAAAATAGTTCTGGGCTGGAAAGATGGCTCAGTGGTTAAGATCACTGACTGTTCTTCCAGAGGTCCTGAGTTCAAATCCCAGCAACCATATGGTGGCTCACAACCATCTGTAATGAGATCTAATGCCCTCTTCTGGTGTGTCCGAAGACAGCTACAGTGAACTTATATCTAATAAATAAATCTTTAAAAAATAAAAATAAATATAGTTCTAGGTATTGGTGGAAACTATTGTTTCATAGATCATGTAGCATAATAGCCTTTCCTTATTTCCAACAAAGTAATTCAGATTTCTGTTACATCATCTTAGCTGGAAGCAAAATATAACTTACTTTGTATCAAATGTTGACATAAATGATATTTTTTTCACCATATTATGGGCATGGTATCTCAGACTAAATACTCACAGAATCAAGAACAAATAAAGCCAGGCTACATTCAGGCTGCCCATGGAGACAGGCAGGTTCAGGAATAGACAGATGTTTGATAAAGTAGTAACCACTTTATAAGATGGTAACTGCAATCACAAAGTCTAAGTCTTGGGTATATTAGGTCATTCACTATAAAAATGTTTTCAGGGGCTGGTGAGATGGCTCACTAGGCAAATCGTTTCTTGTATAAGCATGAAAGCCTGATTTTCTTGGGGCACTATGGTACACACATGTGATGATGTCATTTAAAGATGGTGAAAGGCAGATCCCGTATACTCACTGACCAGGATCTGTAGTAGACAATCATCTCCAGGTTCACTGAGAGACCTTAAAAGTAAGCTGGAGTGAAATAATGAAAGACAATCAACATTGATTTCCTGCTCCTACATCCATGTGCACACGGGCAACTATACACACACACACACACACACACACACACACACACACACACACGTATATCATACTAAACTGAAAAATCAAATAAAAATATTCTGAATACTTGACAATGTTCATAATATTTAGAGGAAGAAAAGCCAATATGAATGACAGCAAATGACCAAGTGAGGTTTCAGAATAGAAAATACATAGTCTGCTAAACTGAAAAATTCTGTGGTTACATTAAAATTCAGAATCTAAATATATGAAGACAGTGTTGTTGTCCTGGAGATTAAACCTAGAAAATCACTCCAAAGTCAGTACAGAGAGAAAATGAAACAAAACCATGGCAGTTTTACAGCCAACATAATTACTCAATTATGAATCTATATCCATATATCCAGGATGTGATTCTCAAATAGACCCAAGGACCAAAGGTTGGCATAAGGGTCTGTGTATTTTATGCCATTCTATCGGGATGCTATCTCAGACTAAATACTCACAGAATCAAGAACAAATAAATTCAAGCCACACCCAGACTGTCTATGGGAGACAGGCAGAACACCACCTCAACAGAAAATCTGTTTTTAAACTTTTATTTTTTGCTGTTTTGCTTGTTTTTGTGATATGAAAAGAAATTGCATCTAGCAGATATCCTTCATGAGATTTGGCTTCTGAATAAGTGGTCATACTCACATCACGTTCTAAGATACAAGAATGTCGTTCCTGTCCTATAAGTAAGGCCCTGTGAACTCAGGTATGTTAAATATAGTCCACAAGCTCACTCAGGCAACACGTGGTAGGGAGAAGACAGCATAACATTTTCACTGCGTGTCACATACCTTGATAAGCATTGGTATTTAAATGGATGTTTCTGTCAGGATATATGCTTTTTTGCCTCAGAAGAACAATTCTTACAATTTACTTCTCTTGGCTCCAATGATCTTCTGGCTGTACCTCGGTGATCTAGCTTGATGACGACATGCTTCTTGCTTCATGGCTGTTCTTCCTGTGGTTCATGTTTTCGGCAATGGGGATGTGACCACTCTTTCATCATCATCTCTGCTGACTTAGAAGTCACACATGTTCTTGTCCCTAGAAAAGGGACCCCATACACCAAAAAAAGTTACTGGTCATTAAATAAATAAATTATCGAAACTGCCAAATACATCGTCTTTGAATGTATGCCCCCTCCCCATGTAAGGATTTCGCAGTTTCATTCCTAGTCTCAGTCACTACAATCCCAGTGACTATGGTTCTGTGTTTTGTTACTAAATAACACTACACCAGAAAGTATTAACTACTTCTTACCTATAAAATATTTTATATTATATATTTGTATTTTCAAAAAGCTTCATTTTATTTGTGAACTCATAGATATCAGGAACATTTTAATTAAGTATTAAAATTTTGTTTTAAGTGAAATTGTTACCTTATTAATGATTAAACATTTCCCAGGACCATTTCTCTGAAGCTAAGTCGTGGTGTCTCTCAGTTCCCTGAATCACTACTTCTGACAAGTGTGCAAAAATACTCACATTCTTACATACTTTTCCGTGTTGACTTTGTATTCCACCACTTTGTAGAAAGCGCTTACTCGGTCCACGATTATGCAGAAAAAGTCTTTAGATTTTTTTAAATACAGGACTGTGTCATGTGCAATTTCACTTCATTTCCTATATCTTAGAGGGATCGTGCCAGGTTTTTCACTTTAGTATAATGACAACCACAGATTTGCTATGTTCTGTTCAGTTTTGTTTCCTTGTCCCTAGTTTATTTAGGGATCATGCGGGGCTGTTGAACTTTTTCAATAGCCTTTCTGCATCCATTGAGGAGGTCATTGTAAGTTACACCCTTAAGTATATGTTTGTGCTGAATTACACTTGTTGATTTCCATGAGTGGCACCAAACCTTGCACTTTTGGCAAGAAACCAATTTGGTCATGGAATACGGTCTTCTTTTGTTGTCAGATTCTCTTTGTCAGAAACTGTTTACATCTGTGTCCATCAGTGAAGTTGGTTCATGGTTTCTTTGTAGTTTCTCTGTGCTTCTCAGGGCAATGCTGGATTTATCGGATGAGTGGAGTAGTGATGATTTCCTTTCCGTTTCATGGAATAGTGTAAGAAACAATGGCACTAGGATTTTTTCTTTGTTCCTTTTTTCTTTTTACCAGTTTATAGAATCTGGCATTTGATGCATATGGTCCTGGGCTTCTTTGTTGAGAAGCCTTTAAGATTGCAGTTTCAATCTTGTTCAATCCTGGCTATCAGAGATATGTTTGTTTAGATATTCTTGTTTTATTTTTGGTAGGTCATATGTGTGCAGAATTTACCCAGATCACTTATATTTTCCAGTTGTTTTGGTATACATGACTTCAAAATATCCCTAACGTTTTTATGGATTTTGTTGGAATCTATAATAACTTTCGCCTTTTCCATTCCTTATTTGGTTAATCTGAGTCTTTCTTTAGTTTACTTAGTTTGCCTACATGTTTTTCAATCAATACTTTGCTTCACTTGATTCTCTGCATTAACCTTTTCTCTTTATTTCATTAGTCTTTGACACAATCTTTGTCATTTCTATAATGTTTGATTTATCCCCCCCCCCCCAGAACCATGAGGTTTTTCGTTAGTTATTGGGTGGAGATCATTCAGATTTTTTAAAACCATAAACATCTACACTATAAATTTAACTGCCTTTAAAGTGGGTCCTAAAGGTTTTGAAATTTTACACTTTTACTTTTCATTTGATTCTAACAATTTACCCCCCAACCAAGTGGTGGTTCAAATAAGAATGATCCCCATAGGATCATATATGAGAATGCGTGGTCTCTAGTTGTTAGAACTGTTTAGGAAGAATTAGAAGGTGTGGTCTTGTTGGAGGAGATATGTCATTGGGGACTGGTCTTAGAGATTTCAAAAGCTTTCTCTCTGTCTCTCTGTCTCTCTATCTCTGTCTCTCCTATTCTCTCTCTTTTTCTGATTTAGACTAGTGGATCAAATATAAGCTTTCAGTTACTACTCTGCTATAGCATCATGCCTCCCTATCTGTCATCATTATCTTGGCTGTGATGGTCATTGACTCACTTTCTAAAACTGTAAGGAAGTCCTCAATTAAATTCTTTCCTTTATGAGATACACGTCTCTTCACAGCAATAGAAAAGTAACTAATACAACACCTACTGGTTCATCCAGAGCGTATTGTTCAGCTTTTGTAGTTTTTCTTGCTATTGATTTGTTGTTTTCTTATTGTATGAACTGTTAAGATACAATAAATTATCTTGACCCTTTTGCATTTGCTAAGTATTTATTTATGGCCTAGATTATGACCTATTTTTATGTAAGATTCTCTAAGCTAATACAAAAACAGATGTTATGGCTTGGAGGGATGGCTCAGTGGTTAAGAGCACTAATTGCTCTTCCAGAGGTCCTGAGTTCAAATCCCAGCAACCACATGGTGGATCACAACCATGTGTAATGAGATCTGATGCCCTCTTCTGGTGTGTCTGAAGACAGCTATAGTGAACTCATATATAATAAATAAATCTTTTCAAAAAAGAAAACAGATGTTACATTTCATGGATGGAATGTTCATTATGAATCTGTTAAGAACATCAATCTACATTGTAGTTTAGCTCTGAAAATTCTTTGGTTTTCAGTCTGGTTGACCTACATAGAGATAGGAACAGGTTATGAAATGACCTATTGTTATAGCATTTGGACCTGTTTGTCCTTTAGTGTTAGTTTGCTTTTGGTTTATGAAATTTGGAACCCAACGTGCAGAACACGCATATTTACTTTTGCTTGATTCATATATGGTATCCTTATGTATCCCTTTTATTTTTTAATTGAAATCATCAACTTTCTTGTATAATAAGATAATTATATCGGCCTGCATTTAGCTTCTGTTGGCTCGGTAGTTGCTTTTAACAGTGGGGTGTGTTTCTCAGCGACAATAGCAAATAGATTAAAAAACAAATTTCCTCTCAGTCTTCATCTCTATTGGTGAATTGAGGCCATGTACATTTAAGATTTACATTTACATTAAGTTTTTTTTTCATTTTTGTTATTTTGGATTGCTTTTCAGGTAGAGTGATTGTTTTCTTGTTTTTCACCTGTTAGTGCTTGGACTTCGCTGTGTGGATTTCAGGAGATGCCTTCCTAGTTTCCTTTGTTCCCATAGTCCTCTCCTGAAATTCATTTAGTTTTGCTCTGTCATGGTTAAGATTGTTTTTTTCCTTCTTTATATGTGGTATTTCTGTAAATTTGAGCAGCGCTGGCTTGATGGCCATTAGCTGCCTTAGTTTATGCTTATCTTGCTACCTTAAAGTACCGTTTTCTCCCAATCAACTTTAAACATGGATAAAGCCATCTTGGTTGGGGGCTATTTACTCTTTAGGTTTGAAAGACCTGAAAGTCCTATATTTTCTTTGCTTTTAAGGTGAAGCAAGGGATATGTTATTCTGTTTTTCTGCTTTTGTATGTAACTTGAAAGTTTTCTTACAGCTTTTAATGTACTTTCTTTTTATATATACTTGTCTGCATATATGTAGGTACATTTTTTGGAGGGTAGAGGTTAACTTACAAAAAAGTCTGTTCTCTCTTTCTATTATATGGTTCTAGGGATTAAACTCAAGCATCAGGAATAGAAGGATTAAAAGAAAATGTTGTCCTTGTCATCTTTCCTTACAACTTATAGTTATTGCTTCTGGTTTTTTGTTTGCCTGTTCATTTTTGTTTTTGTTTTATACCTGGAATATAATGTATCACTGGTAGATTCTTTGTGTATATTTGGATTCCACAAGCTTCTTATGTTTCAAAACTAAATTTTTCTCTAGATTTAGGAATTTTTCTACTATTATGTCATTAAATAGATTCTCTTTGCTTTTTTCAACCTAGATTCTTGGTTTCACTTTCTTGATCATATCCAAGAGTTCTTGGATATTATAGTTATGGTTACGAACTTTTCTTTCCCTCTTGATGCTTGGCTGGCACAGTGTTCTTCATCATTGTGTTTTTTCTTCTACTTGGTCAACCCTATTAGTGACACTTCTCATTTTTTTAATTGGTTCATTGAACTTTTTTATTCCTAACATTCCTCTTCCTCCTTCTCCCTTCTTGTTTTTAAAATACTGATTGCCTTCCTGAATTTCTCTTCCATGTGATGATTTAATTGATATCACTTAACTTTTCATGTACTTTCCTGACTTTTGTATGTTGTTGACTTTCTGCTCCTGATCCTAAGTTAACATCATTTACTTTGGGGTGTGTGTGTGTGTGTGTGTGTGTGTGTGTGTGTGTGTGTGTATTCGGGTTACTGATTTTCTTCTTTGAAATCCTTTGAAATATTCCTCTGTTGTTTTATCTATTACAGCATGTGTGAGTTTCATAGTTTAGGAGTTATCATGAGGACTCATAATGCCTTGATTTTTCATGCCTGATATGTTTTTGTGTTGTAATTTGACCATTTGTTGTTCTGTATGTATCTTCCTTGCAGTGGCAAGTGTGATTTACAATTGAGTAGCCTGTTCTGGAATGATCAATCCCTAGTACAACTCAGTGAGGAAAAAACAAACCATTTTTTTCCATGAGTGCTGCCTTGCCTCCTAAAGTCCTACCCGAAGTGTGCATAGAGCTTCTACAGGGTGGACAGCCCATTAAATGCTCCAGATACCTGAAAAGGTATTTGAAAGCTTGAACTTCTGTCATCAAGGCATGAAGGTTTATTATCACACAGCTATTAAAAACTATGGGTAGACAGAAAATTCTGCTCACAAAGTAGTAGTTGGTGATAAAATCACAGTCAACAGCATTTAAAAATAAATAGAAATTGATGAGTTTTCTTCTTAGGAAAAAATAAGGGGCAAATCTTTTGAGAAGGAAAGAATCAGAAAGCAGCTAGCTCAGTGAAAATGTTAAATACCCGTCTAACTTTATAATTATGCTCTGAGAAAGAAGTAATAATGAAAGTTATATTGACAGATTCACATAAATTAAAACAGAGTGATGTAGTATGGACAGTTATGGTTTATTTCAGGAATGTGTGAGTGATCTAATATTAGCAAAAGTATTAATGGAACTAAGAGTTAAACGTGGAAGATTAAATACAGGCATTTATCTTTCTTCTTTATTGTCTTCTTTTAATAGCTGACATGACAGAAATATTTTTAAAATATTGTACAGAAAGACTAAGGGTAACGAGTGAATGCATTATTTAAGGTGGAGCAAATGTACTATTTCCCATTCTTTATTTAAATATTTCATTATTCATATAAGCTCATAATGTGTTTCAATAAATCTACCCCCATTTCCTTCATTGTAATTTCTCCTCCATCATCCCCCCACCATTCCCTCATATGTCTTCTACTTCCCTTATTATTTTTAAATCAATGAGTTTACTTAGAGTTTCCTGATTGTGTATGGACCATCTACTAAAACATGGGTAGCGTCTACTGGAACCAATCAATAACAAAAGTTGGCTTTCCTTTCCCGAGCAGGTATCAGGTGCCAATAGCTTTTCAGCTAAAGGTAGATTTCATGATCCAAACATGCTGAGATGTTGGCTGGTTTGTCCTTGTGCAGGTATTGTACATGTAATCCTGGTTGCTATAAGTTGTCATGTGCATTGGTATTGTTCTATCCAACAAATGCTACTTCATGGTAGATACCCATTCCCTCTGGCTCTTAAAATCATTTCCCTCTCTTCCATGATTATAGATAAGCTTCGGTAACATGGAGCGTCATGTAGGCATCACATTTAAAGCTGAGAACTCCAGAGTTTCTTATTTGACTATCCGAATGTCAATGTGAGTATTAATCAGCATCTACTGTAAAAAGAAGCCATTCTAGTTTATGGGTATAAAGATGACAGCTTAGGGTATAGCTTCTCCTCCCCCCCCCATTTTTATTAAATTGGGTATTTCTTATTTACATTTTAAATGTTATTCCCTTTCCCAGTTTCCTGTCCATCAGTCCCCTCACCGCTTCCTCTCCCCTTTATATGGGTGTTCCCCTCCCCATCCACCCCCCCCATTACCGGCTCCCCCAACAATCCCCTATACTGGGGGTCCAACCTTGGCAGGACCAAGGGCTTTCCCTGTCACTGGTACCCCAACAAGGCTATTCACTGCTACATATGCAGTTAGAGCCCAAGGTCAGCCCATGTATAGTCTGTGGGTAATGGTTTAGTCCCTGGAAGCTCTGGTGGGTTGGCATTGTTGTTCTTGTGGGGTTGCAAGCCCCTTCAGCTCTTTCAGTCCTTTGTCTAATTCCTCCAACAGGGGTCCTGTTCTCAATTTCAGTGGTTTGCTGCTAGCATTTGCCTCTGTATTCGACATGTCCCGGCTGTGACTCTCAGGAGAGATCTATATCTGGTTCCTGTCAGCATGCACTTCTTAGCTTCATCCATCTTAACTAGTTTTGGTGGCTGTATATACTTGAGCCACATGTGGGGCAGGCTCTGAATGACTGTTCCTTCAGTCTCTGCTCTAAACTTTGCCTCCCTATCACATCCTATGTATATTTTTGTCCTAGGGGGTAGTTTCTTTAGCAGAATATTAATACGGGGTTCTTCTAAGGACCTATGGCCTAGCCAGCTTTGAGTTTCGGGTTCAGTTAACCATAGCATACATCAGTTTCACCTTGTGGAGAAAGATTTAAATCCAATCAGAAAGTGCTACGTTACTGTCATAACATTTGTGCCGCTAATAAACCAGTGGGGCTATCTTGCCAGGATAATCATTATCGTAGTTCCCAGTATTACTGCTAGGGGAGACTCTTTATGCCTTTTCTTCCCTGGTGTGTATAGAAACTTCCAACATTATGAATGCTTGGGATGATGCTTCCTGCTAAGTACCAGTAGATTTTCCCCATGTCCTTTACCCTGAGACCAATGGAGTTCATCTGTAGTTAGGTCTTGTCTCCACTGTGGGTCCACAGTTTCCTCCTAAACCTTGCAGTATAAAACCTTCCCAAACTCCCCACAATGGTCTTGCCTAGCTCCAGGACTATTCTGTATCTGAGTTCAACAGCTTCTGTTGAAGTGCCTTTGGGCCTGTGGGCTAGGCTGAGGTCATGTCTGGCTTCACCCTTGGTTCCCAGATTTGACAGAAGCCACTGAGAGCTGTGGAACTTGCCATGCGCCTGTATTATTTTTTACTTTTAACCACAGGTTAAAAGGGCCACATAACACACACAAAAGTAAGTGACACTGCAGGTATCACTACAAATTTTACAGAAAATGGCATGTGGGTCACAATTCATGAATGACACTTTAGGAGGAGGTTTCCTGAGATTCCTTCTTGTTACACAAATTTTAGCTGAGTCCTATAGACCTCAGACACCAGGAAGTACTAACAGAAGAAAACAGGACAAAAATAAAAAAAGCAACAAAGACCCACCTTCTTGGCCAAAATACCAGAAAAGACAGATTCAGTGTGCCCAGGGCCCTAGATTTAACCCAGCCTCCAAATGAATACCAAAGTAGAGACATTCAAAGGAATAAAAAACTGCTCCCTGCGCTGTGGTGAAGGAAAGGATCATTAGCATGAGAAAAAACAGGCAAGTGGAAAAGGGGAAGGGCAATAGTCATTTGCAAACGGAGTTATGGGCTAACTGAAAACTAGAGAAACAGAAAGGTAAGTGCATAAGAGAAACACGTCTTATCGCTCTAGCTGCAGGGTTACCCAGGGATGAAAGAAGGAAGCCGATTATCAAAGAGCAGCTGGTTGAGCCATAGTGAAGGGCTGAGATCCTAAGGGTAAACTGTCCATTAAGAAGAACCTCAAGGTCAGCAAGATGGCGACTGAGACTGGACCTCCACAAGCTGAAGCTTGCTGAACTAAAGCAAGAATGTCTTGCTCGTGGTTTAGAGACCAAGGGAATAAAAGAAGATCTTATCAATAGGCATATCTTGAAGGACATGCTGGAGAAGAAGCAAATGAAGAAGGTGTACTCAGAGATGAAACTGAGGAAGAAAAAGCAAAGCCTGGAGAACTGCCTGTTAAAGAGGAAGAACCTCCTGAAAAAGTTGTTGGTATGTCATCAGAGAAGAAGGTGGTAAACATTTCATCTGAATACCTCAAACTGAGAGAATGCAGAAGAGGGCTGAACGCTTCAATGTGCCTGTAAGCTTGGAGAGTAAGAAGGTTGCTCGTGCAGCTACGTTTGGAATTTCTTCAGTTCCTACAAAAGTTTATCATCTGACACCAAGCCTACAGTTAACCTGGATAAACTAAAGAAAAGAGCACAGAGATTTGGTTTGAATGACTCTTCCATCTCTAGAAAGTCTGAGGATGATGAGAAGCTGAAGAAATGGAGGGAGAGATTTGGAATTGTGACAAGTTCAGCTGGAACTGGAACCACAGAGGATACTGAGGCAAAGAAAAGAAAAAGAGCAGAGCATTTTGGGATTGCATAATGAAAAGTTCGTGCTTTCTGCCCGCCCCATAGTGGTTTCCATCTCTCAGATTTTCTTGGTTTTATACATACACACACACACACACACACACACACACACACACACACACACACACTTCCCTACCTATCTGCCTACATTCACAGTCATATGCCTCACAGTGAGGAAGCATATACATTTGGTACATCCTTGAATTCAGTAGCAGTTTTATTTAACTGCTCTTCTGCATTTAAGATTGTTGTGGTTTTTGTTTTTAATTATTTTTGTTTATTAATAAAAAAGGAAGAAAAGAGAAAAAAGGAAGAACTTCAAGTAAAAATGGAGAGATAAAAAGACAACAGGCCCTTAAGTGGCAAGAGAAGAAACAGAGGAACTCAAAAATGAAGGTCGGGAAACTCACACAAATGTACGTAACTTCTCAACTACTGATTTCAAAGCAACTGAAGTGGGCAGATGAACAATTCCAATGTTTCATTTGGAACAATAATTGTGGGCCCCTCTCATAGATCATTAGCCAATACAATGCAGGAGGGCAGTGGGAGGAGAGACATCAAATAGTGGTTTCAGAGACCCTGTGAGTATGTACAGTGAATAAACCACACCAGGACCAGCAATCAGCAGGCAGATCAACTTTACTTAGGGTGATTGAGGTCTTGGGGACCTGAGGCTCAGGACATCCAGGATGGGCAAAGGTCATTGGTTGGGAGCACAGGGTACTTGGAGTGTCCCATTAATCTGGGGAAGCATTTCAGCATTCTCAAATGCTGGCTAAGCAGGTTTTATCAGGAGAAAGGAAACTGATCCTGTAATCAAACTAAGGCTACATGACATTTCTCAGATAGGGGAATTTGAGTTTTGAATTCCCCAGATTATGTCAGAGAAGAAGAAGGCCCACTCATGAACGGAGTCTTCTATCTTGCACCTAGGCCAGAGGCTATCCCGACATGGCAGACTTTGACCTTAATTCACAGTTTTCCCGCCATCAATAGCTTCAAAGATTGTACAAACAAATGAAGCAGATAAGAAAAATGAATGAGAACATCAAAAAAAAAAGCATGGGAAATTCAGGAAGGGAATTTGGATTTGAAAAAGGAAACAAAACAAATAGAAAAGCTGGAAATAAATATATAAATTCAAGTAAAAACTCTGTGGAACACATTCCCATTAATTAGAACAAGCCCCTCCATCAGCACCCCCCCAAAGAAGATCCAGTGATAAAGGACAAAATTTTTAAAAAATGCTATATTACATTCTAATATCAATAAAGACAAAATAAACATGATCACAACTTTCAAGAACACTATGAAACAATCAGGTGACAGCTCACATGAATTTGTGGAGGTAGCCAGGATGTGGTGGTGGAATTAAGACTAATTTGTGATTTCAGCTCCTTGGACAGCTGAGGTAAGAGGATATCAAGTTTGTTGTCATCTTAGACTACATAGTGAAAGGCTGTCACATACATATACATACATATACATACATATACATATATTTGTAATAGACACCTGGGAATAAAGACTAATACTGTAGAAAACTGTAAAATTATGCCAGAATATTTTCTGCATTACAGGAAATAAATGGACATTCAGAACAAGGTGAAGAAGCATTTAGAACCCCAGATAGACATGACAGAGAAGAACCATTTTGTGACACATCATAGTTAAGATGACAAAAATGTATCTCATACAATAGGGAAACAATATTACAAGCTGTAGAAGAAAGATTCCAATTACCTATTAAAATTAACATATCGGAATACTTTGATGGAGAGTTTGCTGAGAGGCTATGAGCTCATACTGCTCTTACAGAGATCCCGTGTTTGGTCCCCAGCACCCACATCAAGGAGTTCCCAGCACTCACATCAGGTAGATTGTAACTTCTTATATCCTCCTATATCCAGATCCAGGTGATCCAATATCTTTGTTTTCTACTTGTGTCTTCACTCATGTGCACATATCCTAACTCTTCTTATATAGTTAAAGAATCATACAAAGAAATCTTTAAAAATATTATCAGATCTCTTTAAAACAAAAACTTAAAGCCATGACCAAGTGTTAGAAAAAAATATTAGTGTCTAAGAGCACATACTACTTTTATAGAGGATCAGAGTTTGGTTCTTGTCATCCATATAGTGTGGTGTACAATGTCCTCTAACTCCAGCTTCATGGTATCTGACTATTTTGTCCTCCATGGGCACCTGCACACAAATGCACATATTCAAACAATAGACACATATATAACATATACATAGGATTAGAAATAAATCTTTAAAAAGATTTAAAGTCCAAGAAAAGATACATCTTAGAGTCTGAAAATAGATAACATTAACCAAAATTGCTACATTCAGCAAAGTTATCTCTCAAATTTGACAGAGGAATAGGACACTTCAAGAGCAAACTAAAGCAATGCACAACTACCAAGCCAGCCCTGCACGAGATATTTAAGGGAATCACAAAATGAAAGTCAACCAAGGGAAGGAGCAAAGAATAAATTTCTTGTGAGCAACAGATGAACAAAGGGAAATGAGAGAATGCATCGTGTCCAACACAATCAACCAGCAAAACTCCTCATATAGATGAAGAAAAAAATACCAAAATAATAATCCAATCAGTCAGAAAATTGCCAAAATCAGCAAAGCTCTCAATAACTCTAAATTTAAATGGCCTTTACTTCACTCTACAATTTAAGAACACAGACCAGATGATTACATTTAAAAGATGAGATCCAACTGTCTTTTGTCCCTAAGAAATTTACCTCAATTGGCAAGACACAAGCTGAACATGAAAGGATGGACGAGCATTTTTGAAGCAAATAGATGTCCAAGCAGCTTGAATAACATTTATGATCTGACACAGTCACTACAATTCGGCATCATCAGAAGTAGTAAAGAAGACCACTGCATATTATCAAAGGACAAGTCCATGAAGAAAATTAACAATTGAAGTGCATGTATATTGACTCTTAGAGTCTCCAATGCTATATAAATAAGTGATAATGGGCATAAAAGAATAGGTAATCTCGATGCAGCAATATAATGCTAGTTTAAAACTCCCCTCTTATTAATAGATTGGTTAGTCAGACTAAAAGTTAAGAAAGTTCAGAATAAGTCAGCATCATAGATAAAATGGATTCAGCAGATATTTACAGGATACTCCATCTAGCAGTCAAGGAATACACTCCCTTCCAGTAGCCCATAGAACTTTATCTAAAATAAATGATATTTTGGCCAAAATAAAGCAAATCTCTCCAAATACAAAATAATAGAAACAGTTCCTTGTATCCCTATCAGAGTATAGCAGCATAAAGGTACAGATTTATAGCATGATAAATGAAGAAACAGCAGAAATGCATGGAAACTGAACAGTCCACTCTGAAATGACCAGCGCCATTGAAGAAACCAGACGAAATCCTACAATTTTAGAATTGAATGGCAGTGAAAACACAGCTGTCAGGACCATTAGGATGCCACAAGGGCAGTTCTTAGAAGAATATTTGCCACTATAAGTGCTTACATTAAACAGATCTCAAATATATACTTTAATGATATACATCAAGGTCTTAGATAAACAAGAGTAAGACAAAGAGAAAAGCAGGGTAACAAAAAGAAACACTGGAGTTCACTGCAGAAATCAATGAATTAGAAGGTAAAAAGTACTGGCTCCTTGAATATTTAATATAGATAATTCCTTAACTAAAGTAAGAGAGAAATAAGACTCAAATTAGTCAAACTCTGTAAAAGGGTAGTGCTACTGCAGATGGTAATGAAATACACAGAATCAGTAATACATACTTGGAAAATCTTGTCCTGATCTACATGGGTTTAAGACTGGTCTGACTAGATGTCAGGAAATGAGGAAATGAGATACACATACAGAAAAGCTGAGACTGGGTGAGCTGTACACTATGATGGACATACCAGCAGCCCAGAAACTCAGCAAGTTTATCAGATACAGTGGAATGAGCACCTGCGTTAGCTAATCTAGGTAGATAGAACCTCTCTGTAGTGGAGCCAAGTCTCGGGGTTTTGTCATCTAGAGGGAAGAAGTTGTGGTTGATGTCTTTTTGCACACACTGTCAACATCTGTACAGGAACCAGGGGAAGGCCTTGCAATTTCCCTGAGCCTTATCTAAGGAAGGTTTGCCATTTTCGTAAGTCTGAGGCATGGACGCTGTGGTCTTTGACATGGTCATGCTCATGTCATGAATGCTCCTTCATACCCACTAAGCTTGTACTCTAAAAACTGTAGAAATTCCAAAAGAAAAGGATAAATCCACATGCATATATGACCTATTGTATTAGCCTCTTTTCCATTGCTGTGATGAAACACCGTGGCCAAGGAAAAGTGAAATCATGGCAGCAGGAACTTTTGAAAGCCAACTTCTCTAACAATAAGTAGGAGGCAGAGAGTACAATGATGATGGCATGAGTCTTTTAAAACCTCAAACCCTGCCACAGTGACACGCATCCTCCAACAAAGCCATACCTCCTCATCCTTTTCAAAAAGTTCTGTTAACTGAGTAAGAAGTATAGAAACATGTGAGCCTATGGAGGTCATTTTTATTAAACCACTACACTAATAATATTAAATCACACACACACACACACACACACACACACACACACACACACACACACACACACAGAGAGAGAGAGAGAGAGAGAGAGAGAGAGTGAGAGAGAGAGAGAGAGAGAGAGAGAGAGAGAGAGAGAGAGCCTATAACAGGCAATCAGAGTGCAGTCATAATAAAGAAAGAAAGGCACAGACTGCCCAGAATCACCACCAAATTGCATTAAATATACAGGGATAGGACACTACAAAACTCATTCTATGGAGTTAGTGCCACCTTAATACTAAATCCAGATAAGAATACAAAAACAGAAGAGAGATACTGATCTTTCCCCTGGTGAACATAGATGTAATAATTAACAAATAAAAATATTACAAAGCTAATTCAGGAATACTCAAAGAAAATCATATACTATGATTGAGGGATAAAAGGATAATTTAACACATATGAATTCATGAATGTAATATAGTATATGATAGACTCAGAGTGACAAATTACGTGATCTTGTCATGTGTATCTTTGAGAAAGGCCAATATCCTTTCATTTTCATATATATCTACCATACAAGTATATCATGTAACTTGCTTGCATTCTTTCCTTACTCTTGTCTTCTCCCAGTATTTTTTAATAAGTAATGGATAACTATACATAAAGCATGGTTTGTTTCAAGGTGTTTACATCATCCAAATCACTCCCATACAGAGTGCGGGGGGTATGATGCAGGTATCTGCTTCCATTTCTCCTTTCTGCCTCAGAGAACATCTGTAACTACAGCTAACTACACAAAATGAGCATTTTAGAGGAGAGAAAAAGAGATAGAGATGGAGAGGGAGAGGGAGAGGGAGAAAGAGAGGGAGAGGGAGAGGGAGAGGGAGAGGGAGAAAGAGAGACCTTAGATAACAGTTCCATAGGTGCAAAGGTAGAAGACCTAATACAAGTAGCATCATAGGTGACTCAGGCAGATGTGAGAACAGACACACCACATGGTGAGGCAGAAAACTAGAGTGGGTGGGGTTGGGGAGGATTGGCTCAGTCTGCAGAAGATCTTTCAGATAACAGATTCATAAGAACTCTTCTATAAGGTCCTTCTATCAGTGGACTGATTACTTCCCATTTAATGTGACCTCCTTCCAACCCTCCACCTGAGGATCTAGATAGCAAGGAATCCTACCTAGTTTGCTTCGCTCTGCTGAGCTGTGAACAATTTGTCATTGGCTTCTTTATCTTGTCATGAGCATTTACCTACTGTGGACTCCTAAAGTCCTCTTGTCTTATGGTCATAATTAAATAAAAGTTATATGATGCCAATATGAAACTCTCTATTTTGTACATTTAATACACAATAATAAGAAACAATATATTTTATCACGAATGAGCCTTGTTCCATCCGGAAATAAGAAAATAAGCTATAGAGCAAGGAAGTGATGTGTTAGTATAGGTGAAATTGATTTGGTTTTCTTTTACTTTGTGCTCTTTGAACTCTCCCATAATCCTTTGCATGCAGTTTGTGCTGATTAAGCCAGGTTTTCCTGCTGAATTGACCAACACATCGTCACCCAGTTGATCCAGGTGTGACAAAGTTTTGGTTTTAGAAACTTCAGCAAGACAGAAGGACAATATCTATGGTACTCAGTGTTCACCCAGCTTTTTGGCATACCTCATAAAGTAGGCTGAGAATAGAAGGAAGTTACTGCAATAACCAAGATAGTGAACACATCATTGGCCCATGCAACTTGAATTGCAGTGGTTACATGAGTGTATTCTTTAAAGTTTTTTTTCTATTTTAAGGTGATTGATTGTATTTTAAGTGGTATTTTTAATGACTTACTGGGGTAGTTCCAGGTTTAGCCTAGATTCCCAGAAAACATATCCCCAGGCAAAATGGCACTTCTGTTGTGCAGCAGCAATGAAAACATGAATGGAAGGAAAATGGATTGAGACCTTGAAAGGGAGAACAGAAGGATTTGCCAGCATACAGGCCAAGGTTGAGCCTGAGGAACTGAGAGGTATGGCTCATAGGATCAGTTTTGAGAGGCTGAGTCATGCTTCTTAAGAGGCATTAAGAAGTGTATATACAGGAACAATATCAACCAACCACACCCCCAGAGCTCCCAGGGACTAAACCAACACCAATGACTACACATGGAGAGACCCACTGCTCCAGCCACATATGTAGCAGAGGATGGGATTTTCTGGCACCAATAGGAGGAGAAGCCCTTGGTCCTGTAAGACTTGATGCTCCAGTGTAGGGGAATGCTAAGGTGTTGAGGTGGGAGTGGGTGGGTAGGAGTGGAAGCATCTTCATAGAAGCAAGAGGGGGGATGGGAGAGGGGGAGGAAGGGGATAACATTTGAAATGTAAATACATAGAATAGCCAATAAAAACGAATTAAAAAAGACGTGTATATACATTGGCCCCTTCTTTCTGTTGGCAGAAAAATCCATCCTAGGACCATTGGCTTGCTGGATTTTGAGTAGGGCCATTTGGAGCAGGAAGTGTTTTATCCTCTCTCCTCATCAATTGTGGGCATGGACAAGATATAAAACTGAGGGACTGCTCCTATCTAAGGTTGATCAGCGCTGTCACAGAGTTAGGTGCTAGAGTAACAGCTGGTGATAATAAAGTCAAGAACTCCAGAAAGAGGTGGAAGCAGAGATCTAAGGTGGGCCACAGCTGATTAGTAATGCTTTTCAGCCAATTGCAGAACACTTAAACCAGTATAGAGGAAGACAGGCCCTGTTATGGTATTGGCTTGTTCACGTGCTCTTCTGATCATTCTTTATTTTTCTTAGCAATGATTCCCAGCAGGATCTAACACTGAAGTTAGTGCATAAAAACAGGAGCGATTGGCTAATCATAAATGTGTGTCATAATGAAGGTGCCACTTTGCAATAGTTCTAGTGCACACTACCAGGGCGCAGGATACAAAGCACTTATGAACAGACTTTTCCAGAAAATAATTAGGGAGCTATATTTATCTCTGAACCTTCCAGGTAATGCAGTCACATCCACAGCTCTAAAAATAAAACTGCTGATTTTCAGAAAAGCAACGATATTTAAAATTAATGCACACACAAAAAAAACATGCCAGCTTGAGAATAAAAGTCTAGATTTAGATATTTACCTACATAAATCTTGGTGACAGAAAAATAAAAGATGTAGGGGGAAAAACCCGAGTCAATGCTGGAAAGTAGTCATATATTACTAAGCACTCATTACATCCTGGACGCCTGAACTACTCTAAAGAAACGAGAAACAGACTTGATCTGTGGGGCTCCCTGTTTGAGAATAGTGGGATGGTGTAACTATAGAAAAACAGGCAACCTCTGTCCACAAAAGAGTAGGCACTCCTTGGGAGCAAGCACCAGTGGGTGTACTCTAGTGATATACAGGTGGGATGTGCACCAGGGAGTGAACAGTGGTGATACAAAATCAGTGTGTACCAACTGGTGCTGGTTTTCAACCAATATTCCAGCAGTTTTCTAATGACCACTAAAGGATGTAGTCTTGTCACAAGAAAAACAAAGATCTTTACCTTAAAGTAAGGGTGAATGTTTCTGGTCTGTACCAGGAAAGTCACATTATTTCTTATCTTTGTAATGACCAGCTAGGGTCTCATCAGTGTGGTTTGGATCGCAGTTTATCGACAAGATTTCTCTTTACGGTTCATTATGAATGCGTTTACGTGAGCAGGAAGGATTCAGCACTCATATGGTTGTGCAGGAGAGGCGCAGCTTAAGGAGACTGCTTTTCATAGTCACGTTTGATAAATAGATAATCTTGCCGCCATGCAAGGGGCTGGAAGATGGGTCAGGCGGGAAAGCCCGAGGGTGGGGGTAGGGGCGGAGTGGGGGGAGGCGGGGATCCCCACGTCGCTGTTGGTTCCTAGCTCAGTGACGGTAGAGTGGAGCAGTTCCCACTCAGGTTAGGCTAGAGGAGCAGCGCCATGTGCTCCGGGCTCCAGGCCCTGCTACTGCCAATCTGGCTTTCCTGGACCCTGGGGATCCGAGGATCTGAGTCCAGCAGGTGAGGATGGGGCTATCTCAAAGCTCTGCAGCTTGGATACGGACCAGGCAGAGCGCCCAGGCTCCTTGCGGTGCCCACTGGCTCTCCCGCTTAGCAGGGCGGGGTTGAAGGTGGAGGGTGGGATAGGGCGAGAAATGTCTCTGGTGCCGGTGCTTTGCATTCCATCCTTCGCCTGGCCGTGGCAAGCTCGGAGGTCTTGGTTTCGTGGCCCATCCCCCGCCCCCTGCAAGGCGCCACGCAGTCGTGGCCCTCGGCTGCAGTGTCCATCTCGGACCTGCGGCCGCAGGCAAGCCCCTCCCCGGGAGTCCGGTGCGGCCGCTGCCGCGGTTGGGGAGGGCGCCGGAGCCCTGGAGCGACCGCGGACCCAGAAGGGGCGGGTGCTGTTCTTGTCCGGCTCCGCCCCCGCCTCCGCCCGCCCAGCGCTCCCGCGCCAGGGCTCCTCCCTCCCGGCCCGCTCCTCCCCCCTGCTCTCCTCCCCCTCCCCCTCCGCCTCCTCCGCTCCGGGCCAGCGCGGCGGCGGCGGCGGTGGCGGCAGCAGCAGCAGCAGCAGCAGCAGCCCCGGCTGCGGGTCGCGACGGCGGCGGGGCGCCCCCTCCCCCGTGCCGGGGCGCGGCGAAGGGATGTGGGGCTTTGCGGGAGGAAGGCTTTTCGGCATCTTCTCGGCCCCGGTGCTGGTGGCGGTGGTTTGCTGCGCCCAGAGGTAGGGTCGCTGGTGGGTTGACGGGAAGCGGGCCGGGCGCGGGCTGGCGCGCTGTGTGCGCGCCGGGCGCTGGAGGGTGAGCCGTTGCCTGACCCTGTTCTCTGTGCCATGTGCCCCTCCTTCAGCGTAAACGACCCCGGGAACATGTCCTTTGTGAAGGAGACGGTCGACAAGCTGTTGAAAGGCTACGACATTCGCCTGAGACCGGACTTCGGGGGTAAGTGGGATGCGCGCGACCGCTGCGGGAAGCGCGATCCACCGTTTGGCGGTCTGGGTGGAGAGGGAGGCGGGGGCGGCCTCCACGGAGCTGCAGCGGGGTGGGCTGGGTGGTCCTTTGCGAACCCCCCATCCTCAGAGCCACCCGTAGCCCCTGCTGGAGCCTGGCTGATCACGGTATGCTGCGCTTCCCGCAGGTCCCCCAGTCTGCGTGGGGATGAACATCGACATCGCCAGCATCGACATGGTTTCTGAAGTCAACATGGTGAGTGCCTGCGCTTCCCCAAGCTGTCCCAGGCCCTACCCGGCCGCCTGGAGCCATACGTATCTCCCGTGTTGGGCTGGAGGCCCGGACTGGCCTGGGCTTCCTGGCCCGCAGGGGAAGCCGCGCGCTCTGGCGCTGGGCTCCTGCCCGCCCCGCTCCCTGCACGCTCGTGGGCGCCGGGCCTGTCGCGGGGTCCTAGGTTGGCCCAGAGTCCCTGTCCTCAGCGCTACCCGAAGCACACAGGCATTTCAGGAGGGCTGTCACCTGGTCGCGAGGTTTCCAGAGCGCCTTTTCCCCTCCCTTAGCAACAGGCGCCGAGGACTGTGAAGAGACTGGGTGTGGGGGCGGCTTGCATCCCCAGGTGAAAGGAACTTAGGATTTCCTTTGTTGTCATTTGGAAATTGCTGCGGATCGCCGGAGAGACGACCAAGTGGCCGTAGTCTGTGTCTCAGCTTCTCTGGTGGGTTTCCCAGCCTCAGTCTCTATTCTGAGGCCCGGCTTCCTCCGCCGGGCGCTGTCCTAGGTGCTGACGGATCCTTGCCCCGCGCTCTGGAGGGAGGCCTTGTCAGGGCTCTGGAAGGTTGGCCTTCCAGTGTCAGGGTTTATGCATATGCTGACAAGAGTCAATACTCTGACTTGTGGAAAGAGGAGGTCAGTAGCCCAAGATGTGGAGATGGTGCTCCCCCTCCCCCCTTAATGAGCCAGAAAATAAGTAGCTAAGTGATACCTTGACTTTAGGAAACAGGTTTGATCTTTCTGTTAAGTGGCACTGTAGAAATTCTAAGAATGGGTATTTGGAGACAATATTTTTATGGTGCAATCATTTGGCAACTTTTCTGTTGAACAGACAATGCTGAGAATATGAGTTGGTATGTTTTTCTTATTAACGTGGTGTACATTGGAATCACATGGACAAGCTTGCTTTCAACACATATTCTCTGGTGCCTCATTCCAAGGAGTTCTGACAGAGTTGGCCTAGAGGGGTGTCCTGGGGTATTCACATTTAAGGATAGTACGTCAGGTTATTTTGAAACAGGTGTTTTGTGCACAACATTTTGAGAAACTTTACAGTAATTTATAGAGCTATAATATGTACAAATAAATGAGAACAGTTTTCTTCAAACATTTTAAGATTTATGTTTAAATAAATGTATTTTGGGGTTTATAGGGAAATATGTCCCACCAAACTAATTTTTATAATTTTCAAAAAATATAATTACAACATGAGGAGCTGGACTTCTCAGTCAGGAATGTAGCATAAACCTACCTAATATTCACCAGGTCCTGACTTTGATAAACAGTACTGGTCTCCAGCACCTTTAAAAAAAGAGAGAAGCAAAAGTGTTTCTTGTTTGTTTTGTTCTTGTTTTAAACTGTTCTTTTCCCCCAAAGTATAGCACTCAGGACATCAGTGTGTCTAGGTAGTGCAACATGAAACACAGAAGCACAGGAGGGACATGACTTCAATGTACACTGAAAATAAACATTATGCACACTGAACTTATTTCTAGCTCTACAATATACTTTTATTTAAACTGTGTTTTGTGGCCTGGTGGGAACAATTTCATTTATTCCTGATCCACTGTCTGAACAATTTCAATGGGGAATTTCAAGATCTCTTGATAAAACTAATTATGTGGATATTTAGTGTGTCTCTATGTCAAATATCGCTGTATGTCAAATAGAGGCCAAGTGTATGGAATGGTGCTTTAAGAACACGCAGTATTAAAAAATCAGAGCAATGAAGAAAGAGTGGTAGTGGAAGCCATTGCACATTTCATGAGTTCATTGTCCAGTTGTTGTGATGTTATGCTTATGGTTGATACATGTAAAAATATTACTTATTTGTTTTCGTCCATAGTCCATGAGTGGAGGTGCTTTGTCTTTAGACTTATTGATAGATGAAATGAAGATATAAGTTTCAATATAGAGCAGCGTTAAAGTGTGTAACAATAACCGTGCACAGCATATCCACAGTGTTCTCTTTTATGCCTCCTCCTTTTTGCTTTCTCATGGGAGTACTTTTTTCTGGTTTTGGAGACATAACGTTATTTTGAATGCAAATTACAGTGTAGTAGCATTGGGGATCAAATGTGTTTGGACGGACATGATTGGTGTCCATGTAAAGTCTTCTTCCCCGCAGAAGCAGATTAACCAGCATTGTCCTGTAGAACATACATGTACATAAGAGTTATGACACATGACCCATTAGACCCATTTTCAAAACAGCCTCAAATGTGGTTATTATTTTATCAGTCACCCTTCATGCAGCCATATGTTTTGGAAGTATTTTATTCAGTTAAGGGCTTGACCAGGGCACAAAACCAAATACTATAAATTACGAATAAAGAAACATCACTCAACAATGAGTAGTTTTGTTTTAAGAGTGTTATAGCTATTGGAAGTAACAATGGCACTCAAAATCTAGGGCATGGCAAGCACCACTAAAGTTGATGACTGACGTGCAGGGTAAAGTGAGGGAGGGAGAGGGGTGGGAGAGGGGAGAGGGAGGTTCGGGGAGAGAAGGTGGAGAGAAATGTTTTTGATGCGGAAAGCGTCATGAAAGAAAGTAGAATTAACCTGGCATGGATACTGTCTGATGTTGCCAGTAGAGGATGTTCTGGGTGGGGGTAGGATAGCAAAGGTAAGAATGGCTGCATGAGCAGTATCTGAGCTTCTAACCAGAGGAGTGCAAGTTAAAGAACAGAGGACACATAAGCTGCCTAGGCCCTTCTACATCATGCCCGAGATTTCACAACGCGGAAGATTTCACAAGCTGGAAGATAGGTGTTCATAAATTGACAATATTTTGGTAACAATTTAAATTTAGACAGAAGAGCAAAATGGTGAGGAATAAGGATGGCAGAATTAAAGATATTGTGATAAATGATCTTGAAATGTCATATATTTGTTGTAAATTTTCCTGAAGTTCTCATCCACATACATGTACACACACAAACACACACACACACACACACATCTAGACACAAACATATATACACACATATACATACATGCACACTTAAACGCAATCCTAAGTATACATACACACACATACACGTATGCATACATACACACACATGTACACAGAAGTATGTGTTTGCAGTGCTGGGAATTACACTCAGGAGTAACAAGCACTATAACACTGAGCTGCCTCAGCAGTTTCATAGACAGTTCTGAAAAAATATACAGTTCATGAAATAGAGTTTGCACGTACTTTGAATTAGATTGTATAGAAGTGCATGTATGGCTATGTGGGGGAGATGAAAATGTGCTTCTTTCTGAGCTTTTGGGGCCATTGCTGCTCAGTGGCGATACTGTGCTTTTCTCTTTAAGCAAGTGTAAAGCTCCGTCCGTACCTGCTGGAAGATGTGTGGATGATGCCTCCAAGGAGCCCCGGATCTCAGACAAACAGTTAAACAAATTATGTGTGTGGACGTGTTATCCGGTTTCCCTTTTCGGTGTTTCGTGCAAATAATTTGCAATGGATTTGGTTACTTTAATACATAGAATTGCTTTTGGCCACAACTTTATATATGGTTACTGGAGAGATTATACTATTTATTTATTTATTTGTTATTGTCTTTCAGTTTTTCTTTCCTTGATCCCTGACAGTGATCAGAGGACATCATTTTCTTTGATATAACTTGTTTTGTTTCTCTTATACCTGCTTTAAAACTTAAATCATCCTTAAAATTAGACACTGTAATATAATTATTGAGGTTTAACATATGGATTTCTGAGAGATTGTATATGAGAACATTATGTATCGAAAATTATCATGTTTGTGCTGTGGTTTTGGTGCTTAACTGTAGTCTTTGTGTAAGAAGCATATAGACTAGATAGCCGGATGAATACATGTTTGAAATATAGGAAGTATAAGGAAAAGTAAAGTGTACTTAGTGCATTCTAAATGAGCCTTCTATTGAAACGGGTATTAATTTGTTAGTTTATAGTGTAAATTGCACTTCCTTCTTTTTCACTATGAAGTTCTGGGAACATAGGATCTGAATTCTAGAAGTTCTATTACTATATCTACAATTTAATTAAAACTGCTATTCCTTTAAAATCAGTGCAGTCCTAATGGAAATGTAGATACCGGATCATTTTTTTCTTTTCTGGTTTCACACACCTATGAGCCATCATCCCTGTGTCTTGTCCTTATTGTAGTTAGGCAGCGTCCATGGATACTGTCTTAGTTTGGGATTCTATTACTATGGCAAAAAAAATGACCAAAGTCAACCCAAGGAGTCAAGGATTCATTTTATTTTACAACTCCTAGGTCACACTCTGTCCCTGAAAGAAGTCAGATAAGAAACTGAAGGCAGGAACCAGAAGCCAGAGCTGATGTAGAAGGCATGGAGGAACTATTTACTGGCTTGCTCGCCTTGGCTTTCTCTGCCTTCTTAGAGAACTAGAACCACCTCTCTATGGTGATTTGGATCTTCTCAGATCAACCATTAGCCAATAAAACGCACCACATTTGTCTGAAGGCCAATCCCAGGGAGACAATTTCTTGATTAGGATTCCTTCTTCCCAGTTCACCTTAGTTTTCCTCAAGTTGACAAAAAATGAATCCTGTCATATTAATGAGTCACATGTCGCATTTCTCCTTCATAAATCCACTTGTATATATCTAGGTGTAAAGACAGTAGAGTGCAGAAGAACACAGTCTGAGCACATTTCAGGAAGCTGTTTGGAGTCTCTTAACTATTAAATCGAAACATTGTTACTCATGTTACAAAGAAAGGTAGGATAGCAGAACTCCAGTGGTGCAATGGCTAGCTCCAGGTACTTCTAAAACAACATAAGGGCATATGCTAATAGTCACACATGATTTTCATACATTCACACATGTTCATATACAAGTTACATATTATGTTCTCACACACTTATTCTCAGATGCACTATACACGTTCCCTATACTAATAGTTCATTTTTCTTGACATTTTTTCCATATGAGAGAAGAAAGAGCAGACCTATTCTGGCTAGAGTAAGCTAGAATCAAGGGTTTGGGGAATTGTCTAACACCCTTTCTCTGACTTCAGAGTTGCCTCGCTGTTGATGATTGCTGATTAAGCCCCTACCTAGTACAATCTTGCACTCTGCTGGTTTGCAGGCAGGAGGTTAAATTGCAGAAGAATTTTAGGGCACTTAGGAGGAATCTAGGCCTAGAAGCTATGGCTTCATTCCTAACTCTATCAACTCTGGTCTCAGGTGACTCACTGACCCCATGCCTGCAGTACACACATGGATGCCTACACTGGCTCATGGAGGGCCCTGGAAAGAAAACTGTAGTCAAAACACTTGTGCTATCCAAATCAGGGAGCCGTCTGTCTGCTGTTCCTCTACTACAGGCGTAGTCCACATTCAGAGCTGTATAAGAATTGCTACAAGCAGTTCAAAGGTGGGAATGTGCTAGTGTTTTCAATGCAGAAGAAAGTTGGGTATGACTCAGCCAGGGAAAGAATGTTTTGCTGACCCAGTTGTGGGATGGAAAGCTGCTTACCAGGAAGACATTCTCCAGAAGGTCCACAGAGTGTGTCCCTGTTTGATTCTAGGTTGTTGTGCATAGAGGTCTGGGTGTTCATTGAGAACAATACTTTTCACTGCCAGTATGTTTCATACTTAAGCCATAAGCGCACATCAATGCCAGGCACTTATAAGAAAGCATAAATGAACTGAGGAAATAGATGACAGCGGCCCCTTACGTAACCCTCTTTATGAAGAGAGGGTTGTGTTTAATATTAGTACGGATGGTATAGGGAGCCCTAGGCAAATGCTTTTCGTCTTTCCCTCTAGGGAGCTTGTAAAGCTTGCATTGTTAGAGTTTCTTTTAAAAAGTGGATCTTCCCCTCATTTTCTTGTTTTGAATGGCTTCCTTCTTGAGCCTTCTCAGGGTTGCTGATGGTGCCTTGCGTGTAAATATTTAGTTTTAGCTGATGCACGTTTAACGACTTATTCTATCTGGAAGGAAATTCACGGAGACTGAGTTTGTTGAAAATTATGACAAGTTTCTGTCTTCAGCCTCCAAAAGCACACCCTCTGCTCATGTTTTCTTAGATGACAGGAAATGAAAGCAGTTGGATAAGTAGCTGCTGCTGTCTGTACTCCTTGTCAAAGTTGGTTACTGTGTAGGGAAGACTGACACAGGCTTAAAGAGGGAAGGTAGTCCCTTCATGTGACTGCATGCAGGAGCTAAAAAAACATGGGGTTCAGGGGCGAGTGTATTGACTCCGAGAAAAAGAGAGAAAAAAATAAAAAAGCTTAAGTCAGATTGTAGATTTTGTGATTTTTCACTTGTCAAGCGATTTGGATCCAGTACTTGTCATTTACCTTAGTCTGGTCAATGTGACAGCATAGGTAACAGAGCCGCTCCTTTTTGTCGCATGGGTCTGTGTTTTATAATGTGCACTGATCACTGTATTCTGAGGTAACTGAAGCACATGGGACAGTTGAAATCTTTTGAAGTGCAAATTAGTCACATCACTGTGCAGTCTTACTATTTACTTGTTTTACATTCTTCAACTATTACATCATATTGCTTTTCCAAAGTGCCAGTCAGCCCAGCAAAGTATTAAAAGTTCAGATAAGGAAGTTTGTGCAAACCAGCACAAATGCAGTGAGCAGGAGGGCTGGGGCCAGGTCTTGCTTCGGCGGCCTTTCCAACTCACCTTACTAGACAGTAACAGCCATTCTCTGTGCAGGGGCCAGTAAGATTGCCACTGTAAGGTTGTCTAAGATACCATATGCTTTCTTCCTGACATTTATCACAGTTTTAGACTTTCTTTGGTTGTCTCACTTGTGCAGTTTTCCCCATCGATTCTCCATTAGATCGTGCCCTGTGAGGCAGGCCTGTGTCTGAGTACTGTGAGTAGTGCTTGCTTTTTGCCTGCTACTTGAGAGGTGCCTATTAGATATTTGCTTTAAAAGAAAAAAAAAGCATGAATGTACATACAAGTGCATGAATAGTTATAAACATTTTCAAGAAGATACTTTTCTAGCTTAAAACTTGGGCACCTGTGAAGAATCTTCCAGACAAATATGTATGCATTTTTTTTAACTTCAGGAGACGTAATTCAGTCAGAATGTGTATAATTGTACTATATATAATACTATAAGCTGCAAATAAAATCTTCTGTAGCTGCTACCTCTGCCACCAGGGAGCTTTTATGCTGATTTCAAAGCAGAGAGAAGAGTAAAAGCTTGTACTCGCCCCACAAAATTCAGCCTGTGTCAGGGTTGGTGTGGGTAATTCTAAACCAATCACTGTGTTTTGACACAGAATTTTGTCTCTGCTTAGAAAGCACACGAGCCTTTCCAGGCAGTCGAGGAGCCGCAATTGTGCTTTTTATAGAGAATCCTTGGGCCATGCTTTTTCTTCCCCTTTCCTCCTAGCAGTTCTACCCAGAGATGAGGTAGCTTTCAGTCGCTTGCTGATTTTTAGGGCTGTGTACTTTAGGACCATTTATGTTAGCCATTAAGAGAATTATCTATCTGCAGAATTCGGAAGGACAAAGACAGGTCCAGTCTCTTGGAGACATGCCTTAGCATCAATTTAAACCAGAGTGGAGCTTTGCTTTCCGGGCTGGGGTGAAGATTTGCCTTATTTGTAGGTTTTTCAAAGACTGAATTGTGACGTGGAATCAATCCACCACTAAGTGCTAGCTATTGTGTTTCTTTATAGTTTACCACGAAGCTCAAACATCACACAGCCAACAATCAAAGCTCCGGTGTGAGTGATTCTCACAATCTCACAGACGAATAAGAATAAAATTAAGATGTGAATAAAACCACACTCATTTAAAAGCCCCAGTTTGTGCTTCTTTATTCATTTTGATAGAAGATATAGATTCCATTGATTATATCAGCACATATTTTTCTCCATCTACTTCTAGCTCAAAAATTAAATTTTAAAAGAAAATGTCATGTTGAAATGATTAACAAATACTTAAGTTAAAATACTTTCTACACAGTTGTTAAACACAAATAATTGTATAATATCCATCCATCCGTCCATACACACACACACACACACACACACACACACACACACACACACACACACACGTATATGTATATAATCCTGCTGTCATTCTTGCTGTTAATACAAAAGAAATAATTTTTCTGTTGTGAATCAGGTGCTATGAATTTTGCAAAAATTTTACATAATAGGAATTCATTTGTTATCGATGATGGTTATAGGTGATATTTTGTGCACACAACACTAAGTATTTTTTTCCCATAGGCCAATAAGAAACAAAACAAAACAAAAACAAAACAGCCCTTTGTTTCACAGTAACAGATTTTCATGCCCAGGGGAAGGTTGTTAATTTTAAGTCTCTGTTTTTTTCTTCAGAGTGCTAGAGGAACAACTTGAATAGTGGCAAGGATGAATGTATTGAAAAATAAAAGGCTCAAAAGGCTTATTATTACTGTTGTAGTGGAGGTGCTGGGGGTGGAACACAGGCCCTATTCCATAGAAGGAAAATACTCTATGCTGAGCTCCAGCAGACTAGTTCTGAGAACAAAATAGGCTCACTGTGGCTGCTGGCTTGGCCTGCTTTCTGGAGAGAAGTGATAGAGCTCTGGAGATACATTATTGGGGCTGAATGGGGGAGGGGGGCAGGCAAGCTTCAGTGTTGTATCTCATAGGAAAGTCCTGTTCTATGATTGGACAGGTTACGTTTCAAACCCAGACTTTCTGACATTTATGTTTTTCCTACGACCTCATGTACTCTTGTTTGCAAGTGTCCCCAAAATGAAGGTGTGTGAGAGCTTTAGTACCCAATGCAATAGTGTTGAAATATGACACTTTTAAGCAGTGATCAATATAAATGCCATGGTACTGGATTTCTGATAAAAGGGTGAGTTTGACCCTTTCTGCCCTCTGTGGAATGACGTAGCAAGAAGACTTTTGCAGGTGTCTTGACCTTCAATTTTCTAGCCTCCTCCAATGGAAACACATTCATTTTCTTTATAATTTACCAAGGCTCAGATGTTCTGTTATGGACTAAGACTCCATATACAATTTATATTATCTTTGCATAAAATAAGATTCTATCTGGATAAAACTTTCTAGCAATATTAAACATGTCTCTGAGAGAGCAATTTAAGAAACAGACTGACAGACAGACAAACAAAAAACCTTCCACTACTAGGTGACCACTTCTGTGTAGTTCTTTAAGTTTCCTATTCATGTTTATGAAGAGTCAGTGGCAGTAACTCAGAGCACAGATATATTTCTAGACTTTTCCACAGGCCATACTGCCATAGGAGGGGAATATCGCTTGATTTAGCTAGAAAGTCCCTTGCGGGGGGGGGGGGGGCCGGCATGTATATGGCTCAGGAGTTACCAAAACCTGGTATGAGTGGGTGGGTAAATCAAAGTAGATCCAGAAATGTAATGAGTGAAACATTTCAACTGTAATTGTATTTGGTTTTTGCTACTTAGAAGCACAGAAGACTGGCTTAAGACAGAAGCCTGTGGAGTGGCGTTACTGTGCAGGAGAACTTGCTCTGTAAACGTCAGGATCTGTAAGTCCCCAGTATCCAGGGAACATACCTGTATGCCACTGCACAGGCCTGTTACCTGGTACTGAGGAGTGGAGACAGGTGAATCCTGAGTGCTCACTGGCAACCAACCGAGCTGAAACAAGAAGGCTTCCAGGTCACTGAGAGGCCCTGTTTCAGGGCAACAAGACCAATAGCAGAAGATACCTACCTAATGACATTTCTCTGGCATCTGCATGTGCACACATATACTCTTGTAGTCACACTCACATGCTAACACCATACCTCCCCCCCACCAATGCACAACCCCAAACACCCCTGCACATACTCATGTACACACACAAGAAAGGAGGGGGATTCATAGTGGGGGAATGGCTCTGTAAGTCAGGAACTGGCTGTGCAAGCATAAGGCTGCATTCTCCCTCACCCTAGCACCCATGTAAAAGCCAGAAATGTTTGTATACGTCTATAACTCCAGAGCTGGTGAGGGCAGGAGCGAGAGAGGAAGGGCATTGGGGAGACAGAAACGTCCCTGTCCATTGATCCCTGGCTCAATGGATAGCTAGCCTAGCTAATTGATGAGTTCTGAGTTCTGTAAGAGGCTCTGCTTCAGAAGCTAAAGTTGAGAGAAGTGAATGAGGTCACTTTGTGTCAATCTCGGATCTTCACACATATGTGTGTATTTGTACAGAGTTAACATCCTCCCTCCCTTTCTCCTTTTTCTCTCAGGATTCTTGTTTTAGAAAGAGAATACTCATCTGCATATCTATCTATCTATCTATCTATCTATCTATCTATCTATCTATCTATCTATCTATCTATCTATCTATCTATCTATCTTTTTATCTATCATATTCTTATCTATCCAGCATCTATCGTCCTACCTGTTTTCTATCTACTCAGCATCTATCTATCTTCCTATCTGTGCCTATTTTGTAACATCTATCTGTGCAACAATCTTTTTCCTATGGTTTGCCTTACTTACTGTTATATCATTATTGCATGAGTTTATTTTATGATTGTTAACTGTGTGCCCACATTTGAGAACTTACCTTATAAATTGAAACTTTAATTGCATGGATAATTTTCACCACACCCTAAGGAAGTTAACCCACAGAAGCCATTGGAGGTTTAACTTGCAAGAACATTTTTGCTGTGGAAAAAGTTATCTGAGAACATTTAGGTCACAGAGTGTTTTTCGAGAACTTAGACAAATCCTTCCTTTATAGCTTATTTCTGTGAACAAGAACCTGAGAAGAAATAACTTAGGAAGAGAAGCGTTTATGCCAGTTTAGACCTAGCCATTTGTGATGGAGAGAGCTTGGAGTCAGGACTATGAGCCACATTGCTTTAGCAAATAGAAAACAGGGATCTCAATTTGTTGTGCATCTTCAAATGGACTGTGGATGTGTCTTTGGTAGCTAAAGCATCTTTCTGTTATTATTCTAAGATAGCTAAATTTGTGGGTTATCAAACTTGTCCATAGTCAGAAATAAGAATCAACATATGTTTAATGTTTCCTTATGAGTATTTTGTGGTATTTTCTTAATTTCATACATTTTTTCATGGAGTTTGTAAATATAAACCAATGAGAAGAAGACATAGGTTTGCCTTTTATTAAATGTACTATTGTACTTAACCAAATCAGGATGAAGAGACTGCATTTAAAGAAGATAGTTGAGAGGCAAAAACCAGCTAGGATGTGTAAGGTTCTGGAACCCCAACTGGAAGCATAGAATTAAAAGGTAGCATTTGTATATCATATCAACTGTGAAATCCCAACTTTTTGCCATGTTCTAGTTTCTCTAATCTCAAAAAAATGAATTTTACATGCACAAAATCTAACCTTGTAAATTGTACTAAGGATGAAGATGCTGTCTTCCCTGCAATATATGCAAAGCATTAAGTAAAATTGTTGACTTTTGTAAGTTATTTAATTCTGCAAAAGAAGAATTTCAGATGTTCAAATTCTTATGTAATTCAGACTACCTATTTAAGATTATGTAAATCAATTCATGGTGTGGCTCACATTTGCAAGCTGTTATTGATTCCAGTGAAATCATAACAAATTAAATATTTCAAAGTGTTAACTTTTTTTAGTTTTTTCATCATACGCAAAGCCCTTGTGATAATGGATTGTGGCAAATAGTGATCAGTTTTGCAGTTTCTCCATGTGACACTACAACATTGGCTAGCCCTGTGTGTGCTACAAAAGTGCTCTGAAAACGCTCTGTCAGTCTGCAAATCTCTCTTATTCTCTTGCTGCTCATGCAAAGTTCAGGCATTCAAAGAAGCAAAAAAATTGTTTTTTCTAAGTTTAATAGAATTAGCATAGATAGAGGATGATTAGCTCTCTGAAAGGTTGGGTGGGTGCAGCTCACAGCACAGCTTAGTTTACTGGAATAAAGGGGGAAGGGCCAGTTAAAGTAGTGTATGTCCAGCTTGGCTTCTCGGAGGCTGACCAGGATGACAGTTCCCTCTTATTAAGAGATAAGCAATGATGGTCTCACCTTCTTTCACCCTTCTTGATTTGAACACAATTGTAAAGGGTTCTCTTTTCTTCTCTCACATCCCCAGAAGAGAAATTCTCCAAAGGCTGACAGGAAACCAGGCATCTATTAACCAACATCTAATTTCCTGCTATATACCCACCTTTGCTGCAATCCAAACTTGATTATGCACTAATGTTCAGCTAAAAGGCTGGGAACTTGCCATCCTATAGTGCTTATAATAACCCTGGCCACTTAACCAGCAGGAGGGCCTTGCAGTCTGTCTCCCGTGTTAGAGAACTGTTTCCTGTGTGAATTATCACAATAGTGAGAGGGGTTTCTAGGGCACAACACTTTCATGGAGATTTTTCTTTTGTTGTTGCTTTCATTATAACCAAAATTCAAAACCAATAATGAACACAACAATTGCTGGAAATAGTAAACATAGTAATAGAATTTCCTCAACCTGACAAGAGAGGCCCTTGGGCAGTTGAGAAATGGAGTGTACAGGACTGGTTTTGTAAATATGTGAGGAAAGCATATAACACACATATTATATATATATATATGTTATATATATATATGTTCATGCTTCACACTGAGGCTTTATCAAGAGTCTCCAAACTGGGCTTTATGCACAGATTTGAAGAATTCCATGTTTCCCAAAGGACATTTTTTTTTAGCTTGCCCCCAGAGCTAGCTGGAAGGAGTCAAAGTTGTGAACTTTTCTTGTTTTAACTTTCAAAGTAGGTTATGTCACCTAGCGATGATTCCTTGGATGACTGATTTTAATTCAGTTGTGCCGTGGAGTTGTGTCCTCTTCCTCTGCCTTTTCCAGCCCTTCCTCCTAGAATACTTGGGGTTTAGAAGGTGGCTTGACTTATCTGTGAGTGACTGAGCCACTGACACCAACAAAGCTAGCTTTCGGCTGCCCATGGTTTGTAGTCTATGGGCAGTAACATGTTCCTGTGTAAGCTTTGCCTATATGACTTCAAAGGGACAGTACTGCGGAGATATCTTGGCCAAGAACTGTTACTGAAGGGACTGAGTATGATCACCTGAGCTTCCACTGATGAGACAGTTTAGGAGTCTTGGAGGAGTCAATCATGATCAGTTCATAACAGGTGCAAGTCATGGTTCCAACGATTGAGTGGAAAGAGTAGAAGAAGATGGCAGTGCTGTGCTGGGTGGGTTGAGCCACGTACAGTCAGACATTATCGTATTTTGCAAAGCAGCCTGGGGAAAAATGGAGAGGGACACAAACTAAGCAGCTTTAAACAACAGATATTTATTCCCATGGTTAAGCAGTCTGTAGCGTGGAGATGTGAAATCCAGATTCAGTGCCTGGTGAGGCTTTCCCAGTTCACAGATTGAGGCTGCTGGGTTATCACATGGCAGAAAGACCAGAGCCCCTTGGACATGTCTTCAGAAGGCACTTATTCAGAAAGATGTAGCAAGGGCACAATACTTGTAAGCACCTTGAGTCCTAGACCTGCCTGGACTACCTGGTTAGAACCTTTCTACAAGAAAGGCGTGTGTTTGGGCCTGTGTTAATTTCAACCATTATGACCCAAACACCTTTAAAATACCTCACTGTCCAATCCTGATATCTGGAGACTGGAGACCCTGGTTGCACATTCACTCCACAGAAGACTCGAAGGGCACAGAAATGACTTAAGGAGTTGCAGATGAAGTAAACATTGAAAAAAAAGATGGCAAAGTCCTTGTAACAGAAAGGATTTTTGTTTGTTTCATTACTTAGAATATTAGGATATGTTGCCAGACTTAATTAGAAAATAGAATTACAGTTGTCTTTTAGTATCCATGGGGGATTCCTTCCAGGAACCCTGCAGCTTCCGGAATTTGGAGATGCTCAATTCCTTCCTACAGAATGCTCTGCATTTGTTACATGCATGTGGCCTGTGCATGTCCTTCTATATACTTAAGCAATGCCCAGCTCACTGTATTTATTTGGCCAGGCTGACCTGGCCAAGAACTCCAAGTTCTCCTGAGGGCAGGATTTACATGTCTGTATTTCTTAAAGCTGCACTAATGCAATGCAGCTGATGTGCATATAGTTGTTACTTGTTTTGTTCAAGAGATAATGGCAGGAAGAAAAATCTACATATTTGGTTACAGGTGGTTTTACACCCCCCCTCCCCCAGTATATTTCTGTTCATGGTTGGTGGAATTCACACTTACAGAAGGCACACTAGTTTGTACTATGCACTATAATTAAATTCTGTTTATTCCAGTTCTTTTGGGTTTTATACTGGACAAAGGTGGAACCATGGGGTGCTATTGAAATGATGCTGTTGCTGTCCTCTGGGCAGCTGTTTCAGGTACATGCTCTTTAAGAGAGTGACAGCCATCCCCAAAGGAGCCTGTGCTGTAAGACTTAGTGATAAGCCTGGTGCATGTTAGTTGGAGGAAAAAAGGAAGGAGACTGGGGAGGTCAAAGGGCAGGCACACCTTCTCTCTTACCTGGGATGGAACTTTGCAGAGACAGTACTCATATGGTTTTTTGTTTTTCTATTTTTGTTTGTTTGTTTTTTAGCAGAGTAGACAGAACAGTACAATGAATTCTATTTTTTCTTTCTGGTTTGGGGACACAGAACACTGCAATGAATTCAATTTTTTATTTGGTTATTGTAGCTCAGATTGGCCTCAAACTCTCTATTGTCTAACCCACTGCCTCAGTCTTCTGAGGTCTGGGATAAACCTTCACCTCATGTGAGATTTCTAGATTATTTAGCACTGTGTCTGGCTTAGGAACTTTTCCCCTGTAAGGTATTCTGTGACTCACTTGTTTAATGTAGACAAAATACCTATCCATCAGGACTTTGAGTACTTCCTGTACCTGTTGTAATTTCAGAAAGTCATATTTTAGAACTTTCCAAAACAAAAAAAGCTTTTGTCTTACAAAGAAAGAAGTTGAATATATAGAAAAATACAATTACATGAATGAAAAGTTTTTATGTGCATATAACACACATATTATATATATATATGTTATCATCATTCATGCTTTTAATGCTATAGATAATTTGAGACTATTAAATTTCTTTTAAGATTTATATAATATTCTCTTGTACTTCTGAATAATATGCTTTAGCTATCTATGTAATTTTAAATTATATCAATATATTGATTTGTATCCCTCACCCCGTCACCCCCGACTTGGTGTGTTTATGGAGGTCAGAGGATAACGTGTGGGAGTTAGTTTCTCCTTTCACTGTGTGAGGCCTAGGTATAAAGCTCAGGCCATCAGGCTTGGCAGTAATTCCCTCTTGTCACTGAGCCACCTCAATGGCCTATGTATAAAACACTGTCCTAAGTAGTCACCTATTGTTGACTATAGATTGGGTGCATATATTTATGTGTGAATTGTTGTGAATCATTTCCTTTCAATATATTTTTTCCTACACTTGATCTTAGCCAAAAGGCCGAGAAGCGATTTTTTCCTACACAATTTCTGAATCAAATCAGTTTTTAAGATTTTTGGTGTATGTTAACTAAAAAGCTTTTAAGACAAGAGCTCCCCATTATTGTTTCTGTTGAATTGTGTAAGAATGTTCCATAATTATAGAATACATTTCTGTTCGTGAATAGAAAGATAACAATATTTTACAAAAAATGATAAGATTTAAAGCATAAACTAAATTCAATCCTCAGATTGTTCTTAATTTTGCCAACATTTTAATTCACTCTCACTAGTAGTTATGAAGTACATGCAACCTAGTCTTATATTTTAATTAATTTGATCTGAATCTTATGTTTGATCTTATGTCTGAGATACATAAGCAATAGAGAATACAAGTTAAAGTTGTCATCTGGAATGAATTAATATCAGTGTTAATTTGTCCACATAAATTTGCACAAGAGAATTTTCTCAGAAATTTTGCTTTGGGGCTTGGAAGACACAACTAGCCATTTTCATTTGTAGGGCCAGGTTCTGCCAGTGTAATTTCTGCTAAATCGCAGGCTTAATCTTAGCAACCGATTTGAGCTTTGTTCCTCTGGGCTGGTGAAGAAGATGTGGGAAAACTGAGGGCTGAGTTCTTATAGTTCCAGAAAAGTCCCATACCACATTTGTTATCTGGGAGAAAGGCCTAGTGAATGGCAGTGCCTTGTTATCTGTTAGGAGCACAGTGATGTCTCTCGGAGCCAGACACAGTTAGCTGATTCTCCCGGAAAGTTACTCAGTGATCCATTAGTGTGCTTTCCCTACAGAAGTAATTTTTGAGAGACACATTTCAATATAGTAAGTGAGAAAAGAAAAAGTCAGACATCTTTTAACATTATCCAAGTTTTGGTTTACTAATGCAGACAAAAAAATCACTAAGTGGCTGTTAACATTTAATTGGAAAGGGAATTTAGACAGAGCTACACTTAGCTGTTTTCCTTTCCTCGTAGACTTCAGTCCTTCACTTTGTCCAGGAATAAGAGCACCTATTTGTTGTTGTTGTTGTTGTTGTTGTTTTTGGAGTAGAGGTACCAAGGTCCCCCATTAGACCAATGACTCCGTTTGTTTTCTAGACTCCTTTGGTCTAGTCTTCTGAAATCTTTGTATCTTTCCCATCCTTTCTGTACCTTTTGCTTTGCCAGAAATTTTTGTTTTATAGTTAGGCAGGGTGCTACATGCCTATCATCCCAGCTTATGGGATGCTGAGGCAAGAGGATCATGAGTTTAAGGCCATCTTGAGTTACAGAGTGAGACGCTGTCTAAAACTATGACTAAAAACAAACCAACCACAACAACAAGCAAACCAACAACAAAACAAAACAAAAAACCAAAAACAAAATTAAGAAAGGAAGAAAGAAGGATAATTTTAGTCCAACTTGTCCTTAAGCTCGAGAGAGAAAAGAAAAAAACAAAGAAAGAAAGAAATAAGGAAGGATAATTTTAGTGCAACTTGTCCTCAAGTCCCTGGCCCTGCTTCTAGCTGTAGGCAGAAGAAAACCGTCTCAAGGTTCTGTTGCTCTTGAAACCATGGACATGGACAGCTTTGAATAGAGCAGCCTTCAAATAAAAAAAAATGCTTGAAATGTCATAGCAAACCTACACGCTAGAGAAAAGTGTTTCTAGCTACAAGCGTTTCCTAGGCAACAAGTTCATTACTTTATCTTCATTGTCTTCACAAGAAGTCAGCACATTCTTTCTTTGTCAAGCCTCCTTTGCCACTTCTCTTTCCTGGTAGTTGAATGCAAACTTCTTTTTCCCTAAAGATTAAGAGCACTGGATGTTTACTCCTCTGCCCCCATCCCACCCTCTGTTTCTCTAAGATTCTCCTCTTCCTCACCACCATAAGGGACTGCTGACTCATCCCCTTTTCTGTGATTTTGGCCTTTTGTCTACCCACACTCATTGTCTGCTTTTCAACATGATACTTGGGGGTACCAAATGTCTTTAAAGAAGAGTTACTTCAAGCTCTTCATTCTCGACCTGTCGCCGATTGTTGAAATTTTTTTTATATGATTCCTTCCTTGATCACAGATTTCTGGGTGCTCTTTCTGTACCAGTATAAACTTGTGGCCTGGTCTGGGCTCTTGTTGCTGTGGAACCCACCCAAGTTGGGTGATTAAATTGTCATTTAGTCTCAGCAAAATTGCATCTCATTCCTCTTTTCACCAGTATATCATACAGGCTTGCCTACTAATTTTAATACCATATAGAAACACATTCCTTTCCCATTTCCCTAATTTGAAGTCCTCAAGCACAAGTATCTGTAGTTTCCTATGCTCTGTCTCTGTACACCCAATGCCGTGACTCTCTTTTTTCTGTTGTTTCCAAGATTTGAGGCCACTAACAGCATGACTGCATGAGACCTGGTAGAATAGTCACTGAAGTCATACTGACAAGTGCCAGGCAGCTGGGCTAAGGACCAGCTCAGTAATCTGGGGGAAGGATACCTATGGCCTGAGCAGTGGACATCTGATCAACGTCTGATGCTTGTAGAAATATACCAAGCCACAGATGGCAATGCAGGAAGCTTGGAGGGTCTCCTAGGTTTTTGTTACCATAAAAATTGAGCTGCTTTTAGCGAAAACTGTAGAGCAAAGAAGAACAATAGACACCTTAAACAGGAGTGTTAGTATTTTAATTGAGGAGATGGCCAAGGGCAAAAAAAAAAAAAAAAAAAAAAAAGCCAACCAAAATAGGCCCACTCCAGGCCAGCACCCAGAGAAGGAAGCATTAAGGTATTAAGGTCAACGTAGATCCATATATTGGTCTAAGGGAACTATAACAGAGGATGAATGATCTGCCAACTGGGAACTAAGCGTAGTACAGCATGGTGGTTAGGCTAACTTAAATGTTCTTACATAAACATGAGAATGAGGTAATAGATATGCTTATCAGTGAGACTTAACTATCTGAGTGTATGCGTAAATACCATGTTGTACACTATAAATGCAACTGGTCTTCTGATCCACAAGCTCTGCCTCCACAAGTTCAAACAAATATGAATTAAAATAAAAGAATTCAATAGCATAAGAATACAAAGCTAAAATATAAAAAATGCAATATATCATAAGAATGATTTTCTATTATTTATATTGTATTTCATAATTTAAATCATTAAAAGTCATTTGAAGTACTCAGGAAGGTTTGAATAGGTTGTTTATTATGCTATCTTACAGAAGGGAGCTGAGCACGTGTAGTGTAGATTTTTTTTTTTTGAGGAATATCCTAGAATCAAGACACTAGCACCACTTTGTATTACAAATTTTATTTGTCAATTAAACACGTACATGTTAAAGAGGCTTATGAATGAGAGCCAAGTGACAGGCAAGGTGACTGAAGTGCAGATGATTGGAAGGTGGCAATGAATGAGCCTTTGTTCCTCTAGCCAACACTGTCACCTAGGTGAAGGCATGGTTAGAATAGAACCAGAAGAAAGTACTGCTACTCTGCCTGGTAAGCAATATTGAGTTGTTGAACTGAAATATGTGTTTCAAATGTGTTTTTAAAAAAGCGTAAAACAGGAAGGCCTGGTGGCTTCAATTCCAGTATTTCCAAGGCAAAGGCAGGCACATCTCTTTGAATTCTGGGCCAGCCCAGTCTACATATCAAGTTCCAGACCAACCAAGATTTGACAGAACGACCTTGTCTTAAAAAACAAACAAACAAACAAACAAACAAACAAACAGCAAAAGCCAAAACAAAACAAAAAGTATAGAATAATTTACATGTTGAGAGGGAGCAGGATAGCACTTCACCTAAATGCCTATATTTGTATCAAATGTAGGCATACAAATGATACATTTCTATTGTTCTTTCCCTGTCAGTTACCTATAACAATTGTGCAGAGTAGCTGTGAATTAGGGATGCAACTCATAAACTCGAAGTTTATTGAACAGGATTCAAGTGCCTAGCTTTGATTCCTAAAAACAAATCTACTGTCTTTTGTATTGCTTTGATGAGACACCACGACCAAGGCATTTTATAAAAGCATTTAATTTGGGGGCTTAATTACTATTTCAGAAGGTGGGCCAGTGACTATCCTGGTAGGGAGCTTGGCAGCAAAAAGGCAGGCATGACCCTGGAGAAGTAGTTGAGGGCTTACATCAGATCCACAAGCAGCAGGCACAGAAAAAGAGACTGGGCTAGCCAGGGCTTTTGAAATCCCCAAGTCGGACTCTTCCAACAAGGCCACACCTCCTAATCCTTACCCAAAACAATTTTTCCTGATGGGGATGAAGCATTCAAATCTGTGAGCCTCTGTGGGGGCCATTCTCATTCAAATCACCAGACCAATCTGCAATTTGCCGGAAAAGAAGTAACATGGCTTTAGGAGACTTGCAGAAGGGGCAATCCTGTGCTCCAACCAAAATTCATCTGGTGGGATCTTACCACACTGTGGCATATGGTTCTCATAAAAAATGACTTAGATTTATCATTAGCTTTTCCCAAGGTGCTTTGAAAATATTGGGGTGTGAGGAAAATTAGGAGCCAAGCATCCACCTACACACGAGGAGGATGAGGTTAGTAAGAAGCCAGGTCTCAGGAACCGTGTCTAGAGGGTGCAGCTTCAGCACAAAAGAGTGTGATCATTGCTGCTCCTTTCCTGGGCCCTTTTCCAAGATTCTGAGCCCAGACAGAGTCTTGGAACCTCTGAACTTCTGCCCACAGTTGGTGTGCACACATTCCTGCGTATCTCCCTGCTTTGATCTCTGCAGTGAAAATTTTCCAGTTGATGTTCAAAAAGATTATTTTATGTTTAATATTTGATTAAAGTGAATTGTAAAATGTGCTGTGTTAAAGAGAGATCCTATAAATTCTAGGGTGCTTTATCATAGAAAACCATTCTTTCCCTCAGCTTCCTAATATGAAAACTGCAAAAGCACAAATTTTGGGTAATTTTTGACAGTGTAGAGTATGTGATTTTCAATTGCAGTTCTTTAATGTTTCATAATCAAGGATGATTACAGAAATCTAAATATTGGTATGTGACCCACCTCTGCAAGAGGACCAAAGAGCTCAAGTCCAATCTGTGCCACGCAGCAAGAGCCTCTTTCAAATAAAACAAGACAGATAAGGTGCTCAAAGATTTAGAGGGATCTCAGTATTGAATACTAGTTCCAATTTTTTTGATGATGGTATCAGATAGGAGTGAGGTTGAAAACGTGCCACATGCCGGCATTTTAAAAAATGTCTTAAAGAATATAGATTATACCCTAATGACATTTGGAGATAAGTGAACTTTGGAAAAGGTAACAGGGTCCTGATGTTCTGACTTCTAATGAACTGTCTGGAAAAGTGTAGGGTATCATTTCACTTCATCCCTGGGCAGAGTTCCAGGGAGCTCCCTTTCAGGGGTTTGTGCTGCATGTGGGCTCCACTTTCTCACATTTCTGACAGTTCTCTAACATTTATGAGCTGAGCAGTTCACGAAACCACTTTCTGGAAAAAAATTGTTTTGTTAGAGCATACTTTAAAATTGTTTCTTAATAGAACCATGAGACTGTAAATGAGCTTGTCCTCTCCATAAAGGTGGCTTATTTAATTTAATGCAAACATAGTTTTTTTTTTAAAAATGAAAAAACTAGAACTGAAAATATAATTACTCTATTTCTTTGATTTTCTTTTTTCTTTACAACCTCTTCCATGTACCCTCACTTTCCCTGTCTCAAATTTATGGCTTCTATTGTGTGTGTGTGTGTGTGTGTGTGTGTGTGTGTGTGTGTGTGTGTGTGTCTGTCTGTCTGTCTGTCTGTCTGTCTATCTATCTATCTATCTATCTATCTATCTATCTAGTTACTCATATGCATATGTTTTTAGGGCAGACCATTTGGTATTGGACAACCAATTGGGAAGAGGGGTCTTTCCTGGGCAACCCTATTTTTCTCACCCCCTCCCCAGCATTCTTTAATTGCCAATAATTTTTTGTCTAGGGTTTAGGCCTCCTGAGCTTTCCCTTTCCGTGTTAGCTTGTTAGCTGATGTAATCCTTGTTTAGGAAACCAAGATGTTAATATTTCCTGGATGTAGCTTTCCTGATCTTTTGAGGAAACACAGCTTCACATCACACTTGACTCCCTTTGACTCTTACAATCATTCTACACCTCTTTCGTGGTGTTCCCTGAGCCTTAGGTACAGGGGCTATGCTGAAAATATATTAATTTAGACTGACCTCGACATGGTCACTTGTTTTCTGCATGTCATTGGTTGTGGTTTTCTGTTGCAAAAATACATTTCTTTGATGAAGAATGGAAGCTACACTTCTCTGTGGTTATAAGGATAAATCTTAAAATGTAGTTCAGAATTATAGTGATGTGCTGATGGGTTTTTATGTCACCTTGATCTTGATATTGCCAGGGCCGTGGGAAGAAGGAATCTTAATTGAGCAAATGCCTCTGTAAGATTGGCCAATATGCAATTTTGCATGGCATTTTTTTTTTTTTGGACTGACATTTGATGGGAAGGGAAAGGGCCCAGCTTGCTATGGCTGTTGCCACTTTTAGGCTGTCAGTCATGAAAGCAATAAGAAAGCAAGGTGAACAAGCCATGAGAATAAGTCAGTAAACATCACTCGTCATGGCCTCTACATGAGTTCCTGCCTTGAGTTCCCAACATGGTTTCCCTTCTCTTTCCTAAACCCTTTCCTCTTTGAGTTGGTTTTGGCCATTGTGTCATATGACAGCCATAGAAACCTCACTAAGACATTTTGTTTATTAAAATCAAAGTTGTGAGTTGGCCTCTAAGATCCATGTTCTCTTCTAGTATGATCCCTTATTTGTTAAGTGGACTTTAAGGGTAGGACTTAAGTAGGGTATGTATCCTGCTCACTGTTTTACCCTTGAGGTTTTCAGACATATATTTTTATTAATCTTGATTCTTTTTCATCTGTGCTGCCTAGTTGTCATTTATTTAGTGGAGTAAAGCTCAAACATGGCAGACAGCACACTTGCTAGCCCTATTGCCTAACACAAAGCAAAGGGGTTTTAAATTCACAATGCCTTTTTTTCCCCCTGTGCTTGTGGTCCTTATGTGCTACTTTCCATGTGTTTAAGTCAGAAGATGACTTTGGGTGTCAGCCCTTGCCTTGTTTGAGACCACATCCATTCTTTGATCTCCACAGTTTGTGTATCCAGGTATTCTCCTGTTCCTACCCCCTCCTTTTCTTAGGAGCAACCCACTTTATGTGGGTTCTACAGATGCAGAGTAAACATCATCAGCCTGTAATAATTTTACAACAAAAGAGTTGACACAACTATTTTGTCATGCAGCAGGTTTGAGCAGGGAGTACCTATCCTTCTCTGAGTTGGCCTATCTAGAAACCATTTGAAGAACATTGCCTTAATATGAAGGGATTATAACAAACACAGATTATGGAGGGCTTCATTATAGTAAGTAACCTTCCTTCATGAAACTTCTTCCAGGGCTACCAATGGAATGAATTTAAACTTCAGCTCCCTGTTCCTTGGCCATCTCTCTCCTTTTCTTCCCCTTGGCCATCTCTTTTGCAGAAATGCTAATGGACAGGATCAAAGAGCAGGAATACATAGGGAACGAGAAGAGGGAATGAAAATATTTTAATATTTTGTTTTAAAAATATTTCTAGGGCCTGGAGAAATATCTCAACAGTTAGGAGAACTTGCTACTCTTACTGAGGTCCTAAGTTTGGTTCCTTACGCCTACATGGAGGCTCATTTCCATTCATTTCTGACTTCCTTCCCATTCTGGCTTCCAAAGGCCCAGGGCATATACTTCATACACATGACATATACATAAAATATTTAAGAAAATATTTCTGAATGGTCTTTCAATTTCTGGCTGAAATGGAGAAGTATTATTTCTCCCTTGTTCTAATTATATCAGGTAAAAGAACCTAGATATAACATGGTAAGTGGCCATCAGAACTAGAGTGTGAAAGAAGACAGCCTATCCATTCATTGCCTTCCCTGTGTCCTATCAGTGTGCTAGCATATCTGCACATAGAGAAAAAGAAACTAGAAGCAGCCCTGCAGGAATGGATCTGTGCATGGAACCTGATGGATATTCTGGAGCACTTTGCCTCTAGTAGTAGAATTCATACTCATGTGTCCATGGAGGGCTGCACAAGAGAAGCCATGTTCTGTGTTGTGAAGCTAAACCTCAACATGATTCAAAAATTCCACATCAACAGTCACTGTTTTCTAGTCATAATGGGATCAAACTAGAAACCAATTCAAAAAGACAGCAGGAAATCTCCAAACAATAGAAAATAACTTTTCCAATGATCCTTAGGGCCACAAGGAAATTTCAAGGGGGATGATGGATCTGTAGCATTGCATAGAAATAAGTGCACTGCAGCTGGAGACACAGAGGGAGCAGCGTGAATGGGAAAGTTACAGCACTAAGTGCTTAGACTTTAAAAAAAGAAAGCTTTCAAGGGTAAGCCTTCAAAAAATTGAAAGAGGAGGAACAAAGTCAAGGCAAACAAAGCAAATGGAAGTAAAGGTAAGAGTGGGAGTAAATGGAATTGAAGGGCAGAGGATTCAGCTCAGTGGCAGGATGCTCCACTAGTGTATATCTCAGGCTTTCATGTTCATCCCTGGTACCAAGACCAACTAAACAACCAAAGCAAGAAACTAATTAAAGTGTCCGAAAGCCACAACCAAATGAGAGAACGTTGACTGAATAAAGTACTGGCTTTTAAAAAGTAGAAATAGCTTATGGATGTCAAGGAGAAGTGAAGGAGAAGACGTGGACACTGACTGATGTTCAGAAGCTCTGAAACTGACCTGCCCACTCTATATGTGAGTGAGGACTTAAAATGCTGTGAAACAGCACTTACGAGTATCCATAGTCAGGAACTCTGAGAACAATAAATCCAAGTACTTAGCAATCACCAGTTAGTAGCTCAGTTAGAGGAGTGTTCGTCTACCGTGCATGGATCCCTATGCTTCAACTCCAGCACCACACAGGCATAGAGGCTGGGGGAGTCATGCCTCAAACCATCACATGCTGTGAACTATGGCAGCTCAGGAAGCAAAGGGAGGAGAATCAGATGTTCAAGGTCATCATTGGGTACATATGAGGTTATAGCCTAGGCTAGACTGCATGAGACACCATTTCAAATATAGAAATGAGAGATCTTTGGGAATAGAGCTTAGTTTTGGAGATGTGAGACACTGGCCTCCATGCCTTAAAAAAAAAAAACCCTTAAAAGCTAATAACGAAAAGCATAGTTCAGTCTGGGATTCCTGGATCACATGGACTAGCTAGCCTAGCCTACCTATGCATATTGAAGCCAGTGAGAGACCCTTTTACAAAACAGAAGGTGTTGCCTATGAAGTGAATTCCAACTTACACACACACACACACACACACACACACACACACACACACACAAGCTAAGGGGATAAGAAACTACAAAGGACTAAAATCCCAAGATGAAATTGATAATCTGAGTGGTCCACTAATGAGTAAAGAAAGTGAACTTGTAATTAGTAGTTCCCAAAAAAGAAATCTCTGGACCCAGATAATTTCATTGTGAGCTCTAAAGTTCATTTAGGGAACTAACACTGATTACACACAATCTCCTTTAGAAAATAGAAGAGAACCATTCCCAAGTCATTTCAGGAAGCCAGTGTTACAGACCATGAAAAGTACACACAGGGAAATGAAGAATGCATTCTCAAAAGGTTGGCACAAAAATCCTGAATAAAATATTCACAAATCAGGTCCATCAAGATGCTCATGAATTATACATGCTGATCCAATGTGGTCTTTTCTAGGTATGCAATGAATGACAGTCAATAGTCACATGTCAATAGACTAAAGAGGAAAGTGATGGGCACAGGAGTACATTTGAAAAGTATTTCTAGTATTTCCCACTTCCTAAGCATGAAAACATGGCAGTAATCATTAAGCCCTTCTTCTTCCAGCCACTGCAGTAGGCACTGAGAGTAAAACTTGTGCAGAGAGCTGAAAGAATGAAAATGACCCCTCTTTGCTTGTGTTATGGCTGTCTACTGAAAAGTTTCAAACACTTTACATAAAACTTACTGGTACTAATATGTGGATACAGCAAAATTACAATATCTAATATTAACATAATATCACATCTGTATATTAATAAAGAATTTGTGGCAGCAAGAATAAAAACATTTGTCAGCTCTAAGAAAGTGAAATACTTAGGTATATGTTTAGTAAAATAGGCACAGAATGTGTGTACTTAGTTAAGTGGGAAACATTTTGTTTTCATGAGTTTGAAATCCATGTAAACTCCCAGAAAAGAGTTTTTTTGTTTGTTTGTTTTATTTTCTGGGGGCGGGGCTTGTTCTCATATTGATTTGGAAAGATGCGAGTGCAAGTACAGCTAGAATAGTGTCCTCATGGAGGAGCATTTCACAAGACATTCATGCAGTGTCTCTGAGTACTATCGAGCCTGAGGAACTGTGGCTGTGCTACCAATGGAGACACAGCTGTATAGATTAGTAGAATAGAATAATGAGTCTAAGAATAGATGTTCATCAGAATACTCAACCATGATTCTTAAGAATTTTAATGTTTTAATTAAAAATTGATTTTATCTATTTGAAAGTTGTATACATACTTCAGTGCCAGGAAATTTACTTTATTCCTCTAATGAGGCTGTCATAGTTATATTCACTCCCCACTCCTATCTCCAACTCCATCCTCAGACACCCCCATATCATTATCTCTCTCCCAACTTATGTTCACCTTTATAATTAGCTAATTACATTAAGAATTATATGCACAATTAATTAATTGTATTTTTGAAACACAAGGAAATTTTTGTTGGAGTTTAGGAGGAAGAAGAACAGGGCAGGCAATCTGTAAATCTCTGAAGCAACTGGGAGGAGAAAAGAGAAAAAGAGAGAGAATAGGCAGGCTCAGCACTGTCAGTGGGGAAACGGCTTCCCAGCAGGGCTGTGGTAAAGTTCAGCCAGTTTTTCACATCGGATTGAATGCAATTCAATAGTGAAGCAAAGGCATGTCAATCAGACTCTGTCTCACACATGACTTCGTACTAAATGGGTGGGCAGTAAGAGTGCTTTGACAGCCTGGGGCTAGAAGGAGAGCTCCCAGCACTAACCCCCAAAGCTCAGGTAATAAAAAGAAAATTAGGAGACAAGACTCCATGAAGAAGGTGAAAGACGAACTCTCTATTCAGAGAAAATGTCTGTGATTCTGAACTTCATGAAGGATGGACCTGGAACAAAGGAGTAATCTCAAAGTTCAGCCTTTACCAACAAGTCTCTTTGCAGCCTTCCAAGGGAAATATTTGAAAATTTCTGTGTTCTATTTTAGTATTGACTACAGCTAGTGATTCATAGTGAATCTCATGGGTAGGCTCAGATAGACTGTGTTCTTGTTGTGGGCCTCATTCAGAAGCCCTAACCCTGGGTAAAATTGTGGTGTTGAGCCTACCTGGTATTTTGGTGGGAGACAGAGTTTAGAGTCCACTGACCGGGAAATTCAGAATGAAGAAGAAATTGATGTTCCAAATGAGTGACATGCCTCATTCACCCCCACCCAGCTTTCCTGTCTCAGACTAAATTCATTCTGCTTTCTACTAACTGGGGAGACTGAAAGGAAGGTTTGTTTCAGAGACTCCTGGAATATGCTTGGTGACTGTCTCAAGCATATAGATTGCTGTTGATGTTTTTATACATATGTTCATCCCTGGAGATCAACCTGATCATAACTTTGACTCAGTTTCTTGCTGGATAGAAATCAAAATGGGAAGTGGTAAATATTCATCAACAGGCCTGAGCTACAAGATGAGGAATAGAAACACTGCAGTGCCAGGAAGTTTACTTTGTTCCTTCAATGAGCCTGTCATCTTGAGTTTTGCTCATGAGTAAAACAGGGAAAGTAATGTGATGTTCATTTTCCTCCAAGTTTTGGGTCCTCATTACTCTGGCAAGGATGGTCCATAATATAATTAACTCTGTGTGGGAACAGCTAGTTGTGTTCTATTTCATTCTGAACTAGAAAGCACTTGTAATAATACTCACTGGTAACACACAATGGTCTCTTTCTCAATGTGAAGGTCAAAGGCATGGAGTTCAGCGCTCTAAGCCACATGGTTTTCCTGGAACCACTTTTAATCCTGACTTGAAATCTTCCCAATCTAGAATCAAGAGGCTTGTGAGATGAACACTATGACAGTGTGCTGAGGATGTGGGAAGGCTTATTCCTGTGTGATGGGCACCACCCCCACTTGACATATGTAGCCCCAACTGGAGGCTCAACTTCATTTAAAAATAACTTTGTATTTTTTCTTTGATGATCTCATATACATGCATTTTGCTCACGTCATTCTCCACTCTCCTAACTTACCCCCTTCCTCACTCTAGAACCTTTGTTCATAGTATATCTACTTTCTACATTTGTGGATTAAAAAAATATGTATATAGTCTACTAAGCTTAATAAGGATTGCTTGTATGTTCATGGCATATATTTGTGTGCACTTCATTCTAGCATGTGCATGCACTAGTGTGTGTGTGTGTGTGTGTGTGTGTGTGTGTGTGTGTGTCTTTGCTGAATCAAAGGAAACATACCAGTTGCTATAACTTTGAATAGAAATGACTCTCTGCTTCCCCAGCAGCCATTAATTTCAAATATTGCCACAGCTAGTTGTGGTCCTTATGAAGTCATCCTCATTCGTGCTGGAATTATTGATTGGCCTGTCATTTTATAGGTCTTGCATACATAATCATAGCTGCTATGAGTTAGTGAGTTCAGTGGGTCTGATACATCCAGAAGATAATATTTGGAGCATTCCTCCCAATCCTCTTGCTCTGATATTCTTTTTATCCACCTCTTTTTTTGATATTTCCTTTATATTTTGTGATCAAGGGAGTGATACAGATGTCCTGTTTTGGGCTGAACATGCAACAGCTACTTATTATAAGCATTTTGTCCAGTTATAAATATGTACATTAACTTCAGACTAGTCGAGAAAAGCACAATAATGTATGAGTATATGCATAAATATTTAGAAGATGGTTTGGTGAAATTTCTGTTTAGCAAAAAAGAAAGAAAACCAAAACAATAATGAAAAATCCTTACTGTAGTAGGCTCCCCTATAGGGTCTCTGACCTCCATAGTTATGAGGTTTTGAGTAGGCATACAGTACCAGCATGAATTTCCTCTTTTGTAGTGAGCTTCAAAGAGTTGTTGGTTATTCCCATAAGATTCATGTTGCTACTGCACCAGTGGGAAAACCTTGCGTGTCAAGTAAGAACTATAAAATGCAGGTTTCAACACTGGCTAATTGCATTAATCCCCTACTCCATGCATAGATAACATGTTTCTTGCACTTAAATGTTTTCGAGGAAGGTGGAAGTTTCCAGGTCAGTGCTGGCTTGATTTCTTTATATCCTATAACTAATGTATATAATATGTTCAGCAGTTGGGCCTTACCTTGTAATTTCTATTAGGAAACAAAGAGCAATGACAATGGCCTATATTGTTGTGAGGATCTCTGCCAGTCCCACACCCCAAACCCATAATTCCTAGGGGAAGTATATACCTAACATCGGTTTCTGTTTAACAGCTGATGGCTCTTGGAGGTAGACTAGTCCTGGATTCCTACCTTTTGATAGGAACTTGATAAATTAATAAAGCTGATATGGGAGAATCAGTGGATAAGAATCAAAATTAACTTTGGGAGAAAACTTTAGTTTTAAACTTTCCCCATGAGGTATTTAGAAAAACAAAAGCAAAACCAAAAACAGTCGTGTGGAATGAGAGCAGAGAAACCATAGCAAGGATAGTATAAATCAGTGGAAGAAAGAGGAGTCCAGCATCACACATATTCACTGTGGGGTCCTGGCAATTAGCAGAGATCATGTTGTAAGGCCTGAGGCATACGAATAATTTACATTTGACCTGACCACATTATATATGGTTTTAGTTTTCTAATTCTTGGATAAAATATAGAGTGAAGCAAAGGCTTGAGCATTTATACAAGAGAATTCAGTACAGCTTGAGTGTGTGTTATTTCTGGAATAGAGAGACTGAATCTGTCCTTTATATTCCAAGCTGTCCTGGAGATCACTCTGAAGAGATGGCCTCAGCCTCCCAAGTGCTAGGGTCACAGGCCAGCACCACCTCCCATCTATCTTTATCACTCCTTTCTCTCTCTTATTCTATCAAAACACCAATATAAAGACAAGAGTTAAACTAAAGGTGAGTAAAAGTTGACATCATCAGGGCAAAGTTGTAGTAAAAATGACTCCTAGAATCCTGGACCTAACAGACAAATTATAGCGAGAACATGCATAGTGATGCTGGAGAGACAGTTACTAGCTTCAGGTAGAGAAATACAAGCAAAACCAGAGGGGCATGCAGTTTGGATCCAGCATTACTAACACTGTAGGAAAGCATGCTTTTCAAAGTCGCCTGCAGGTGGGCATTTGTAAGAGTCTGATTCTGCACAGTATATAGGATATTTAAAAGCTATATCTTTTTAGGCCGGAAATTGTGTTCAGTGAGTTTTACTCGAAAAACCTTTGTTCAGTTGTTGCCAAGAGGTTTAGAATAGTGAGAAACTGTAAGTACCCAGATGTCCCACAGTGAGAAAGCAGCTTAGTGCTTATGGGCACTTTTACAAAAGTGGGCATTGTGCAGCCATTCAAAAGACAAGATGCCTACATCACATGATACAGTCTACAAATATTGGCCACACCTTATGCAGAGTATGAGTGTAAGTTTAATAGGCGTGTGTATTGTGTGTGAATGGGACAGGTCAGATATTCACCAGATTTTTGCTTTATGTGTTTGATTCTTTTAAAAGGTTCCAGAAACTAACATGCATATTAGTTCATGCAGGCTTTCATCTCCTCTGTTCTGGCCCAGGTCTTTGCACCATCACGAAAGCTAAAGACATCAAGTAACAAGGCAAAGTCCATACGGGGCTAGCTATGTGTTGGGTACTCTTCTATACATGTGTATACACAGGGACATACACACTGTTTCCTCAGCTCTGCAGGTAAACACTGTTGGTATCATTTCATTTCATGGGGGAAGAAACTGAAGCACTTAGTATTTTTTCCACCCAGAGTTCAGCTCTGTAGTATTTCTTTACCTTGGTTGTGGGCTGTCCTGTCATCTGTCGTTCCAGTAGTTACAAGCATGCATCTATATGATTGGGAAACTTAAACGGTTCTTCATAGCGTAGCATTTATACAATGAGACTCAGAATGAAAGAGGATATTGTTGGTGCTGGACTAGAGCAAACAGAAGTGAGCTCAGGCTGTCTGGATAAAGTGGAACCAGTACCCTCCTGTCTGATTTCTGACACATTAGGAACGAACCATCCTGTGAGGAGTGAAAAGAAGGAATAACCCCGACATGGGAAGAGGGGAGGCCTGTGAGTGCTCATAGGGCAACACTGGGGTCTTTCCATAACATTGGTGTGACCCAGAAGAAACAGGAGATGGACTTGCAAAGTGACCTCATACTCTGTTGCTGTTGTATATATTAGATGCAAGGACTCTTCGGAAGCCTTACTTCAGGATATTTTCTTGTCAGAACCACAGATCTCTACTGCACAATGCCATTGTTTGTATGGATAAGCTTCCCAGTCGCATCTTCTCATTTTTAGCACTCCCTCTCTGGTACAGCCAAAGTAAATTGAGTCCCATTCTACATTTACTCCAAGCTCAATCTTAACTCCTTGGCTTGGGACTTAGATAGACAAGGTGCGGGCATGAGTCATTTGATGGAGCCCAAGTGTTGTGTGAGAAAAATCAAATTGATTTGCAGGAGGATGGCTTTGTTGGCAAGTAGATTAGAAACAGAGGAGTCAGATCTCCCGGAGACAACTGAGTTGCTTGTGCAGGCATGGGAGCAGTAGATTGCCAAGTCTCTGAAGTCTCAGTGAGGAGGTTGTCTGGAGGACATTTCTCACATGTACCTCTTGTATTTTCCATAGATACAATAGACTTTTAACTATTTCCCCTTTTTATTTATAGATTTCTTTGTTTTTCCTTAATATATTTTCTATATATGAGCACACCAAGTATGTATTATTTAGAAATACCTCGTGAGTGCGTCAAACTGCACCTCATGCTGCCAGCAGCTTCAGCTGTCACATGCAACCTGGCCATCTTCTGGGATATAAAATGGATAAACTGATGTAGTAAATCCATGCAAAAAAATATTGCCGAAAACGTACTGACTCCAACCACATTGTTTCTCTCTGGTAACAATACTGGAGCAACTGAGTATTAATCGCAAGTAAGTGAGTTTGTTCAGCAAAGCTGAAGCTGCCTTGGCTCTGGAAAAACTCCGTCTGCCTGTCGCTTCCAGCACACGTGGACACAGGAATGATGAGCAGAGTGTCAGGGGCTGTGCTGCTTGAGAGCAGCCTGCTTGGTTTCTGTGGATGCTTCCTGCCCTCCTGTAACACAGGATCATAATATGCCTGTGAAACAGGACCTGCTGGTCCAGGTGAGGCCTGCCTTCTTCCTGGTTCATGGGGAGCTGTGCTATGTGAAGCAGCTAGCACCAAAATGCTGATGAATTTTATGTGCACATGTGTATACATGTGTGTGTGTGTGTGTGTGTGTGTGTGTGTGTGTGTGTGTGTGTGTGTGTGTTGGTAGTTGTGAGGGCTAAGTCAGCTTGTCACTGCCCTAGACTAAATATGAGCTCCCATATTTGATAACTGTGTTCCAGAGCTATCGGCTACTTCAACCCTAGCTACTGAGGTGACAACAGCTTTATCTTAGGGGTTTGAGGCCAGCCTGAGCAACCTAGGAAGGCACCATCTCAAAAAGAAAAATTTCAACAAATAACCCATGCTGCTAGAAGAAAACAATCACTATGTCACTCTAGGCTCTGTTTTCCCTTCCCTTATGTCTGCTATATTGAATATTAATCTCCCTTTCTTCTATTAAATGATATATTGTGATCTCTCATAGGCAAACACAGCTAAATCGTTGGATGTGAATGCTCAGGGAGTCAGGAAACAGTCACAGTGAGAGGTACACCAATCTACCCAAAGACTGAGATTCAGTTTTTCTTAATTTCACTGCAGAATGTCACTTTTAGAGGGGACTTCATGAAGCCAGAGTCATAGAATAAAGATGAAGTACAGGCCGCGGCCACAGGCAGCCCTGTCCTCCGAGACTCAGCCCTTTCTGTTGATAAGCTCAGTGGTAAAAACAGCTACTCCTGTCTTAGTGTTCACTCCTAGCCAATGTTTAGTATGGCTTATTGGATTGTTTAAGTACGTTTTGGCCTAAAAGGAAATTGTAATTATCTCAAAGACAAGAAATCAGGAATGAAGCTGTCTTAGGCATGTTCAGTTAATTTGCTAACACATCTGGAGCAACTGAATATTATTAGCAAGTAAGTGGGTTTGTTCAACAAAGCTAGCTGAAGCTGTCTCGGCTCCAGAAAAACTCCATCTGCCCGTCACTTGCAGCACAAGTTACAAGACCCTTCACTAAATTTCTAACCTGTCCCCAGCGATTTCTTTCCCAATAGTCAACCACAAAGATGCTTGCTTGGGCTCAGACATTTGGATCTTTTCCTCATTTTAGTGACAAATGGTAGAATCAAATATTCAATGGATAATGCAAATTGAAACGATAGGCTATTACACAGCAGTAAAAGTTAATGCCATCATTAAAGCTATTTTATGGTGGGAGAATGCTCATATAATGTTAAGTGAAAACGTAAGATATGAAATCGTATACACGTCTGAATAAAATGAACCCTCACTATAATATTAAAGCATTGCACATATTCAGAGATTTTTCAGTGAGTATGTGTTAAAATAAGAAATAAAATATTTCATCTAGACAAACTGGAAGAAAATACAAATTTTATGTATTAATTTTCTATTTCCCAGTTTCTCTGGTCTTTATTTTTCCCCTTGCTTTTCTCATCCTAAATCCATTTATTAAAAATACACAGTCACAGGTACTGGCCAGAAGGCTCTTCTTGACTTGTAGTGCTCTTGATGGGAATATTTACACTTTCATGGCCAAAGAAACATACACATCTAGCTTTATTCTCATTTTCCATGATCAATGCTTTGAGGGGTCTTTCTGCTGTTAGTCTAGTCATCTCTGCCCCGGGGTATGGTGGTGTGGTGCTAGCCCTCGGAAGCACACCGCAGACTCTACACACATACACATAGGTCGCTTTTACAACTAAATGACCTGAATATTATTAGTCTTGAGGATTCAGGGTACTGTGGCTTCAGATGCTTTGTGGGAACAGAAGTACAGGTATCCTGCTGGAGTGAGGCAGCATTTTAGAGATGCCTTTTCTCCTTGGAGGGCTGGGGCTGACACAAGATTCAGACAGAAAGTACCAAAGATTAATCTCCAGGGAAAAAGCTACACTTCTCCATCTGTCCTTGTAGGGAAAGCTGCTTTTTCCCTATCAGAACTGACCATTTGCGTAGACTACTTTACTGATCAAAAATTTTTAGCTCCATTTCCCTCCCAAGTCAAAGCAGTTGTCATTTAGTCACCCACTGGTTCCATCAACATTCATTGACAATTTGCTGTCTGCTTATTCCTGTGTAGAGTTCCCTGACTGTGGAACCGTATTCCAGCAACCTGCAGGTGAGGACATGTGGGCAACCTAAGAGCGAAGATAGTGGTCACATAAGGTCATATTCCTTAGTGACACACACCTGGAATGTGTCTCTCTGGAATAGCTAGGGATTCATGACAGATGCTTTGCTCTATGACACAGACTGTTCTGTGCTTCAGATCCACAGACCTATAATTCTTGACACAGGATTGCTCAGTTTTCCGTGCCCTGTGTGGTCTACGCAGAGGATTGCCCATGAAAGTGACCTTGCAAAATGTTTCAACTGAACTGCAGAGAATGAGCACTGTATATAAATGTGTAGCTAACGATTTCTGAGAGAGTGGCTCTCAAGACAGACATTTCTGTCATGTTTTATTACTTCCTTCCCTATAAATGGTTGGGTTGAGGAAATTCCCTTTAACCCAGATTAAAACAAAGAATAAGCGGCGGCTTACAATTTTATGATGTATTGTTCATCTTTATACTTAATGGAGAAAAAACATGATATAATTCTGCCTCATGTAAGTAGGTTATTTAAAATGTAATTTATTGTTATTTTGTTAAATGTGTGAAATTTGCTATCTTAGCCACCTTTCATTATGGAATTCTGGTCTGGTTATTATTGCTGGTCTCTATAATTCTTTTCATTATATGAAACAAAAACATGACCAGTTAAGCCCCTCTTCCCACTCTTTTCTCCCAGCTCCCAGCAATCACAGTTCTGTCTATAATTTCTGTGTTTTTTGGCTGCTTTAGGTCCTACACAGATGGAATGACACAACTTCTGTCTCTGTGACTGGTTTATTTTCATCACCAAAAGGCCTTCAATTGTCCCCACATTGTAGGGTGTCTCAGAATTTTTTTCTGTTTTAACATTGGTTAAATATCACTTTGTGTATTTAAACTTGTATTCTTACCCATTCGTCTACCTGGGTTGTTTTTAACCTTTCAGCTGTTATGAAACACAGTGATATAGTCTTGAAAGCACAAGTACCTCTTTGCTCTATTTTTTCCTTGTATTTAAATCTGCAAACCATTTCATATCATTTTTTTTTTGGTTCTTTTTTTTCGGAGCTGGGGACCGAACCCAGGGCCTTGTGCTTCCTAGGCAAGCACTCTACCACTGCCTTTTCGTTTCTTGCCGGTTTGTTCCAGGACTCTATATTTGTTCGTAATTTTTGATGAAAAGCTTTTAGTATGAGCTTTGAGTATTTGTGTGACCTTTATTGAGTAGCTATTTTGTATGGATTTTTGGGGGTAATGGAAGTAGGTTATGAATAATTATTTTGCAAGTTAGATGGTAAAGAGAAGCATATTTCATAAATGTGATATATACAAGTTAGTGGACTTGTTACCCATTCTTTCATTGCTCTGCCTTTCTGGATATAGGACACTTTCATTTCCATCATAATAGAAATGAGTCTGAAGCAGATAAAACAATCTTCACAGGCAAGAAATGTAATTGAAGTACTAGTGGGTAGGACAGGGAGCATTTCTGGTTTAGAGAGATTTAGATTCCATGACATAGAAGAGAATTAGTCTTTTAATGAGTTGCTGGGATGGCCTATTTTTACTAGTCATGAGGAGAATATTTTAAGATATAAATCTCTATTTTATACATTTTGATTCTTTTTTCCATATATAAGACATTGATCAGCAGCCATTTTATTTCTGAACATATTGCTGCACAACCTGAATCAATCAGGTTTTCATTTTTCAATGACAATTGGTTGAGGCTAGGAGTGTGGCTCAGTGACAGAGTACTTGCCTAGGGTGTAGAAGAACCAAGTCCCATCTTCAGCATAGGAAAATACATAGATAGAGAGGTTGATGATAGGTTCATAGATAGACTGACAGGCACGTTCCAAATGCTGCTGTCAAGGATTAGTGACAATTGGCCATGGGGTGGGGACAAAAGTATTCTTTATATCTCTCTCCATTAACATTCTGGGTTTTGCCTTACAATGGTGGATCTTGCAGAACTTAGCTTTATTTGATGATCTATTAACATTTCATGCTGGTTTTTAAAAAATTTACCTCCTCAACAAATGGGTAAAATGTGGAGGAATTAGGGATACTCATGTGTTCATTATGTAGATTTCATGGTGAAAAGGGCAGCGTAGTAAACACTGTCTATGTTTCTTGTCTAGAATCCTTTTGAGACTCATCTGCATTTGATGAGTTGTGAATGAACACGCTGCAGTTAGTATCATGCTGTAAGACATTCAGTGTGGAAATAAAAGTGCAGAATTTTAGAATACAAACATGAAGAAAAAAAAACTGTAATCTCTTGGGCTGTTTTCCTGGTTTTCACAAGTTAGTTTTCTGGAAGATACAAAGGAGGTCTGGTTTTCATACTCAGCCTTTGTGTTTGTGCATGCGAATTTGTATCTACTAGCTTCCTTATGTCCCTAATGAGGCAGAACCTCTTGGTGTCAACTCTTAAATGTAGGTCAAGGTAGTAGTATCTTACTAATTCAAGACTCAGACAGAGATATCATTCCAGATGGATATAAGAGAAAATAATTATCTTGGTAGTGGGAGGAAATTTTGAAAACTCGTTCAATGACCATTGTACTACAGAGCTGCTGTTTATATGTGTTTGGTAGTGTAGTTGTCTCATGTTACACTTACTATAGTTCTTGGTGATTTATTACTTAATGTATATGTTCTACAATGGCCTCATCTTAAAACCAGAAAATGCTAATGACAAGACAAGACACATTGATAAAGCTTTGCCTACTCTTGCCACCTACAGGCCCAAGGCCTTGTGCAGATCTTTCCACATGATCATGTTTACCCAAAAGGCTTTTGAGTATTTACTGGGAAACTATTGTTTCATTCTGACTTATTATTCCAGCTCTTGTTCATCACAGTTTTTGGACATGGGAGTTTCAGCAGATGAGACTCAACTAACAGAAAAACAGCATGTGTATTCAGCTTGTGTTGTTAAAATGATCAACTCCTGAGGAATTAATTCAGTGCATTTGGACTGTAAGCTTTTTCTAAGTTTTGATTTTGATAATTTTTGTCTGCCTTCCCCAGTAGCAGTCACTCCTTGGCATACCGTGAATATGAAATGTCTTCCCCAGGTTTCTGTGTTTGAACACTTGGTTCATAGCTTCTAGTATTTTGGAAATGTGTTAAACTGTTTGGCCGTAGAGCCTAGCTAATAGTTTCCAAGATGCGGGGGTGGGGCTTGAGGGTTCTAGGTCACTCTCTACTTCCTAATCAGTTACGATGTAAACAAGTAACTCTGTCCTGCTGCCACCATGGAGCTCATCCCACTGCTATATCTTCCTCATGGGATAGTATCACCTGCACTGTGTGCTAGAATAAGTCCTTTTCTTATGTTGATTCTCTTCAATATTTGGGCCAAGTGACAAGAACAGTTACTAATATAGAAATTCAATACCACGAGTGAGGCCATTGTCATGATAAGAAAGACCACTTTACTGGTAGTTCTTTGGAAATGATTTGTAAGAGGATATGGAAGAGTTTGAATTGTGGCCTAGAGAAACCCTGAGTGCTTTAAGTAGAGTTTAATAAATGACTCTTGTAGGAATACTGTTGACGAAAATGCTGATAGACGTCTAGGCAGTGGTGTATATAAATGTATCAATGGCTAAAGCTCTTGCCGTACAAGCATAAGGCCTGAGTTCAAATCTCCAGAAATCATGTAAGGCTAGATGTAGTAGCATATGTCTGGTGTCACAGTGCTTCTCTACTGAGATACAAGATAGAGACAGAAAATCTCATGAAGCTTGCAGACTAGCTATCCTGGAGCTGTCAGCCTAAAACAACAAATAGATACTGCCTTTATAAGGTGGAAGGCAAGTACTAACATAGGAGACTGTTTTCTGACCTCTAATTTTTTTAAAAATTATTGGTTCTTTGTGAGTTTCACATCATGCACCCCAATCCTATTCATCTCCCCATTATCACATCACCCTCTACCCTTGCAACCTCCCTCTAAAAAGAAAATAGAAAACAAAAATCAAAAACAAAAACAAAAACCTAACAAACCAACAAAGCAAAATAAATCATAGAAAACACCAGGAAAGTTGTAGTGTGTCCTATAATGTGTTTGACAATATACTCCCTGTCCAAACATCTTCACTAACAAATGTTCATTGCAGTGAATAATTGTCTGACCTCTATTTGTATAATGTGGCATGCACAGACATCCAGATTCACACAAATGAAGACCCATACACCTGAATGCACATATTCATATGTTAACATTGTACACACACACACACACACACACACACACACACGTGCGAAGATAAAAAGTGAGGAAAGAAATAAAGCAATAAATATTGCTCACATGGTTTCAGAGGGGCACAAGGTCTATATCAGAATTTGACTAAAAGTCATTCATGTCACATTCTGGTAAAGGAGCAGGCTACATTCTGCCAATTTCCTAATAGTTTCAGTAAGGCTGTAGATACGGTAATTGCTCACTGCTTTAATCTAGACTTACAGTAAGAGAAAACAGAAAATGGAATAAAAAGAGTAGAAAAATATGGTTTGATAGGAAAATGGTTGTGAGAGATTTTTAAAGTTGGGGACCAGGCAAGTGTGAATAATGAGGTTACTCTTGTTAAAATGTTGAGCTTCTCTATAGTGAAATCTCAAGGAGTGGTGCCTTGATGGCAAGATCTCATTCACTGAAAGTTCTAGAATGCCTGTTCCATCAGAACCACTGAAGTAAATGTTTAACTAGTTCATGCATTGATATGTGCCAAGGGGGCGTGTGTGTGTGTGTGTGTGTGTGTGTGTGTGTGTGTGTGTGTGTCTATAGCTTGAGTTGGCAGCAGAACATAGTGTTGTTATTCTTGTAATGGTTTTGTGGGTCTGTGGGATGCAAGATTATTATTTTGGGGAGGCATTCACGAAGACTGTAGAAAGAAGTTAGACCATGTACTGTATAGCAGGATTGGATTCTTTGCACAGATCTTCTGAGGGTCTATGCATGAGTTATAAGTGTGAAGCCTAAATTATTGTAGAGGCCTCAGCATGTTGAAGATGGCAGGAATGTGGAATATTTGTTGGAGAAGGCTGCCAACACTGAATGGAACCAGCTGAGAGGCACCATATGTGCTATAGGGAGCAGAACTGTAGGGGTGAGACTACCGTATCCTATTGAAGACCAGATGGTGCCACTTTGAGCCTTAGATGTGGAACTGAAGGGTTTGGTATTTGTCTAGATATGTTTTATTGTTCCTTTGATCACATCTTTCCTGGGACTGTCCCTATTTCAAAATGGTAATGTTTATCTATGCCTTTGTACATTGGAATTATGTAACATTTTGTTTTACTTTATAGACGCTCACAGTTACCACAATACATATCATCTCAAGAAAGACATTGGATTAGACTTTGAATTATGGACCTGTGTTTGAACTATTAAAACTCTGGAGACTTTGGAAGCAGAACTCGATGCATTTGTATGACTTGATGGCCATGAGAGTATGGAGTCCATGGATAGAATGTTATTGTATGAATATTGATAAGCTCACATGTAAAAACTCGGTCCCAAGCTGTGAGTGTAACTATTGAAGCAGGTTGTGGAAAGTTTTGGACATGAGGACTAGATGGAAGAGTGATGTACCACTCTACTTCGAGCCTTGGCTTCTTCAGCTTCCTTATCTATTGAGATATGGATAAGCAGCCTCAGACTCCTATAGCCATCAACAGAATCTGGTTTGGCTGCCATGCCTTCTCTATCATGACAGACTGTGTCCCCTTAAGAATAAGTCAGAATAAATTCTTAGGTGTTTTTGTTGTCTATTTAGTCACCATAATGAGAACAGTAACCAATATACACACGTATATGAGGAGAATACTTTTCAAGCCTCCTAGTGGATGCTTGAAACCATGAACAGTATTAAACCATAAACAGTATTAATGTACTATATGTTCTCCATATGGATATATGATAAACTGTCACTTTCTTACTTATAAAAACCACTTCATGATTTCTCCTAGTGGACTCCAATTGACAGCATTACTACTTTTATGTTCTAGGACCAGAAATACCTGTGGTGGTTCTAATGAAAACTGCCCATCTAATATATGGTCTCCAGTTGATGGTGCTATTTGTAAAGGTTATGGACCTTTTAGAATGAGGAACCTTGCTGGAGGACATAGTAGGTGTGAGCTTTGAGTGTTTGTAGCCTTACTCCACTTGCATTTTTGTCTTTCTGTTTCTAGTGTGCATGTGGTCTCTCTGCCTTCTGTATCTGCTCTCATGCTTACCTGTCATTATGAGCTCTCCTTCTTAAATCATAAGCCAAACAATCCTTTCTTCTACAAGTTGCTGTCGGTCCTGGTGTTTTATCACAGTAACACAGAAATTACTAAAATACATCATGTGTAACTGAGGTGACTATTGTGTCCCTAGCATTACGGAACAGGATGACTACACTGAAGACAGGGATGATTCAAATCCCAGGTATGGATGAGGAGGACAGTATGGGTTTTCATCATATTCCTCTTAATAGTGAACAACTGAAAAATTATAATTTTCTTATTTTTGAAAATTAACATTTAACATTTTCAGGCAGTGGTGAGCATAGAAAATAGAAGCTTAAAGCATAATGGTATGGTTTAAGAAGACCACTCTGTGTGATGAAACTCCTCCCATGTGAAGCAGCCAAGCTATGTACGCAGTATCCATTTTACAGTCTTAGTGACCACAGTCTTTTTGTGTAAGCCCTCTTCTGGGTTCTATAGTTATATGAAGTCAGAGAAAAGTCCTGCCTGGCTAGAAATGACACAAACACATATGCAAATGAAGATTCAGCATGTTGGAAGCTACGTATGTTGTGAAGCTTGTGAGATTATAGATATAAAATGCCTAAGAAAGACCTAACTATAAGATGATATTGGGTCATACATGTGGGAAGGCTAAGGAAAAAACTAGGTAGTGTCCAGGAAAAAATACACCAACAGCACAGAAACCAGAGAGTACTAGGCTTGGGATGTAGCTCACTAGTAGAGCACTTGCCCAGAACATGAGATGCTCTGGGTAAGAGCTCTACAATGACAAACACACACACACACACACACACACACACACACACACACACACACACACACACACACACACAACAAAGTGCAAACCTTTCCTTAAGAAAGTAAAGGGGCAACTAATCAGTTTTGGATCTATCAGGGAGAAAAAGTGAAAATTTGAAAAAGTAGAATCTACCTCTCTTCATCATCTGTCAGTCACTGAGGATGCTGGGGTCTAGTTCTGGGAAGCTTTAGGATTATTTAACTAGCCTAATGGCTTCTTCTGCAGGTGTAGTCAAAAGCTTCAGGCGTCCAAAGACTCCAGCTATTAGCTTGGTGCCTTCATTCAGCATGACCAGAGAATTGGGTTCAGCAAGTACTAGGGAGATCAGCCATTATAATGCTACCTGCCCCCTTAAGACCATGTGACTGAGGAAGGGAATAAGGAAATGCTGACTGGACAGGGACATAGGGCAGGTTACAAGTAAGGGCATCAAGGCCTATTGACCTACATATGCATAGACCAACTAGAGACAGGCACGCTCACTGTTCTCCAGGCCAGGGAGCAGAGTCATCTCTACATGCAGTGGTCATCCTTCATCATTAGGTTTTCTAGTGACTCAAAGTCCAGGTAGATGCCTGCAATCAGCAGATATTAACAACTATATGTTTTGTTTTTTTCATATCAATACATACCTATAGTAAAGTTTGATTTTAAAATATGCAGTTAGATATTAACAACAATGGCTAATAATAAAATGAAATTGTTATTACTAGAAAGCAAAGAAAGTTATTTAAAACTTAGGAACTCATTATTTCTCGGCACATATTACAGACATCTTATAAGATACCTTTCCTGTAATACTAAAATTGTCAAGATATAGAAGACCCAGAAAAACTAAAGAAGCAAATGAGATTCAAGAACATTACTAAATTCAGTGTGCGTTGCTTGTCCTGAAAGGTACTGATGTGGCATGTTCATTAATTGGAATATGGTCTGTAAATTATTAATAATTTGGTACTAATGGGGATTTTCTGGTTTGGGCAATTTTATTTAGTCAAGTAAAATGCTAATATTTGAGGTGAAAATTTAACTTGCTGTTTTGGAGTCATAAGCTTAGTTGAACATTTTTTGTGCTAAGCATCAAAAAATAGCTGAAGTTATAATTAGTTCCAGTTCAGTTGTTTAAAACCACTCACAAGCCCACGGAAATCCAGACTGACTTCTGTTCACTCGCAGGGAACCAACTCGTTCTCCAGATGTCTGTTGAGTCCTTGTCCTAGGCACAGTGACAGGTACTGTGAGGACAAGAAGAGAATGGTAGGAAATAGGCCTGTCCTCCAGAAGGTTGCATCTCCTGATCATACAAGGCCAATTGTATGCCAAAGCATCCCAAGTAAACCATTGGCCACAGTGAGTTCAAACAGGAGCCATTTATCTTCTTGGATGCATTTTGCATTTGGAAGAGCAGGCTTTCAGAACAAGTAGCATTTAAAGCAAAGTGGCCATGGAAGTCTGACTGGGTGAACAAACAATACCTGGGAGAGCAGTGTGACTTGAATGTGTATTGTGGCAGCCAAAGAAATGTGTGTGTGTGTGTGTGTGTGTGTGTGTGTGTGTGTGTGTGTGTTGGCAGTGCCCTGTGGATTGTTAAAGAGTTTGCTCATGATATTGTGGAGAAGCTTTAACATGGTGCTAATTTTCCTTTGACAAGAAAATTCAGGGGACTCAGGCACACCTCTTTTCTTAGCTGTTTGCTCAATTCCTTCACTCTACAAAAGGTCCATGGAGTCTAAGGAATCCCAGTACCAGGAAGGCAGAGAGATGTAAACTAGGCAATGACCTTCTCCTTCTCAGGCAGTTCTGTTCAGCAGTGTGCAACTCACACTCCTGGTGACTACATCATTTCGCAGCTAAACTTTACACATTACAAGCTGACAGTTCAGAATGCTTTGGTCAATGAACTGGAACATCTTGGAGGTTTCATAGCATCAGGCACAGTGGCTGCTAGGCTGTGTAGTGGTCCACATATGCACACTGCTTTCTACCTATGAGTTCTACTTAGCATTGTATGTGCATGTAATACACACACGCGTGCACACACACACTCACAGAGAGCTAATTGTTTAAATTCAACAGAAGAAATGAATTCATTGCAAAATTATAGAAGAAGTGTGTGTGTGTGTGTGTGTGTGTGTGTGTGTGTGTGTGTGTGTGTGTGTGTATGAAAAACTAGCCTAGGTAGGGTTTATTTTAGTCAGTCCGGTCTTAGCATCATGTAGGATGAGAAAGATTGCTTTCAGTGGACAGATGATATAGCATCTACAAGGATTGTGTCACTTTACCATAGGCCCATTTATTATCTGTGAACATGATCAGAGCATACACATTCTCATGTTGTCAGCTTGTAAGTGTTCAAACTTCATGGCTTATCCTGTCAGCTTTTTATCAAGGTACCTGCTCATCATGAACAAAGAAGTTAAAGTCTTCTCAAGCAGGATCATAGGTCAGGTATGTGTCCTCATTAACATCCTCAACTTCCTACCTGTGATTATTAAGCTCTCTCTGTGACACAGGAGAACTGTAAGTCTTATAAATGGAGTTTAGAGGTCCACTTGAAGGACCTTGTAGAAATTATTCTGAATGTCTGCAAGTGGAAGCTTGAGATTATTTTGAAAATCACACTTAGGGAATGACTCATGAAATGAAGCATAGTATGAAGCTTATAGGTCCCTAAGACAAAGTGGTGGGCTCCAAATACAGCTGCAACCATTACAGAGCAAAGAGCAGTGAGGTAATGGGCACATGAAGACCTGAGTGGGTTCCATTTGAAAAAGTACGAAGCATGCTATAGGAACTAAAACACCCAAACTCCGAGGACTCCTGTAAGCTAGTTTCTTTAGTGAATTGCCTTACCTAAGGCTTTGAGTCCCCATCTAGAAATCAATAGTCATACGAAGCTGCTGGTACTCCCACTGTTGTGCCTCTCCTAGAAGACTAGAAGTAGATATTGCGGATACAAACTGATGTAAGTGGATGAGTTGGCCAATTTTGGATTCTACTTTAACCCAAATCACAGCAAAAACCAAAGAGGAGGCCAGTTTTGATTTCTATACTACATTACTTGTTCTTTTTTTCTACCTGTGGCCTGTTTTGCCAACAAGCCAACTGGCCCAGAGAAGCAAGCAACCAGAGAGCTTGGGTGTGCATATAAACTGCTAGCCATGCATTGTTCATTCCTAAAACTTATCCCTTAAAATTTTTGAATGAAGATGAAAGGAAGATAGCTAAGAATAAAGAAAATTACATTCACTTGAACTCATTAGGTTTGCAATATTGAACAACAGAGATTCAAATGATCTTTGAAATGTGTTCTGAGATTTACAGACTGGTAGGTTCATTTATCTCTTTAAACCCCAAGGAGGCTGATAGTTACATCAAAGTTCAGAATCATATTGGTGCTGGGAAAAAGGACTGGGGTGTGTTCTCAAGCTGAGAGGAGTTGTGGATGGGTTTTCATGGTGCTGATTGGCAAAGGTTAGCCATGTCAGAGTCCAGCCCTCACTGGAGTGGCCTGCACGAAGTCCTCTGTATTGTAAGTGCCCTGAACCAATGCTGTTCCATTTTGGTTCCTTTTTTTTTTTTTGAGAGGATGGGTATAAAAACAGAGTCCAGTGACCGGAAGAGCCCCATGACATAGCCTCAAGCTTTTATCATGTTGGACAAAACCCTTTTAAGAGATGAGCCCCATGGATCAGGTTACTACCCAGTCTGGGTGAATTTGTTCTTCCTGACCTGTTTAAAAGTTTTCCAGACTATTCTTTAGAGTCTTCAGTGTCATGCTGAGTAGCCTAGTAGACATAGCAAACTATTCTAAAGAAAACAAACATGAAATGCATGAAATCACAGGCGGTGAAGATACTTAAGATTCTTAGATTGGCTCACTCATTAAGCTTTAGAATGAAGCCCGGTGTGAAGAATGTAAAATTCTTTTCCAAATGCTATTGAATGGATGGAAAACTAGGTAGGTGCAGAGCAACAGTTAGAAAAATAACCTGGCATGACATCTAGTAGCATTATTGGATCAAGTGTCAATGGGTGACCTACCTTTCTTCAGTATTTCTATCAAGTCCTATGGAAACACAGGTAGGATTACTGGAAACTTCTGTTTTTTCTGGTTGCTGGTCTGGCTCTTTTTGTAGCTTCCTGTGATGACAAATAGTGCCCTAAAGGCAGGCTGTGATTCTATTCTTTTCTTTTTATGGCTCAGGCTATCTTCCCCAAGTCATGAAAGACAGAAAAGAAAATCTGTGTCTTCTCTCTCCTGTATAGTTATTACTGGAGCAGATCTCTGGAATGAAAGACAAGTGAGTGAAAAATGCAAGTTTAGTTGGATGTATATACCTTGTGTTCCTCGAATAATATGCTTAGAAAAATGATTAAGTTTCAAGTCCCAGGTGTCACTAAATTCAGACTTATAAATTCTTATCTGAAACAACCCAAAAGGTGGGAGAGACAGTTGAAGGAAGGTGACCAAGAAAGCAGGTAAACAAAGATGAAGCTATTCTTTTGTGAAGCTCAGAGGATCCCTCTTTTTGGACAGAAGTAGATGCCCTATAAATGGAGGTTCCTTTAGAGTTTTAAATTTCTTCTAGGAATGTGACTTCTACTCTGTTAGTGTAGGTCTTCATACTAAGGACTTCCCAATCATTTCTGCATGAGAGGCTCAGTTCCTAGCAGAGTGGAGGAAGGCTCTGCCCTATTAGTATCTTGCTTCACTATCCAACATCTTGGGTGTTCTCTGGAAGTTATAGGGGCCGAAAGTGGAGAAGCCACAGACCTTGATAACGACACCTGGCACTTACTGACACTTGCAAAACCCAGACACTGTCTTCTTCAGCAGGGTCCAGTCTTTCTTTATCTTGGAATGTTTAATTTGTTCTATGACAAGATTGAAAACTTTTGAATTTTGGGTAAAGAGAATCTTTCGAGTTGGCAAGTGACATGGTCCAAGGGATGTTTCATTTCTATGTTGTGATATTTGCATTTTATCAATATTTGCCAGATCTTCCTTCATGTACTCTTTATGTTTCTATCTTGAGGAGTCTTGCTTCCAATTGAAGAAATTCAAGATCTTCAGGTACTGTGTACATAGCTTACTGTATGTGTAAGGGTTCAGAAGAGGTGACGTTGCTAACAGTCTGTGAATGGAAGATTTCTCAGTATTCCTAAGAGAAATTGTTTGTGGTCTAAGAAAAATCTATGTCTTTTGATGGAGAATTTCTTGGCCTTTAAACCTGCTAACATTTGAAAATAATCCTCTGCGTGTCACAGTACTGTGACTGACTGTGGGGACCTGGGTCTTTTCCTATCATTAGATGTTAGTCACATTGAGTTTCCAAGTTATGCTATATACTTGAAGAAGTGAGCCCCAATCCAATATATAAATACTGACAAATGGAAATTGACATAGAAAACAGCTATTATGGGTGTTAAGGACAGCCAGGCTTAGGAATTGTCGATCGGATTATGATATTCAACTGTTGGGTTCATGGTTGCATTTGACCCTTTCCTTCACCTTTTGTCTATGGTACTTTGAACTGATCTGTGAATTTTATAATAGAAGCTAGTCATTCTCAGAGCAGTTGCATTCAGTGGGACAAACAGATAGATTTCTATTTCATGTCAGAAACAGTTGTCAATGTGGGGCAATAAGATCCAACAAAACATCACATTTTAATACACTATGTTTGAATGAGTTGTGTACTGTCACTGTTAGAAGGTGAGTAGTTCGAGCTTAGCTTTTACATATGAATGCTATACAATGGAACATGGTTGAATGGTTGTGAATAACACTTGATTATTAACAGCAGTTTGAACCATATCATTGTGACCTGCCAGTTTCCTACAGTGATTCCATGCCTAGTTTGAAATGTTAAATGGAAGCCAAGCTTATTTCACCGCAAGAATATCTGTACCGGACCCATCAGTGGGTGTACGAATTTCTAGAAAGGTCATTGCTGTGTAGCTAGCCCTTGATCAGTGCAGCAAACATTCGTGGTGTCCTTCCATGTGCTTTATGATAAGAGTCTTGTGAGCAGAACAGGAGCAAGGAATTTTCAATGCTGCTGTAGACTCTGAAGAAAAGGACACTGTCAAACAATATTTCTGTGTCTGCCTCCAGTGCCAACTATGGTATCAGGGGCAGATGTGGAAAAGGACAGTTACTTGGCAGAAAGCTAAAGGATGGTCCTATTGGGGAGGCAGGAGAAGAAATCATAGGCAGAAAAAAATAACTTGTTGTGGCTGCTAGGGTGGTGCTTGGGAGTTGACTGCCAGAGTGCATCTGTGGATACATGATAGGAAAGAAATTGATCACATGGTTCAAACCCACTCACATCTAGCTTACAACTTGTGCCCCTGGTGGCAAAATTTAGTAATCTGGAAGCACTGAGGTATATAGCTCCAGGAATAATGGGATTAAGTTGGCATTTCTGGAAAGTCCTGCTGGCTACTTCTTAGAGGATGGCAGATGGTGAATGGTGTTCTGAAATTTGAAGTAGCTACAAACCCTCAAAGATTCCCATTAGGGAAGGAGGGTTACCGCCAGCTGAAGACGATCCATGGACCAGTGCACCAGTAAGTATGCAACACATTACACATATTTTGCAATGTCAGCATGCTTTTTTTCCTATTACTACATGTGTGGTGTGAAACTCTCATGACTCTCTCTTTGCTCATTTTTGTTTTGCACTAGGACTAGGTCTTCAAGGGGGGTATAGTCACATTTGGTTATGTTTTGGTCTATATAAGAACTTACAGAAAAGATCACTAAATGAAATGCCATCATAGATGATTATTATGGAGCTATTTTGGGATCCTACTATTATTTTTCAGTGTGGTTGGAAGCAACGCATAGGTTTGTGTATTTGAGGACTGAGCATTCAAAAGATTAATGGGCGACCCCATTTAGAGTCCTGAGAAATCTCTGCCTTTAGCCTGCTTAATGTGCCTCTGGAATGTTACTGATGTGTGCCGAACTAATGGATAAACACCTCAGAAAAGGGAGACCCGTTGTGCCTGTAAGAGACCACTGCCTGACAGGACAGCAGGAGAGAGTGTGACCAGGGAATGCAATAGACACCAATGAAGAAGCTTGAAATCTTGACATTCTGGGAGATAAAGAAAGATCTTGTGTGGGAGAGGGCAATCCAGTGTCTAATTAACATATGTGAAAGGTATGATAAAACAGCAGCAGCAGCAGCAGCAGCAGCAGCAGCAGCAGCAGCAGCAGCAGCAGCAACAACAGCAACAGCAACAGCAACAGCAACAGAGTTTCAGATCTGAGTCTTACTAAGTAGAAATTGTTTGGATGAGGGTCATGGGATAGTTTGTTATGGTATCTTCTATAGTTAAGTGTTGGATGCTTAAATCCAGAAGTTTCTGGTATTGGGAAGTTATGTTTTGGAGAGACAATTGGGAACAATAAAGGCATGAGGCTAGGGTTTCAGGGTGCATTTGAATGAAGTTCCGGAGATGACAAGCTTGACTCACTATGTGGTGCCCTTTCTTATATTTTTATGAGTCACGAAGGCCCCACTAGTCACTGAGCAAAATCCAAGTGGCATGCTTTTGAACTTCTATCCCATAAAACCATGAACTGAATAAACCTTTCTATTTTATCAGGTGCTCTATTGTATTCGGTTATAGAAACAGAAACCCAGCTATGACAATAGCTGCTGGAATCCACAGCATGCCTCATAGGGTAACAAAGAGTTACCTAGAACTAAAACGCTCGGATATGAGGTTAGATCCATAACCGTATGGCCTTTGAGGTCTCTCAGGATTGGAAGCTCAGAATGGCTGGGCAGTGGTGGCATATGCCTTTAATTCCAGGTCTCAGGAAGCAGAGGCAGGAATATCTCTTGGATTCAAGGCTAAACTAGTCTACAGAGTGAGTTCTAAGACAGCCAGGGCTACACAGAGAAACAGTCAACAACAAACAAACAAGAATCTCTTACTGTCAGAAGTGATGCTTTGTCTATGAACCGAATGGACGCAAAAGATGAACCAGATGACCTTAAGAATTGTATTTTTTTTTTTTTGAGGAGATGAAGGCGGTAGTGGGAAAAACTGGAGGATCCCCTAGGAGAGATGGGATTTGCAAGTTGATGTGAAGTAAGCTGTAATAAGAGGCCAAGCAATATCTGTTGACAGGTTTCAAGGCAGAAGCAGGAGGGGTAGGATTTGAATTCATTGGGAGACCTTGGACACTGTCAAAGATGTCTAGGCATGTATTTTCCAAAGCAGTTATGAGGTTCTGAGTTATGGTTTCCCATTTACTGATACTATAAATTGTGAGAAATATACTATTAGATGATTCTCTCCTTGTGTTAGTTCACTGCTGTGACTCTGTGGCATTTGCTATCTGTCTGACAAGCCACTATTGTCCATGACGTTAACTGAATTGTTGCTGTGTGCTACATGGCCATGATCAGTTCTTGCATGCATGGACTAGAGCAAGAGAACAGAGTGTCTTGAGTGTAGTCATGCTGCACTGCAGTAGGAAGACCTGGCTGACAGTTTTCCATAGCTTTTGGCACTCTTAGTGACAGTGAACTTGAATGCAGCCTTGTCAGCAAGCAACATGCAGATCCTTATTGTACCTGCTTTGATACCCTTTCCTTAGCACTGAGGGTAGATTTCCTGCTCTGGATAGCACAGACTTTACACACAACTTGGCTCAGTGAGAAGGAGGTTTGCAGGTTACATTATTCCATTGCTGAAAGCTGTTTTGCAGTTTGTACTCTCTGGGACTTTAGGAGAAAAATCAATCATTGTCTTAGCATAGTGAAGATGAGGCTTTCCTGTTTCCTTCCCATGAGTTATAATATTGATCTGTGGATGTGGAGCCTTGTCTGCATGTATTTGATTAGGAGGTATGGGAATTCCTGTAGGTTCAGCTTGCCATTCAACTGAAAACCAGCCTCCACAGTGGCTTTTGTTCTTACCATGGCCTCTTCCCAGCATATCTCGGGATTTGTGTGTGAAAAGTATAGCAAAACTGTAACTTTCAAAGCAATCTGCAAAATGCTGAAGTTGCATAAGGAACTCAGATGCTAGGCAGAAGGCATTTTAATATTTATTAGCAAAGATACCATTTCACATAGGATAACAAAGATCTTTTAACAGGAGCCCACTGGAGTAATCTGTTTATCATAAGGGAATCACATTGTCTGATCCTACCAACCCTGTGTCTATGCTGATAGCTATAGTTCACTCCTATTTCTGTTCTTATCTCAAGAGAAAATTCTGTGAGATCAGTATTGGTAAGAGAATAATGTTGATAAAGAGCCCTTATTTTATGGTGTGTTTACCAGAAAACACCAGCTGCTGTCATATGCATCTAGTTCCTGACTTGGCACTCAAGGACCTACTGTTACAACTGGGTAAGTCTATGCAAGTCATATTACATAGTCCAGATCTTCTGAAATGTAGTACATCCCACAGACAGTGCAGCTTCAAGAAGAAACATTTCCTGAGAAACATCCTATCATTCTGTTCTGTACACAGATATTAGAGATGTATCTGAGAACCTTCCAGACTCATAGTTGACTTTGCCCCAGATATGGTGGCTTCAAGCCATACCCTTTGATGCCTCCTCTAGATTTTTCTGGCTTCTTTAATAGCTAGTTCCTGGCTTCCACTATTTGTCTTTCCTGTGCTCTCTGAGTGGAAGATGTTGAAAGCTTACTAGTCTAGGAGAGCATTGGCATTCTTTTTCCAGCTCACCTGTGTGCCACTTCTGAGTCCCTTTACCTGTGTCCTCATGGGCCATCCCATCCAGTCTTTAGGCACTTTGTTTTTCTCCGTGGCTATTGTATGGCTAAGTGCACTTTTCACAGGCTCCCTTTTTGAAATGTATTTTTATCATCCTGAGGCATGCTTTTCTTTGATCTTGAAATTATCTAAAAAAATAGAATTTTATGTGGATTTCATATTTGTCCCTGAATACTGTTTACCAAAGTTCTGTGAGCCAAGACTAATTGAAAAGTAGGTGAAAATGATATTAGTGCTAGGTACTGGGCTAGGGATATATCATATATTACTCATCATTCTGTGACTTCTAGGTATATATCATATATTTGTCATCATACCGAGGCTTCTACATGTTTTGCTTCCTCGCCCTAGTACTGTCTCTAAAGGTTGGGGTACTTTAGAGCTTTCTGTGGAAGAGAAGCAGCATGCTGCAGTGATTAAGGAAACTGCTGAAGATTTCCCACACATCCTCCTTGGCTGAGCTTTCTGGGTGTTGGAACAGAAGAACAAGTCTACGATCATTGTCATTATACCTGCTGCTTGAGTGGGTTAAGAGTTTCTTTCTGGGCTACAGTGCTGGCGTCAGTTACCTCGACCTCTCCACAGTAAGATGACCACTAGGAGGTTCTTTCCATCTCCCCATTACCCTACCTGCACCAGCCCTCACTGATACAGGCTTCTGTGCATTCTCCCCTAATATTTAGGATTCTGCTGTGGTTGCAGCATCTCTCCTCCTGTGAAGGACCCTTGAGTGGATACTGGATAGCTTATGACTGCACCTGAGCCCACACAGTCAGTGCTCAAGTTAGAGAAGAACAGCTTCCTCTTTCTACCCACTTCATGGGTAGAAACAGTGTGATCATCTTCCCTAGAGCCATACTCTGTCTCTTGCTAACAATCTTCTCGCCCCAGTCCCATCTCCAAGATGGCCAAGACCTCTTCAGTATCCATGACAGCACTTACCTTACTGAACCTCCCTTTATCCCTCATGCCTCCATGATCAGGTTTTGGACCATATCTATTGTCACAGCTCTGAACAGCACTGCATTCAAGACTAGCAGAGATGCCCAATTTTGCATGGTGACTTGGTGATTTGTGTACTAGCATTGATGCTCAGGCCTTTGTGTCTTCCCTCCTCAAGACCTCCTCATTCCCTTCCCAGCCTGTGTTGCTCAGTGTGCTATAGTCCTCTCTATGCTTGGTCTCTGCAGAGCTGCACAAGAAAGCATCCACAAAGTTTCACTGGTGTCCTCCCCTGGGCTGTCCTCTGACTACTTCCTTGTTTCTACAAATGTGGCTCAACTTTAGTTATTCTCCTCTCTCTGCTGTGCCACGTTAAGCACTGTCAAAACTGAATACTCTTCCTCTATTCAGAGGACTTCTCTCACCCCATCTTTGCTCTGGCAATGACCTCCATCTGCTATCCTGGATCCTGGTGGGTATGCTGTGGTGTTTCTGAACTCTGTATCCAGTTGCCAGCTTTCTCTGCCACTTACTTCACTGCTTCGGTGCACACTTCCTCAGCTGTGCTGCGGCTCACGTGTCTACTTTACTTTTAAGCCATCTGTGATGGTCTAAAAGCAAGGAGCCTCTGCCCTGCACTCCCAAGGTCAGCGCTTGGGAACAGTGCCCCAGTCTTTGCGTTCTCTTCCCTTTCCCATCTCTAACATCACCTGCACACAGTTGACAGAGCTCACATGGAAAAGAAGCTACTGTCATTTCTGAGTAATAGATTTGTACTAAATGAACACCGGGAGTTGGAACATCGTAGATGTACAGTGCCTAAAACAACACTCCATTGGCTTCCAGCTCCCTTTTCTCTGTAGTCTGGTCAGACTCCTACAGAGGCTGCCAGTTCCATCTGCACAGCTTCTGTCTTCTCTCATGGTTTCTGTCAATCTCATGCTCACCCACAGCTTCGTTGTCTCCATCTGGACCTCCATAACTGGACTGGATGCTTCTGCTCATTCTCCCTGCTCTTTGCCCAGCAGAAAGAGTGAGCACTGAAAGTCTTATTATTCCCTTCACTTTCACAAACCTTACCACTCCATTCTTTGCCAACTCCTTGTTCAACTTCCTGACCACATCAAGTGTCATTTTCCCCTTAATCTTGTACTGCACACTGATTACCTTTCTGATATATCACCCATGCACAATGTCTGTGTGTTCCTCAGGGTTTTGGTGTTTCTGAGTTTGTGTTTCTTCTCAGCATGTTCTGAACCTATTTTGCACAGGATTCTCCCCAGCATTCAAATGCTCTATTCGGTGACTCCTTACTTTGCTGCCATTCTCTCTAGTTTAAGAATGTTGAGATTACGCGATTTTTTGTTTATTGCTTTCTGTCCTCTCCTCCATCTGAATATGATTCACTGAGGCAGGTGGCTTATGTTGCTTACTGTTGCTATGACAAAGGAAATGATTTCTTTTCTCCCCACAGCTCCCAGCGGCAGTCCTCCTGTTATCATGGATTTCACATACTAGGCCCAGAAGAATGTGCGGTGGTGGTAGGCATTAAGTGTGGTTGTTGATATTGTTGTTTGACAAGCCAGAGCCTGTCAAAATTGCTGTCATAAAACATACTGGAATATATTTCTTAGGACTCTGAGGCAAAGGGAAAGCAGCATGCTGCATGCATCAAAAAGCTGCAAGATTTTCACAAGTGTCCATGTATCAGAGAACTGGCAGAGAAGCACATGAGGGTATCTACAGAGAAAGACAGCTCCACCAGGAAATTCATGGCCAGTTATATCCCAAGATCAGTGACCATCCTTTCAAAAGTGGAGTTCTTCGCTTTATTCAAGACGTTCTACATCTTGAATATTTATCCAAGATGTTTATCTCTAAGAAAATAGGACTAGAAGTAATTTTTTTTTCTTCACTAACATAGAGTAAGAACATTGTTCCTGAAAGACTTATGGTGGAATCCATCTGGCATTAAACTGGCTCCATGGTAATGTGGAATTTTTTTTAAATAGATTTTTCTGAACTTACAGTGTACCAAGAAGAGTATAAGGTGTCAACATACCATAAGCAAGAACTCATGGTAATTGGTAAAGTGAGTGATAAAATATGTCCAACACTAACTGAGAGATAGAAAGAAAAAAATACCATGCCATTGTAATGGTTTAAATCTGAAATAAACCCTAAAGACATATGCTAAGAAGTAAGCTACCAGTTTGTGCTACTTTTGGGAGATAGTAGTAAAACTTATAAACGGTAGGGTTGACTGGATGAGTGGACAGTCCTCATGGGCATTGTGAGGGAAACATTAGTCCCTCAGTCCCTCCTCCCTGCCCATTGTTTTCCAGTTGCATGCATAATGTGTATAGTTTTGCTCAGGCATGTCTATCTGAGTGGTGGGCAAGGTGGCTGTGTTCTCAACTCTCTGAAACTATGGCCCCCCCCAAAAAGTTCTTCATTAGATGGATTATCTCAGATATTTTGTTACTGTAATACAAATTTAGCAAATCTATTAAGGAAATCAGGTCTCATGCTCTGAAGTAGGTGGCCAGAACAAAATGGACTATATGGGTTTTGTGTGTGTGTGTGTGTGTGTGTGTGTGTGTGTGGTGTGTGTGTGTGTGTGTGTGTGTGTGTGGTGTGTGTGTGTGTGTGTGTGTGTGTGTGTGTGTACATGCAAACAGGCACATACATACAGGCTTCTGTTTGTTTATTCAATTGACATAACCAAAATTTTTATTTTATTCATGTTTTGATTTTAATTTTTATACAATATATTTGATCATCTTTTCTCTTTTCTCAATTCCTCCTAGACCTCTCTCTCAACTCCTCCTGGACCCTACCTAAATGATCTTTCTCTCCCTTTCTAGAAAAGCCCACAGAAACCTCAAAAACAACAACAACAACAACAACAAAAAAACAATAACAGGCAAAAAAGGTCAAGATGAAACAAAATGGTTGATTAAAAAAAAAGCCCAATGTAATTTGTTTTGTATTGGTCGACTACTCGTATGCATGAGGTCCTGAGTGTAGTTGATACACCCAATGATACTCCTTTGGAGAACACTGATTTCTCCTTTAAGAAAGGGAAAGAAGATAAAATTAGATGCATAGAGAAGAGGGAGAATCAGAGAGGAATTGTAGGAAAGGAAAGAATATGACATAAATATATTGTATAACATCAGAAAGAGAGAACATTCAACTGAGAGAAGAATTTTTTGAAATGTTTCTTAAATAAAAAAATGTATGTCCACGGTGACAGCGAACCACAACATAGCACATTACAGAGATGAACAAATCATGGGGAATCCCAAATGCTCTGAGTGAGAAGACTGTGAGAGCCAGAATACCAGGAACGCTGATATGAGACAGTCATTCAAGTAAACGGCTGCATAAATAATCGTGAAAAAGTAGCACTATCAGTGGCTATGCTGATACGGAAGGGGGAATGTAGAGAGTCCCACTCCTATTCAAAGAACGACAAGTGACCTGGGACTGAATGGACAAGTACAGTTAATCCTCTTCCAGGTACGAGGCTTATTATTGGTTGTGTAATGCACAGTAATCATCCTTGAGATCATATATACATGAACAGCAACAAAAAAAAACAGACCTAGAAAGTTTCATTTATACATATTTGCACAAACACACATAGGTAACAAATACAGTCACAGAAAAAGACTATCAAGTTGAGATTGGAGCATATAGAAAAGATTTTCCAGGGTGGGTAACTAGAAGGGACTAGAAAGAAAGAAGAGAGGGCAGTGGTATAATTCTGTTTCAGTGGAAAACATTTAAAAATGTATGACCAACATAAATAAGCTTAGTGCTTTCAAAGCAATAATGTAAGTAACCTAGTTGAAAACTGGGCAAAACATTAGACCAGTAGTTTCCCGAGTGTTTGGAAATGCCATGTGGAAAAATAGGTCCTTCCTTCATTGGTAGAGGGAAGGTAAAGTGGTACACACACTGGAATTTTGTTTGACAACTTCTTAATAACTTAAACAAAGATTTTCCATCTGACCCAGCAATTCCACTCTCAGGTATCTTCCCAAGAGATATGAAGATTTGTGCCCACACAGGCATGTCTCTGCAAGCATTTCCAGAATTATTCATCAGTCATAAAGTGGAACCAACTCAAATGTCCATCAACTGATGGATGGATAAGCCAATCAGACTGATTTGTGCTGTTTAGTGCTACTTGACCATGAAGACAGTGCATATGCAAAAATATTGATGAGTCTCTAGACACTTTGATAAGGAAGAAAACATAGACATATGAGATGATGTAGTGTGTGATTTCATTCATACTGAAACAGCAAACCTGTGTAGCGAGATGATCGATCAAAACATTCCTAGTTCTGCCAAGTGGAAAAACTAAAAAATTGTTTAAAGGACGTTTTTGTGATCTGACTGCATACAAATAATAAAATCATTAAGGTTTACTTTTAGAATTGATCATTATTATATACATAAACTATAATGAAGGTTATTTTATACAGGTAGAAAATCTACATGCTTCCATATTCTAGCAGGAAAGAGAATCCTCAGCATTTTACTTTTATTTATGAACATAGAGGATTTTATCAAAATGTGTAACAATAATGGTGGCAACAGTTAGCAATACTAATAATGTGTGTGTTTTGTGTTTAATTGGGACTACAGTTTGTATTTAAATATTTCCTCCAAAGCCTGTGTGTTACATGTGTGGGTGCTGGGCTTTGGTACTATTGGGAAGTGTTGGAAGCCTGAGGTGGGTGATTCATAGAAAAAAAGAAGTGAGATCTTGTGCAGCAGCCTCTTCCTTTCTCTCTTTTTACTTTCCTTTTTGAAGTTGATTGTCTCAGGTGTTTTGTCAAAATGTCAGAAAAGCTAAGAGTATTTTCTTGATCCAACCAACTTGTCTATGAAATGGGGTGTTATCATCCTTACTCCTAGACAAGGGAGATGAGGTCACAGGACTTGTATTTGGTAGAGTCAGACTTGAAATTCCAGCAGCATAGACTTTTAGGATGGCCCCCCACACAGAATGATCTCTTCCTTCTAAGGGCATTCACATGTACATTTTTCTCTTTTTAAAAACATCCTGGCAATAGTCTACTTTGTAGAAAATGGCCTCCCAGTTTGGAGTTGATGCTAAAATTCTTTTCCAGGAGGATACATAAGCAACATTTATTTCTGCCTGTAATTCTAATGATAAATTAAGTTACGATTTCACCAAAGCTAACTCTGGGGAACCAATGAGTTTATTAGTTACTTACAGAACAATAGGTGAGGGCTCATGGGCAGGAAGATGGCTGACCTTAATAATGTAGCCATACTGGATTATATGCGTGTAGCATGCATGATGATTCCCACATAGCTGGGTAGATGGATTCCCTTGCCCTAGTCCTTTCATTATAATTTCTATTCTCCCCACCTATACTCTAGACCTTCCTGAGGAACATTGAGGCCAAGTGCAATTAAGGCAGAATTGCATACAACCAATTGGAAATGGTAGGGCTGGCTCCCTGCCTCCTCCTTGCAAGAGAAAAGGTGAAGAGTCAATAAGCCCAGCTATCATGATCTCAGTTATGATGATGTTTTGTGAAAAGCCTTAACCAGACATTTAAAGATGGTGTCAGTGTGACTGGGAATGGTCCTGTATAATATTGCCTTCATCCGCTTCTTTGGGTGCTTACAATGGTCCCTAAGCATTGGAGGGGGTGACATAGATGTCCTATCTTGACTCCTCCAAATCCAATAAGGTACTGAGTCCTCACAAACTCTCCTTAGTATCCTGGTCTCTGGATCATCACTGCTGTGGTGAGCTTACAGGTATTCCTCTTACTATAAAACACAAATGAATAAAAGGAGAAAGACAGGGAAACAGAAAAATAAACAAAAGAACACAGACTGCAGTAATAACCCATGATTGAAAATAGAATTTAATTCTTTTATGTTCATTATGATATGATTTTTAATAACATTTTTCTATACCCATAGCTCAGCCCCTCACTTAGCCATCATCAGAGAAACTTTCTCTTGCAGTATATAGGGAAACTAACACAGAGACCCACAACTGGACAATACACAGTGAGATTTCTTTATAAGCAGGACTAAATAGTCTGTCTTTATCAAACCCACCTGTCAGTGCTAAAGAAGCTACACTAAAGAGGAAGTGGAAAGAATGTAAGAGACAGAGCAGACAGATGGCTTCAAGAAAAAAAATGTCATCCAGGTACAACCACAGTGATGCACATATAAATTCATAAGGACTCGGGCAGCATGCACAAGACCTGCACAGGTTCAAGCCAATCATGATTCTAGTGTTGAGAGGAGGAAATGGACAATGGTGCCTGTCCCTAACTAACAAGCCATTTCCAATTAACATCCATTTGCAAAGGAAAAATTATATCTCCTCAATGGATTTTATTTAGGAATATAAATCACACTTAGGAATAGGCCCCCTGCCCAGCAGTATATGTCAACACAAAATGAACTCAATAGTATTTTTGTAGAATTTTCCGTCTTATTGGCCCTTTGCCTGTATATTATGGATTTTCGTGTCTGATTCTGTGTTTTAAGGAATTTTTTTGTGTGTATGTCTATATTGTATGTTCATGTGTATGTTTCTGTGATCTTCCTTCCTTCCTTCCTTCCTTCCTTCCTTCCTTCCTTCCTTTCTCTCTCTCTCTCTCTCCCTTCCTTCCTTCCTTTCTTTCTTTCTTTCTTTCTTTCTCTCTTTCTTTCTTTCTTTCTTCCTTATGGCTCATTTATTTTCTACAGAGATGGGGGGAGAGAGAGGGGAAGTTGGGGAGGGGGAGGGACAGGGAAACATGTGGAGTTGTGGAGTTGTGTGCATGGGGAGGTGGAGAGATTCTGAGAATATTGGAGGGACAAGAACTCCTGATCAGAATATGTTGTATAATTATGATTCTTTTCAATAAAAATAAGAAAAGAGAAAAAGGTGAAGTCAATAAGCCCAGATATGATGATCTCAGTTATGATGATGTTTTGCGAAAAGCCTTAGCCAGATACTTAAAGATGGTGTCAGTGTGACTGGGAATGGTCCCTTGCACCCCTTCCTTGGGTGCTTACAAGGGTCCCTAAGCATTGGGTGACAACTACTCATAAAGAACTAGGACATCTGTATCAATACTTATTACTTCATTAGCAAGTGTACAGGGTCCACATCTTAGTAGGACTTTGAGGCTTAATTTCTTTGAGCCTTTTTAGTAGCATCTCCTAGAACTACTATCCTGCAAGGAATGGGCATTTCTGGTTCAATCCTTTCCCTATTTCTCCATATCCCACACCCACACGCTATGGTTTTACCATTTAGACTTGGAACATAGCCAATAGCACTAACAATAGTCTCTATCTTTGAGCAGCCTCCACAGGCTATCAACCATAATGACAAATCACACTCTTGGCCCTGAAATTCTTAATCAGAAACCTTATGGCTTCTGAGAACATCTGTTTCTCCCAGATACTGCTCTTTACTCCTTAACATTTACAGACCCAGTGTATTGCAGCCGTTTCTCAGTCATGTTAATGTGTTGGAACTGCGCTTCAAGTAGACATAAAGCTCCTACACAGTGCACTTTATCCTTGTACCCATTGTGAGCTAATTTCCCAACCTTGCTCCTTTATGTTGACTCAGGTCTCTAAAACATTCATAGGAGTGCATCCTGCCATCTATATAATAAATACCTTTTTCCAGAAGATGGGCAGGACAAGGCAATATCTTGAAACATCATTTCATTAAGAATAGTGGGGTACCAAAGATAACCTTAGTAAAGTACTGTCTTTTTTTACAGTACAATAATAATATATAATATTAATAATAATTAATAATAATAAATAATAATAAATAATAATAATTATTATTAATTGGATATTTTTCATCTACATTTCAAATGTTATCCCCTTTCCCAGTTTCCCATACATAAACCTCCATTCCCTCCCCACTCCCCCTTCTTCTATGAGGGTGTTCCCCCAATCCACCACCCCCCCATCCCCGCCCCGGCCTGACATTCCCCTACACTGAGGGAACCAGCCTTGGCAGGACCAAGGGCTTTTCCTCCCATTGGTGCCCAACAAAGCCATCCTCTGTGAAATACTGTCTCAGCTAGGTCTTTATTGCTGTGAAGAGGTACCGTGACTATGGCAACTCTTAAAAAGGAAAACATTTAATTGTGGCTGGGCTACAGTTTCAGAGGTTTAGCCCATTATCACCATGAATGGAAGCATGGCAGTGTGGAGGTAGACGTGCTCCTGGGGAAGGAGCTGAGCTTTTACAACTTAATTAGCAAGAAGCAGGAAGACTTGAGAGACAGTTCCTCCAACAAGGCCATATCTACTCCAACGAAGCCACTCGTACTCCAGCAAATCCACACCTCGTAATAGTGCCAATTCATATGGACCAAGCATTCAAACCCATGAGGCTTTGGGGGCCATTCCTATTCAAACCACCACAAGTACTCTGAAAGTACTTCACCAAATGTCAGGGTGTGCCAGAACTTTGAAACTAAGATATTAAAGTCAAGCATAAGCAAAGTATAAGATACAAGGATGCATTTATCCACTTGTATCGGTTGTTTCCTCAGTAGATAAATTTTGGATATAATACCATGACTAGGAGATCCTAACTTAGTTATTCACAGTCTTCAGTAATTCTAAGCCATTCCATTTCCATTCATACCCTGGAGCTCTTCTATGGAACTTTTCTGGATTTCTCCAGATGAACTTGTTAGGGCTGGCTCAAACTCTTTAGCCTTCCCCACCAAGGCCAAGAAAAAAGTGAGGCAAAATCTTGCTGTACCTTGTGGCTCCCTGTGTCCAAGTAGCCCTTGGTTGACAATGTGATTCAATTGTTGGATATCCATTTATCAAACCTAGTTACTGTGGAGGTCTTAGTTTATTAAATCATCTCCTCCCTCTTGCTGGAGAGAAAGGTATCATGTATAGTGGTGTTGGTAGGATAATTATCCATCCATGCTATTGAATTTCTCTTCTGTACCTGTATTGTTTTATCTTGGAAGCTGTCTGTGAACTACTACTTGAGCTTTAAAGCCTTCAGCAGCCCCATCAGCACAGAATTGAGTTTTCTGTCAATTTTTTACTTAAGAGCTTAGGCTCCATACAAGTCTTGTCATATTTTTCCTCAAGTAAACAGACATACCCCATCTGTTTTGCATTTCTCTTTTCTCTAGACTGCTCTCCTACTGAATGGCCCCCCTTTTCATGGTGGTCTAAATCACTTAGATCTTTCAAAGCCTTTTCCTACAGATCCTGTTCCACCAAAGGGCTCAACAATGCTGTTAAAACTCCATGTCTGTTTCATGGTCCTAGCTGGATACAGTTCTTCATTAAGTTTTTGGTGAACAATCTCCTATCAGGCACTGTCCATCATATACAGTTTCCTTGGTAGTGCCTATGTCTGTCCCCTGTCCCTGATACACATGCCAAAATTCTTTGTGTTAGTGGCTCATGTGAGTCAGTCCATTATGGACTTTACCTCAATTCCAGTTCTGGTTATTCTGATTTTCATTATCCCCATCAGCAGACCATTCTTAAGACTCCTTGACAATATATACATGATGGATTATGGAGTTTTCCTTTGTACATCAAAGGTCAGACGCAAGGGTTGTTCTATTGCCTCTCTTTCTCCCTTTTCCTCCTTGTTAACTGTCTCCTCCATAGATTCTAGGGTATGGGGTTGCAAGAAGGGCTCTTAATACATACATGGTTTAGGGTTTTTATCTTTTGGGTCCCAGCTGTGAGAAGTAACAATTTCTATCCCCATCTCCTTTTGAAATCAACTTTTAATGCTAAATTAGAGGCTAATACAGAGGATATCAGTCACATGTCTCTCTATTATAGTTTTTCTTTTACATCTGCAGCTTCCCTCCAGACTGGTACCAGGTCCTCAGCTGGATCTCTTGCTATTTACAGCAGTGACCAGGCTGCCTCTTCAACTGTTTATTGATGCCCTGTCAAATATGCTTTCACTACTCCCAGGGATTATAATATTTTCTCTATGTTTTAAAAACATCTTCATACACTCTGGGTTGACCATATCCATTGAGCAGGTATGCCATTTCATACAACTTAGAAAAAGAATGCCAACCTGGGATTTCTTCTACATATATCTCCTGTCTCACCTTAGGTACATGGTTTGATATTCTCTAAACTTACCATTTCCCTGCCACTATCTCTCTCTATAGGTTCTATAAGGATAAACCACCATATCAAAATTTCTTCCACAAACTACCATCCATGTTACTTTGTTTCAGTTGTCTGTCTTATTCCCAGAACTATTCCAGCACCTCAAAATGTTGCTAAAATTCTTTTTCGGAGGAGAGATAACAAAGTCTCTCTACCCTATGACAAACTGAGGTATTATTCCAACAAACTTCACTTTGGGTAGCCAATGTGTTTAATAGGTTACTTGGATAGCAATGGATGATAAGATATGGACAGCAGCATGGATGGCCCTAAAAGAGCCACACTGGAAGATCTATACCCAATGTGGATGATGATCTTCCATGGTGGTGTAGACAGGGTACACCTTCCTAGATCTTCCCCACTTATATACTCTAGCTCTTCTCTGTAATTCTGATACCATATGCAATTAGTGCAGAACTACAGACAACGGATTAGGAGGAGCAGTGAATACTCAGGGTCCCATAACCCACCATGCTCCCTCTTTCTGTAAAGGAGCATTAACATTCTTCAAGTCTAGCTTCGATCGATTATAAGCAGACCCAGCTGAACTCCTGAAGATGGCAGTGTGGCTTAGAAGATAGTCTTACAAAACAGAGGAACTTCATGTTGATTCTTTGTAAACATTCTTCCTTCCTTCCATGCTGCCCCAGTGCCTGGGACTCTCCCTTCCCAATCACCCACCACTGGTATCCATGGTCTCATTTTACCATTTCCCATCCTTACTATATGTTTTTCTCTCTAGAACCATCACCTGAGACAGAAATCCAGTTCCTCTGTCTCTTGTCCTGTCCTTGAGACTACAGTTCGATAGAAGACTAGATATCATAGATAGTTCTGAAGTCTTTATTCTGTGTTAGTCCTAGCTGCCAGCTGGAGACTGAGGCCAAAGCACTGTGCATGTTGAGCAATTGCTCTAAGCCTGGGCTTTCACTCTGGGATGTCCTCCTGTTGCAACCCAGCATCTTCTATTCCCTATATTGACTATGGTCATTTCCCAGTTGTTTTTCCATCTCTAATTTTGCTGCAAATATCATGCTAAAAATATTTTTCCCTTGGTCTTACCTCATGGCTTGTTGTTGTGGTATATCTGTGCCTTCTGAAACTACATACATTGGAAACAAAGTATTCACAAGTTATACATGAATGGACTTGAAGGTAGGGCTGCTGTCGTATTTATTTAAGGAGAGATCATGAGTTTAGGGCCCCCATTATGTCTTTTGTAATTTTGCAAAGAAGTAAAGGTCTGGGGAGCTGGATCAATAGGTAAGAGCACTTGCAGTGAAAGCAAGCAGACCTGAATTTAAACCCTTTGCATCAACATAAAATGAGGGCATGCATATCTCTGACCTCTACATGCTTGCTCTGCCTTAATATCTGATATTCTTTATCATGTTAAAGTGCAGAAAACACAAATAACAAAAATTTTCCCTTGTTACCAGAGGTTGGCAATAGCTATGAACTAAATAAACATCTATTATTTATAAAGCACTCGATCTTAGACACATTATAGCTATAGAGACTTTCTCCTCTATGATACTAAAGCACCTGGCACATTTTTGTTAAACTACTGTATGTGTGTAATTGTGCATTTTTTCTTTTCCCTTTTGGAACTGTTCTGGTTATATCAAAGGTAGAAACGATATTTGCACCTTTCTTTGTCTTTCCAACATTTAGTGCATTCATTATCTCAGAGTTGTAGCTTCAGCAATGCTTCTCAAATATATATCTTCACTCCTTCTATGCTTCCACTTCAACCTCCACTCCTAATGACTCATGTAGCATAAAGGAGGATGGATAGGCAGCTGCTGTAGTTTAGGAATAAAATTATCACCAAAAGTAACTGTATTGGGTTTGGCCTCAAACCTGGCACTAATAGGAGGTACTGAAGCCTTTACTGATTGGGCCTGTGGGGACTCTTCAGGTTACTGAAATATCTCAAGAATTGTGACACCTTCTCCTCTTCCTTGCCTCTTTTACTCACTGGCATATGGAAAGTAGTTTTGCTCCACTGTATGTATATTTCAGTCATGATGTATTTTGCCTTCACAAGCCACAGCACAAAACAATGAAGACAGTTGTTTATAGACTGGACTTCCAAAATGCCAACTCTAATACTACACCCATTCCTTTATACATTATGTTATGTATTTCTAGCACAGCAAGTAGATGGATGTATCAGCCAAATCTGAACCTTTATCTGCTGAACTCACTGAGGATAAAGGAGGATGGTGAAGTCTGAGAATCCCTTTTGTTTTCATGCAGATATCTGTAGACATAGGTATAAGATGTATTGGTTTAACAAATCTTTGTTAATCTGTCAGGAAGTACTTATTGCTTGATACAATAGAGACATGGCAGTTATTGGGGTAACCAACTGCTTTCTGGGTGGATTTTAGGCCCGCATCCTAGACAGGAGGAAATTACATCTTGAAATTGTGCCTGTGGTAAAAAGCCCATGGCATGTGAGTTTAGGAGGCCATGATCTCTAGGATGGAATTGGCTATGGTGGTTTTACATGGTCAAATTTGCCTTTTAAAGATATGTATTCGTGCCCAGAGATGAAGGCTGCTCTTCGCCTGCTTCAGAGAAGCTTCGGTTTTCAATAGGCAGTAGTTAATGTAGATTTATAACCTGTCAAAGTGCTTAGGATCATGACTGTTGAATGCTCAGCCCTAAATAGGACATTTCTATCACCCTTATCTCAAAGGTTTAGGGAATTTCATAGAAAAGGAGTCAGAAATTCTATAAGAGCTTGGAGGATGAGAAGCAATGCTGTGAAACACTATTTTCTGGATATGACATAACTGCTGTACCCACGAAATCACAGCAGCTATGGTTACCTACATAAGACCCGAAGAAGGCTGTGGTCATGAACATTGCAGTATGGTCATGAGATGGGCTTAAGTATCTTTCTGAAGCTATAGACAAGTTAATGGCTGCTGTGGTAGGAAGAATCATATTCTTTTGTTGTATAGCAATGCTAAGTTCCTTTTGTTCAAGAAAATAACTCTTCCTATTCATCCTATGCAAGTAACCCTAGTTAGATGCATTGGAACACACACACACACACACACACACACACACACACACACACACACACCATGGATGTAGAAAGGGGAATGTGTGAGGAAGGAGAAATAATTAAATGAGTGATGAAGTGGGACAACAGAGGATAAAGGAGGGGATTATGGGGAAGATGATAAAATAATATATGCATTTGTATAAAATTCAATATTCTTTTTTATATTTATTTATTTTCTGCATACAAATACACTGTAGCTGATTTCAGACACAAGAGAAGAGTGCATTAAGAGGGTTGGGGATTTAGCTCAGTGGTAGAGCACTTGCCTAGCAAGTGCAAGGCCCTGGGTTCGGTCCCCAGCTCTGAAAAAAAAGAAAAAAAAGACTGCACAGAGAAGAGTGCATTAGATCCCATTACAAATGGTTGTGAGCCACCATGTGGTTGCTGGGAATTGAACTCAGGACCTCTGGAAGAGCAGTCAGTACTCTTAACCTCTGAGCCATCTCCCCAGCCCAAAATTCAATATTCTTGACCCAGTCTGTGCCTGGTAATGTCAGGTCTGTCCTGTGTATCTAGGATGAGAAATTGTTACTAAGGGAGGTGGCCATGAGAATGTGATGCAGTGGCCTTGAGTTTAATGTCACAGAGGATGTCTTTACATGAGAATTCCTTCCGTGACCAAGTAGAGAAAGAAAGACTGTGAGTGGAGCAGCACATCCAAGAAAGGGAACAGATGCTCTTAAAGGAGTCTGCAACAGGATGGAGCAGAGTGGGCATTCTCAGGGTCTGAGTGGGAACTTAGGGGAAGGGAGGATACATCGGCCACCTTTTGGTGTGTGTGATTTGTAGGATTTGCTTAGATTTAAACAGCTTCACAAATGTGGGATTTGCTAAGGGCTTGATGATCGCCATGTGTCCCTAGCAAACAGTATACATAGTCATTCTACAGTATAATAAAGATTATAGATGAGGGAAAACAAAACTTCATTGAATGAATGAATGTACATATGAATAAATGATATAACATTGATATAACATTCTCTCTTATAAAATGCTGGAGAGGACCAACCTTATTAATTTTTCATTTTTATTGGAGTTCTTTTTGGATGATACTTATTTTTGTTTGTCTATGCATTCATTCTTGTTTCCTAGTTATTTTAGGTTACACTGCTTTAAAAACGTTAGTGCAGATGTTTCCAGAAAAAGGAGCTAACTTTTGTCTAACTATGTCAGTACATTTCTTTTTACACAGTCAGTGTTAATTAATGCTTGGTTAAGACAGAACATGTTATCAAGCCATACCATGCCATAAAATAAAAAGGGGGCAGGCAAAACAAAACCTAGACACAAACCCATCCCAAAAAATAGTTTGTAATATTCTAATCTGAATGAGTATTTTTTGTGTTTATAAGATAACTAAGTATGAATTTCCAAAGAAAACTTCTCACACTCTTATACATTTCTGTATGAAGACTTTTCGTGGAGATTTAATGAATGTGACTGCTCCTTGTGCCATTGTCCACGTTTTTCTCTGTTACTTCCAGTCACACAGAGATTGTGCCTGGCTGGTTTTTCATTTGTTTGTTTTGTCTTTGTGAGACTCCTTCTTTTCCTCCTCCTCATCCTTCTTCTCCTCCTCCCTCCTTCTGCAGTTAATATATAGACACAGAACATATGGAGATGAGCATGACATCATTTCTGTTCTTTGTGAAGTCTCAAATCTGGAACCCTGGTTTCTTTCTTTGCTACCAGAGGACTTTGTTCCTTGCAGAAACTTTATGGGCTGAAGTTCATTAACATTCAGTCAACTGAGATATTTTCTGTTTGCTTTGGTTAACATCTTCTTTGTGTAAAATCATTGTACTTTATTTTTTGTTTTACAGTTTGTTTTGAACAATTTGTTTGAGATATCATTGTCCCAATTGTTGAAGATACCATGCACTTCAGAAATATGGCCCAGAGTCTCTTGAGATAGAATCGACATGAATGCCTCCTTTTTGAGGACTAGTTTTCATAGTAGCAGAAGATATCGTGCAAGCTTCCATAGAAGGGAAGCAACTAACAGACCTACCCAGCTATGACCCCTGTGAATCACAGTGATAACATAATATAGTAAGCCAGTAGTGGCAAGCATGCATTGACAGTAACTGGCAGCTCTCTAATTAGATTTAAGGGACAACCCAGGGCAAGTCAAGTAATATATCCCGGAGAACCTACAACTACCACTAGCATAATCTCTGAGCACATTCTAAATGTTTTACCTGATTGCTAAAAATAAGTGTAGTCTCCACCCTTCAACAAAGAAACTTCTTTTTGTAATCATTATAGAAAAATCACAATAAAAATGCAATGTTTTGGAGTCCAGTCCCATTGGCTATATCTATAATTCAGCTCCCACAATTAACTCTCAAGAAATGTAGTGGAAGAGGGGCTGGGAAGATTCTAAGATCCAGAGAATTAGAGAGTTTGCTGTGAGCCTGTTTCTCCTAGTAATTTGTGGTGCTGCATTTCTAAAGTCTAATCAACATGTCTGTGTTAACATGAGCTTAACAGGACAACTATAGATATGCTACAGAGGACAGAAAAAGCCCCTGAGGGTGGCCTCAGCCCCACAGAAAGAACCAGAGGCAACTAAGAAATACTGAGAGCAGGATAAATAGTTTTACCCAGGTAAGAGCACATCAATTGATTACCCAAAATTGAATGGTCAACTCTAAAAATGGATATAAAATTGACAGAATATGGATCAAGCTTGTTGACGATATATGTATATACATACATATATTGTCTTAGACACGTGTGTGTATATGTATGTATATATATATACATGTAACATATCTATATCTTTCTATATATATGTTAAATGTACATATGCATACACATTAATCAACAAAGAGTCTATGATTTTGAAAGAGAACAAGGAGGGCTATATGGGAAGTTTTGGAGGGAGGAAAGAAAAGGAAAATGATGTAATTATAATCATAATCTCAAAGATAAAAGAAAAATATCGCCCAAAACCCACTTTTACAGAGAATACTTAAGAATACTTAGATCTGAAGAGGAGGATAAAGATAACCAGTGGACATGGGGAACAAATAGAAAGTAACGAACAGTCAATCAAAAGAGGTTTAAGAAGACGATGGGAAATAATACACACTATTGAGTAATAACTCTTAATATTAATATTCTTAATAACTTAGTAGAGAAATGATGAGTTAACAGACTGGATTAGAAAACAGGATGCATTTTTTTGTTACCTTCAAGAAATGTAAGTTACCATCCCAGATGGAAACCACCTTGGGGTAAAAGGATGGAAAATGTATTCTAAGCAAATAGTACTAAGAAGTAAGCAGGTGTTCTAGTGACTGACCATATGTTTCAACCCAAATATAGCAATAAAGTAAAAACCAACTAAAATGATATTTGAACTCTACCCATATAAGCACTAAATGCACATGGACAAGATTTCATAAGAGAAATATTAAAAGATAAAGAATTAGAGTAACCATAATGCAGTGAGAGTTGAACCAAAGAGAAGCCAGCTGGACAAAAAGTAAACTGAAAAGCATTGGAGATAATGACAACATAAATTAAATGGTCCAGACAGACATGTCTAGAGCATTCCATTCCAATACTAAATAAATACACATTCTTCTCAGTAACCCATGGAACTTTCTACAACACTAATCACAAAGCAAGTTTCAACAGATATAAGAAAACTGAAGTAACATCCTGCAGCAGGAAAAAATTAATCTGGGTATTGATAACAGTAGAAATGACATAAAGCACACAAACACATGGAAACCAAACTCCACATGGGCAAATGATAATCAAGTCAAGGAAGATATCAAGAAAGGAATTAAAAATTCCCTATAATTAAATGAAAAAGAAAACTCAATATTGCAAAAACTGAGACACAAAGGAAGCAGTGTTAAGAGGAAAGTTCATACAGTAAGTGCCTTCACCAAAACCTTAGAGAGAATTAATAATGTAATGATATACTTAAATGCCTTAGGAAAACATTAAAAACCACCCCAACAGTACACTGGAAGAGATACTCAAAATCAGCATTGACATATTAAAATGGAAAAAAAACAATTCAAGTGATAATCAGTTCTTGAGGAGATAAACAAGATTGAAAATCTTAAGTTTACAGAGAGAGAGAGAGAGAGAGAGAGAGAGAGAGAGAGAGAGAGAGAGAGAATAAACACCGAAATTAATAATATAAGATGCTCACAGGGAGATGTTATTACAGATATAAATGAAATTGTGAGGATATACTTTAAAGACATATATTCCACTAAACTGGAAAAGTTAAAACAAATGAATAGATTTCCAAATGCTTTTGACCCACAAAAGCTAAATAAAGGGTAAGTAAATCATCTAATCAGACCCCAAAACAACCAATGAGGTAGAACATTTATTAAAATACTCCCCACTTTGCTTTACAGAATCCTTTCAGTTTCCTAAGGTCCCATTATTAATTGCTGATGCCAGTGCCTGAGCTGTTGGTGTTCTGTGCAGGAAATTGTCTCCTGTACCAACATGTTCAAGGCTATTCCCACTTTCTCTTCTATTAGATTTAGTGTGTCCAGTTTTAAGTTGAGCTCTTTGATCCATTTGGATTTGAGTTTTATACAGGGTAATACATATGAATGTATTTGGATTCCTCTATATGCAGACGGCTAGTTATATCAGAGCCATTTGTTGGAGATGCTTTCTTTTTACCATTGTATGGCTTTGACTTCTTTGTTAAAAATCAGGTGTCTGTAGTTGTGTGGATTTATTTCTGGGCCTTCAGTTCAGTTCTATTGATCAACGTGCCTGTATCTATGCCAAGACCATGCTGGTTTTATTACTATTACTCCATAGTAAGGCTTGAAATCGGTGGCAGAGTTATCTTCAGAAGTTATTTTTTTATACAGAGTTGTTTTAGCTATCCTAGGATTTTTATTTTTTTCCATATGAAGTTGAGAATTGCTCTTTCAAGATCTGAAGAGAATTGTATTGGAATTTTGATGGGAATTGCATTGAATCTGTAGATTGTTTTTGGTAAGATGGGCATTATTACTATGTTAATCCTATTGATCCATGAGAATAGCAATAGCTCTGGCACTAAAACCAGCAATTAATAAATGGTACCTCAGGAAACCGAAAAACTTCTGTAAGGCAGAGGACAACAAAACAGCAGACTACACAATGGGCAAAGACTACATTTGACAGAAAGCTAATACCCCAAATATTTAAAGAACTCAAGAAATCCAACATTTACAACCCAAATATCCCAAAATGGGGTGCAGAGTTCAAGAATTTCCAACAGAGGATTCTCTAAAACCCGACAAGCACCTTTAAGAACTGTTCAACGTCTTTCGTCAATGGAAATCAAAATTATTCTGAGATTCTATCTTAACACCTGTCAGAATATCAAGCTCAAAACCTCAAGTGAAAGCACATTCTGATGAGGATTTGGGACACAAGGAACACTCCTCCGTTGCTTGGTGGATTGCAAACTTGTACAACCACTTTGGAAATCAATTTGGCAGTATCTCAGAAAAGTAGGAATAGTTCTACTTCAAGACCCAGCTACTCCACACCTGGATATATATCAAAAAGATAATTCACTGTACCACCTGGGCACTGGCTCCACTATATTCATAGCAACTTTATTTGTGATAGCCAGAAACTGGAACTAAAGTAGATGTTTCCCAAGTAAAGACTGGGTAAAGAAAATGTGGTACATTTACAGTGTGGAATATTATCAGCTATTAAAAAAAGGAGATCATGAAATTTGTAGGCAAATGGATGGAACTAGAAAATGTCATCCTGAGTGAAGTGAACACAGACTCAATAAGACATATATGGTATGTAGTCACGTATAAGTGGATGTTAGCCATAATGTACACAATAACCATGCTATAGTCCAGAGATCTGAAGAAGCTAAGTAACAAAGAGGGCCCAAGGGAAGATGCTTTTAATTTCACTCAGAAAAGGAAATAAAATAGATTTTCAAGGTGGACTGAGGAAAGGATCTGAGTGGGATGGGTGGAGGAAAATAGAAGTGGGACCAAGGGTCAAGGAAAGTGGGAACTGGGAGCAGGCAAAGAGAACTGAAATTGATGGGCAGGGAATCTCTGGGATGAGCTGGATCCTAGCATGGGGAAGGCTCCCAGGAATCTATGGGGGTGACCCTAGCTGAGATTCCTTGAAGTGGAAATTATAAAGCCTGAAGTGGCTCCCTCCTGTCATGAGACAGGACTTTCAGTGGAGCGAGGGGAAAGACAACACACCTACAAAACCTTTGACCAAACATTGGTTCTGCTTACAAGATGTGCAGGGATAAATTTGGAACAGAGATTGAGAAAATAGTCAACCAATGACTGGTCCCACTTGACCATCATGGGAGACCCATCCCATGGGAGAGAGACAACCTCTGACACTATTAATGATACTCTTCTATGCTTGGAGACAGGAGATTAGCATAACTGACTTCTGAGAGGCTTCATCTAGCAGCTGATGGAAACAAATGTATAGACTCACAGCTAAACATTTGGGGGAGCCTGGGGAGTCTTGAACAAGGACAGGGCAGGACTAAGGGAGCTAGAGGGGTCAAGGACACCATAAGATGACCTACAAAACCACCTTAAATAAGAACTAATATCTATTTTCTCTCACTTTTAAATTTCTATTCCTATTTATAATTTAGTTTGTGTATTTCTGTTGCCATGTTTTCAAAAGCATTATCAATTTCACAATAGCCTACAACTACTCTATTTCCCATCCTGCCCTCCTTTCTCCCTTTCAGAGGTAGTTTCTTGTGTGTATTTGCCAAGCATTCTGCTACTCAGCCATACCCCTGTCGAATTTTCTTTTTTGAATTAATTTATTTTTATTGAATATTTTATGCATTTACATTTCAAATGTTTTCCTTCCCCCTCATTTTCCCTCCTCCCTCCCCCTGCTTCTATGAAGATGCTCCCACTCCCACCCATCCATTCCTACCTCACTATCCAGGCATTCTCCTACCCTGGGGAAACGAGCCTTCACAGGACCAAGATCTCTCCTCCTATTGATGCCAGACAATGCCATTCTCCATATGCAGCTGGAGCCATGGGTCCCTCCGTGTCTAGTCTTTGGTTGGTGGTTTAGCACCTGGGAGCTCTGGGGTGGTCTGGTTGGTTGTTTTTCCTATCCTAATCCAATTTTCACATCAAAAGGGTCAGTATTGGGCTTTTCTGTACACTACTTGAATTTTTGAATATTTGGGTGAATCTTATAGTAACCTTTTGAACACTTGTTTTGGTCTAGCACTTGTAAATTGCCAGGTCTGATCCATTTGTATTCATAGAAGCTTTTTCTCATTATTTATTGTATTCTCATGTCTCTTTCTATGTCTGGTAACCAGCTTGCAGTTCAGTCATGGGGATTTTCACTTTCTGGGTACTGGTTTATAAATCCCTATGCCTCCTGCAGCACTGCAAACCTTTTTGATCGTGCCCTTTAGGTGCAGGTATTGCTCCATGTTGTTTAACCTTCCCCATCACCGAACAGCCCTTCTGTGAACTGCTCTCCTGGAAACAGCCTCCAGTCTCCGCCTGCAAAGTCTCTCTGACAACGAGTCCTGTAATAATGCTAACTTTTGTGACTTGAAGTCGGCGTTTGTATCTGTTTTCCTTTTTCCATTTTAGTATCTTAGCTGAACATAAACTCAATAATTCATCACACTGTGTGAAGAATGATAATGTTTTTTAGTTTCCTTGAGTTCTAGTTATTCTAATTCTAAATTTGGCAGTGATATAACTATTATCAGGATTTCCACAGAGCTTTTGCAAGTATTTGTTATGCTTTTGGTGTGGTGGCTTTGAAATCAGCTTTTCCACACCAGCTTTCCCCCCTTGCAGTGTTCATAGCTGGCTTTCTATTAATGAATTTTCTGGCGGTGGAGTAAGGGGACAATGAACATGCTCCTGTTAACAGGAGATACACAGTGCTGGAAGACATGAGTGTAGGGCAGGGGGTGGCCCTGTGAATGCTTTTACTTCCCTGAATCCATTTCTAATATCTCTCCTCTTTCTCCTACTTCTCCTTCTCCTCCTCCTTTTCCTATTTCATCTTTTCTTTCTTTAATGTTTTTTCTTCTGTTTTTTTCCTCTTATTTTTGCCCTTGGAATCATTTTAGATTCTTTTTCTTTCTCTGGTATAAGTCTCTTGCCAGTGAGCTGTTTACACTCAGAGAACAATATTCTGTCAATGCATTGTAATTGTGATTTCCTGAGTGTGGGCAGATAGCAATCAACTGAATCCTAATACGACCCCCCAGCAGTTGCAGTCAGTCCACAATAGAAATGGAAGGATGTGTAATAAAGAATAAATGTCTTCTAGCAAGAAACAAGCCATTGTATTACCCAGCCTTTACCTCAGTGAAGTCTATAGGTCAACACATTTTATTTCTGGAGGAGCATAGAGTAATGACATTAGTCATGCCAATCCATCTGTTCCCTTTTCCTGCCAAGGCATAATTAGGTAACGTTTCTTTAACAGTTAGTGAGGCTAACCTGGCAGCGTCTATGTGCTTTCTGCAGCATGCGCAGGGCTGTTTTGCTTTTCTGGGCATGGCTCATGGAGGCAAACTTAACCAAGGAGCCTAAGAACATTTTTTTGATGTTCATTCTGATGTTGTAAGAGAGGTGGACTGACTTTCTCCTAGGTGATTTCTAATTTTTTTCTTAGACCTGTAGTTTAACAGAAAAATACAAATGAGTGTGGATATCTTGAGAAAGGATGTAAACTGCTTGGAGAAGCTGTGACTAGAGGAGCAGTTATGATCAGAACTCTAGTGCCCGGTAACTACCATTAATCTTGAGTAGTTGGTGGGGGATTTAATATTACCATGGGAGCACATCTCTAGGTGTGTTTATGACCTTATTTCTGGAAAGGTTTAACTGACCAGGAAAGTCCTGTGCTGAATGTGAGGAGCACCATCCCATGGGCTGGGGACTGGACTGAATAAAAAGAATGTAGCAGCTTGCATCTACTTGTATCCACATCCTTCTGATACCATGCTTACCCCACCATGCTGGTGTTCTCAATCTGTGAGCCTAGATAAATCCCACTTCTCCTCCAACTGCTTTTGCCAGGCGTTTTATCAACACAAGAACCATACAGTCATCAAGGAACATGTATTCAAGACTATTATTAGGCTCCTCCCATGGTCATGCATGACTATAATGATAATTTGCTGGAAGCCAAGGCAGGAAGTTCATAAGTTTTGGCTGGTGATGGTAATACATAATATCATAAAACAAAAGCTGTGAGTATGACTCAGCTACATGGTGTTTGTCATGTATGCCCAAGGCCCTGGGTTTGACTCCCATCACTGAATTTTTCTTCAGCCACGGTTTGTTTGATTCATAGGTCAGGAACTTATACAAGTACATTGGTGGTTAGGAGAGATAGCTCCATGTCTTTTGGTAACCAAGGAAACAGACTACACAGCCAATCTAGCTCTGGGATGGGGAAGGAAGATCAAATGAGGTAGAACATGGTCCAGGATATATGCTCTTCTGTGATCAAAGGACCTTCTCTGTTTTTTCTTCATTTTTTTATTATTTTATTCATTTACATTTCCAGTTCCCCTCCCTCCACAACACCCTCTCCTTGCTCTCCCTGTCCCTATGAGGATGCTCTCCCACCAGCCACTCACTCCAGCCTCAGTGCCCTAGCATTCCCCTACCCTGGGTCATCAGGTTATCAAGCCTCTACAGGACAAAGGTGCTCCCTTCCCAGTGATCCAGATAAGGTAATCCTTTGCTACATATCCAGCTGGAGCCATTATTCCCCCCAACCCCTGTGTACTCTTTGGTTGGTAGTTTAGTCCTTGGGAACTTTAGGGGGTCTTGTTGGTTGTTATTGTTGTTCTTTCTATTGGTTTGCAAACCCCTTCAGCTCCTACAGTTTAAAGGACCTTCTTGCATGATCACTTTTACAGACTATTTGGAGTTCTGAGAGAGAGAGAGAGAGAGAGAGAGAGAGAGAGAGAGAGAGAGAGAGAGAGAGGAAAAAGAAGAAGAGGAGGAGGAGAAGGAGGAGGAGGAGGACAGGGAGGGGGAGGGGGAGGAGGAGGAGGAAGAGGGAATAGAGAGAGAACACGTTCAGCTGATGAGAGGTTATTGAACAGACCGTACTGCTTTGCACTAGTGTTTATCCTAAAGCAGAAATCCAGTTGTGTCACTTGAAAAACAAGTCATGTTTATTTTTTAAGGAGTTCAAAGGAAAATCACATTGTTTTCATAGTAAGGAAAAGTGCACATGTCTGGAAACAGGCCATTTCTCAATCAGGATAATGTATTCTCCAGCAGTGTCTTCCTAATCCTTGTGCTTAAAAATAAACCGAAACATTAGAGCTATACTTCCCTTGCATTTGGCTCACTAAAAATCTGTGGAGATCTGACCATTAGTGGCTAGAAGCTTCCAAGAGAGCCTTGCACCCTACCAACTTTCCTAGCAACATATGTGTATGTGTATATACTTGTGCTTTAAGGACAGTTTTTTCCACCATCATCTTCTCCTCTTCCTTGTTTCCCCATTCTTTCTTTCTCCCCAAACACAGCCTCACCAGATTAGCGTCAAGGTCAAGATTCTCTTGGGTGTTTTCTGCCATTCAGGTTCTCTCTTATTTTTCTAGTCACTGACTTTGGTTTTATCGACTAATTCAATGTTTTCATAACGTTTTGCATGTTGCCTGTTTTCTGGGATACCCATACAGTGCTGGATAGTCTGGTGAGTTCTGCCTAAGGCATGCCCCATGCATACTTTTCTTAGGGTCACATGAACATGCAAGTTTCCTTGCCTCTGGGGAGTATTATTACTACTTTCGATAGAGCTGTGAGCTGTCTAAGACTTCTTACAGGACTCATCTTCAGTATGAACTAACTCAACCAGTTTCTCAAAATTGAGAATCCATGTACTTGGAATGGTGTCAAGGTCAGGGGCCTTGTGAATATAGGGAATTGCTGAGCATGGCTAATGGGATAGGTGTGAAGGCTTGTGTATTTGGGCTTATAGCAGTCATGGATCATTTCCTCATACTTGGAGAAGATGGACTTCCATGCTAGGGCAGAGAATTACAGATTCTTTCAGGAAGTGTGTATGTTTTTACTACCGTGTAATTAGCTTCAGTTTATTCATTGCATAAACAACAATAGTATCAGTGATTATAGGAGCTTGCAAAGTTTACATGGTAAAATGGATACAAAATGCCTAACACAATACACCTACTATACAGGAAACATGAACTAGAATGGAAAAAGAAAAATATGAACTGACAAGAGAGAGTGAAGAGTATTGGGTGAGCGAGAGAAAGCACAATTTTCTTTATCAGCTGTATATTTAGGAATAACTGAATGGGGAAGAAAAACAGAGAGAGGGATGTTTATAACTTCAGAGTCCTAGAAGTTTCACATTTAGTGAGACCTCAATAGCTATAACATTTCCACCTTAGGGGAAAATAATTTCAGCTTGATGATGTCATTGACTTTTCTTTTTGGTTTTGTTTAGTTTGTGGCTTCTCATGTGGAATCCACTTACTAGTTTTTTTAGGAGTTTTCCTAAATATCAAAAAGAGAGCAAACTGAGACAGAGTCAGATCTCTTGCTTTAATGTCTTATGATTTAGGGAAAGACTCTTCTCTGCACCAGCCCCTGGTGCATCCCTCCCAGGAGGGATGCCAGGGAGGTTTTGTGCATGTCTCCATCTAATATAGATATCTAGTCTTACTAATTTTAACTTTCAGGTCAATTCATGGTAAGAACAACATATGCTTTCATGTTACAGCCACTTCTCTTTCTCTAATGCTCTCCTTTATGAAGAACTCCATCCCAACCTTCTCCCCTTTCCTGTGCAAGAACCTCCAGGCCTACCTTTACATATTCCCTGATTGTCTCTCTCACACTATATATTCCATCACAAGTGAATGGTGATATTGCTTAGGAGAGAATTCTAGGTCACAAATTCTCTATTTTTAATGATTCACTTATTATTCTCATGGCTTCTAAAGAGAAGTTTGCTGTCACTCGTTATCCATGTTCCCGTTTTCTTATTGAAGATTGACTCTTGGTGCATGGTTTCTATAGTTGAAATATGGCAAGTCTAGGTATACATTTGTTATTTGTGCTGCATGGGATCTCTGTGACTTTTTCTCACCATCACTGTGTCAGTATTTCTAAGTTCCTTTCTTTATCCTTCTGGTGTTAGCATTGCATGATTGTTGCACCTTTTGTAGATGATTTAGTCCTCCTAGTCCTCCTGCTTTTGCTACTCCTCTTCCTTCAGGTTCCAATATGGTAGCAAGCCTCTGTTTATCTTTATGCTTGTGGTTTCACTATTAAACTTTGTCTCTTCTACTCACCAGTACACTCAGAGCATTCATCACCTTATCTTTTCACCATTTTATTTTTATAATTAAAAACTGTCCATTTTTCCATACACTATGTTTTCTCTTCTTGAACTCCTCCCAAATTCTCCTACCTCTTTACCCATTAAACTATATATTTTTTAAATCTCTTTATTTTAAAAAAATGCACAAAACTAAAATTAAAACTCAGTAAGGCCAAAAACCAAACCAAAATGAAACAAAAAGTCCACAAAAAGCATGAAATTTCTTTTGGCAAACTACTGTTGTTGGCGTACTCAATGATACTTCATTGTAGAAAACTGACTTTCTCCTTTCCATCAAATAACTTCCTCACTGGAAGTGCTAACTTATGCTCAATTCTTGTTAGTGCTGAGACCATGTCTTTTTTGGACCTAAGCAGTCTTGTGTATGCTGCCACAGTCTTTGTGAGTTCATATGTACATTAGTCCTGTTTGTCTGGAAGGCACTATTTCCTTGGAGTCATCCATCATCTCTGGCTCATACAATATTTCTGCTTCCTCTTCACTCAAAAATCTTTGAGGGGTAAGGAGATTGATGAAGACTTTCCATTTAGGGCTGAGTGCTAGAAAGTCTGTCACTCTCTGCACAATGTTCAATTGTATGTCTCTGTATTAAATCTATATAATATAAAAAGAAGCTTTTATGATAAGGTTTGAACAAGGCACTGATTTTTTTTTGTCCCAAGGTAATGTCTGTCTTTTAAGGTGTGTTTTTGGATATAGCCAAAAGCTAGACTCTGTTTTCTAATCTATTCTGTTAGTCTGTGTCTTTTGATCATGGAATTAAGACCACTAATATTGATAGTTATCATTGAGCAGTGTTTATTGATTCATGCTCTTTTAGTGGGGTAGTGCAGGTTCTCCCTTTTGATTTATTGTTCTGGGATTATTTATTTCATGTGTCTTCTTGTGTATAGTTGATTCCTTCAGACTGGTGTTTTCCTTCTAGTGCCTTCTTTAGAGCTGGATTCTTACATAGCAATTGCTTAAATTTGGTTTTTAGTGTAGAGAATTATTTTTCCCTATTAATTGCAATTGATAATATTGTAGGGCATAGCTATGGTATCGTATCAATGGTTCCTAAGAACTTTCGAACATATGTTCATGCCCTTCCGGCTTTCAGAGTTTCTACTGAAAAGTTATGTGTTAATAGGCCTGCCCCTGGCAAGTTTAATTATTTTCTTTGCTCTGCACAGTTAGGGTTTTGATTATTATCCATCATGGGAGTTTCTTTCCTATCTCTTTCATATTCCATATGCATTTTCTACCTTGATGAGCATTTCTTTCTTTAGATTAGGAATATTTTGTTCTATAATTTTGTTAAATAGTACCTTCTGTGCTTTTGACTCAGGTTTCATTTTATTCCTATATCCTTATTCATCATAGGTTTGGTCTTCTCACAGTGTCCCAGATTTCCTGGATATTTTGTGCTTGAGTTGTTTTAGATTTAACACTTTCTATGGTTGAGGCATTCATTTTCTCTGGGCCTACTGCAATAGGTTGCAGTATATTGTTATACTGTCTGATAATGCTTATTTTGCACTCGGATCTAAGTATTGTTAGGGTTTTTGAAGTTATGAGTTTTTTTTACAATTTGAGTTAAAATGTTTCTTGGCATATGCTTAATCGTATCTTTATAGGGTAGGTGCTCTGTTTTGTGATTGTTGTTGTGCAATGTGGATCTTAAGCAAGTGTGATGACTGGAGTATCTCTCATAGAGAGTGTTTCTGTAGCACTTTTTGCACAGAAATGAAGATGAGCTAGAAACAAAGGCTGAAAGAATCAGCCAGAAAGAAATAGGGGGATCCTGGGTCTATATAAAGAAGCAGAATCTCTGGGAATTGAAATGGCAGAGACTCCAGCAGGCTGAAACAAGACTGGAGAGACAGTAATGGAGGACAATCTAGATAATAATGGTTCTCTACTGAATCTTAACCTAGTGTGGCAGCTAAGTTTCTGGTAGAGAGTGATTTTGTGGGTTTTAGTAACACATTGAATAGAGATACATAAGAAGGAAAATCTGTAGATGTTGGCAGGAAAAAACAAAACAGAGCTGGGGAATCCTCAGGTGTCTGTACTAAGAACCAGAGTTCCTAGGAATAGAATACATTTTTTTCATGGTGTTTTTGTGTTTCTAGAATTTACATATAGTTGTAAATACTAGATTTCAGCTAATGTCATTGGACCTTCTTTAACTCTACCCCAGGACTGCCCAGATAGATATTGCCAAGGGTTATCTCAAATTTCTGACTTAAAATTATTCTCTAGTCCTCAGCTCCTGAGTATCAGGAACCTACAGTTCATGTCAAGGTGACACTTAGCTCATCAGGTTCTTCAGAAGTAGAGCTTACAAGTGCCCTGTTCCCAAAGGGGCACCCTGCTGAAACAGTGGCAGAGTGTCACAGCAAAGGGTTTTTTAGTCTTATGAGAAAGTCTGGATTTCATGAGGGCTCCAATCTTCATCAGTGCTTCTCCTCTTAATGAACCCACCTTTACATGGGACTGGATAACCCAGAGTTGTGTCTCTACACTCTTTGGTTACTCTGTAATACAGTGATTATCATTAAATCATATCTGATACATGATTATAATATTGTTTTTATTAAAGGGATAAAGGTTAATCAGGGCAGATTTCAAAATGATTGTTTTACTCTCTTCATAGGAAGCACATGGATTCTTCTTCCTGGGAACTAGATGGCTTTTAAGACCGAGACCTCTTGGTCTTTAACTTTCAAGGTAGACCATACTTAACTTCCAGTAGTTAGCACTGTCTAATTGTTCCAGCGTCTGTTGTCCCTAAGATCAGCTTTTGCTCCAGTGAGCTGTGATTCTCTGTATTCATCTGTCCCTGTCTGCAGTTTTTTTTTTCTTTTCGGTGGTATTTTTGGGTGGTATTTTGTTTTGTGTCCTCAGTTCTTGCCTGGATCTAGTGAGAGTTTATGATCTGTATTTCATCTGGTTGTCTGGAAAACAGAAGTGTGACTGTTTCGTTATTTGCATATTCAGGTAGAAACAGTAGATTTGATTTTTTTCCTCTGGGAGTGTGAAAAAAAACTCATTGGTGGCAGGATCTTGCTTCATCCTAGGCTAGAGGTCTACTGAAATAGTCTCCCAGGACAAATCACTTTCATCTTCTTTCTGTGTTCTTTGTTTCTATTTTGGGTTTTTGGGAATATTTGGGGCCTGTGCTACAAATATCTGGCCACTCTGGCCTACAGTTTGGGGATGCAACTGAAAAAGCAATAATTAGGCACTATGCTTTGTACCTACTTGGGAACCTTGGTACTGGTGCTTGTGTTTCAACTCTAGTAGGAAGGAAGATGTTGCGAAGACAACAGGCAAATATGTTGTCTCTTATGAAAAACCAGTACATAGAATTTCCTTCTATGTACTCATGTTGGTCAAGGAACCTATGGTGATAATAATTCTCAACATTTAAATTATCTGAGGCTTAAGGCATGATCCCAGGGATATTCTGACTATCCCTGGCCTTTGTGGCTACTCCTTTCTGCATGTATAAGTTCTCTGTAAGGATTTAGTCCTACAGTTAACCAAATTCATAGGTACGTAAGTCTCTTAAATATAATGATCAAGTTTTTGTATACCCTAAGTCTTGTACAGATCATTATTGTATGGGGTTCCTTGGACTTTAGAGGATAATGTCAACTAATGGTATGTCCATTTCATCCCAGTGGCAAAAGTTCACAGACAATTGGTCTGTGTTGAGCATGTTGGCAAGAGTTCCCAGAAGAAGACATTTTGTAAATATTTTCAATCCAAGGTTGATTTAATCTAAGAATTATCCCACAGATGCAGACAGCTAATTTGATTTTTTCTCATGTCTTTGTGTGATTTTTGATTTGTTTGTTTGTTTCCTTCATTTTGTATGTGTGCTACTTGGACTGAAATCCGGGTTGTGGCATTTGCTAGGTAGGTATGCTGCTATGGAGTTACAATCTGCTCTGACGTATGACTCAAAAAACTAGTATTTAAATGTTTTCATCTGTAAGATGTCATATAGGTGAGGGCGGGTACAGGATAGAAAAAGGCCTGTCATTGGATGAGAAGAAAGGATGGGCAGGAGAAAAGTTTGAGGGAGAAGGAGGAGACTGGAATGGATGGAAGAAAGGAGGAGACTGAGAGAATCTGTTGAGAGAGAACATGGAGGCTGATGTTAAGATTCAACTCTGTGTATTTACAGGTTGTTATGAATATTCTTAAAGGATGGATGTGTACAGGGCTTTGTATGTTTAGGTGGGCAATTATATCTTATCAATTGGATCAGAGGTTATTGTGCTGTGTGTTCTTTCATGTAGTGATTTAAGTGTAAGACAGTGTGCGTCGGTTAGAGACACTGGCCGCTTCAGAATTGGGGTGTGTGCTTCTGGCAAGATATCTACCAAACATCTTGTGGCACTGTGGTGCTAGATCTAGTGGGGCGGGGGAAATAGCTTTTTATTTTTTTATAATTTTACAACAACATTGATCCATAGAGAAATTTCTTCCAGTAAAAATATCATTTTTTTAATGGATAAAAATTAATAGAGGCTGGAGTGGTGGTCACTGTCAGTGGCGAACAGTACGCACTGCTCCTGGAGAAGACTCCAACTTGATTGCTCGAATCCACATTACACTGAGTAGTTCACAACTGCCTGTTATACCAGTTCTAGGAGATCCTAAGCCCTTTACCCTAGAGAAGCATTAAGATACGCATGTGCACATGCATGTACACACACACATAAATACACAAAATTTTAAAAGTATGAACTTTCAGAAGAATTAGAATTGTTCAGCATAATTCTAATTTCCCACCCTGACATAGTTGTGGCTTACAAAACACTTTAATTCATCTGCTTTTTTTCGTAGCATTATTACACTAATGCAAATAATACAGAAAGGCTTTGAAGATCTTTTTTTTCTACCTTCTTTGAGGATAATATGATCCTCATCACAAGTAAAGCTTGTGACTAAAGGAGGCATCGCAGTATCCTTACCAGAAACTTCCCAGTGAGCAGTTAGCTATGTAGAAAAAAAATACTCCTTTTTCTTCTCTAGTTTAAAAAAGTAATAAATTGTCTTTCACAATTTAATGTCATCTTTGCTGCCAAGGTAGACCCAAATACTGTTTTTCAGGTGGACTTCAGTCTAGGAGAGATAGGAAGTTATTCTGTAGTATAAAGGAAATGCAGTTGGATCATTTTTCACTGGAACCTACAGGATACTGAACATACCAGAGTAAAAACCTATTATCTTGGTAGTTGACTTTATAGGTAAAGAGAAATTAAGTACATAAGAGAACTTTGTCATTTTTAAACAACTGCCTGAAATGGTTTTACTGCACCAAGAGATGGATACTTAGCTAATATTAATTCCTTCCTTTTGGCCAATCAAGTCTGTTTATTGTTGAAATAGATTTCATGTGGGTAGTGTATCATCTGGACTAGAATAAGGCAGAATATGATGTCTATGACTGGAGATATTTGCCTCCAAAGATCTTTCATGTTCAGAAGGCAAAGAAGATGTTTGGGAGGTAGATAGGGTGCTCAGTGCACCAGGATAGATGGTAGTAATTAATCTCGATTATAGATTTGACAGGATTTGTATCACTCATGGAAATATACCCGAGTCTACTGTAGATGTTTCTGGGAAGATCTACCTAAACGGGAAAAGCCATTCTAAATGTGGACATTACCATTCCATGGGCTCAGGTTCTAGGACTAAGTACACCACCAGCATCCACCTCCCTTTCTTTTCACATTGGACACAGTATGATCAGCTACCTCCTCTACCTGCTTTGCCAGAAACTGTGAGACAAAATAAATCCTGCCTTAAGTTTCTATTAGTTGTTTTTGTCAAAGCAGTAAGAAAAGCTACTGTAGTGTTCTAACTATGTACACTTAAATCATAACTTTGGGTGCATGACTCTGATGAACAGAGAAGGTGCTAACACTCACAGATGTCCCCCCTGCATTTGTGGGATCTCAGAGATTTGACTGGTATATCATTATATACATGTAAGCATCAGAGTTACTGAGGCAGATTAGTGTCTCATTAGCAAGGCCTTTGCTTATTTGTTTCTTCTGCTAATTGGTTGAGAACTTTGGAATGCCTTACTCTGAAAAATTAATTAAGTAAGGGAATAGAAGCTCCAGGGGAGAACAAATAATAACTTTACTCCTTATCATTTCTTTTTCAGAGTGATTAGGTCATTAAATAGGCTGTGATTAGATTCTCCATTCTTCATGGCTTCCCTTTAACATCCACTTGCAAATTTCCTTAGCCATGGGTCAGGTTCATTTACTTTTGCTCTGTGATCTGGGTAGCAAGACTTCTGCCTGAGTGTGGACCTCTCTTCTGTGTAAATGGTGGTGATGCCTGATAGGAACCAGACACCTTGGGGGATGTTTAAACTCAGGCAGGGGGTTCCTTTCTGTTTCCTTGTGCAGTCCTATTTTTCTTTCTTTTCTTTGCCTTCTTCATTGCTTTTTGTTTCTCTTACAGGAACATGTATAACTATGTAAAGTCACCTTGCTTTTTCACAAAACTTACATACAACAAAACATCCACAAACATAGAGAGTTGGGCTACAATAGGCAGAGGATGGAAATGTCTTTTAGATGATAAAATATGCCCAAACGCCTACTTATTACAGTTTTGATTCCAGGCTTGGTGCTTACAGTTGGTAGAAATATCAAGAGCGGAGGTCTAGCGAATCTTGAGGTAATTTGGTATATCCTTGCAGGGAATGATGGGGCTACCGTATCTTCCTCTTTCCTTTCATTCCATCATGTATTTCCTCACTGGTGTACTGCCTCACCACTAGCCACAGCAGACAGTCCTCTCAATTCTGTACTGAAATCTCCACAATTGTTGAGATGCAGTAGTTTCTCTATAGTAGTCATTTTACTTCCTTGGGTATTTTTTACAATGACATAAAAGGTGGTTACAGTTTGTTCAAGCTAGATTTTATGTCAATGTGACAAAAGCTAGGGTCAACTGAGAAAAGAAATCCTCAATCAAGAAGACACACCCATCAGGTTGGCCTGTGGGAAAGCATGTGAGATATTTTCTTGAGTAACAGTTGGTGTTTGAGGACCCAGCTCACTGTGGGTAGTGCCATTGCTGGGCTGGTGATTCTGCATGGAATAAAAAGGCAGGGGGAGTAAGCTATGAGGAACAACACTGTGCTTATGTGGTACTGCACCTTTTAAAGATGGGTTGGTAAGATTCTCATACTAAGAATCAAAACTCTTACTCCTTTCAATGCTCCTCTTTCCTTGCCTTTTGTGGAACTTTATCTCCAGTGCAACATTTATACCAATGTTAATACACTATTTCCCTGCCAGGGCTGAAGGTTGATTTACATTCCTGACTCAGGATAAACCTTTCCAGTATGTAAGAAATCATTTATGGGCTTTTGAGATAGAATAATGGGTAGAGAAGCTGGCATCCAATATTGAAGATCTGAGTTCCATTCCTGGATCTATATGGAAGAGAGAGAGCTAACTCCCACAAATTGTCCTCTGACCTCCATATATGCCACGACTTGTAAATGCAGAATCACACACAAAGTAAAGAAATAAATGTAATATATAATTAAAAAGCAATTTTGAGCATCTGAAAGTCAGGGATAAGAATAACAAATATTTAAGGCCAGATTGGATATTATAGGAAGACCCTGTCTCAAAACAAACAAAGCAACAACAACAAAAACCATCAAAATTCCTGAATGATAGGACTCAGATAAATGTGGCACTATGGTGTATGTGCACCTTATTCCTTTTTTTTTTTTTTTCGGAGCTGGGGACTGAACCCAGGGCCTTGCGCTTTCTAGGCAAGCGCTCTACCACTGAGCTAAATCCCCAACCCGTGCACCTTATTCCTAACAAGTGAATAAAATGTTGGGAAAAAAACAACAAAAAATGTCATAGATGATTCAACTACACAGAAAGACAGTTTGAAAAACCCACCAATTTGGATGTTCTCCTTAAGAAACAAATCCTTGTTTTCCTAGAGTGAAACAATAAAGTTTCCAGTTTATTTGTCTCCAATTCTTGGAAACTATTTTTTCCACAAGACTTTCAGTTTACTCTCTTTTCCAGGGTTGGTGAAAATGGGAGCAACATGTAATGGAGTGATGCTGATGTTTCAGTTTGGGCACCGTCATGAGCTGCTAGGTTAATGGTGTAGAATACTGACATAGAGAGAGAATGCATGGGCGGGGGAAGGTGTACTACCACTTGAAACATCACAGAGAATTTGGAGTGAAGATCAAAAGGCCAGGGAAAAAGAAACCCAGGCCTGCATGTGCTGGCTGGGAAAGGCCAAGTTCTATCATAAATTGAAGCCTGGAATCCTTTGGATCCACCTGATCCTCACTAGGCTTTTGAGAGAACAGATATAGAATGGAAATTCCATTGACTTGTGGAGAGCATTCCTGCTTCCAGAAATATGCAAGAAAATAAGCTCCAGTCTTACATTCAGAGATTAATTTTGCATTGGGAAAATGAGGCCACTTAAAACAAGTCTGATAACAAAGAACCGGAGATTTTGTGTCATGTGTGATTTAAACTTTTATCAAGAGCTTGGCCACAGTTTAGGAAAAGTGGGTTGTAGCTTACATGGCCTGTCGAAACCATTTTAGGATTCTTTGAGTGGTCAGATGTTCTCTATGGGTAGTCTTCACCAGTGGCATGGCATCCAGTTTCTCAGTTGTTCTTTGTGAACAGAGGCTTACATTCTTAGAACTAATGCAGGAGATGAGGGTCATTCCCTTTCATTGAAATGTGCACCATCATAAGCATAAATGACATTGGCAGCAAACCTTGTGGCCTTCCTAATCTAATTCCTTAAGGGGAATGCCTTAAGTCTCTCACTTCTTTTTCTGACCCTCAACCAATGATACAGAAAATTAAAACTACCAATCAACTTGGACACAAGACTTAGTCCACCATAGATCCCTGCTGAAGGAGCCCACATCAGACCAGTATACATCTGAGCCTTCTGATAGGGAGAGCGTGGCTTTCCAGAGCTGATGCCAGGGAGACAGCTCTGCTCTCATCATCCTGTGAGCATGCTGGCTTCCTCTCTGCATCATTACTGAGTCTGGTACTCCAGCTTCCCACAGAGCAATCTTGCTAATATGTAGCTTTAAAAATGTACTAGATGCCTGTGTCTTTAAATGAACTCATGTTTTGTTTGAGTTTGTAATAATTACAGTTTGGTCTTTCTATCCATATTGCCACTCCTGGGATCATTATGCAATATAGACATTTTTCATTTCCAATTTTAGTTTCTTGTGGTTTTTAGCTAATGGTAATAAATATCTTGAGTCAGTGTCGTCTAAGCAACGGATTATTCCAACAATGTGAGAATTCTTATTAGGATGCAAGGACTTGTCCTAGGGAGGTGGTGGCTCAGTAGGCAAATACTTGCTAAGGTAGCATGAGGATCTGAACCAAGATTTTCACAACTCATGTAAGATCAGATGTGATAGTATGAAGCTGTAATCCCAGTGCTCCTGTATTCAGGGGAGAGACAGAGATAGGTGACTCTCCAGGAGGTCATGGGCCAGGTCACCTTCTGTATGCAGTGATTAGGAAGAGATAGTATCTCAAGTGTGGCGGAAACTGAGGACAAACACCTAAGGTTGTCCTCTGACCACACAAGCACCATAGTATGCCTACACGTCCTACATGCGTGTGCGTGCTTGTGTGTGCACGTGCACCCACCCACCCACCCACCCACACACACACACACACACACACAAAACACAGAGAGAGCGAGAACAAAAAAGAGGTTCAGTGACTTGTAACTTATGAACCATTAAAATAATATGTTTATTCTATATGTTTATTTGGTTTGCAGTAGGGAGTCTTCTTAAACACACATTTCATAATGATGTGAAAATCAGCAATCACAGAAATGCTTATTAAAATTCTCAGCCAGCAGGTGTAATTAAACAGGACCAGACACCCTCAGGGCAGCAGAATAAATCTGGTTGGAAAATACAAACTAGTTACAATCTGCTCCTTTCAGTCAGATGGTTATCAATTGAATAAAACAAAACAAAAATGGGATTTGACACTTGTAAATACTGTACATTACATTTTATTATTCTGAGAAAGACAAGAAAAATAAACCACTGAAGAGAGAAGAAGAGAAAGAGGGTGTAGGGTGTAGGAGAGGACAGTAAGGATGGAAAGAGAAAAACAGGAAGCTTCTGAAAGAAGTTTGACTGCATGTTGGCCTGCTCTGATTTGGGAAATTGCTGTGAACTTTATTGTAAGGCTTTTCCTGATTCTTTAAAGTGGAATTTGGTTGCATAAGCAGCTAGCTTAGAGGGATTCATGACTTCATAAGGCACTTGGTAACTACCTACACATATATAAAATCTCATCCAAAAGGTGACATAGGTATGTTTTATGTGCAATACCTTCGACATAAATTATAAAATCAAACCCGAGGGAGAAAGCTCTGTATAAATAAATGCTGATGGAAGACCCTCTGAACACAGGGTGGAAAGTATCTGGCAAGAATAAGGAGGCAGGTACTATAATGAAACAAAGGAAGAAGACATACAATGACTTTGGCAAGATAAACGACTGTGTTCCTGAACAGACTTATGTCCCTACACTCATCCCATAGTATAAACGCAGGGAAATTCCCTTAAGCCTGAGAGTCAAGTCATGGTCCTCCTACATTAGGCCCACAGTTTGTGTGGGGCTTGCACCTACAGGATAGTTTTGTGGCCATTGGCTTTGTCTTCTGTAGATATGGTTTATCTAATTCAGCGCTTTGCCAGATGTGGTTGGTATTAATAAAAGAGCTTCCACTCCCAGGGGGGGAATATAGTATTCCAGGCCAAACTGGATCAAGCATACCTCTTCCTAGGTAGGGTAGCTGGTTCACATCAGTTACTCAGTGGGATCAGGGAACAATCATCTTGGTACCCAGTGGCACCAGGTGTCAGCTCACTGCAGCTGCTGTGTTTGCACTTTTGCTTTCCCTGAAGCATGGCTCCTGTAATGTGAACCACCCCACCAACATGCTGTCATCCGGTTGTAGAAAATTCATTTCCTGACATAGACTTTCATGAGCTGCTGAGCTGTTAGATGATCAGTTGTTCGGGGTTTGAGGCAACTTAGTGGTTGAGTGCATGCCTGAGCCCTAATGTCAGTCTCCAGTGCTCAAACATGTTATTAAGTTCAAGTTTGATCTTTTCAATGTTTCCCAGTTGTCATCGTTCATTATTCTTTTCTGGGAGAAGTTGTATGGCTTTTAAGAGCTTTTGTACAGTCATAGATTTTATTTGCTGCTGTTTATTGATGTGCACTTTGCTTAGGTTTTGGAATATTCTTAACATCAGATGAGAAAGAATGCCCTGAGAACTCTAATGACATCTCAGTCTTAGGTGGAGAAAGCTCATGCTCTGGGCTTTAGCTTGGTGACCACTGTTCTCTTCTTTTTGTTTAGGTCACGTTCCCTACTGTAGGACACAGAGACCATTACAGACATAGCCCAGCATCCTGACCAGCAGTCCTACATTTGTGGCTCATAGCAAGAGCCCAAGGCTTAGATCTCCTGTTATCATGAACATGAGCTTGAGCCCCTCCTCTTTTGCAGTAGAACTCATATTTTTGGATCTCTTGGTTGTCTTTCACTCCTCTCAAAGATAACCCACCTTAATTTGAGATTTTGGAGTCTCTGACTCTTTATATGTGAGTCAGTTTCTTTTTAGGCCCTATCTTCCTCCTGTTCTCGTTTTTTTCTGACAAGTGCTGAGTAAAGCCCAATGTATTTTCCTGTGTATTTGTGTGTTTTTTAGGGAATGGCACTGTGTATGTTTTTCTTGCATAGGAAGGTGACAGATGCCCAAGATAGAAATCTAGCATTCCTGGGGGACAGATCAAGCCAGGAGACAGTGCCCATTTCCAGGGAGGAGTTAATGAAAGTCAACACCTAAGTTCCCTGATGGTAGAAGACAGGAAGGTACTGGGTGACATGCGCAGGAAGACAGCTAAGAGGGCTGCAAAAGGGGAAACTGAAATAATGATATGCGAATTTCTGTGCTGCTCTCATTCCTGTCATCATCCAGACTGCCTGTGCCTGCCTTCTATGTAGGTTTGTGTTATGCTTGACATGGATGAAACGTGAACCTTTGGCTAACTAATCTGCTTCTCACAAATTCTACCTCTCGGCTACATCAGCTTCGTGAAATTGTGTCTCTCTCCATTCACTGGGTTGCAAAATGAGACCTTGAAGCTACTCATTTAGGAAATGACTATATTAATTTGAACATGCATACCCTGAGGCGTTACTAACTTACCATGTCTTTTTCCTAAATCACACCCTGGTTCTGCTCTGGGTATTCCCTCTCAGCAGTTTCGCCCCAGCGTAACTCCAGAGCATGTGGAAGCCTGGAGAGTGGCTTGTGCCTCCCTTTCCAGTATCACAGTGGTGCCACCATACTCTCAATCCCTCGCCATAGGACTCTTCTCTTAATGGCTCTCCATCCTACACATGTGTATTCTTTCCACCAGTTTATTTTTCCTTTGTGGAAAATGGACCCAGGACGCATATTCATAACAGTCCCAATTTTATTATGGTTTACATCTTGTTTTAAGTGTACAGTGTTTAAAAATGAAAGTTGTAATTTTTCCAACACGTCTACCTACTGGATGAGTATGCAGCGTTTTAGAGCGCACATGAAAAGGGAGCAGTTCTCTTTCCATGGCTTACTTGCATCTTTTCCTACAGCAATGCGTTTCCTGCTAAAAGCAGAAGTTGCTAACCTTTTGCATGTACTCATGCGTTGACAGTAATTTTAGAGCATCAGTTTTTGTAGGGGTTGGACTAGGAACTGCCAATACAGAAGATATACTGAGCTGCCCTCAAATACATTCAGCAGATCCTTGTTCTCAATCGAGGACTGGGAAATTTCCTGCTAAGAAACCAGATGACATGGAGAACTCTGAACTTCCTGAATTAAGGAGAATCTTGGTATCTTGACAGAGTTCTAGCTCAAATGTCATCAGTGCTGTTAACATTGTTATAGCAATGCTGTTAGCAATGCTGTTAACCTTTTGCACCAGAGGGCAGCTCCTCTCCTCAGGTGGTTAGAAGTTCTGTCATGGAAGCGCTTGGCTCCAGCACTTGGGACACTTGGCATTTCAGTGGCATTTTGAGTAGCACTCACCATGTGTTCTTGGGAGCCTCATTGGTACAAGACACAAAACCTCATCTTTGGTGCTGAGAACCCCTGAAACTGAGGGTTGAGGTGAAGTCAAAGCATTGGTGCTGGATCCATACCTTCAAGTGTTGAATGGGCAAGTGTTGCAACTTACGTGCTTTGTCCTGGGCCCACCAATGGTCCCATGCCAAGCTAACATGACTTTCTGCAGGGTAGGATGTTCTGAACTAGAGAATGGTCACCTAGTTCACAGAGAGAAGGAATAGGGTCTTCAGGTACTTCATCAGTACTCACCCCATGGAGTATCAGTACTGCTCCCCAAGACAGGGAATGTGATCTTTAACTTGGTAAAAAACCCATCTCAACACAGCCAGAATACAGCAAATACAGAGGCGAATGCCAGCAGCAAACCACTGAACTGAGAATAGGACCCCGTTGAAGGGATCAGAGAAAGAACTGGAAGAGCTCGAAGGGGCTCGAGACCCCAAAAGTACAACAATGTCAAGCAACCAGAGCTTCCAGGGACTAAGCCACTACCTAAAGACTATACTTGGACTGACCCTGGACTCTGACCTCATAGGTAGCAATGAATATCCTAGTAAGAGCACCAGTGGAAGGGGAAGCCCTGGGTCCTGCTAAGACTGAACCCCCAGTGAACTAGACTATGGGGGGGAGGGCGGCAATGGGGGGAGGGTTGGGAAGGGAACACCCATAAGGAAGGGGAGGGGGGAGGGGGATGTTTGCCCGGAAACCGGGAAAGGGAATAACACTTGAAATGTATATAAGAAATACTCAAGTTAATAAAAAAAAAAAAAAGAAAACTTAAGTTTTGCTGCATACTTTTAAAAAAATGTCATTTAAAAATAGAAATAAGGTTAAAGTGCTTGGTGAGAAAGGCGAAAGCTCTGGGCTTGGTTCTACACTTAAAAAATAGAAAAACAATTGGATGCTCTGTTTGATTAGGCTCTTAGCACCACTGTATGTAGCTTCTATGGTAATGAGCACATCGTTTGCTAGAAAGGACATCACCTATCCAAAGTTAGATTTTCTGCTACAATACAGAGGTACACAAAATGTAAGTACAGAAAACTTCAACCATTATCTCATAATTGTATGTCTATTGAGACTTGAAAGCCATAGGTTTTACTGGTGGAAATTGAAATGTTTTTAGAGAAATCAAAACAATATTCAGTGACAATAAAGATGAGTTGTTGACACTGTAAAGAAAAAAAAACCCATCTCAATGGCCTGAACATTAAGACGTAAGCGATATGATCGGCTTCAAATTATCCTACTACTTAAGGGGAAGGGGACAGAATTCACCACTCTATGCCAGCCTCAGGTTGGTGTGGTCGAGTGAGCTCTGCATAGTTTTGTGTTTTTGCTCCTTGTTCCAAGGAAGGAAGGAAGGACTCAGGTCTTGCACTTGGGAGGCTCTTCTGCTGGCTTTATTTGTGTCTCATACAGCTTTAAACTTAACCTGGTGTACTCGGCCATTAACTAATGTGGAAGTTTCGGGATACTACTGTGGAAAGGGCTGATTACACTAGGCTGCAATGGAGGTGGGAGGTACTGACATGGCCCAGGACCATACTTGGACTTTCTTGAGGATTTTGTGCAGGTGAAGGTGAAAAAAAATCAGCTTTCTCATACTTTAGACAAATCACTACTGCTCTAGGGACAGGAGAGAAATGAAGAAATGAAAGACCTGGTAGTAACATTGGACTTCGAAAGGATAAAGGAAAAGAATTTCATTTAACCATTCATCCAAGAAAAGTGGAAAGTGTTCAGGAAATGCAAAAAAAAAAAATCAATCCAACGTAGGAGCCATTTTGAGCTATTTCTCCAAATGCCAAGATAATTTTTTAAGAGACTGTTTACGTCATCATAAATAATGTTTCCAAGTCCTGGGGGTGTCTGACACTAATTAGAAACAACATAACCTTATAATGTCTGTATGTCTGTTTCATAATGTGGAACGTTACATAACCCAGACTCTGGAAACAAATAAGGGTGGTAATTGACTTTGTGAGAGTTGGGAGTTTCAGATGCTCTGACTTTGCACAAGCTTAGCATAGACAACGCATGATGGGAGTCACACTTGCAGCCGTTTAGCAGCCTGTGTCTGATGATGCACCGTCTTGCCCACATGAAAATTGGAATATCAGTTTGGATTTATTTATTATCTTAATAATCCAATTTTGAGGCAAATAATAGGCATTTAGAAATTTGCATTGATTTTTCTCCCCAAGTAAGGGAATAAAAAGCAAGTGTGTCATCCTTTCATCTGAATTTATTGAGTCTTTGTTCTGAGCCAAATGAACAGTAAATCCATGACGAATGGGACAGCTTCCATTCACTGGTGACTGCTTTGTTTATTTTTCATCACATCCTAAAGATTTAAGATGACTTAAAACCAGGAAATGATCAAAACGATTTTTTTTTAAGAGAAAGGTTTGAAATCAAGCCTAAAGGAAAGCAATGGTAAGGAAAGTAATGAGGAAACACAGGGAAAGTTAATCTTAGCAAGTGTGGCCTGTAAGCTGTAACTACTGTGGGAAGATGGAGGCGTACTTAGCTCAGGTCTTTCTAGTGCTCGGTGCACGGGCAGACAGAACAGGGAGGGATGTGGGGCTTCAGATCCAGGTTTAGGAATCCTCCCTCCTGCTGGTTCCTTGAGAGGGGACCACACTCTATCATAGGTCCTCATTGTTATTATCAGGCCCTGGCACTTAATCACTGAAGAAAGATGGGATTTATTATATAAACATGCATCTTTTGTGTCAGAAGACATGTCACTCAGCAAAGTGAAATGAACTAACTAGTTATGTATTTATATAAAGACAAAGAGAGGACGGATATGTACTATGGAGGTGTGGTGAGGTATGGGGAAAGGGCCCCTTGAGGGCTCATGCTAAGACATCCTTTCCAGTGAGGGACCAGCTACAGGAAAGTATAGTGTAGAATAGAGTTTATTCAGGGCAAATTCAGTTTATTAAGAGGGTAGAAGGTGCAGAGAAAGGAGGAGGGAGGGAGGGAGGGAGGGAGAGAGGGGGGGGAGGGGGGTGGTGGAAGGGAAGGGAAGGGAAGCAGAGAAATAGAGGCCAGCCAAGAACATGTGGAAAGAGGCAGGAGGGGAATGGGGAGAGAAGGGACAAAAAGAGAAGAGGGTAAGAAAAAGAGAGCAAGAGAGCAAGAGGGCAAAGAGGGGGTAAGCAGCCTCTTTTATAATGTTAGGCATACTTGGTTGTGGCCAGGTAACTGAGGAGCAGGAGCATACTTGGCTGTTGCCAGATAACTCTGGGGTGGAGCTTAGATAGAAGGCTAACAACTATGTCTTAGGTCTGCAAGAATATCACTCTGTTAGCCTGTAAATGGAGAATAGGGTGCAGGGAGGATTTAATCCCATTGTGTAGTTACAAAGGAAGAATAGTAATGAAGTATCATGACACCATATGCCAACATTCTCCTCAAAAAGAGAGGCAAAAGGCCATATACACACTTGTATGCACATAGAGATTTATTGCAGGGAACTTACAAAAACTATAGAGGCTGGCAAGTCTGATGTCTACAGAGAAGGTCATCAAGCTGGACACCCAAGGAAGAACTGATGCTTCAGTTCAAATATAAGCTCAGCAGTTGCCTTTCTCTCTGTAAGGCTTCAGTCTTTTATCTATTGTTCCTGTATCTGTTTAGAAGAGGCTTATCACATTATAGAACATAAATTTGTTTCACCCACAGCCTATTGGATTGACCGCTAGGTCTATCTGAAAGCTATCTTTACAGCAGCCTCTAGACTAGGGTCATCGCCTAGCTATGTTGACAGATGCAAAGAACTCTGATGTAGAAGGAATGGAGCAAAGAGATTAAAGTTAATCTGCACAATAAAATCAGCCTAACGTCAGTTTGGCTGGGTATTTCCAAGTATATCTGAGGCATATCTTAAGGACTGAGGACTGAAGTTGTGGGTCAGGAAGAAAACAGGCTTGGGAGTGCCAACTGCAGGGCTATGTCTTGTCTGCTGGAGGGAAGAGCAAGCTGACTCAGCAGTGAGGTAGCATGCTCCCGTGCTCTCCTAGTCTTCTCCCAGAAGCAGGGGATCCCCAGTGGACTAAGCAGAGTGCATCCAACTGACTCTGACACTCCAAGTCTGGTCCTACTTCATATTTGCCTTAATCATCATTAACTTGTGTCACCAATAGTTTGCGATCATCAACAACTCCAGTGTCTCTTTCTGAGGCAAGCCCAAGTAAGTGTTCCTGAAACACAGTAACATAAATGAGTCAGATCTGAAATCAAAGGTGGGAGGGAAGGTGTGAGAAGGGACAGACAGGGCTGAGGTATCACAGACATGCATCACAGGGCAGTGCTTTTCAACAGATCCCAGTGAAATGCTAATGAGCATGTGTGAATCCCAAGAGCAGGTGAGTGTGATTCTCACTGTTTTATTCCAAGAGGTTAGCAGGCTATTTTAGAAGCACAGATGTCAGCCAGTACTACTCATAATGAGGTTAGAAATCACCTCTTCAGTGGAGGTGTGGCCACGCTGTTTGATGGGTGGGGGTGGGGTTGGGGGTGGGGGTGGGGGTGAAGAGCACAGGAGGAGTTTAGAGGGGAAACTTTCACATGAATATGATTGTTTTCATTCTTCTTAGTTAAAACATTTGGCAAGTCCAATAATTTACATGGTTGCCTCATGACTTGTGAATCTGAAGAGTTGGTTTCCTCGCAATGTTGGTTCTGGGCACAGCTGATGCCATAGGTCTGGAAGCTGGGCACCTCCCAGCTTTCACTTCCACACAGATCAACAGCAGCTGTCCTAGGAAGAACCTGTCCTGCTTTCACTGGCTTTCTGAACATGCTCTGGTCCTAATCAAATCACACTGGTGCTTACTCAGCCCAGTTTTGCATTATGCTTCCCTATCACTTCTTCAGTGAGCCATTGATCCAGTCGTTTGAAAATAGCACTTTGGACTGCTAGATAGAGTCTTCCGTGACTGCCCTCATCACCCTTGTGTATTTTGTTATTAGGGTGAAATTAGAACATCCCCCCCGTGATTTACATATTCTTATGGGAACTTAAATTTGGCCCTCAAAGACTGAAGAAATGGAACACAGCTATTAATTATTAAAGCAGCTTTATGAGTCAACTTCAAAGTATAAAAGTCAGGAGCAAAGACAGAGCTGGAAACCACAGAACACATGTTCATGTTCAGTGGTGATTTTGGGTCACATTGCTTTAAAATTCCTTCTTTCTATTTCCTTGGAATGTAGAGAAGCAAATGGTTTCTCTCTTCTGCTAAATCTCTAGAAATTCAGAGGTTTTAGTCAAATTCAGGGTAGAGCTTTAGCACTCATGAAGTCCTCAGTGTATTTCCAGGGATGAGGCATGGCTAAGAGGAGTCCCACGTCCTTAGTCCTTATTTTTGGGTACTTTTTCTTTTTCCACAAAACTGTCTTTGCAAAAAGGCTTTGATAAACACACTCTAGGAGAAATCAGTGAACATGAAAACTTCCAGCTTGTCAACTCTAGGTCGGTGAATGGTGCTTGAATTAGGCTTTTATGTATATTTGCCTCTAGGTCATCTACATTTGAAGTGTCCTGAGAGAGGGATGCTCTAACTCCATGATTGGGGCATCTCCTACTTAGATAGAAGTCAGAGTAGTATTCATGTTTGTGATCACCATTGCTTCTAGTCCTGTCCTTTGGCCAGAAAGAATTTAATTTTGTGTGTGTGTTTAGTTGGAGCTGAATAAAAAAGAAATCTACTTTGAGGGGAAGTTTAGTGTAGACAGGGGACCCTAGATTTCACCTTAGGATGGGGAGAAAAGTACCTTAGAAATAAAAAGAGACAGCTTGAAAAGTATTTGGCTGTTTTGCTATTCATAGCTATTCCAGCTAGGGTACAGCCTTCCCAGGTCTCTGGCCTGTGATACTCTGTTCACAGAGATGCACATTGTCCTTATGACTTACTAATTCTAATTAGCCCAAAATCACCGTTTATATTTACGTGGAAACAGCTGTGAAAAGTGGCATACATTGAAAAACTACTTAGACACAATCTCTGGCATGAGGTGGAGATAACCCTTTATTTTATCTTGACATTATTATTTGCTTAACATAATCCATGCTTAAGCATATCAGGCAGGTTATGAAAGAGTCATGAAACGGTATTAACAAGATTCATTCACCTTAAACCTGTTTACTGGTCTAAATATCTCCATGTTCAAGCATGGGTCCTTTAGACAAATTTGCCTAGAATGTTTAAACTTGTGTCACTGAGACAAAAGATCCTATTTTAATTAACAGATGTATAGATTAATTAGTTGTGGGTATTTCTATAGAGCCCTGACTAGACTGGAAATTAAGACCCTTGTCTGAGTTGGCTTATCAGTCACTATTATAAAATGTAAAACCAACATGGAGAAGAAAGGGTTTATTTCATGGGTTGCTGAATATCATCAAAGGGAGCCAAAGCAGAAACTCTAGGTGGCAGCTTGAAGCAGATAATAAGGAGGAATGTTGACAACCAACTTGATTCCCTGGTTTGCTCAGATCGTTTGTTTTACAACGATTAGTTAGTTAGTTACCTTTCTACTGCTGTGATGAAACACCATGAATCAAACAACTTATAAAAGGAAGTGTTTGGTAGGGCTTATGGTTAGAGTTCATGATGGTGGAGCAAAGGCCCAGGGCCAGGAATAACTGAGAGCTCATACCTCCAATTACAAGCAGGAAGCACAAGGCACACAGGTGTCCAAAGTCTCAAAGTGTTCCTCCAGTTAGATGTATTCTCTAACAAGAACATACCTTCTAATCCTTTTCAAATAATTCTATATACAAGAGACCAATAGTTCAAACAAATGAGCCTATGGGGACCATGTTCATTCAAATCACCACATTTTGTATACAGTGGGAGTTGGGTCCATTTGCTTGGGGATGGTTTGCTCACAGTGGCCTGGACCCTCCTATATCAATTAGCAATAAAGAAGATGCACCCACAGACATGCATATAGGCCATGTATAGAGCCAATCCTTCAGTTGAAGCTCCCTCTTGCTAGATGACTTTAGTTTTTCTCAAGTTGACAATAGAAACTACTAATCAGAACAAACCTTTAGTCTCAGTCTTTTAAATTCTTGAGTTATAAGCAACACCATCATGATGGTTTTTTTTAAAAAAACAATTTGTTTAAGCTTCATTACTAATAAGGAATTTACCACTCACAGAAAAATGGCAGGCATGATTTCATGTGCCTATGCAAAAAGATGTTCTGGGAAGATGGATCTGATTGGCACCCGAAAAGATCTGTTCTCTTTGAATCATTTCACATTTATAGGAAACTAAAACAAAGACACTAATCATCCCCAAATTTGGCCCTGACTCTATAGTCAGGCAGCCACCCTTGTCGCTGAGGTCCTTAGAATTGACGTGTTCCTTCTTACTCTTCCACACATTCCCCTCCTGGTCAGCTGTCTCTGCATCTTGGATTGTTCACCTATGCAATGGTGCTGGGTCTTGCATTAGTCCCGAGTTTCCACTGCATTACGAGGTTAATTCAGAACACACCACGAGAGCTGTGCATTTATGAGTCTGTTTGTAATTTGTTCATGCAGACTCCTTTTACAGCACAGATGTGCTTTTATAATGCATAATACAAAGTGCCCTTATCTGTCCCTTATCAAATTTCACTGTGTCCAAAGAGTAGCTTGAATTTTATAGCTTCTGTTTTGTGGCAGGGTGCTCTCTGCTACTTCGAGTAAACAACTATCCATTGTCTGTACACAGATAGTGGTATATGCTGGCTGGTCAGGTTTGGACCATAAAGGATCAGAAAGCCATAAAAGCTAAGAATATCTTTAGAAATCAGATTTAAAAAAATTCAATTAGTTTCCAAGATTTTAGGCCCTTAGACTATTTTTCTTTTTCCGGAGCTGAGGATCGAACCCAGGGCCTTGCGCTTGCTAGGCAAGCACTCTACCACTGAGCTAAATCCCCAACCCCCACTTAGACTATTTTAATTTCCTACTATTTCAAAAGAAAATTAAAAACAGAAATTGGTAAAGCAGAATCTATTTATTTACATTTTGGCCAATACAATGAGAGAAAGATTCATAGGTTTTGTTCCAGCATTTCCAGTACCTGTATCAGTATTTCATATAAAGGATGAAACAAAAGCTAGGAAATATGCACATGCTAATTTAACATGTAATTTAACCTGGCAGAGTTGATTGAAACTTCCCTCTGGTAGAAAAGTTCCTCTTCTGTGTGGCAACAGGCTTTTTCCTTTCCCTGCCTCAGAATGAGATTCCTAAGGGAGTTTTAATTCTTTGGGATCCATGGCTTCAGTTTCCTTGTTCTGAATCTGCTTGCAGTCACAAAAGAGAAGTAAAAGTTAATTTAAATAATGTAGTTACAATCTGGGCCTAGGGAATTTGTAGATTAACAGTGTGTGTTTCTTGATAAATATATTCTGCATTTATCTAAACAAAAGTAGAGGGTTTTATAGAGTCTCGACTGCTTTCTGAGACAAGATTTCACTGTGCAACTGTGCGTTGTAGGTCATTAGCTGGGTGGCAGGAATTTTTACCTTTGTGTGAACTTCTTCTTAAAGATGTGTACTACACTATCACTATAGACTCTCTTCTTGTTCAAGCTTTACTAGGCTCCTCCCTCTTTCCTGGTCCTGGAACTTGGGCATCTGTGTTGATCTCTCTATTCTCTAGCTGGAACTGAAACTTTTAAGGTTAAAAACTTGGGCTGTTATCTAACAGGCTTGGGCATGTGTCTCAAATACACCAGCTGAGATACGAGTAACAGTAAAGCTCAGAACACATGTGTTTGCTGTGACCACTTAGGTACAGACAAAAGGGTAGAGTGACATAAGTCTATCTTTGGAATACTAAAATGAGCTTTAAGTGGAGAAGGAATTGGAACAGTTATTGCACACAATATGCATAGTAAAACAATCCCGGTCAATGTGTAGTCTGGTTGATCTTTATTGCAATTCTTGCTCTGCAAAGTGGTCAAAGCCCATCTCTTTTGAGAGTGTCTAACTGATTTCTACAAGATTGCTTCTACTCCAGAGTGTAACATAATTGTTCTCATGAGGGGGTGGGAGGCTGACCTGGCCTGTGAGGTTTTAATCTTTCTAAAGTCCAAGATGACTTCAGGTTTACTCTGAAAATTTATTTCTATGTCTTCAGCTAAACTAAAAGAAGGCAGATATATACATATAAAGTGAAACAGATATGTCAGAGCAAGTGAAAAATCATGCCCCCTCCCAGAAATATCTGTAAATACCTGATTCACAGGCGCTCCCTTAAATCAGATTGATTCAGTTCCCACTCTGAACTGGATTACCCCAGATAATTTATCAGGCTCCTCCATTACACCCCATTCCTCGCTCATCTGCTGTAGGGTATTGACTGTTGACTCTGACCTGAGGTTCCTGCAGGGTTGGCGTATAAGGAATTTCCTCCTTGTTTCCTCCTTAGTGACTTCAATTCACCAGCCCTCCATATTCTCTCTCTCTCTCTCTCTCTCTCTCTCTCTCTCTCGCTCTCTCTATCTATCTCTCTCTCTCTCTCTCTCTCTCTCTCTCATTCTCTTCCCCCTCCTGTAAATCCCCATCCCTCAGAGGTCATATCTTTAGTTGTTCTTAGAAGGAATAATGCTGGAGTTGCATCTCAGGCTTCAGAGCAAGTCTCCATTGGAGCAGAGCGGGGCAGTGAACCAAAGCCTTGTTTTAGATGATGCGAAAGATCTATAACTTGATGTTGTCGTTCAGAAAATTGGGGGAAAGAAATAGCTGTACCATGAGAAATCAACTCCATGATCTCAACCAGAGCCAGCGCTCTTGAGTGTAATTTAATATTCAGTGCCTCATTAAGAGACCCAGGGACTCCTGAGACTTGAAACCACAAGTAATTATTTCACAGGAAGGCCCGCCAGCTTCTTCAGTGTGATGCTAGCATCTCAGAGATAAGGAAGGCAAATTCTTAACCCTTTGTGTGGTACTTTAGTTTCCTTAATATTCTGTGAACTCAAGAGTGACTATGATGTCCTCTACAGCCAAGGCATTCATTCTGCTATACCCTTTTATCCTGCAGAGGATACTCCTTGCAGAAAGGCAGTTTTGGTCCTTTCAGTCTTACATAGCTACAAGCTTCTGCTGAAATCCTTGCTCATAGTTTTGTAGCTTCCAGTGTCCTCATTTTAGGTCTGTGCTTGAGCACCTGACTCCACATCACTGTTCTAAAGCATCTACTTAGGGATACCTTTCCACTTCCCTCCTGATTCTTACTAGAATTGGAACTGGATTTTTGGGCATAAGCTTGGGCTTTTGGAAATTTAACAAGTGGTGTTGGTTTGAATATGCTTGACCCAGGGAGTGGCACTATTTGTAGGTGTGGCCTTGTTGGAGAGTGTGTAGGGGTGGGCTTTAAGACCCTGGTCTCAGCTTCCTGGAAGCCCGTCTTCTCCTAGAGGCCTTCATGTGAAGGCCTCTCCTGCACCATGCCTGTCTGGATGCTGCCATGCATCCTTGATGATAATGGACTGAACCTCTGAATCTATAAGCCAGCCCCAATTAAATGTTTTCCTTAGAAGAGTTGTCTTGGTCATGGTGCCTATTCAGAGACAACAAGCAAGTGTTCACTACCCATCCCCAGTAAATGAATTAAGGAGATGAATAATAGGATAAGGCAGACAGATTTATCTAGTGTCACCACTTGAGTTAAAAGAACAAATAAAGGGGTTCAGGAATCTGAAGACCATTTTCAGGGTAATGAAATGAACTTTATCTTCTTATAGAGGAAGTAGGACAAAGGTTAAGTATGTATAATTAGGTACTGTTGGTCTAGGTGTGGTAAAGTTGGTTATTGTCTCAGCTCAGATCCTGTAAAGTGGTACCAGGAAGTTCTTAGAACTTGATGGGATCAGTGCAGGTCACAGTCTCCAGGATGCAGCTCTACCACAGGTGTAAGAGCCCTCATCCATGGTGAGTGGTGGGTGGGTTTGTTCTGCAAGATTCTACTACTCCTGAAATACAAGGCACGTACCAGATTAATACCCTGATAGTTCCCTGTGCCTCCAGCCATGTGAATGAGGCTAGCAGGCACAATACAGAGCAATGCCAGGATTTCATCTTGGTCTTGGTTAACTTGTGGACCCAAATGAACTACTTAGAAAAGCAGCTTCTAAGTACCTGTCACAGTAACTATTTTCATTGTGATCCTCTTAGTCTCTATGGTTACAGAAGATGCAAATGTATGTGTTAGTCTTCATTCCCCTGAATAAACTACAACATTGCTAATTGACTTATCTTGAAATTCTTTTCTGTACCAAAGTCTAGAGTCTTGTATATTCAGCTCCAGGAGGCCTGATACTCAGGCTTCACAGGCACTGCCCTCAACATGTGGCACATGTACACATATACACATAAATAAAAATATTAAAAAATATAAAAAATAAATTTAAAAGCAAAACTAATAGAAATATGTTAACCTCAAAACCCTAATAGCCAGAGAATAGTCCTTATTTTCAAATACACACCAAAGTCAAAGGAATAATGTTGCATGCAATAAAGCTGTAAAAGAATGAGATGAACAAATAAAAATAGTATTTAATGTAGCCCAGCACTCTCTCCATGTAAAAATATATGACATTAAAGGTAAGGTAAAAAGTATCCGGAAATTGTGCTCTTAAATATAACATAGAAACCAACCACACCAAACAGGACCAAAGTAAAAACAGGAACAAACTAAATAAAATTTAGTTAAATTCATTAATTGATGTAAAGGAGACCATCACCCCGGAGTCCTGCATGAAACCTCTCACCAGCTGAGAACCAAGAGTCCTAGCACAGTGGCCAGAATACCTGCTGTGATAGTAGCTGACGTAGAGAGTATGATGTGCCTCTTACGTAGAGATATTTTAAATTACAGTGTTAAAATAGCAATAAAACATATGTAAGGATTGAGTGTAAGTGACCCTGAATATGATGGCCTTACTCCTTTTCCAGGTATTTTCTGGGATTTCGCAAGCAAGATTAATAACTTTCTTTTACAGTGAGAACATCTTCACTTCCCTTGCCATCTCATACCCTTGCATTATCCCATGAAGCCATCCGCTTTAGCTCAGGAAACACCCTATGCCAGAGCCCACAGCCATGCTTGAGCACTTTGATCCTTTCTTTGAAGATAGGAAAGGGTACTACTTTTGTCTTTCTTATTGACTCCTATGCTTACATCTATCCTAAATATTTTTCCCCTGAATAAACTACAACACTGCTAATTTACATATCTTGAAATTCTTTTCTGTGCCGAAGTCTAGAGTCTTGCCTTCACTGACGAACTCTGGTAAACCTTTGCCTTAGGTGGCAGTGCAGAACTGTCTCCAGCTCTTTTCCCATGGCTGCTGACACCATGGTATAGCTTTCATGTATCCTCATAAACATCAAGCCCTGCCTTGCACTCTGTTTGAAACCCAGAAATGCTTTCCACCGTGAAAACCTTACCAGTGTGTGTGTGTGTGTGTGTGTGTGTGTGTGTGTGTGTGTGTGTGTTGTGTGTTAAGTAGAGAGCTCTGCCAAGAAAACACTTGATTGGCTAATGTAGGTTTGTCATAAGATTTTCCTGTACTTCTAGGCTTGTGGGGCTTGTGGGACTTTACATTAAACCATACCAGAGGAACATGCACACCAATTTATTTATAGTTTCATAGTTTTATGTGCACAGAAGCCTCACATACAGGAGGAGTGAGATTTGGGACCTTATATCATATATGAATAACGGAAGAGAGACAGTGTCTTAGTTGGGGCTTCTATTGCTGTGATGCTTTCATCATGACTTAAAGCAACTAGGGGAGAAAAGAGTTTATTTTACATTATAACTTGTAATCCCTCTTCCAGGAACGTCAGGACAGAAATGTAAGATATCATCTTGGAGGTAGGAACTGATATAGAAACTATGAAGGAGTGTGGCCTACTGACTTGTTTGTCTGGATTTGCATAGCCTGTTTTTTTTTTTTGTTTGTTTTTTTTGTTTTTTTTTTTTTAGTATTCAGAGACACCAGTCCAGAGGTGGCATCACCCAGAGTGTGAGCTGGGCTCTCTCACATCAATCTTTAATCATCATCATCATCATCATCATCATCATCATCATCATCATCATAGTCCAACAGGCTTGTGCACAGGCATTTTCTGAACTGAGATTCTCTTCTTTTCAATAACTCCAGATTATATAGAAAGGACACCTATGTGAGAGCAAACGGGTCTTGGGAAAGAATAAGATTTGTAGTTCTCTTTCATGTTTTTTTTTCATTAATAAAATTATTTAGAACTGAACTTGCAAGGAAACTTGAAGGCAATTTTACTTTCGTTTTTGAGAAAAGGACTAGGGCACACAAACTGGAAATCTTAGTGAATTCCTCGGAGAGGGAATATTGAAGAAGAGAGAACACTGATTTGTTTGGGTTTGAGAAACCTAGAATGTTCAGCAGTGGAGGTCTGTCTGTAAACAGCTTTATGGAGGAAGAGAGAAAGTCTGCAGAGAAAGAATGAGAAAGCCTTCAGAGCCTTATGGAAAGCATGCTTAGGCTTTAGGTCAGGATCAGGAAAAGAGATAGGAAAAACAATGAGGGAAAGGTAGTCTGTTTCAGTTTAAGATTCAAAGAAAGTAGGTGGGCTTAGTAGTGCTGCCAGGAAGGAAGCTCTGTGATTGGCTGTCCAGACAAAAGGCCCTCTAGGAAGGATAACTACATTATTTCTGTCAACAATAACTATTCCTCCCATCTCACTAGTGTATCTTCAGGTGAATCTTCCTATAGGGTATACTCATGTCTGTGATTCCAAGGCTATTCTGGGTTTACTTTTGAAGGAGGAGATAGTTGTCTGTACACTTGAACCGTTGGAACAAAACAGAATATCAAGTCTTCACACAGGGCCAGAGGTATATTATTTGGATTCTAATTTTTTTTGACCAAGAGGAAATAACTGTCCCGTAATGAGCCAGTTAACTGGCCCTTAATAAAACCAGGAAACTGACCTTTTCATATGGTAATTCATATGAGATACTTCAAGTTCCAGGGTTACTAAAAGGAAGAAGCCAAGGACCAAGGCTGACCTCAAAGGAGAGGTTCACCCTCAGAGGTTCCCAGGGCTACTAAGTTTGTTCTAGCTCTTTATGTGGAGGAGACAGGTGGTGTCCTCTGAGTTCTAGTGCCCACTTCTTTACTTTTCTGAAGCCAAACTCTGCCTTTCAGGCTTGAAAGAAGAGAGCTGAACTTGATGTTTCCAGCCCCAAGCAGCCCTATTCCAGTGAAGCACATTTTGAGTATGTCAGGGAAAAGAGGGAGAGGGGGTTCGAGGAGAGCAAGGGAAAGAAATATACCACAAATTAAGAAAAAGCAGGTGGAATATAGGGTAATTTTTCTTAGTTGATAAGGTTCCTTTTCAGACAGTGAAATTATATTGATATATTGATGCATGTCAGAAAAAAATTAGCAAATACTAGATGTGAAAATGAGAACTACCCCTACCTCACCCAGATTGAGTGAGATGAAATTGTGGAAGATCCATCAGATGAATGCCGACTTTCTCCTTATGATCTGCTTAAGGTGCTTAGACTCAGAACTGCCCTGAGCTGTTGATTTTGGTGGGGAGAGGAGTGTGTGTGTCTACATTCAAATACTCATATAAGGTTTTAATAGAGAAAAGTAAATTGAAAGCATGTCAACCATAAAACTGATGAAGCACAATAAAGTTTGCTTTTCTAGCAGTAAAACCACCTCAGATTCATCAACTAAGGAATTAGTAATTCTTTATATGACTCATCCTAGTGCCCCTCCCCAAGGCACACACAAAGCTGTGTTGCAGTGTCTGTTGGTGACCCATGCCTGCGAGAAACTCTCTGTGTGGCAGCAAAAGAGGCACCCACCATATAGAAGTCTCCCCTAGTAGCCTTGGTTTCCACTGGGCCTTTGAAGCAGCATGCCTATGACACAGTTAAGAAACCATTTCTGGTTTCAGGCACAGACAGCTACTCTCTGAAACATCTCAACTCAGTACTTTTTCTTAGATGCATTTTGAAAATGGGTTTGGATTCCTTGATGAAATACCTGAACAGAAAAATGAATTCTGTTAATTTCCATCCACCTAGTGATAGAAATTTATTCTACAAATAGTATTCTATCTTATGGGAAGAAAATGCAATAGATACCAGCAATTCAAAAGGGCTGGGTCAGTTATGTGGACTTGGATCTGGGCATGCTCTGGAACTGGGGCCCTTATTTCTTTTGTGAAAGGATGAATCATTTTTCTTATCTTTTCATTATATGTCACAGTGCTCATATTTGCTATGTGGCTTCAGCTTTATCCCACAGCAGGCCTATATCTCTCATATAACTGTCTGGTAAAGACTCGTACATTAGTGTGGGGTAGAAGGGAGTTAGGCCAATCATGAGGGTCAGGTGGTCACCCCTGTTATGAACATGGGTACTCAGAAAAATATCAACATTTTATTAATAAAAGTTGTTGGTGATATTATAGCTCTAAAAGTATACATCCCCTGACACAAAGAACTTATCTGATTTTATGGTCAAGTTCAAGGGAGCAAAACCATATATACAGAAGGGTGTATGAACCAAAGGAAGATTGAACAAGAAAGGAGATAGAGCAAGTTAAAGTGCTCTGTCTCTGTCTCTGTCTCTGTCTCTGTCTCTGTCTCTCCCTCTCTCTCTGCCTCTGCCTCTGCCTCTGCCTCTGCCTCTACCTCTGCCTCTGCCCTTCTCCTTTCTCCTCTCCCCTTTCCTCAATTTTTGTCCTCTCATCTGTATTCCTGTCTGGTCAATACGAGGCAGAAATCACCCCTCTGCAGTTAATGAAGACCTTACCTTTACAGAAAAGGATGGAAGTGAAATAGAATAATATTTCTGTATTATACAGCTGCATTCAGTGGAAAGGATGATGCTTGATACCTTAGTGCAAAAGAGATTCTAACAGAGGAGGGAGAGGTGAGAGTTAGGAAGAGAGGAGGAAACATTTTCTGAGCTCTAAGTGGCCAGTCATCCTCCCAACATTCATGAAAAGCCTTGGGGAGAAAAGTCAATGGCTTAAAAAAAAAAAAAAAAACAGAAACCAAGGTGGCTTAGGAAAAGGCTTCTTTCTTTTGCAAGTTTCCTCAGGGTCCTCAAAATATACTTCCATCAGTTTCTATATGATTTTTGTGTCACAGTTGTATCACAGTTTTACATCTCAGCTTTTTAATTTCCATTTGACAATTAGAATGGCTGGGCCGGGGTGTGCACTGAACACTGCCAAAGTGCCCGCAGTATGGGGAGTTGGTCTGGCTTGCATTTCCTCAGACACCACACACATTCCTCTAACTTCTCTTCCTACTTTACCTGCAGCACCTTTATGTGTGTCTATGCCTAGATAGTCACTGACATCACACCCACTCTCTGCCCAGCAGTTTTGCCAGAGGTCAAAGGGTCCTACTCACCTGCGAGCGAAGATGCCTCAACCTAACACATAATCAAACACAGCCACCTGTGCCACCCTGGACTCTTCTAGGGTTGCTGCCCTCCCCTGGCAGCCCTGCTTCTGTACTTCTTGAAGTGTTGCCCGCACCTCTGCCTATGCCCTGTGTCCTCTGTGGAAACCATTCCTGACCTGCCTACCATCTACGGTAGGCGCAGCTTCATCGTTTTCATCACACAGTATCTTTCCTATGGATAGACACATGGAACAAAATTCTAGACTCTCACCCTCCTTTATTGGTGAATTGTAGTCATGCATTCTTTGGGATACAGTGTGATACACATTAATCTAAGAATCTGCCAGAGAGGTACATGTATTATTCAAGTCCGCTGTGGATAAGGCCAGGGTCACACAATTGGACAGGATATCTTGTCTCCATTGTGTAGAATTTTTGTTCTCCAGTGTTGCTTTTTAGGTTGTTTCTCTTTGCCAGGCAGGCACATCTAATGCAGCAGCTGGGCCTCCTGCTCTCCTACAGCTCTCCCAAGTATAGATGATTTGCCTGTTCAATTTTCTGGATTACTACACTGTCATAGACAGGTCAAGGTTTGGCAGCCCCGAGCCTGTTAATGGCTTCCTTTGTAACTGAGTTCTATGCTAAGCCCAGCAGTAAACTGCAGTGCACATCTGAGTGCCCTGAACTCTTTGTCTCACAGAGCTTTCTGGGTCCCTCTTGAGAGTCTTCATCTAAACCCATCAGAGCAGGTGTGGGTGTGTTAGTGCTGCTGTTTGAACATCACACCTCAGACAGAGGCTGAAATAAGACTGTGGAAACTTGGTAGTTATGAATGACCCCTTTCCAATATCTGTGATGGCAAATCATCATTGTGAAGGTGACCTCATTTGGATCACTTGGAGACACCCTTGATTGTGTCTTTAAGAGAGCTTTCAGAGAAAATTTTATGGTGCAGAAAGAGCCACTTTGAATGTAGACAGCACCATACAATAGCCCAGGCCCCTGTCCTGCATAAAGAGAGAAAAGAGTGCAGTCAAGCTGAGGATCATGATGAGCACAGTCACTCACTCTCTGCTTTCTCTGTTAGTCTCCTACTGCTGTTGCTTCCATGTCAGGATGGACGGCACTCTCAGACTGTGAGCCAAAGCAAATCCTTTCTCTTAAGTTACATTTTGAGGACAGATAAGATTCCAAATGTACCAAACACCATATTTTAAATTTAAAAATTAAAAGAAAAACCTGATGGAGTTACACCTTTTATAGAGGACTCAGCACAGTTTAAATAGCCATTGGCAATATTGTCTTCAGAGTCTACCCTTTCTATTTACTGTGGCACAGTCAGAAAGTCATCACCCTGAACAGATCCCCTGTAGCCTCTATGCCCCACACATTTTAGTAGTATTAGTGACAAAGGGGATGTTGATAATATTCTGAAGTAGTTTCTGTACAGATCCTATCAGAGACAGGAGAACTCTAAGGCCTAAGTCCCTGGGTATCCTGGGATATCACACTGCCTCACAGACTACCTCTTAAGTTTTACTTTGGAGACATTGCCTGACGTTGCTGCTTTTACCCAGATGTGAAACTTATGGTTTTTTTTCTCCATTATAAAATGGATGGAAACCTTACCAGCTTCAATTTTAGAGGGCTAAAGAGAAGGAGCCCTCAGATTGTGCCTCTAGTCCACGACTCAGTCACTCTTTGACCAGAATGAATGTTGTGCACTGAGGAGAGGTGTGTGCTCTTTGATGACCGTGATTATTTTTAAATTAGGTGGCTGGCCTTCCTGCATCCCTGAACGGGATGGACTTGTAGTCTGGGGAACAATTTGTAAAGGAAATGGTGAACCTTGGTCCTCCTATTTGAAGTTAACTTTGGCTGTTGAAAACTTGGTTAGGGGAATGGAGAAACCTTTTCTTAAGACTATGAATTCTGCTTGTACACCAACCATCCCATCTCCCTAGGTTTTGGGTCTACAGATGTTCTGAGTCCCATAAGGCACCCTGTCTTTTTGGCATCTTCAAAATCTCAAGTAGACACTGGAGCGCCCCCTTACTTCCTGCTTTCAGGCTGCACTTTTGACCTGCACAGAACATTAATGCTAGAAGTAGTACCTGTGAAGCTTGCTCACAGATGTGCCCATATCGTTTCCTCTGCCTGGAGTTCCTCACAGCCTCATGTGGAACAGTAAGTGGCCAGTGGCTACCAACAGGGTCCTTGCAGCTTACATCTTTCCCCTCCATTAAAGTCCAGAGTAAGTCTTGCTCTGCATGGGCAAGAAGCATGGTGGGTTGCCGATGCATGGAAATGTATGACCTCCAAGAAAATTCTGCAGAAAGAGTAGCTTGCTCTCCTTGCTTCCTGTGTACTGTGTAATAGAAATGCACCTCTCAGTTGGGACCATGGAAATTGTTTGGCCATGAGTAATATGGTGCTTCGGTAGAATGGAGGAGCCGTGCTTTCATCTGAGCAATTCATTTTCCCTGAAACCTAAAAATAGTGTGACACGTGGGAAGCTTGTGAGTGCTTCAGAGAGGCCACTTCTCAATGCTATTGTACTTACGTAAGCCCGTTTCTTCTGAACAGTGGCTTCGGCTGAAAGCAGCTCTGTGCACTTGTGTGTGTTTCTAAGGCAGGAGGCTTAACTTTGAATTATCAGTGCTACAGGGTTATGCCAGAAGCCTCTTTGTCCCAGGGTGGGTTAACCGCATATGACATTTTGGAAGCATGCTTTTAATTAAAATATAATTATTTCATTTCCCCCTTTCTTCACCACCCCCAACCCCTTCCATGGACCCTCCCACCAAGCTCCCCTCCCCCAGCCCAAATATACGCCTTTTTTATTATTGTTACCCACATCCTTGCACAAACATGAATATAACTGTACCACCTGCTGTCATATTTGTATATATGGTTTCATAGCTGATCACTTTGCATTGGGTAAACCATTAGAGAGCTCATTTCTGGGAGAGGCTAGTTCACTTTCTTTTGGCAGCCATTAATTACCTACAGTTCTTTGTCTAAGGGTGGTAACAGGTGATGTTTTCCTGATTTCTTGTTAGTTAGCATGTCTACTGATATTGTCATGGTTCAGGTCCTTTTATGCAGTGGTTTCTAGGAGACTCAGAGCAGACTTGCTGGTAGCCTGGGCTTTACAAGTTTTCCACTCCCTCCTCTGCTGTGTTCCCTGAGCCATGGAAGCAAGAGTGGTGCTGCAGACGTATCCACTGGGACTAGACTGGCCGTGATCCCTTGATCTCTGTACAGCATCCAGTTATGGTTTTCTGTGATGGTATCCATTTGCTGTAAAGAGAAGCTTCTTTGTTTCATGTTTACTTATCAGTGGCTATAAGGATAACATTTATCACGTAGTTAGAAATTATGCTCATCTACCAAAGTGCTGCAGTAGATTCTTTTCTAAGATCCATTACCTCCCTAAGCCCTAGTTGGTTATGTTTCTAGTACTAGGTATGATTTCCATCTTGTTAAGTGGTCTTTAAATCCAATCAGATAGCTGTTGAGTACTGCTAATGTGTCAGTAATCATTTTTTTCAGATATCTTGCCTTGCTGGTCATTGTGGTTCATATCTGGATAAGACTATTATTTCTTTCCTCCCTTGGCAGTTTGCACAGTATTTTCTGGCAGTACAGATGCTAGACCATTAAGATTAGATCTAATCTGAATCATCCAAGTACTGTGTCCTAAATATGCACTGTCTTGAGCAGTACGGACTCCAACCACCAAGAGACAACTAATGGCAAGAGCAATAGCCTGTGTTTAGAGAGTCAGAGAGTCACTTGGACTGCCCTGAGCAAGTACTCAAAGGAGATTTTTCATACCTCGTACTGGGGTTTTTGTTAGTGTATGCTTCTTGCTTCTTGTGGGGAGCATTGTTAACTCAAGTGGCATAACTTCATTTAAGGGGTGTGTGTGTGTGTGTGTGTGTGTGTGTGTGTGTGTGTGTGTGTGTGTGAGAGAGAGAGAGAGAGAGAGAGAGAGAGAGAGAGTATTATATCTAAGTTTAGATAAGTATAAAATAATGATTGCTTGAAGCATTGGCATTATTTGTCCCTCTTTCCTTCTTCCTTTCTGCATTGAAATCTCTCCCTCCTCCCCAACTCTGAGTCCTCCTCTTTCACATTCCCCCCTTTATATCACTTGCATCCTGCTATTTCCCTCAAGCCTCCTTGCTACAGTCCCATGGTTTGACTCCATGTTATATACTCTCACCTGAAGACTCGGAGCTACGAACGAAGATGAGACAGAAACGTGAGATGTCTTTCTGGGTCTGGGTTAAGTCAC